>NC_071657.1:85456188-86060057 GCF_014839835.1 Dryobates pubescens | reverse complement strand
ACTATGTCTGCAATTCTCAGATTTTTTTGCTTGTCTGAAAAAAACACAATTTCTGAATTCTTTTGAACTGGAAGAAAAGCTGTTGATGTAGATAAGCTCTTCAGAAACAAAGAAGGAGCTTTCCTAATATATAAAAACAATGCTTTCTCTGAGAGTATGCTAGGCATCTCTCCAAGCACTTTTTCTTAGTGTCAAATGCCCTTGGGCACATAGTCATATGGGAAACAAATTTACTGCTTTCTGTGCATCAGATACCTACTATATGTCCTATTTCCAGAACAATCCTCTCCTTTGAAAGTTCTTCCTATGTCTCTTAACATTTTGACCAGACTCCAGGATAAGGACTTGGTGACAACACTAACTTCAGGGACTTCTCCTTGGAAGCAAGCTGATCCCAAATCAGCATGCAGGTGCATACATTGCTTACCTAAAATTTTTCAGAGTCACACAGAAAATATTCAAAGGACCAGTAAAGAAACACACATCAACATAACTGTTAGTGACGTTTTGTATTTGAATTGTGGAAGTATTTTATTTTATAGGTCTTTCTCTACTCTGGGGCCAGGCAGGGTAAATGGCTTCCTTATTTTGCAAAAAAGATGAGTTTCAAATACAAGCATTACTTTAAATATATCTGAACCTCAGTAATATTGTTAAGAGGGTTTTTTTTCTGGAAGAGGGGGAAGCTGATTCCTAGAATTCTACCTGAAAAGGAAGTGAATTTGCTTTCCTCATCAGAGACTTGCTCTGTCCCTTTGAATTCACGGAATTGTCTTTGTTCTTAGCCAAGTAATGTCAGTGACCTGGTATTAAGTTGACATCCAGTCCCTCTCTTCAGGCAAAAACACTTGGGAAGGCTGTGGAAATGACCTACCAGTACTGACTCACAGCACAATTGACTATGAACTGAAATTGCTTAGACAGCCTTTGAATCTGATCAATTTCATGCTCTTATTTTTCCTGGTGTGTGCAGGCTGGCCAGGTGTATTTCCAAAATGTCTGTGTGCACATTCATCTGTTGGCACTGTGTTTAAGGGCCTCAGGAAACTGCCCCCCATGCCTCCTGCACAGAGCAGAGAAGACACCACTTCAGAGGATAATTCATCCACCAAAGATCTGAAATGGGTTTTGGATGTGCTTCTCTCTCCACTGATCTGGCAGTATCATAGGCCAGCCACATTCCCTAATTAGAGACGATAGAGCAGGCCTTCTGTGGGAAGAAGAGACAGCAGAGTGAAACACAGGGTTTATTTTGCAGAACAAGACACCCAAGTTCAGGTCTACAAGCAGCTGGCTGGCTGTGCAGTGAGTCTAAGCTCCTGCTCTTATCAGTATGGGCTAACCAGTGCACTTTGCTGAGAGTAGAAAATTCACTTTAAAGAAGGTGAAAGGGTAAAAAGGAGGACCCTGGAAATTACCAACCTGTCAGCCTCATTTCTGTGCCTGGGAAGATCATGGAACAGATCCTCATGGATGCTATACTAGAGCACACGGAAGACAGGGAGGTGATTCAAGACGCCCAGCATGATTTCACCAAGGGTAAGTCCTGCCTCACCAAACTAGTGGATTTCTATGATGGTGTAACTACACCAGTGGACAGGGGACGACCAACAGATGTCATCTATCTGGACTTCTGTAAAGCCTTTGAGACAGTTCCCCGCAACACCCTTCTCTCTAACCTGGAAAGATATGGATTTGATGGGTGGACCACCCAGTGGATAGGGAATTGGTTGAATGATTGCATCCAAAGGGTAGTGATCAACAGCTCAGTGTCCAGATGGAGATGGGTGATAAGTGCAGTCTCTCAGGGATCCTGGGACATGTGCTGTTCAATATCTTCATCAATGATATAGACAGTGAGATTGAGTACACCTTCAGCAATTTTGCAGATGATACCTAGATGAGTGGTGCAGCTGATAAGACTGAAGGACAGGATGCCATCCAGAGAGAGACCTAAACAGGCTGGAGAAGTGGGTTTAGGAGAATTGCATGTGGTTCAATAAGGCAAAGTGCAAGGTTCTGCACCTAGGTCAGGGCAATCCTAGATATCAGTACAGCATGGGGATGATGAAGTTGAGAGCAGCAGTGAAGAAAGGAACTTAAAGGTGCTGGTGGATGAGAAGCTTGTCATGAGCCAGCAGTATGCACTTGCAGCCCAGAAGGCAAACTGCATCTTAGGCTGCATCAAAAGAAGTGTGGCCACTAGGTCAAGAGAGCTGATTTTGCCCCTCTACTTTGGAGAGACTTCTGGAGTACTGTGTCCATATCTGGGGACCCCAACACATGAGAGACATAGACCTGCTGGATCAGGTCCAGAGGAAAGCCACAAAGATAATCAGAGGGCTGGAGAACCTCTCCTATGAAGACAGGCTGAAAGAAGTGGGGCTGTTCAGCCTGGAGAAGAGATGGGTCTGAGGAGACCTTTTAACTGCATTCCAATATCTGAAGGGGACCTACAGAAAGGATAGGGAAGAGCTGTTTTGAAGGGCGTGTAGCAATAGGACAAGGGGCAATGGTTTTAAACTGGAGCGGGGCAGATTTAGACTGGACATAAGGAAGAAGTTCTTTACAATGACACTGATAAAATACCTACACATATAGCCCAGGGACCTGGTTGAAGCCTTGCTCCTGGAAACATTCAAGATCAGACTTGATGTGGCCCTAGGCAGCCTTATCTAGTGGAGGTGTCCCTGATCACTGCAGGCAAGTTGGATGAGATGGACTTTTAGGGTCCCTTCTAACCCAATGCAATATGTGAATCTATGAAAGGTCCTTATATTAGGTCTGCTGATTTACTTTCTGGGTTCCACTGACTGTAATGGCCAGCCTGCTACTGAGTGTTAAACCCCTCTTAAATGAGAAGCTGAATCCTACTCATGTCTTCTTTATGTTATGAAATGTTGCAGATGTTGGTTAAACCTTAGATGTGTGAATACTGCGCATTAGTCTGGATAACACGATTTCTAAAATACAGCCTATTTCTGATGAAAGGTAAAGAGGAGAATAACCCACAACTGACAATGAAGCATGGCACATAAATCCTAGTAAAACAAAAACCTTCTGTGAGCAGGCCTATGAATCTGTTCCAATGAAGGATGATTCCCACCCTAAACTATGACATAATAACATGTTCTTTAATAAATGAAAAAAAGAAAGAAAACAGGGCTTAAAGTTCCAGAAAGGCAGGAACAGCACATACCCACAGTAGCATATCTTTGGTACAGCTTTGAAGCATGGCCTTTTCAAGAAAAAGGTTTGTGTTTTTCAGAAAAACAAAACCAACCAACCAAACACACACACAAAACAACCCACCACCAAAACCCGGCAAAGCACTGCAGTGTGCCCCAAATCCTGTGTAGATGATTTCTCAGGGTGCATGCAGTTCACTGAAGCACTGTTAGGAGACTGCAGAGCACACAGCAAAACAGAGAGTACAGACCCAAGAGCTGACAATAGCTGCACCAATGCTGGAGGTGAAAGCAGCAGCTCCAGATCTGAGACAGCTACTCAGCACTGCATGGGTACACACCAGCATGCACTGGGAGAGCAGAGGATCTGCCCCACACAGACCCACAAAATGCAAACTGGCTCTTTTTTCTGAGATACAAAAGGGTCAAAGGTACTGGATATATCAGACAGGTATTCTAACAATCAGTGCCAGCAGGAGGTGTTATGCTTTATAGGAGGATACAGGGCAGCACATGAAGAGGAGAGTGTTGCTGTAACGAGGAAAAGCTGCATGTTATGGGGATCCACAGTGCTCACCTGAGTGGAGGCTAAATTTCAGACTCTGACACATAACAAGTGTATGTGGGAAGACAAGTTCTGCTAACGAAAGATGCAGATAGCATGATTAATGGTCTCAGACTAGAGAATTAAGCCTGTGAACATCACATGCAATCAAAATAGTTTCAAACCAGCCATTACTGTTGTCTAAAATATTAATCAGCATTTGCATTTAGAGCTGAAAAGATTCCAGCCAAACCCTTTACAGAAAAATACCAATTTAGTGGTAACAAAGTGACTAAGAATTTCATTGTGGCATCACCAAATAGTTTATGCAAAAGATAAATCCAAAAACCATCTAAAGCATTCTTTCTGATGAATGTGTCTGTTTTAACAGAATTTCAATGCATAATTTTCCTTAGCTGAATTTTAAACAATTGCAAATGTTCGATACCAGATCAAAATACTGTGTTTGCTAGAGAGAACATTTTTTAATGCATATCCATCCTTTTTGGTTCACTAAGAAACCCATAAGATATGCTTGGTTTTCCTCCTTTCCCTCCAAAATGCTTAGTGACTGAATCAGTACACTCAATTAAACAGTATCTTCAAGTTAGAAACCACAATGCTTGGGCTAAGTGCTGCGCTCTCGTGATAAATCTCAGTGTGGAGACCCCACCATGGCCAAGAGTCGAAGCAGATATTTTTACAACGCAACTGCTACAGTTTCTTGTGTGATAGGGTAAAATTACCTTCTCTTTGGAGGTTTTAAAACCCCAAACACCACAGCCTTACATCCTAGATCCTCTGATGCTTGGGATTCTGCAAATCAAGTTCACCAGCTATCTTGCTGATACGGCTTGGACCAAGAAATGACCATGCTAGAAGAAACCACTGCTGCTTAAAACCTGTCCTTTCTCTTCTGACAGTCCATCTGAAAACTGAAGCTAGCTGGAGAATCAGGGTTGTGAACAGCTGCTTGTTTTTGAGCATCACAGCTGCACAAGCACATCCACTCTCTACTCCTAGATATGCCCACACCTTGATGACCTTGCTGCCTGAGGCTCTATCATATAGGCTTGAATTTCTGAGAAGGCACAGGAAGGCGCTGGCTATCCTTTACACTTGGTTAGACAATCTCCTGTGGGGAGAAGAGATCAATTTCAAAGACAAATATTTTGGTAGCCAAATGAATGGCTCAGCTGTTTATTTGCCTTTCAGATACTTAAAGTGTAGAGGACAAAAAAGGTTATCTGCAACTTACCCAAGCAAATTATTACTGTTATCCAAGTCTACAAAACCCTGAGCACAGCCTAAAAATTTGCCTGTGATACAGCCTGTATTGTACAGACAGATGACTGAGCAAGTCACAAATTACTGAATTCTCAATATTGGGTGGTTTTGTTTTTTTTTCTATCAGTGCGCAAAACCTGTGCAGCATGGCACTGAGCACTGGCTAATCTAATCCACTGTGAAACATGCTGGGTGAGTTTGTGCCGCTTCAGCAAGACTCTCTCCTGACTTTTTCTCAATAGCTCTGCAGACTCCACACTTTGCTGCGGTCACAGAATGGGTCTGCTGTAAGAAAAGAAAATGGCTGGCTTTGAGCCTAGCTGTATGCCAGTAGTTCAGAAAAATCAGGAAACAGCAAATCTTTCTGAGGAACTCTGAGTCTGGGCGTGTGTTGAGTGTGTTTTCAAAGGCTCTTGAGGAGTAACAATAGCAACTAGAAGTTTTGCAGCACTTTGGAGTGCTTTAAGCCTGCATTCACAACACTGCTTTTAACAGCCAAGGGAATGAGAAGGGGCAGTGGAGGAGACTGCAAAAAGCAAACTAGAAGAACAGGGAGCACAACTGAGCCTTCACAAGGCTCTGCTCAGTGAGGCCACATCCTAGCATCCATGAGAATTTAAATGAAACACTGATGCCATTCTTGTTCCTGTTCCCTAAAATGCCCAGAAGACTCAAGAACACTTTTGTGTTGATATAGGCCCTGGTCACCATGGCTCCAGCTCTGACCCATGCTGTGGGCAGGGAAAAGACTAACACTGAACTTTCAAAACAGTCCCTTCCCAGAAAAGAAAATATTTTGAGAATTCATTACTTTGTCGCTCAGGGCCAGAAAGTCTGGCCTCCTCTCTTTCACAGCTCTCAGATGTTACTGGTAGACCCTGTTCTGAGCCAAACAACTTGGTTTTGGCTGGTACATGCACACTTCATTTGAAGATCTCTAAAGACAAAGAAGCCACTGTTTCATTTTGCAGTTTTTTTCAATGTTGAATCACTTTGATTAGAAAGCTGCACCTAATTCCTTATTTGACTTCACTGGCTTTGCACTGTTAATTCTTAGTATGCCTATCTTGGCATTGGAATGTAGGACTGCTTTATATCTGCTCCTTCCTTTTCATTAAGATAATTCAAAACTCAATGATAGTAATTTTTCAGCATACTTTCGATGACCCTCACAGCCTGGAATAAACAAAACCAAAACAAAACAAAAGCCAAAAGAACACCATAAACCATTTATTTTCACTATCACTGCACAGAGTCCTGCTCAGAAAAAAAAAAAAGAAAATCCCTGTGAACCAACACAATGTTTACCCCGCTAATCAAAGGTGCTGCCTTCACAGCTCTGAAAAGAAAGCTGCTTTTCAACAGACATGGAGAACAGTAGAATATTAAGAAATTTTCCACAGATATGTGGAGGATGTCACATAGCTAGGACTTAATGCCAGGGCCAGATAAAATTCACTTGCAGGCCAAATTTCAAATCGATACTGTTCTCCCTACACCTTTAGGACATCTTCTCTAGTTACTGATCAAACTTAGGGTTCTTCACAGAACTGTCTACACTTTTTCTGCATGTTTTAAAAAATGTTGGCTTCAGAAGAAAACATAATATTCCAATATTAGTCTCACTAATGTTTAAATCATATCTGTGTTGCCACTCAGGACACTCTGTATTCCAGGATCACATTCAGCTGCCTTGCAAAATGTCACGCAGGGAACTCAAATTTATTGCTTGTCCACAAAAGCCTTTTTCTTTCCATTTCCCCCCACCCCAATGCCTTCCAAACCACAGCACTATTCCTTGTTTAGAGAGGTATAATGTCATATTTGGCTACATTAAAATGCATTTGGTTTGAATAATTCCATCTTAACACAAGATTAATCACACGGTAAGACATCCCTTTCCCCAGCATGATTTACAACTCCACCTGCCTTTTCATCAGTCACACATTTCATCTGATGCAAGTTTATATTTCCATTCAGAGGAGCAATGAAAACAAAGCCCAGCTCCAGGGCTACCACAGATCCTGACAGCACCCCTTCTGAGACACTGTCTCAGATGATAACTCCACTGAAATTTGTTTTCTGACACTTGCCAATGGAAGTTCCACTCCTCTGTGGAGCCCACTTCTGCTGGGCTGAACTCAGTGAGTAAGAGCGCTTCCTACCACAGGGAAATACCTACCCTCCAGTTAGCAGTGTTCACACTGGAAGATCTGCAAGCTCTGAGCAAGCCCATCAGTGCAGTGGAAGAAAATTGTAGATCCCTTGGATATAGGCTGATTGAGATGTTTGAATGCCAGATTTAATGTTCTGCTTGACACCTTTCTCCAGCTGCTGCACTAATTCCTGGTACTTCTGATCAAATTAATGTTATTAGCTGGGGTTCTGTTTAGGAAGCACAGAATTTGCAGTTTGGATAGGAGAGGGAAAAGACCAAAATTGCCAATTATTTTTTTTTTTAACATTTTAGAAAAGACAAAATTGACAGGTGACAAGGCAACCGATAATGTATGTATGTCCTGAGGTCATGTTGCAGTCCTAATAACTCCTGTGAGCTTCACACATGTCAGAGGCAAGACAGACACCTCAGAAGCATGAATGGATAGGTACAAACAGCCTTTAAGAAAACAGGCTGTCGGGTATATTTGTGTTTCATTCTAAAATACATTCTGCAAAGTAATACAAGAGAGATTATAGTCAACTGGGCCAGCAGAAATGAGAAGTTTAGAAAGTGCCTGGAACAATGCACTGTTTGTCAGTGCAAGCAAGAGCAGAGGCTCAGAAGCATAAAAGAGCAGGGGAGATCAGGATGATAAGATGCAGGGACTTCCTGAAAACGACACGATCTGGCTCATGGCTCACCTCTCCCTGGGCTCACATAAAGGCAAGCAGGTGAGCACCTCAAAAAGAGAAGGCATGTATGAGTTTGCAATGCTCTATGTAAACCCAGAGTTTTCTCATTCTGATCAGATAGGGGTTTTCATGACAGATTTAGGAGGCACATTTTTCTCTTTAAATAAGATATTTATAAGGGCTTGGTTTTACAACATAAACAGTAATTGTGCAACTGCCCACACATTATGAATGCTAACTTTCCCTGTGAAGATACTCAAATAAAATGGATAAAGAGTCCATGTCTTTATCTTACACAATAATAGTATACAACTAGCGAACCGGGACATTTGTATTCCAGACCCTGCTGTGCCAAGATCAGCTGCTGTGTTTTCAGCCCTTTCTTCCTACTTCTCACAGCACTTTTGAGGATACACTTAAGAGAAGTGGAAGGAAATGGGTGACTTCTGAGGACTACAAAAGTTTTGTATTTCAGTAACATCAAAAGCAACACTCCTGTTGTTTTCAGGAATGCATTTACGTCTTTACCTTCAGCTAGACAGACTAACAATCTCACATAATTTGCTCCCATAGCTCCTCAGAAACCAAGGCGTGGAGGATACTTCCCAATTCCAGCAGCCACGGAGGAGCACTCTGGAGCTGAGAAACTGCAGAAGTGCTAATCCTACCTATATGCACCTGGCAGTAGTTAGCACAACCAGATGAACTCTTGCACTTGCCTTCTTTTGTACCAGCAGCTTAAGCTGCAATCTGGATAGTGTTTCACCAACATACCCGAGGCTCTGCTTCCTCTATTCTCATTCTAAAAAACTGATGTGCTTACATTTGCAACCAACTAAATATTTAAGAGTGCCACCAAGTGGACAAGTAGGTAGCTTCCAGGAGGCACAAATCATTTAGAAATCCTCAGGACCATGGGGATGGTAACAAATGGGCATCTATAAATGTCCTGCCTTTGGATAATCACACCAGCCTGCTGTTGCTGCAAATAAGCCAGGCTGCCAGTATCTCAGTACTGACCTGAAGAGCTCTGAGGGGAATGCACACACTGCAGGAAATGCCTATGTGTTTCATAATTCAAGGACAGGAACATTAGAATTTTATGAAGGTGATGTAGCCTCTTGAAAGTAGACAGATGCCTGTTGAGATGGACATGTGTAGGACAGACTGTGGAGAAGTCAATTAGAAATGATTCTGCAGCTCAGAGAACTTTTTTGAAGACATTTGGCAGAAGACCTAAATTTGAGGAGCAAAGAAGCAGCAGAGTTACACACACAACCTGCAGTCAGTTTTGCACAGGCATGTACTTCAAGAACAATGAATATTGAGAGCAATCATTGCAGCTCAAACACCTGCTCCTACCCTGTCTGTAGCAGTGGTTAACATCAAATGCTTAGGAAAGCGTGTAAAGGCAGAGCATAAAATCAGTAATATTTCTTCTAGAACACTGTCTAGGCTGATAGTAATTTGTGGTTAAGTATCTCCTAGGTTCCCAGTGGCCCTCTTCCCGTGCCCTTGCACAGCCACCTACTAATCATTACATCTGGACAGTATCTATCAGCATTCCTACTTGTATAAGGCTCAAATATACACCAGATATTTAGTTCTTCTCACAGTAATTTGCTCTTTTTGGCTTGTTCTTATTTTTAGTACATGAAATATTGTGCATCTCAAGCAGATATGTGAAGTATGTAATTGGTCATTAGTATAAGTGGTTTTTGAGAGCTACTAAAAGTAGATTTCAGAGGAAAAAAATTAGTTTAAAAAAGAAAAAACAGAAGTATTTTTTGTATTTGTTAGTCTCAAATAACGCCAGTTCACAATGTCTATGGGAACAAGCAACAGCCTTCAGTCCTTTGATGAGATAACAAATGCAGAAGAAAAAAGACAGTTATGGTACAAAGAGAAAGGATCCTTCAGACTGAAATTTCCAAGCAGCACCTAGCTGTTACGAGGGAATGGCATTGGTCCAAACCAGTCACATAAAACACCAAGCATTTGTACAAAGCATTGGCCACCTGAGCCAAGGTGGTGAAAAGAGTGGACTTGGGTACCTCCCACATACATGAAGGGGTTGCAGTGGGTCCTGGTCAAGGCAAAGCTAAGCTACCTGTGACTGTGAACACAGCAAAACACTCAGCCACTTCAGAAAGCAAACACCACATTACAAATGTGAATAGTAGCTCTCGGTGTTTTGCTGAACACCTGCCTGCCCATGGGAACTGGTTGATGAGTTAACTGTTTTACTTTGCTTCTGTGCACACTTTTATTGTTACCTGTTCAACAGTCTTTGTGTCAACTCATGAATTTTCTCACTTTCACCCTTCTGATTCTCTCCCCCATCTCAATGGGATGCAGGCAGGGGTAGTGGGGGACCAGCTGGGTCATGCTGCTGGCTGGGTTTAAACCATGACACTTGCTATGAAGATCACTCACAGTGTTGGAAAGCATTCCATCAGGCACCATTTGGTGGAGGATCAGAAGAATGCCAATGAACCTCAGTCAGCTCACTTATACTTGACATGGATATCTCAGTGGTGAGAAAGAATTAGCAATAGCTCTTGAAGCAATACCTGCTGGCTCTCTTTTCTTGCAGATGAGACTCTTCCTAAAAATAATCACTCAGTAAAATTTAGCAATGATATAAATCCAGTGTGATAATATTAATAAATTAAGGATGCCTAGGTTACCTAGTCTTGTACACAGTAAACCTCAAGTTCTTCACAAAGGAAAGTTGTATTCTCATTATCTTATAGCCAGGAAAACAGAACTCTGGAGGAGCTGCTGAAGACACAACTCAAAGCTAGTTATGTGATTCACCAGATTCCTCCCTAATACAGAGATTTAAGCATGCCTGAATAATTTTATTCTATGTTTTCTAGTTGACTTCAAGTCACTTTAAGACACAGTGTCTTAAAACTTAGATCTATCCTCTCCCACACATACTACAGCAGTGATTTATTTGAGAACAAAACATGCAGCACTCAGAATAATTAAAAATCCCCAAGCAAATAAACAATGCACATACCCCCCAAATCTCTAAAGAAAAAAATCCCTCCAAAAAACCCAACAGCACACACACAAACAACAAAAAACCCACCACAAGTGAAAAACCACATGCCACAAAACATGCAGAGTTTTTTAATACTGCTGTGGTTTTTAAAACAAATATTCAGAATTTTTAAAGTATATTAATGTGAATGTGAAGCAGTCTATAATATGAAGTACCAGAGGGCAGGATACAGATATTACTGGGTATATTCTGACAGTCTGACAACCTAAGCATGAAGTGAAGAACTGAAAACTGTGACTGAGATCCCTAAGTGGGGATCAACAGAAAAGGGATGTTACAATGAAGAACGTGTGGGCTTGTTTTGAAGCAGTAAGAAAACAAAGGTAACCTAAAAAGAGTTTGTCTGTTGCACACGTTCCAACTCTACAGAAAACATTAAATTGGATTTCCTTCTGGTTTTTACTGATCTGCTCTGTTGAAAAATGATCCTCACTCATCTCCAGAACAAAAGAGAGAAAAGTATTTGAAAAAAAAAAAGTCTTTAATGGGCCCTTATAAAACTTCTTTTTACTACTATGCCCTAAGAATAATGATGAGCTATTTAACTGCAGGAGCTTACAAAGTATCATACGTATTGCTAGAATTAATGATGGAATGAGCCCGACACAGATTTATAAATTCTAAGCTCAAAAGAGATCATGGTGATGAATAAATCCTGTATTCATTCTTATGCTTGATCACTTTCACCATTAAAATTTTAATCTATTTCCATCTTTTTGAGATATCTGAATTCTACTTGCAATTGCTAGATTCTGTCCAAGATGGAAAAAAGATAAAAAGTCCTCTTCTGTAAGACACCTCCTTCCAGTACCCAACAAAGCAGTCAAACCCCTACTTAAATGTCTCCTTAACAAGCTAAGGTGATCTGTTTAATTACTATTTAAGTCATTGTGGTTTAAGCCCACCATGTGACAAAAAAAAAATCCACCACACGCTCACTCTCTCACTGCTGCCACCTTTCTGGTAGAATGGGGAGGAGAAAACACAACAAAAGACTCAGGCTGAGACAAATGACAGCGAAGGCTCACTCACCACTTAAGAATGTGGGCAAAAGACACACAAGACTTGGGGAAACAAAATCAATTTGAACAAAACCTCTACCAATTCACCAGCTGAATTGGACCAGGGCAGTGATGAATGCAAAAAGATCTGAAAAACATCTCTCTACCTCTCACTTCTTCCCAGGCTCAGATTTGCTACCTCCTCCCCACTAGCAGTGCATGGGGCAGGGTATGGGGGTTGTGGTCAGTCCCAGCCCATAACAAGCTTGTGGCTGCTGCTGCTTCTTCCTCTTCAGGGGAAAAACTCCTCACAGTGCTCCCCTGAGACAACATGGCATGCCTCCCACAGGAGACAGTCCTCCACAAACCTCTTCGATACCATCTCTCTTGCAGGCTGTAATTCCTGCAACAATAGACTGCTCCGGTGTGGGCCTCCCTCAGAATCATGGACTTCTTCAAAACCAAAACCCTACCCCAGCATGGAGTCCTCCTCAGGCTGCAGATAGAATTCTGCTCCACCATTCTGTCTAAGGACTGCAAGGGTTCAGCCTGCCATCTCAGCAAGAGTTAAAGGGGATGGCTGTTCTGGCATTCCTCCTCCCCTCCATCTCACTGACCTCGATGTCCACATGGTAGCATCTCTCTTCTGTTCCACTCCTCTCCCAAAACAAAGGAACTTGCCCAACAGGTTTTCCCCTGTTAAATATGTTATTTTAGAAGTGCTGGTTGGCTTGGCTTTGGCCAGAGGCAGGTCTGACTTGGAGCTGGGAGAGCTTCTTGAAGCTTCTTACAAGGAGCTGTAACACAAACCCAACAATCACACTATGGCTCTTCTCTCAACATTTTTTGGCGTTAACAACTGAATTGTTAACAGCTGGATACAACATTCCAGCAAATGTCTCCCCAGCTTCATACACAGAAATAGCAACTCAGAAATGGCACCTCCTCCCTTCTGCTGCTCTAGATGCATACAGCATACCATGACAGACCTCTTTAGATACAATTCCACAACTGCTTTTTCAGATTTAGCTAGCAGTTTTCTTCCTAAGAGTGTACATTAGGACAGGAGAGTAAGAAAATGTTAGAAAAAAGTTCTATACAGAAAGAGTGATTGCACATTGGAATGGGCTGCCTGGGGAGGTGGTGGAGTCGCCATCACTGGAGGTTTTTAGGAGAAGACTTGATGGGGTACTTGGTGCTGTGGGTTAGTTGCTTGGGCGGTGTTGGATTGGTTGATGGGTTGGACGCGATGATCTTGAAGGTCTCTTCCAACCTGGTTTATTCTATGTATTCTATGTATTCTATGTATTTTCAAGTCCAGCTTCATGACTGACATAAAATAATCTAACCATGGGGTGCTATTAAAAGAGGTAATCTTTTCCTCTGACATTTTTTTCTTCCTTCCTCTGTGTTCTAAGCCCAGGGAACCTGTGTTTGCTGATCTGGCTGAAAAATAAATCAGTTTAAGTGGCACTGTTGTCTTCGGGTACTAATGGTGATACCGCATGCATGTAACACTCAATCTACACAAATAGTAGTTCTCAAAAGAAATCCAAGGAGGACTCTGAAGCTGCCCAGTGACCCACCTTTCTGACTGTTCACTAGCCAGCAAAGAGAGACAGCTGATTTAGCAAGCTTCCTGTTCTTTGTGGGAGCAGGGGATGACTGGGACAAGTTAGGGGCTCTCCAAGGCAGTATCATGTTTTGATGGCAGAAGCTTGGTGAGGCAGTGGTCCAGGCTGAATAACCTCTCAGGGGAAAAAAAAGTGCCTCTAGAATCACTGCCTCTCCATAGACATTGCTGGAACCTCTATTCTGTGTCTAGGACTGCCCTGCAGGATCTCAGATGAATGTAGCTCTGGATACATGCTGTCTTCTGTGAGTCCTTTGGCTTGGATTTTTTATCACTATGAGTGGAAGAAAAATTTCCTAATACTAGCTGGGAAGATACAGACAGCCAGGGCAGAAAGGGACTTAAACACCTGTGAGAGACTAAAATCTTGTCTCTTCTGATGTGACTCAACAAAGATAAAACCCCCTTTGCTGCTTGCCTGCACTACAGCTGGCCTGACAACAATGGACCAAGGCCACAGCCATCGATACCTTCGGCAATATGCATACAAGATCATCTCCACCCATCAGGACCATTCTTGGATACAAATTACCTTGTGATTGTATCATGATAACAAAGGATAATGATTGCTCACTGGACTGCAGCTGTCCTGGAAATGGGCAGAGGCAAATCGACCTAAAAACTGTACAAAAGACTTGAGCAACTACTGGCTTGGGAGAAGGAAAACACAGAAGAAAAACACAGGAGAAAAACACAGGAGAAGGACAATGCCGCTGAGAAGGAAAACACAAGAGAAGGAAAAGCCAGGGACAGTGCTGCTCTGAAGAAAAATGGAGAGAATACCAGGAGAGGAAAAATGACAGAGACATCATCATGGAGCCTGGAAGAAGCAGACCAAGAGGAACTCTCTCTCCATGTCCTAAGTTCCACCTGCTGCAACTCATGGAGCTGAAGTGGCTGCCCAGAGGACATCTCTTCTGCAGCACCCTTCCCCTACAGATCCAACATCTCCTGCAGCACCTTTCCTCCACAGACTCAAACTGTCTTGGGAGGTGAGGGGTGTGGTAATATAATTCCTCTCCTCTTCACTCTCTCTCTTGTCTCTCTCTCTCTCTCCCCTTCTGATCCATCCACTTTATTTGTGCAATAAATAGTCTAGCTGTTGATATTTTGGCCTAATTTGTGCCTCTAATTTCATAACATGGGAATATTCAAAAGAACTCTCTTTCCCTCTCCAGACCGAGACAACATCACAGCTATGGAAACTATTTAAGTAAATAAAACATGGAAGACAAGATTCTGCCCCCTCTGCAATCCCAGGTCACCATGGAGAAGCTGTTGCACTCATTTGCTCTGACGTCAGCCTAAACAACAAACAAACAACTACACCACCAGGATGGAAGGCAAAGGCAACTAGAAATTAGCTCTGCTGCAAAAAGTGTCTTACAGGTCACCCAACTCATAAGTATTTCTACTTTAATCTTTCCTGCAAGTTGGATCTTTTCATGGTTTTATTTTTTTAACAGCTAGCTGCTGTAGCTGGAGCAGAAAGGGCTTCAAGCCAACACCAAAAAGCTGACCTCTCATGTTGGGAGAAGGGAGAGAAGACAGCATAGAGAGAAGACAGCAAGAAAGGCAAGCTCCTGTGCTCCTGAGCACTGCTTCGATCTCTTAAGCTCTCCAATAAGATTTGCTCACCAGGATCAGTTTAGACAAATTATTAAAACCAGCTGATGAATGAAAGCAACATGTAGCAACAGGCTACAGTGCTTGGCAGGACTAGTGCTGTTCTCATTTCTGTGCTTTCATATCAGTTCTTCCTCCACAAAGCATCTAATCAGCCAATGCTACAGAGCAGAAAATTAATGGTTTCCTTCAGAGAGAAGCCTCATGATGCCAGAGAGCACTGTGTGATTGTTTGTAAATATTTGATTAGAAAAGGCCAGTAAAATTGGTGTGAAACCATGAAAGAATTACTGCTATGCCACCATCCAGTAGGGATATTTAAAGTACAGTGAAGATGCCAGACAACATTAACACATGGTACTACACCAAGTGTCTTCACCATTGACTCTGCCCATACAAAGCTAGAATTGTAGAACCATAAAATGCTAGGAACTGGAAGGGTTCTCCCAGAGATCATCAAGTCCAAAGCCCCTGCAAAGCAGAACCACCAAGGGGAGATCACACAGAAATGCATCCAGGTGGATTTTTAAGAGCTCTGGAGAAGGAGAATCCAACACCTCTCTGAGCAATTCCCACAGATCAGTCTGTAAGCAGTTGATTGACAACAGCTGATATAGTTTCCAGGCGATGTGTTCATCATTCTGCACACAAAGGGGGGTCTTGGAGCATGCTGTCAATCCTCTCTTTGCCAGGCAAAACAGAGGACAGGGTTTGTGATGGGAATGAGCCCTGCCTTGATAATGTGTCTTTTGAAAATCTTCCATCAAAGAGCAAAGCAAATGACCAGCCATTCAAGTTTCACTTTGGATGTCTTCACACAACAGAACCCTATTTTGGGTAACTGCTCCCTTGCAGGAGTCTCTATTCAACTAGAAGGACATTAGTAGGGCAGTCTGTAATGAACTTCTAGGTCCACCGTGTGCACATCCATACAAGGCATTAAATGGGTTCTGCTGCCAGAAGGCAGCATGACCACAGGAAAGGAGACTCTCCTCCAGGAAGGACAGGTACATTGCTTGCCCACCTGGCTGAGCCCACCTGGCTGTACTGGGAAATTCTCCATTTGGTTTTGCAGCCCAAGCTGTGTTCCTTCACCTCTGAATTTCAGGTTTGGAGATGTCAACTCTCTGTCAAGGTGCCCTCTTGCAGTTTTTTCTCCAGCAAGTGAGTGAGACAATTCCAGGACAAGCTGTTTAAGAGGAGATAAGAGCCCACATCCTCTTGAGCTTTGTGGTGGGCTGAAACTACCCCCAACTCAACTGAGAGAATTACACCTCAAAATAAATTTGCCAGACTAGCTCAGTGGGATGGAAGCAAATGAAACTATATTTACAGGCAAAACTACAATCTAGAACTATGAAATGCAATGAATATGTACAAAATATAATACATTTACATGTATTTACAATTTATAAACAACACAAGAACTCCCCTGGGCAAAACCAGGGGACTACCAATAGCTCCTCCCTCTTCCTCCCCCCAGGACAAGGGAAAGAGTAAGAGAAAAAAAGCAGAGAGTAGCTTGTTAGCACTTAGCCACAACAAAAGAAATGCAGGGTCAGAAAGCCAGCAAAAGGTACCAGCTAGTATCTGCTAGAGCAAAGAGCTGAGAAAGAGAAAAATGTTAGTTTATACAACTAACTTTATGTTAGTTATCAGACCCCTGGGATGATTTAGATCTTATTATTAGGGGTGAAACCAGCAGCCCAGCTGAAGTGCATGTACACTAATGCAGAGTATGGGTAACAAACATGAGGAGCTGGCAGCCTTGTTACAGCAGGAAAGTTATGATGTAGGTGCCATCACAGAGATGTGGTGGGATGACTCACATGACTGGAGCACCATAACTGATAGCTCTTCAGGAGAGACAGGCAAGGGAGAAGGGGTGGAGGGATGGCCCTGTAGATCAGGGAGGCTCTAGATGCCATGGAACTAGAGATCAAGGATGAACAACTTGAATGCCTGAGGGTGAGAATTAGAGGGAAGGCCAACAAGGCTGACATCCTGGTTGGAGTCTGTTATAGACCACCCAACCAGGATGAAGAGGTTGATGAATTATTTTATAGGCAGCTAGAGGCTGTCTCAAGATCACCAGACCTTGTACTTATGGGCAATTTTATCCTGCCTGATATCTGCTGGGAATGTAACATAGCAGAGAGGAGGCAATCTAGAAGGTTCTTGGAGGGTATGGAGGATAGCTTCTTAGCCTGGAGAAGAGGAGGCTCAGGGGTGACCTTATTACTCTCTACAACTACCTGAAGGGAGGTTGTAGACAGACGGATGTTGGTCTCTTCTCCCAGGCGGCCAGTACCAGAACAAGAGGACACAGTCTCAGGCTGCGCCAGGGAAGGTTCAGGCTAGATGTTAGGAAAAAGTTCTATACAGAGAGAGTGATTGCCCATTGGAATGGGCTGCCTGGGGAGGTGGTGGAGTCGCCATCATTGGAGGTTTTCAGGAGAAGAGTTGATGGGGTGCTTGGTGTCGTGGGTTAGTTGTTTGGGTGGTGTTGGATTGGTTGATGGGTTGGACGCAATGATCTTGAAGGTCTCTTCCAACCTGGTGTATTCTATGTATTCTATGTATTCTATGTATTATCCCAGCTGCTGTGTGAGCCTACCAAGGGTAAGGCTTTGCTTGACCTTCTTTCTACAAGCAGAGAAGGGCTGGTGGGAGATGTGGTGGTTGGAGGCTGCCTGGGGTCCAGTGACCATGAAATAATTGAGTTTTCAATATGCAGTCAAGCTAAGAGGGGCAGCAACAAAACCTCCACTTGGGACTTCAGGTTACTCAAGGAACTAACTCAGAAGGTACCTTGGGAAACAGCCCTTAAAAACAAAGGGGTCCAGGAGGGCTGGACCTACTTCAAGAATGAACTCTTGAAGGCTCAGGAACAGGCTGTGCCAATGTGCCGGAAGATGAGCTGCCAGGGCAGATGGCCAGCCTGGATGGGCAGTGAACCTCTGAGTGAATTAAGGGGAAAAAAGAGGGTGTATCATCTTTGGAAGGAAGGAGAGGTAACCCATGAAATGTTTAAGGATATTGCTAGGTCATGTAGGAAAAGAATTAGAGAGGCAAAAGCCCATTCAGAGCTTAGACTGGCCTCTGCTGTGAAGGACAACAAAAAATCCTTCTACAAATATATTAACAGCAAGAGGAGGGACAAGGACAACCTCCACTCCTTAGTGGACATGGAGGGGAATATAGCAACACAAGATGAGGAAAAGGCAGAGGTACTTAACACCTTATTTGCCTCAATTTTTAATAGCAGGACAGATTGTCTTCCAGACAACTGGCCTCCTGAGCTGGCAGATGGAGACAGTGACCAGTATAGATCTCCTGTAATCCAGGAGGTTGGACAGCAGCACTCTGTGATGGGTTAGGAACTGGCTGGAGGGCTGAGCCCAGAGAGTGGTGGTGAATGGTGCCACATCCAGCTGGCAGCCAGTCACTAGTGGTGTCCCCCAGGGATCAGTGCTGGGCCCCATCCTGTTCAATATCTTTCTTCATGATCTGGATGAGGAGATTGAGTCCATCATCAGTAAATTTGCAGGTGACACCAAGCTGGGGGCAGGTGTTGATCTGTTGGAATGTAGGAGAGCTCTGCAGAGGGACCTCAACAGGCTGGAGAGATGGGCAGAGTCCAAGGGCATGAGATTGAACACATCCAAGTGCCAGGTTCTACACATTGGCCACAACAACCCCATGCAGTGCTACAGGCTGGGGTCAGAGTAGCTGGAGAGCAGCCAGGCAGAAAGTGACCTGGGGGTACTGGTTGATGGTAGGCTGAACATGAGCCTGCAGTGTGCCCAGGTGGCCAAGAAGGCCAATAGCATCCTGGCCTGTATGAGGACTACTGTGGCCAGCAGGAGCAGGGAGGTCATTGTGCCCCTGTACTCAGCATTGCCTAGGCTGTTAGGAAGAAGTTCTTCACAGAAGGATTGATTTGCCATTGGAATGGGCTGCCCAGAGAGGTGGTGGAGCCACCATCACTGGAAGTTTTTAAGAAGAGACTGGGTGAAGCACTTGGTGCCATGGTTTAGTTGATTAGCTGGTGTTGGGTGATAGGTTGGACTTGATGATCTCAAAGATCTTTTCAACCTGTTTAATTCTATTCTATTCTATTCTATTCTATTCTATTCTATTCTATCCTATCCTATCCTATCCTATTCCCTTTACATCCACCACTTTCTACTCAAGAGTTGTGGATAATTTCCTAGATGTCAACCTAGAACTGTCACAAGCTTTAAGCCACTAGTCTTAAAATTGCCACAAGTTTGTCCTAAGCCATTAGGCAGAATTAATCCTGTATTGATATAGAGAAATGATTCCTGGAGGCCCACTCCAGCCTCATTTTAGATCATACTTTACTTTATACTTCAACTTTTGTATGAAGCCAGCACTTCAATAGCCAATAGTCACACCGATAGTCACACCTTCAGACATCACTAAATACCTTACCAGTGGAAAAAAGTGGCCTAATTTTGATCCTGTTTATGTGAACAGAAATCAGATATAATTCCATAGCCAGACACACTGGCAAATCTAGTAATGAAATCAGAATATGGCCTAGCAGTATTTTAGATGTTGCCTGATTGTCTTCTGCTATGCAAAACAGAAAACACCAGCAATCTTTCATTATCCAATTGTCTTGGTCATTACACATGGTTTCCAGAATTCCTGCTCTGCAGCTGTTTGCCCAAACTAACAATATTTTCATTTCCCACTTCAGCTGAAGGTCACATTCCCTCCTTTCTTGTAAGTAATTCCACAGTTATGTAAATGTATATGCTATGTAAAAGACAAAATGCACAATTAATAGTGCAAATGGCACTCAGTTTGGCTTGGAGAAAGATGACAATTCAAGATATAAAAGAATTCAGACTGGTAAAACAATAGCTTGTTAAAATGTAAATCAGCTGTTGGTCAGCATAGAACATGGTCCCAACAGACTGTCATTTGTACATTAATTGAGATTTCCTTTTGGTGGCACCTAGCTTGAGAGTCCAGTAATTAATACACAGTAGCACAGCTCAAGAAACATCATTACAGCCTTGGTATTCAGGCTGGGACTACATGCTGTCAGCTGTAATACCATATGCAAGAAATGATAAGAATTTGTTTCGAAGAAGAAAAAGAAATTGCAATTTTCAGAGCATGGTGTGAAGTCTGTAAGGATTAGAGGCTTCCAGAGATCCTGCAGTACAAGAAGCATAGAAGAAGCAGCTAAGCTCTGACACCTTCAAAGTATAGGAGATCCCAGTGGGGCTTGGTGTTTGGTTGGAAATCTCAAAAATACTTTTGAAAATGTAAATTTCAGACTGCCTTTTGCAAAACTTGGTTACTTCTTCTCAGCAGGAATACAAAATTGAAAAGCTACATTAAAAAATCATATACAGATAAGCAAAAATGCTTTAAAAGAAGCAAATTAACACTAAAAAGCATCAAAATATAAAAGCAGGACCAGACCTGTGACTTCCCAGTGATTTCCTGTTGTATTCCAGGGATCAGAGTGGAGCTGCAACCCTGTCTCACAAGATGTGAAATGGCAAAAGTTGCAAGTCATCAAATTTGCATAACCACGAACCCCCTGGGATTTTTCTCAGACAACAGAAGCCCATTTGTTTGGGAACCACTGCCTCTACCTTCATGAGAAGACACTGTTTAGAGAGTTGGGTAAGGCATCCTATCAGGGCTGCCACGGCTGCAATAACAGGAGGGTTTTTCCCCCAAGGCTCAGATTTATTATTTAAACACAAGTGCTGTTTCTGCTTTGTTTCAGAACAAAACATTGCTAGCCCTCATGACAATGAAGAAAATTTTTAAAACAACAGATTCCACCATGAGAGCATGGGAGGCAAATAAAAAGAAGTATTACCGTCCATAATAATCTCATGATTTTGAGAGCCTGCCTTGTGATCTTTGAACAATGAGACAAGACAATATCATCTTCAGGGAAAAAAATCATAACTACCAAATAAATTTTCCCTATTCCCTGAAACACAAACTCCCAGTGCTTATTAGCAGTGCCTTTTCTCCTTACAGTTCTTCCTGTTTTCTCACTTTCATATGTCAAACAGCTCTGCTGAAGACATAATAAACACTCATGTTGCATTCGAAACATTTTAAAACACATTATTTTTGTCATAGACAAAGGCATTTATATTCTGTCACTCCCTGTCTCCCTAAATTCTGTTCCACAGACTGTTTTAGTAACTTAACTTGTTTTGCTTTTTTAAAGTCACCTATCCAAATTAACAACTCTTAGTTAATACACTTGTTACATTTCTGCATACAAGTAGAGAGATATTTTTTCTATAGTAGTTTGTAACAGAAATTATTTACATACATAGCCTTGCCTTTAAGGTCGGCAATGTCATACAGTATAGCATGGGGCAGGTAAGACATAGAGAGGGCTTACACTGACAATATTTTGCATATTTTCTGCTATGGAATAGACTAGACTAGGCTAGACTAGACTAGAACAGAATAGAACAGAATAAACCCATAATCCAACACCACCTAATCAACTAAACCATGCAACCAAGAACCCTATCAAGTCTCCTCCTAAACACCTTCAATGATGGTGATTCCACCACCTCCCTGGGCAGCACATTCTGCGCTATAACTCACCTTGAATACTGTGTCCAGTTCTGGGCCCCTCAGTTTAAGAAGGACAATGAGA
The DNA here is from genome assembly GCF_014839835.1 of Dryobates pubescens. Taxonomy (NCBI): domain Eukaryota; kingdom Metazoa; phylum Chordata; class Aves; order Piciformes; family Picidae; genus Dryobates; species Dryobates pubescens. Next base: position 86,038,170 of record NC_071657.1, on the reverse strand, counting down.
CTCTTGAACATGTCCAGAGAAGGGCAATGAGGCTGGTGAGAGGCCTCAAGCACAAGCCCTATGAGGAGAGGCTGAGGGAGTTGGGGTTTTTTAGCCTGGAGAAGAGGAGGCTCAGGGGAGACCTTATTGCTGTCTACAACTACCTGAAGGGAGGTTGTAGCCAGGAAGGGGTTAGTCTCTTCTCCCAGGCAACCAGCACCAGAGCAAGAGGACACAGTCTCAAGCTGCACCTGGGGAAGTTTAGGCTGTAGGTGAGAAGAAAGTTCTTCACTGAGCAAGTCGTTCGTCATTGGAATGGGCTGCCCAGGGAGGTGGTGGAGTCACCATCCCTGGAGGTGTTCAAGAGGGGATTGGACGTGGCACGTGGTGCTGTGGTTTAGTAGTCATGAGGTCTTGGGTGACAGGTTGGACTTGATGATCCTTGAGGTCTCTTCCAACCTTATTGATTCTATGATTCTAACATGACTCCAGGGTTTAACTCACATACATGCTGCTCATGCTGATTCATATAGCAGTGCTATACAACTTACATCCTCGGCAAAGATTCTTCTAGAGTGCACAGCATCTTGGTGTGGGAGTAAGAAGTTCAGAAATACAGCACCAGAAGTGGAAGTTGGGTTAACAACTAAGCCACCTGGACAACGTGGTACTCAGTGCCACACCACTGCTCAGGTGGTCTGATAATGAACTCTGCAGAATCTCAGAAAGAGTGATTTATCTTTTCCTCACATGAGGCAGAGGAGCTGATAATTTCATCTCAGTGTACAAACAAAAGTATTGTCACAATATAAGGAAGTCTAATCCAAACAAACTGATTGGAACAGCATGTTTCAGAGTACTTAAGCATTACAGCTGAAAGTTGCTGCATGCACTGCATCACAGCCACACAGTAACATGCTCATTAAGAATTACTGCAGCACCTTTCACGTTTCAGGACAGAAACAAGGATGTTTTTTTACAGCAACCCCCTCAACACACATTATCCCTTTCCTTTACTCCCTTACAAATTAGACTCTACAAAAGAATCACCATTAATGTGCTTCCTTAGCTTGAAGGACGGAATGCAACTGAAAAATGCAGATGACCTGACCAGACTGAAGACTGCAAAGGTCAACTTTAAACTAAATTTTAACAATATTCTGTACAAATTATTTGTATGTGACTGAGTTTTTCAACAGCAACACTTCACTACAGAGTTTGCATTTCTACAGTCAAGACAGATAACAACAGTTCTATCATCTCACTGAGGATTTTAAAACTTTTGAGCTTTATAATGCTGAACTGACTAACCACAGTAAACTATGATTTAGGAGATAATCAAAACTTAAGGAATCAGCATCATTCCTTATCTGCATGGATGATTACGGGGACCATAATTGCTTCCCTGTTCCTTCCTACTGGCCACACTGGTTTTGACACAAACCAGGATGTTGTTGGCCTTCTTGGCCACCAAAGCACATTGATGGCTCCTATTCAACTGGCAGTCAACCAACACCCCAAGGTCCTTTTCTGCCAAGCAGCTTTCCAGACACTTTTCCTTAGGCCTGCAGCATTGCATGGCATTGTTGTGATCCAAGTGAAGCACCTGGCCCTTGACTTTGTTGAACCTCATACCATTGACTTTGTCCCATCAGTTCAGTCTGTTCAGAGTTGTCTGTAGAGCCTTCCTATCCTCAAACTGATCAACACTCCCACCAAATTGGTGTCTTCTGCAAACTTACTGATTCCCTTTCATTCCCTATCATTGACGATCACTAAAGAGAAAGTGTCATATTAATCTGTATTACTGTCAGATAAAAGGATTTTACATAATTCCCATCCTTGGTGAATCTACCTCATCCTTGAAATCCTAATGCAAAGAGTTAAATCATGTCTGGATCATCAATCTTTCTACTGTTATTGTTCATATAGAACTCAATGCCCTAAGATTTAAGAAATGTGCTTTGTAGTCCATATCAAAGTTTTAGAAATGACAAAGCAAGCAGAAGAAAATCAAGTCCTTTAAAGTACAAACTGTTATGGAAAAATAATTTAGTATCTGGCATAAGTAAATACATTACAGCTAATGTAGGCTCATGTTTTACCCAAAGTTCGCTATTTGTCTGCCTAAACATTGGGTTATCAGGGGAAGAGAACATGTGTTGGAGTTGGCTGCAGAAATCACTAGCTGCTCCCTCAGTGACTGGAACCTGATACTCAAGCATGGTAACACAGCCAGTGGGGTCAGAGCCTCGGCAGCCAAGGTTTTTCTCACTGCTCTTGAGAAGTGATGCTGGTGAGGGTGATCAGGGCCACTGCAAATTATACTGCCTTCAGGGCTCTGACAATAATTTTGTTACTTTGAGTCTGCAAAGTAGATTAAATTCCAGGACTTTTGATACAGAATAGTCAATATATAATGGTAATGTAACCTTGGTATTTGGAGGAAATGTGAAGTACAAGATCAAAAAAGTGTTTGGCTTATAGAACATCTGTATTCCAGAAAAAGTCTTTAAAACGGAGGGTAAACTGATGATTTCAAGAGAGTATGTAGAGCTGTTTTCCCTATCCTTGATATCTGTTGATCATGTTCTCCTGCTGAGTGAGGGACACTCTCAGTACAGACGGACGGAAAATCTTTTAGCAGCTTTTCACTGTGAGACCATCACCTCGACATGGAAAACAAAGAGACTTAACTCATCTCTGCTTGGTGTCTCTTGTGCAGATGATGAAAAAAAGAACTCCCACAGAAACTTAAATGTAGCTGTTTCCAGGGACATAGCTAAGAAAGGGAATGTGTCAGACTGGCATTTTCAAAGAGGTGAGATGCCATGGTACACACATGTTTAGTCTCCTATGTTTAAAAATGCACTAATCAAACCACCTGGGCTAGACAGAGAGGTAAGTAGGTGGCAGTTAATGGCCTGCAATTCACTGGAGATACAACAGGAAGGCTGAGCAACTCCTTTGATCCCCAAGCTCTACAAACTCTGTTAATACTTCTCTTTCCACTAACACATCAACAGTGCTCCTTACTATTTCATGGTTAACAAAATGCTACAGCAAAAAGATGGTATTATGATCTGATTTAAAATTAAGTAAGTGGAAAGGTTAAGGCCAGGAAAATTTAGGCAACACTTAGAGAATTTAATTACAAATCAGTAAATAACCCACCAACTGACATGAATCTTTCACATGATTCATTTAGTGAATCATACACATTAGATTATATTTACTAACAGAGCTGACCATAAAATAGGTACTGTCAATTTTACACTTCCAGACCTTGTATATGTGGTAAGAGATATTTGGGATCTAGAGAAAAGATTTTAAAGTGTTGTACTTTTCAGTGTAGTCATGCTTAATTGATCATCAATAATCCAGACATAGGATAGCTTAAACTTTTAACACTGATCCTAGGCAGGTTTTTCAGAAAGCGTCAGACCATGGTGGAAGATACAGATTTTTGCAAGTTAACTTTAAAGTCCCTAACACTTAGGGACAGTGTCTCTAAAAAGGTTAAAAGAGCAAATAAATCTGATTCCTGAAGAACATAAGGGGGTTTTTTTCTACATTAAATCTTGTTTTAAGTGGAAGGGGGGTGGGGGGAGAGAATCACAGCTGCAACAGACCAAAATATCACATCTTTAAAATTTCCACATCTTAAAATTTCCAGCGGTGGGGAATTCACCAGATGCCAAAATTAATTGCTCTCAATTACCCATCTGTTGTTAAAAGCCATGTTTTTTCTGGCCTGAATTCTTGCAGCTCCAGCTTTTCTTTGATCTTGTTACATCATTTGTCTGACAGATTAAAAGATCCCTTTGTTACATGATCTGCTTTTCCAACATAGGGAGTTAACAGAGTGCAATCCAGCTACCTAACAAGCTTTTCTTTGACAAGCTGGGAAAAAAACAAACCAAACCCAACCCAACCCAAAACAAACAAACAAATAAACCCACAAGCAAATTCCTTGAATTTGTCTCCAAGGTCAGTTGTCCTGTTCTTAGATCATTCCTTTGCTCCTTTTTGAACCCTACAGTTTATCACCCTTTTCCTTGGCATGTCACAAGTGCTAAGCATGCCTTTCCAGGGTGGTCATTCCTGCAATAAATGCAAAAAGTTCCTTTAGTCTCTCAGCTCCTTTGCAAACCCCTCTCTTTATAGAGCCAAGGATCTCTGAAGCAGTGCAGCACTGGAATTTCATCACAAGCTTTTTTGAAAATCATTGCTCCTCAAGACAGGGCTTGTGTGGTTACATGGCTTTAATTTCTTTGAACACATGCTCAGACACTGTTACAAAGACTAATAGACTGTGGCACAAAGGGACCTAAATCACTCTTTGATCTGATTGCTCCATTGCTTACCACACCCCAGACATTTGCCTCATCAAAATGTTTTATCAGCAGTGATTTTCTGTTTATTTATTCTTCACAAATGAAAACATAGATTAGCATTAGACCTAGTTACTAATGACTTTTGATATGCTCGTCTCAGAGTCATCTGATTGCTACATTTTATTTCCTGCCCTTGTTCCCCCAGCAGCCTCTTTTAATAAATACAATGTAGTCATGGAAAACTCCTTACAGCTAATAAAAAGTCACATAGCACCAACAGCACTCATAAATGAATACAGAGTAGGCCCATGTCCTCCAGCATTTTTGGTTTTGATTGTTGGGGTATTCTTCAACAATTCACAAAAGAGACTTACAGGTTCCTTTTTTTTCCCCTTTTTTTTTTTTTTAATTGCTCTGTGCTTATTTTGTTGATGATTGTTTTCTGTATTGTAATATTCCCTTATAGCAGCAGCTCTACATATTGCTTAGTGCAGCCTCAGTGTGCCTGAGTTAACAAGCATAATAATTTAAAATCACTGGCAACTAAGCAACCATTATGTTTTAATTGGGAGATTGTCTTTCTTCTTTTATTTTTTTCCTTCTTTCTTTTTTTTTTTTTTTACCTTCTCAACCTAAAACTCACTATGGATAGTTAGATAACACTGTTATATCAACTACCTTTAGTAACTGGCATCATCAGCATACAGAAAAGCTGACAGTCTTTCAACTTACAGGACAAATATCCAACATGTCCATAAACAATACATTCACAGCTAAAAGGAAACACTTGGATGCCATGTTGGCATAATGCAGTTCTCAAACCTGTTACCAAAAAAATCAGAGTGAACCTCCTGGGTCTTTTACCATACATATTGCATTCTATCTATGTCAAATCTGTGCTGGGCCTATGCCCATGAATAGACATGGAGACACTATTGCAAAGCTGGGATGTGTTCTAGCATTTAGTGCTCTATAAAAATGTAGGCCAAAGAGCAAGCTGAATCCAGACTGCACTATGAACTTCTCTTTGAGATGAGTGTGCCATATGAATCTGTCAGCCTTTTGTGATATTGCTCTCAGTAAACTTCAGTACTTACTGTAGGGTGTCAAAAGACTGACTCTCACCTTCCAGCACACATGATGTGACTAGGGAGCTGCCAGCCCTCTCCCTCCAGTGCAGTTGCCTCACATGAGCCACATGAGCACACAGCCACACAAGACAATTTCATCTAAGCAAGTTAAAATGCTTTTTATCTCTCTAAATGTCTTCAATCTCTATCCTCAATATAAAAATAAACTTATGCAGCTTAGAGAAAGATTAGCAGGGAACTCTGCTCCCAGAAGTCTTCTCTGCCTATTCTGGGAACATTATTTAAATACACCAACATTTCAAAAGCCACCTAGAAGAGGCTTTCTAAGAGCTGGTTCAGAGATCTGAATCTGTTAGGCAGTATTCAATCCTCTTAGTGTTTTTCCTTAAAGCTCTTTGGTCATTTATCAGAAAATACCAAATTCAATAGCAGAGTGTTATGTAAATCCAGTCTAGCATATCTTCCACATGCTGCTTAAAACAGTTTGCAGAATTTCTAACACTGACTCTCCTTAAACCTGCAGCCTGTACTCTTAAATCAGAGTTTCCAGGTGTTTAGGGCTTATCCTTCTGAAACACATTCCACATTGTAACATCTTGTGTCCTCTATTGGACTTTGCTATACCAGGAATTACACTGCATACAATCTTCATTAAGTGGACTGATTTAGTCTTCCAACACGTGTTTTAAACAAAATACTATCTTGTATGGAGAAGGACAAATACCCTTTAAAAACCCTTTTCATTTCCCTTTCATATGACTTTATAATGTATCTGTATGTTTCAGAGAGCTGGGCTCCATAAGCTGTTATTTCCATTCAACCATCTCATAGGAAACTTGAAGTCTACATTTCAAGATCAAATAAAGTATTATAGCTTGTAATAAGCAGGTAACATGAATTAATGATTACAGAACTTTTCTGTATGCAGTGAGATTATTTCAGTGCAAGGACCACAGTCCTGCTGAATTAGATACCCAGACCTATGAAGAGGGTAAAAGTCTTGTCAAAGCTGCCATCCCTCTTGTCAGGATGACTGATGAAGTAACTGTGCAAACAAGAATGTATCTCCACATTCATTTATCATTCAGTTAAGTACATCATGCTAATGATTTTAAAATTTATACAGCATAGAATTAGCAGAGTATATACTGGCTGGATTAGTTCACTGTCAGATCTTAAAACAGAGCTACAATCAGAAAGAGAAATGAACAGAGATGGTTTATCATAGAACAGAATCATAGACTCAATAAGGTTGGAAAAGACCTCAAAGATCATCAAGTCCAACCTGTCACCCAAGACCTCATGACTACTAAACCACAGCACCACGTGCCATGTCCAATCCCCTCTTGAACACCTCCAGGGATGGTGACTCCACCACCTCCCTGGGCAGCACATTCCAATGGCTAACAACTCTCTCGTGAAGAACTTTCTCCTCACCTTGAGCCTAAACTTCCCCGGGCACAGCTTGAGACTGTGTCCTCTCATTCTGGTGCTGGTTGCCTGGGAGAAGAGACCAATCCCCTCCTGGCTACAACCACCCTTCAGGTAGTTGTAGACAGCAATAAGGTCTCCCCTGAGCCTCCTCTTCTCCAGGCTAAAAAACCCCAACTCCCTCAGCCTCTCCTCACAGGGCTTGTGTTTGAGGTCTCTCACCAGCTTTGTTGCCCTTCTCTGGACATATTCCAGCAAGTCAACATCCTTCCTAAACTGAGGGGCCAAGAACTGGACACAGCACTCAAGGTGTGGCCTAACCAGTGCTGAGTACAGAGGCACAATGACTTCCCTGCTCCTGCTGGCCACACCATTCCTGACACAGGCCAGGATGCCAATGGCCTTCTTAGCCACCTGGGCACATTGCTCGCTCGTGTTCAGCTGGCTGTCAGTCACTAGCCCCAGGTCCCTCTCTGTTTGGGAGCTCTCCAGCCACTCCGACCCCAGCCTGTAGCTCTGCATCGGGTTGCTGTGGCCAAAGTGCAGCACCTGGCACTTGGACTTGTTGAATGTCGTCATGTTGGACTCTGCCCATCTGTCCAGCCTGTCAAGGTCCCTCTGGAGAGCCCTTCCACCCTCTCCAGAAGATTCACAGACATCAGTTCTTAGTCCAGCACTAGTTAATAATTTTGGCTTGATCTACATAATGATACAAAAATTTGCTGATAGAACCTTAAGATGATGCGGAAGTGGGTGGAATGCATAAAAACTAGGTTAGTAGACCTGGTTATGGCTTTTTCACTCAAGCAGAATGTGGGCACATTGGAGAAAGTTTAGAGAAATTAACATAGCAGATGGAAAAATCTTGAGCGTGGCTTGATGAGGTCAGCTTAAGAAGATAAAAATAGGAGATGCCTTCAGAGTATGTGAACACTTACACAACTTACAGAGAAGGGATTTGCTAAAAAGTCTTTTTAAGCTTGCTGCCCAGAAAATAACAAGTTTCAGTGGCTGCAAACTTAAAGTAGACAACTTCAGCCTTGAAATGAGTTACTATTTACTGGGGGCAGACCAATTTAGTTGTAACAGTGTATATCAGGAAGGTGAAGGACTCACCATAAGATGGAGTTTTGAGAGGCAAACTGAGCAGCATTCTAAAAGGTATGCTTTGAGCCAGGCTTTTAGAAAAATCCTCCAGTCAACACATGAAGGTATGTGGTAAAGGATGCATTAGGCCCACAATTATGTCAAAATATTGCCAAAACATGTCCCTACATGTTTTGCTGACTTCCCCTTTCCCCCTCCTTTCTGGAGTGGGTACTCAGCCCAGAGCTGAGAAAACAAAGGGCCAGGAGTCAACAAGCCTGGGTAAACAACCCAACCTGCCTTGTTGGGATGAACAAGAGCATGCGCCCACCACATGGGATGCTTGTGCTGTGCTTGGGCTTATTCTGGCTATATGCTCTGCCATAGGCTAAAGGTTTGTTGACCAAGTTTGACTATTGGCTAAATCCAAGCCTTGAGCAAGTTATAAATATTATCCAAATTGTAAACAACTTTTTCTTTTGCTCTCTCTTGCTCTTTTGCACTCTAGCTCTCACTTCTTGCATATGCTCTGCCCACGTGCATGTGTTCTGCCTTTGTCAACAGTCTGGTGACAAGTCTGCTATCCAGGAAGAGCAACCATACCTCAGTTTACCCGGAAACCAGCAAAGAGTCCTTCATATAAGCTGCACTGAAACTACAGCCAGCATTGCATAGCATCTGCAGTCCCACTAGTAGGAAGAAGCTGCCTAACTAACCCTGGAGGGACAGAGGCCCGGGAAGCCAAGCCAGAGGAGAACTTGCATGAATCCCTTTTGGCAGTTCTAAGCGTGTCTGCTGCAAGCACAAAGCAGCCCTTAGTGCACCCATTTGCAAAGCCAGAACCACGCCCATCTGCTCCTGTGCTGGCTGCTAAGTTGTGGGAGAAGGAGCCGCCCATCACTCCACATACCCAACAGCCCAAGTACCAGGGCGACGCAGCTGCCATGTCACCCTAGAAATGGGAAAAGCAGCCACCAAGAGAAACTGGTGACCCTCGCTCATTCCAAGCTGAGCCAGGGGGAATGCCGCTCCATGCTGACATCCCTCTCCCCATCCTGCCCTCTACTCCCCCCACCTCCAGCCGTTTCAGGAGGAGAATTGCTCCCCCACAGCATCCTGTAAACTCTGCAGTGCCACCTGCATCAAGGGAATCGCCAAGAGCCTGTTCCAACTGAATAAGCCTCCAAGATGCAACCCGGCAGCAGCAGGAGACAGCTACTTGCACTGCATCTGGAAGGGACTGTCCAGAGCCAGCCATGAGCCTCCTGCTGAGTCCCTGAACCTCAGCAGCAACCAGTGCAGCAACCTGCTTGGACGCCAGTTTAGCAAATGAAACTGTATCTTTTAAGTGTTCACATGTTTAGCACCACTTTTGGTTCTGTTTAAAACCCCTGCTTTAGCCTGCAACCCGTGGATTATAACACAGCCGCACCTGGTTATGCCCGGAGTCACAATTCAGGAACGAAAAATTGATTTAAGTCTCTTTGAAAGGTTGCTTAAATTGTACGTGCCTGACACGTAGGCTCACCACTGTATTCATCCACCAGGTGTCCTGCTGAGTCGTCCCCTAGTGGACAAGCAGCAGATGCACCCTAGTTCTCTTACTGAATAACTGTTTTGTATTTTTCTAATTTGGCTCAAAATTGTTAAACTCTACCAGTTTATGGAATTATACCCACAATTATACACAAGACTATGTGTATACATACTGCAAAAAGGTTTTAAATAATTTTATATTAGTACATAATAATAATTATTATTATTAATATTTATTATTTCCTATTAATAACTATGAGACTGTGCTTTCTTTCTTGACTCCAAAAAGCCTGCCCTCTCCAAGAATGGCATGGCTGTACTCTACAGACATGAGCAGGATCACACCTCTTGTTCTCTTACATACCACAGGGAACTTGTACTGCAAACATTCTGAATTCTCACCCGAGACATCATTCTGGACTGTAGATTGGAAGATAAGGTTTACTTCATGTGTGCTCCAAGCCAAATGCTAGATCCTGCCTCATCTATGATGATATCAAGCTGAGTGGTGTGGTTGATATGCTGGAGAGAAGGAATGTCATCCAGAGGGATCTCAACAGCCTTGAGAGGTGAGACCATGCAAACCTCATGAAGATCAACAAGGCCAAGTTCAAGATCTTGTACTATGGTTGGGGCAATCCCAAACATGAATACACGTGATGACTGGATTGAGAGCAGCCTTGGAGAAGGACTTGAGGGTAGTGGTAGGTGGAAACTGAATATGAGTCAGCAATGTCTGCTCACAGCCCAAAAAAATTATATCTGGGCTGCATCAAAAGAAATGTGTCCAGCATGCCAAGGCAGGTGATGCTGCCCCTCTGCTCCATTCTGGTGCCACCACCCATGGAGTCCAGTTCTGGGACTCCCACTCCAAGAAAGACACAGACCGGCTTGCGCAGTTCCAGAGTAGGGCTGTGATGATGATTTGGGTTTGAAGTACCTCCCCTATGCAGAGCAGAAGGGCAGAATCACCTCTCTTAGTCTGCTGGCCACACTTCTTTTGATGCAGCCCAGGATACAATTTGTATTCTGGGCTGTAAGCATGCCTGGTTGGTTCATGCCCAGCTTTTTATCCACTACGACCCACAAGGCCACTTCTGCAGGACTGCTCTCTATCTCATCATGCCCCAGCCTGGACAGAGAATAAGGACATTGCATTTGTGAGAAAAGGACCTCACACCTCATGAACTTCATCTGAGCCCACATCAGCAGTTTGTCCAGGTCCCTTTGGATGGCAGAGACAGATGAGGTTGTTTAGCCTACAGAAGAGAAGGCTCTGGGAGACCTTCTAGCAGCCTTCCAATAATTAAATGGGGTCTACAGCAAAGATGGCGAGGCATCCTTTATCAGGGTGCCTAGTGATAGGGCAAGGGATACTAGTCTTCAATTAAAAGAAGGTAGATTTAGATTGGATGTATGGAATTTCTTCACTGTGAGGGTGGTGAGACACTGGAACAGGTTGCACAACAGAGAATTTGTGGATGCCCCCTCCTTGGAAGTGTTCAAGGCCAGACTGGATGGGGCTTTGAGCAACCTGGTATAGCAGAAAGTCCCTGCCCATGGCAGGGAGCTTGGAACTAGTTGATCTTGGTATCTTCCAATCCAAATAATTTTGTGATTCCTTCCTTGTGCTTCTTCAAATTTCAGAAATATTTTGCAAGACAACGAAGTATTTTGCCTAGCAAAAGTCTTTGGGGCTTGGAACAGCATGTGTACAAACCTATGTGGTGATGGAGCTGATCTTAATTTTCATTAAATCTTTGGAGTGAATACTAGATTGGGACTTCTCCAGTAGTTATTTTTTTCCACTGTTTGCTTTATAGAAAGGGGGCCCAGGCTTCTTGCACTGAAAGAGGGAGAGGAAAATGGCATAACTCCAAAGTCACTCGCTCAGTCTGCAGGATGACTTTTCCCCTCTAGTAGTGAGATGGTTTTGTTACCAGTTGTTTTCTTTAACTTCTAATTTAAATGCCTATGAGATTCTACAAACACTCACTACCAGTAATGTAGCAATATAAGCATCAATGAATCCTTTTTTCAATTGTCTGTGCAAGATCACATGCTGGCCATGAAGCTGTTTGCAAGGTAAGAGACAGAAGTTCTTTGACCATGCTAGTCATATTTGACATTCATCTTGCTATCTTGTCTTCACAACCCTTCCTGAAGAGGGTGTTCATCAATGTTACTGAGGAGCTAGTTCCTTGAGGAACTGTATTTCATTCTTTAGAGCTGGAAGCTCATAGAATCACAGAATGATTTGTGTTAGAAGGGACTTCACAGATTACCATGTCCCAAGCTCTTTTCACTAAACCAGGTTGCTCAAAGCCCCATCCTACCTGGGAGATCCAGGACCTCTCTGTGCAATCCATTCTAGAGTCTCACCACCCTCACAGTGAAGAACTTCCTTCACTAATCTAAATGTAGCTTCTTTTACTTCAAAGCCATTATCCCCTGTCCTACCACTACCTGCCAAGGAGCACTAAGGATGTCTGAAGTGCCGGTGATGAATGAGACCTCCAGTAGGTACGAAGGTGTATGAAGCACAGATGTGATCAGGAAGTAGCAGTATCTTGCTGTTAAAGCCACTTGATTAATTTTCGCCTTTCCATCAGCCTCAACCAGTGGAGAGCAGTAAATAAGACTGTCCATATGCATTGGGCAGTGCCTTTGAGAAATGGGAAAACACAAGACTGTCTAGTAAGTACTCTCAGTCTACCTGTGTTCACTTGACAAGAGCTGGCCTATGGTCTCAGTGTTTACCCATGACTTCTCAGGAAGCATCAGGGCATCTGTTAAATACTAGTTCATCTTTGTGAAAGCTCTGCCCTAGATTTTATATCAGTCTAGCTCAGTCACAGACTTGTAACAACTCTTACTTTGGATGCTGCCAAAACAGCGTAAGGATCCTGTACTAGCTTTGCTCATGATGATTTTACACAAGAAAGCCAGAGCAGTATAGACATTGTTAGGTGGTCTACTTCTATCTGCATGAAGCCCTATTTTGGACCCAGAACTGTGAAGAACTGAGAAGATAACTTTGCCAGATATATCAGATTGCCGGTTCTTTGGGTGTTTGTACTCCTCACCCATCCTTGTGACTCTCAAGTGCAAAGAAACAATAGAACAAACACAGATACTGTTTTTCCCTTCTCACCTCAACTGCTGGCGGGTGGAAGCTGCATCAGAAAAGCCATATCTGTAGGCTGTCAAGGGAGCACTGGCTCTGGAAGATGAACTGAGTTGATTACTAAGATTACTAAGGCCTAAGCTTGTGTTCATAGTGCTCCCATCAGCAAGGCAAAACACAAGCCCAACACCCATCACAGCCTCTTTGAACTCTGCACTGCAGGCTGTAAATCTAGCCAGAAATCCAGCAATCTCATTTACACAAAAACAAAAACAGAAAGACAGCTCCTCCTGATGGGAATACAAAATAACTCCAGCCAAGTAGCACAGATCTTGAATTGCAAATTTTAATGACAGTATTTCTTTGTTCAGTAGAAACTCTCTCGTGCCAAAGAAATGCCATTTGCATCAAAAACCTTCACCCAAATAAATCACCAGTGAAAACTCCTGAAATGCAACACAAAAGCAAGCAAGAATCTGGAGCCCTCTTAGTAAACAACTCACCACACTGGACCCGCAGTAAACAAGGGACCTTTTGTTTCAAAAAGTATACTCTGGGCAGTAGAACAAATGTGTTACTTGTATCTTGGCAGCGCTCCCAAACATGAAGCACTAAAGACTGGTGATGTAATTATGAGCACTGTTGACCCCAGACCCAAAAATCTAGGTTCTGCCCTTGGCTCTGTCCCAGCCCCTCTGTGACCCCAGGATTATCTCCTCTGGCCAGGATTCATCTTGCCTCACTATATCATCATTGTGTAACAAATCAGGCAAGGAAGGGAAGAGACCAGAACAGATGAGTCAAGGTATGCTGGTCACACTAAAAGGTAAGAAAGAATTGCACAGGCAGTTCAAGCAGGGACAGATATCTTGGGAAGAGTATATGGGTGCTGCCCAATTATGTAGGAATGAGGTCAGGAAGGCCAGGGTGAATCTGGACCTACACTTGGCTTGTGGTATGAAAAATAACAAGAAAGGGCTCCACAGGTATGACAACCAGAAAAGGAAAGTTAAAGAAAATGAACCCCCAGGATGAGCAAGAATGATGAGCAAGTAACAACAGACATGGAGAAGGCAGACGGCCTCAAAACCTCTCTCCCCACTTCTCCCAAGCTGAAGGACCACAAGACAGGACCAGGTCAACAAAGTTCCACCACTCTAAGTGAAGACAAAAATTATGACCACCTGAGGGACCTGAGCATGCACAAGTCTATGGGACCTGATGAGATGCATCCCTAAGTGAATTGGCTAATGTAGCTGCCAAGCCATGCCATGATGTTTGAAAAGTCCTGGCAGTCAGGTGATGTTCCTGGGGACTGGAAGAAAGGAAACATTAAACCCATTTTTAACAAGGGAAGAAAGGAGGACCCTGGGAACTGTTGACTTTTCAGCCTCACCTCTCTGCTTGGGAATATCATGGAATAGATCTTTCTAGACGTTCTGATAAGGCACATTGATGACAGGGAGTTGATTCATGACAATCAGCACGGCTATCAAGGGTGAGTCCTGTCTGCCCAAACTAGTGGCTTTCTACAATGGAGTGACTACATCAATAGACAAGGAAAGACCAAAGGATGTCATCTATCTGGACTTCTTCCTCACAACATCCTTCTCCCTGAGCTGGAGTGGTATAGACTCAATATGTAGATTGTTTGGTGGATAAGGATGTGGCCAGATGGTTGCATCCAGAGGGTAGTGGTCAATGGTTCAATGTCCAGAAGGAGATGGATGACAAGTGGTATCCCTCAGAGTCAGTGCTAGGACCTGTGCTGTTTCATATCTTCAGCAATGATATAAACAATGGGATTGAGTGCACCTTCAAGCAAGTTTACAGACGACACCAGCCTGAATAATGTGGTCAATATGCCAGGGGAATGGAATGTTATTCAGAAGAACTTAGACAAGCTGCAGAAGCAGGCCCAGGTGAACTTCATGAAGTTCAATGAGGCCAAGGGTAGAGTCAGGACAATCTCCAATATCAATACAGGCTGGGGGAGGATGTGACAGAGAACAGCCTTACAGAGAATAGCTTGGGGATGCTGGGGAATGAAAAGCTGGACATGAGCCAACAATGTGCACTTGCAGCCCAGAAGGCAAAGCACATCCTGGGCTGCATCAAATGAGGTGCACCCAACAGATTGAGAGAGGCGACTCTGCCATGAGACCTCACCTGGAGTACTGTGTCCAGCTCTGGGGACCTCAACACAAGAAGGACATGGACCTTCTGGAGAAAACCCAGAGGATGGCCACAAAAATGATCAGAGGGCTGGAGCACATCTCCTATGAAGACAGGCTGAGAGTTCAGGTTGTTCAGCCTGGAGAAGAAAGACTCCAAGAAGACCCTATAGCAGCCTTCCAGTACCTGAAGGAGGCCTACAAGAAAGGCAGGGAAGAAATGTTTACAAAGACATGTAGCAATAGGTCAAGAGGCAATGGTTTTAAACTAGGGAAAGGTAGATTTAGATTGGACATTAGGATGAAGTTTTTTACTATAAGGGTGGTAGAACACTGAAACAAGTTACCCATGTGGTGGAGGGCACATCCCTGGAAACATTCAAGGTCAGGCTTGCTGGGGCTCTGAGCAACTGGAATCTAGGTAGGGATGTCCCTGCTCACTGCAGGGGGTTTGAACTATAAGACCTTTGAAGGTCCTTTCTGACCCAGTGCCTTCTGTGATGCTATCATCCAAGAGACAGGCATTATGTCTAGGTGCTCTGTCTATGCTCACTCTACAAGTCCATGGGGAGATACCACCCCCTTCCAGAGGGTACTTCTCTTTTCTCACAAACACCAGGATTACTGCAGTATAGATGGCCTCTGGATGTATTGACCTCTCACTACTGAGTAAAGGAGAAGCTTGGGGCAGAGTCTCAGCTCCTAGCTGTTAGCTGGCTAAGATGAACTATGTCCTTTGTGCCTGCTATATATGATAAGAAATCTTCTGGATCTCTTGCCCACTTTTATGGCAAGCCACTCAACTAGGGTCTGCCTGCCTCTGCACCTGTGTATTGCCATTGCCACTGGCAGAACACTAACACCAAATATTTCTGCACAAGTCAGAAAGCACACATGAGAGTCTTGCTTGGTTTAACAAGTTAGAACAGGCTAAATGAGGAAGTTAACATTCTTGAGCTTGTATCTCTCCTCCTGTACCTGGGTGGCAGGGCAGTGCCCATTCCTACACTCTGTGAGCATGGGGGCTGTGACTACAGCAAGATTTTACTCTGCTGTACTCTGCTGATTCTAATCTGCTCTCTAGAAGAGCTGCTGCCTGCTGAATTAAAGAGATTGTCAGATCAATTTAGGCTTCTTGGCAAACTAACAGGAACATTTCCAGGGCTCAGATGGAGTGAACTTCAAGAGAAGAGTGAAACATTAAGAGGAAAGGGAAATGTTGCAATATTGCAAGCAGAATGCAGTCCTTACTGGTATAAATGAAGACAACCCATCTGGCTGCATTGTCAAAGCAGAGAGATACAGGAGAATGATTATTTGGAATTACACCAAAGGCCCTTGTAGCCAAGAATCTTACCTACTGAGTAGCAATTGCTTGAATACTGTGAGAACCTTAGCCAGTACAGGTCAATCCTGTGACCCAGCTTCCAGCATCTCACAACTGCAAGCTTACGGAATCAGACAGTTTGTCCTTCCAACATCAGACTGGCCTTCCATTAGTTTATGTATCATCTTTCAAACTATGTGTATCTCTGTCCTCCTGACCACAAAGCAAGAAGTTCCACAAATTTATCATGTGTTTAGTTACTCTATTTGCATCTGTCTTAATCCTGCTACTCAGTAATTTCATAGCATCTCCCTCATTCATGGGTTATGGGCAAGAATGAGCATTTGACATCTTTTCACTTTCCCCATGCCACTTAGGATTCTACAGACCCACATCAAGGCGCTCTCCCTTGTCTGCTATAGGAGGCCTAGACTGTTTCTTGCTCTCTGATCTAAAGTCACTACAAACATTTCTATGCATCCTTGATCTTTTCCAATCCTTCCCCATCCTAACACCTTCTTTGAACTTCACAGCTAGAACTGCACTCAGTAAGTCAAGATGCCAGTTTATGATGGGTCACATTTGGTTCTCTTTTTAGTTTTCACTTGTTGCTTCTGCTGCTTCTTTAGATGTAGTTTTCCATTTTGTTTCCACTTCATGCAGACATTTTGTTTTCTTTTTGTTTCATAATAGTCCCCATAGTTTGTTTACCTGAAGGATGGCCA
Source organism: Dryobates pubescens (assembly GCF_014839835.1). NCBI lineage: Eukaryota > Metazoa > Chordata > Aves > Piciformes > Picidae > Dryobates > Dryobates pubescens. The sequence continues at coordinate 86,021,357 of NC_071657.1, read as the reverse complement.
AGAGCTCAGGTCCAGCCAACATGGATTTAGGAAGGGCAGGTCCTGCCTCTCCAACCTGATCTCCTTCTATGATCAGATGACCCATCTGGTGGATGTGGGGAGGCCTGTGGATGTAGTCTATCTGGACTTCAGCAAGGCCTTTGACACCGTCCCCCACAGTAAACTGCTGGCTAAGCTGTCAGCTCGTGGATTGGACAGCAACACTCTGTGCTGGGTTAGGAACTGGCTGGAGGGCTGAGCCCAGAGAGTGGTGGTGAATGGTGCCACAGCCAGCTGGCAGCCAGTCACCAGTGGCATCCCCTAGGGATCAGTGCTGGGCCCCATCCTCTTTAACATCTTCATTGATGATATGGATGAGGGGATTGAGTCAGTCATCAGCAAGTTTGCAAATGACACCAAGTTGGGAACAGATGTTAGTCAGTTAGAGGGTAGAAAGGCTCTGCAGAGGGACCTTGACCGACTGGACAGATGGGCAGAGTCCAATGGGATGGCATTTAACAAGTCCAAGTGCCAGGTGCTGCACTTTGGCCACGGCAACCCCATGCAGAGCTACAGGCTGGGGTCAGAGTGGCTGGAGAGCTCCCAAACAGAGAGGGACCTGGGGGTGTTGATTGACACCCGCCTAAGCATGAGCCAGCAGTGTGCTCAGGTGGCCAAGAGGGCCAATGGCATCCTGGCCTGTATTAGGAATAGTGTGGCCAGCAGGAGCAGGGAGGTCATTGTGCCCCTGGACTCTGCATTGGTTAGGCCACACCTTGAGTACTGTGTCCAGTTCTGGGCCCCTCAGTTTAAGAAGGACATCGAGACACTTGAACGTGTCCAGAGAAGGGCAACAAGGCTGGGGAGAGGCCTTGAGCACAAGCCCTATGAGGAGAGGCTGAGGGAGCTGGGATTGTTTAGCCTGGAGAAGAGAAGGATCAGGGGTGACCTCATTGCCCTCTACAACTACCTGAAAGGTGGTTGTAGACAGGAAGGGGTTGGTCTCTTCTTCACTGAGCGAGTCGTTCGTCATTGGAATGGGCTACCCAGGGAGGTGGTGGAGTTGCCGTCCCTGGAGGTGTTCAAGGGGAGATTGGACGTGGCACTTGGTGCCATGGTCTAGTTGTGAGGTCTGTTGGGACAGGTTGGACTTGATGATCCTTGGGGTCTCTTCCAACCTTAGTCATACTGTGATACTGTGATACTGTTTTTTGGTGTTTTGGTTTTTTTTGGTTGGTTGTTTTTTTATTTTGTTTTGGTTGTTTTTTGTTGTTTCTGGGAGGGGGGGAGGTTTTGTTCGATTGTTTTGGCTGGTTGTTTGTTGTGTTGTTTGTGTTTTTTCCTTTTGCGAAGCACTCTCAATTGTTCAAAAAAGAAACATGTGTTTGAATGACTTCAAGATCACTTCACTTTCCCAGACAGTGGCACATATGGTATTTCTCAACAATTAATGTCATTAGCCATTTTATCACCACTGAGAACATTCAGCATTCATAACAATAAAAATTAAATAAAATAATAATTTTAAAAAGGGCCTTCCCTTAAAAGAAATACTAATCTACTTGCCTTGGTAGTCTGGAATATTCAAAACAGATTCTAACTTTTTCAGCACAAAGAACACCAGCAAAAATGTCCACCTGTAACTCACAATCTAGATTAACTGAAATGGCTGGTGAGCAAAGATGTAGCTACTGGTAAGTTCCTCTCTTTGGCTATCCTGCTTTCTGTCCTCTACAAAGAATTTCTAGGGTTGGGGTATTTAGGCTAAAAATTTTATTGCCTAATCACACTACCTGAAATTCTCAGCCACTGGTTACCTGTAGCACCATGACTAACTTTTGTTTCAAGCCAAACAGAGAAGTATGAGTGCCCTACTGAAGAGTCAGCTTTTAGTTACATAAAATACTAACTCAGTGAAGTACAATTCTCTTGCTAGAGACTGTGGAAAGACTAACTGCATCGAAATACCTACTTTATCTCACAAATCTAGTGTAGTTTGACTGTTCTGTAGTCTGTCACCTTGCAGCACGGAGAAGTCTCTGCTGCCTTTGCAATACTGTTCTTTGACCTTCTCTACTTTGTGTCAGAGTTAATGGTAATGCTTGGAGGGAGGCATTTTTTGCAAGGACTAGATGTTCTGGAGTTGTGCAGGTCAGGTACTGCTCTGTATAAAAAGCAGTGAAGGATTAAAATAGCTTAGAATTTCAGTCATTTGTCTGTATACCCGTTAATTAGAAAGCTCATCTGATATACAGCTGTAACTTTAAAGTCATTGTCCACTACATGAGAAAGCCAGCAATGTGACTCTATGGTTGCTACTAACAGTGGAAAAGAGTCCTGGTGCATGCCAGAAGCACTTTCAGGAAACCTGAACAATTTACTGCTGAGGAGATAACACTAAGGGTCCCACACTACCTGTGCAAGAACAATTCCAGTAAAACTTATTTGACATCTAGTCTTTTCCCTATGACAATTCTCCTGGGAGGACATGGTCCGTGGGAGGAACTATCAGAATTCTCTTCACTGCCTAAAAATCTCTTCATGACAGTCAGAACTTCAGGTAGAGCTAGAAAGTAGAAAAGAGTGAGAGAATGGAAGAGGAGATACTTATGCATATCTGTACCATCTCATTTACACAGAAATAACAGCGGAGATGTGAAGACAAGAATTCAGAATACAACAGTAAGTGTATCTGTAACATAAGATAAGGAACAGGAGCAAATGCAAGGTAGCTAATATACATTCCATTCCAACATGGAATAAACTCATCAGGTAGACTTAATGCACACAGCAGAACAACAACAACAAAATGTGAGAAAACATCAGCTTATTGGAATTCTTTTCCATTTCCTGAACATGAGAACAGTAATATTGGGTAGAGATTAATATGGAGTAGTACAACAACCCTTTTAATCTTATGTTCATTGCTAGACAAAATTTTCTTATGTCCAGCAGGGAAAATGCCTTTTCACAATATCCAGGTTTGATGTGCCCTAATGGAGAGGCTATCCTTGGAGACTTATGTGGAACGTGTCTCCTAACAAGAAAGCAATGAATTTACACTTAGAAAAGTCTCATAATTAGCTTCTCACAAAATATATCTGGTCTTCCAGCAACTGAAAAATCAGAGCCCATCAAGTAAGACAAATGGATTAAGTGGTGCTTCGAGAGGCAAGTCATTGATTGAAGGGAGAGTCAGAACTGTCATAATCCAAAAGCCCTGGCTAATGCTGACTGTGCCTACATATTTCTGGAAGTTAATGTCATGGAATATAAAGACCTAATGCCTATCTTGAGTTAAATCTCAGTTTACTCCTTTGAAATCAGTTGAGTCCTTCCTATGAGATGCAATCCATGCCCAAGCACAGTATGATTTGGTTTCAGTGCATCTGTTAAATATTTCTATCTCTCAATGATTATTTTGCATTTGTTACTTACAAGAGCCATACCCCACTGCAAATAGGTCCTTGTACTTTGGATTCCTGTAATGAGAAAATATATATAATAATGCATTTATTATTAACCATATAGTTCCACACAAATGCACAGTGCTTCACACATTAATATCAGAGTCCATTCTCACAGGACTGCATACAGTCTGAAGGCTTGACCCCTTGAATACGTGTACTAGCAAAGTTCAGGTGCAAGTACTTTCAGATTCAATATGTATAAAAAAGATAGGAACTCAGAAGACCATAGCAGTAGATGAAAAATATAAAAAGGTCACAGACAGGCATGATGCCAATCTCCAGCACTTCTTGTCTTATTAATTTCATAATCATGGGAAGTATACTTTTTTGGTTTTTTTGAAGAGCTCTTTGAGGAAAGAAAAAAGGAAGGAATATGTCAGTTTCCATTTCCGAGGGGCAAGATTAAAGAAGTTTCTAAACTACAACAGGATAATACCAATAAACTTACTTTACTTACTGTCATTAAATAATGCAGGGTGCTTTAAGAAACTGCTATCAGTCTATGAATTCATGACTATTTCTACAGACCAGGAAGGGAAATTGCCTTCTGACCCCATTGGTGAACGGGGTATTTGCTGCAGCACATTGATTCTGAACAATTAGTCATCTATTATATCTTCTAAGTCCTTTTATTTGAAAAACATCTACTTTCTTTACAACCTGTGTGTGGGTAGTTACTGTAGGGTTTATATTGGACAAAGATGAGTACTTTTGCCCTCTCTGAGCTCACATGGCACAACCAGTGGGTAAACATTCTCTTTAATGACTGCATGTGAAAAATATCTAATGAGTATTTTCTTTGACTTGTTATCATAATTGGTAAAATAAAACCATTGCTCTTTTCATTTCTCCTTTTTCTCTTGGGCTAATCTCTAGGCATCCCAAGGCTCTTGCCCTGTCTTCTAAATTCACCATCACTGCTAACAATGAGAATTAAAATTAAATTAGAAAAGCTTATTACATAGGGCAATTTGGTGTCATTCTTCCAATTTCAGAGCTATCTTTCTGCCATCATTTCCTGGAAAGAAGAATAAGAGGAACACAAACTATTGATTAAAGATACTTTTTCTCCCAAATTTACATCTCATTTTACCACTATTTTTGCATGCTTGATGTTCCATTGAAGCATAATTACTATAGTGACTTAAAAGGACAGAAGACTGCAATCCTGCACTGTTCCTCCCATAGATCCTCTTTGGCAAGACACACTACATCACAAACAAGTGAGAGGAGTCCTCACTGCAGGGGAGCACAAGGCAGGAGATGACTATGTATGTGTCAAGTCTCAAGCTAAATGCATGATCTAAGTGAGTTCATAAACTAAGTCAGAAGGATCATCAAGCATGTTAAAAACTAAAATCATTTGTTCACATTGGTGGTCAGTGTTTATTCCATGGTGATAACATCTCAGAAAATGAGAGCTGATTAGAAAGTATCAATGATTGGTTTTGAACTGAATGGGAATAACTATGAAGAAGTGTACTGCATGGCAAAGGCATATTAAACTGAACTGTGCAAGACCCCAAGATAAAAACACACTGGGTCTGGGCAGTGATTGAATAAGTACAATGCAAAGAAGGTTTTGTCTGGTATCAGTGCCTTAGAATCCTAGAGTCCATGGTGTTACCCGTCCGGCACACACTACGTTTGCATTTCCCTTCCTGCTGTTTTAAGTCTTCAGTGTTGGTAACTGTCAAAAATACAGTCACTATCCCTTCTCCTCCCGTGGGCTTTTCAGGATTGATTCCTTCAGCATATTGTCCAAAGATATGACATGTTGAGACAGTTTAGGCTGTGCCTTTAAGAAAGATAGCTGCAAATTCTCTAGCTGAATACTCAGGTGTAAAAAAGAAAACAAGAAAGATAATTCTAAACAAATTTCATTGGTCAGATGTGAGATGTACCATAGCAATATCTCTCATTCTTTTCTCTCAGTCTCACTCCATCTCTTTCTGGTGGCATGCATGCCGTCCTGGACACAGAGTCTGCTATCAACAAAACCTGAGATAAGCATTAATGAGTTACTAATGATGTATTTGAGCTAATTAAAAATCCCTCTAACATCTTTCCTTTTCGATTTTCTTCTTATTAACTAGAGGGAAAAGGGAGGGGGCAGTTGTGGGGAGAGGCAAGGTGGAATCCTTCTGCCCAAGGAGGATTTCTGTGCTGTTTGCCTTTTGTAAATACCTGTATAGTATTGTAAATACTGTATACTCTGTACATATTCATTTCATTCCATTACTGCTTGCAAAATCCAGCTTCATTCGCTTCTCCAACTGGGTTCAGCTGAGCTTTTGTTGACGTGCGTGGGTTAAACCATCACACATGTCTATCGCAGCTTTCCCAAAAAGGGAGTCTCTGCTGCACTCACTTTAGCCTAGCACCACACAGAGCCTACTGTGACCTAATCTTTTATTGAATGGAACCTTACAGCCTTACAAAAAGGCATGTTGCATCCAGAAGCAATAGGCATGTCCATGAGCTGTCAAAGCAGCTGACTGATTATTCAAGAATTTTCCCAGAGAAACCAGACCTGCCTTGTCTAAAGGGCCATGACATTCAAGTCCCCTGCTAAACAGCCAAGACTAAGTTTGCAATAAAGAAACGTACCAGGAGATGGCAGTAACAGCAAGGCTCTTGGTTTTGTCATACTGGAACTTCCAGAGTGGGAGGAGCGTTCCTTGCTGGTCCCTGTATTCATCTGAGGCATCTTCAAAATATTTAAAATCTACATTGCAAAAAAATATCAAGGAAAAAGTCACAGTGTAGAAATGGGAAGTGCCAGGGAAGCTTTAAAAAACAATCTGTCATCCTCACAGCCTCCACACAACCCAATCGTTACTATAAAAACTGTCTCAGTCATTAAATCTCAGCTGCAAACCTGCACCTAACCCTGTAAATGCATTTTAACCAAGCACCAAGTATTCATGTAATAAATAAACAAATAAATAAATAAATAGCAGATGACCTAGAAACAGACAAAGGATGAACAAGAAAGCAGAATCCCAGAGTGAGAAATTACCTCAGGCTGCTCCCAAAGCTAGGTGCAGCCTTTCAGGTGGGTGCTGATTAGAGACAGCAAACCCTCACAAAGTAATATGGACACCAAGTAGGCCACTGTGGCCCACTGTATGGCAATGAAGAGATACTTGGCACTGGCTGCAGCCAGCAGCACCTGCATCCAGGAGGGAAGTGCTGCACGGAGAGCAATATTGATGAGACCTGCTGTCCTCAGACAGCTAAGGGCAGGGTAGATGTGGCAGGCCCTTTGCACGTCCATGCTCTGCTGTACTGTTTGTCTTGTCTGATTTACCAGGTACCTAGCCCTGCTTATTTTACCTCTCCCTCCCCTCTCTTCCCCTCCTTTTCCCCTTTCCCTTTCCTTTTCCCTTTCTCTTTCCTGTGGTCACTCTCTGTAGGACTTCTTGACTCACAAGCATTTTCCAGCAGAATGGTACCTTGTGCAATGTCATCAAATGTGTTCTGATTCACTATCCGTTCCACTATTTTAGCAGCCTTTGAGATCTTGGTTGTATCATCACTCTGTTGAAAAACAAGGAAGAGAAAATGTGCTTACAAGTCCTTCAGACCTTATGTGACTGAAAAAGTTTGGTCCTTCAATCTTGAATATAGGACAATTTGAAGCTCCTCACACCAGCATTCAATGATAAGGACACTGGAATTAAGGAAATGATTTTATTTTAAATTTAGCAAGAGTCCACCCACAGCTGAGCTGCAGTAATTACAGTGTTTGTTCCTCATTTAGCTCAGTTGGAAGGTACTTATCTGTGAGGGCAGTTAAAATACTGTCTTCCTCAACTCATTCAAGCTACCTCATAATGGGAAGAGCTAAAAGCACACATATGATCCCTCCCCCATCTCACTTGATAATAGTTCATTAGCTTCAATAATTAAATCATAAATGCTTGATCATGCATGAGCATCCTCTCAGCTCTACTTGGAGAACTTTAAGGTCTCTTGTTAAGTAAAGATCCCAGGATTTAGGAATCCTTCAGTCAGTTACCGGGTAATTCCAACTTGATGTATTCACAGACTGATAAGCTCCCACAACATGTAACCAAAGGGCAATTGAGTTATGCAAAGGGCAATTTGCTGTTCAGCTCTTCTGGAAATTCTTTCAACAGGGTGGGAAACTGCATCCTCCTGGCTAGGGAACACCAAAAATGGGCAAGCTGAATATGTGGGGGTACGCAGATTCACCTGCATATGTGCAAGTGCTGAAAACCTTTTGGGGAATGGCATTTTTCAAGGCCTGCAGTCCCTTTGTATCAGTAATAACATTTCAGGCCAGGATTGCCTAGGAACCCACCAGAAATAGTAAACTCGGCTAAGAACACATCAAAAATGTGACCAGTGGGGACAAAGTAACTAGATGTAAGTTGTTGATACAGAAGGAGACAAAATTGGAGAAAGGGGACAATCCAGATGGAAGAGGAAAGAAGCAGCACTGACACTAGGAAAAACAGTAGCTGACTGTCAGCACGTGGCTGGCTGGTATGCTTGTCAGACAGAGCTTTGTGCCTGATCACATACCCTAATAACCATCTTTTCTATTCCCAGTTACTTGTGCGAGCTCTCTATCCTGTGCGTGTTCGATCACTAGCAAAATCCAAACTGGATTAACTGGCAATTGGGAAAAGAACTCTGGGGGCCAGTAACTGCAAGGATGGATCTTAAAAGCCCTGAGATTATTCTGGGCCACAAGGACAATGCCAGAACAGCTCTGTGCAATGATGTGAGAATGCCAAGGCATGTGCAAAGTGCACTGAGATCATGCTGCTTCAAGGACCTGAATCACTATCTACTAACACTGTCCCACAGCCCCCAAAGCACCATCAGGGCTTCAAAGCTTTTAATCTTAAAACCCCTGCTAGAGACTGATGGCTACCAACACAGCATGATTTCCTCTACTGTGATGACACACAAGGGAGACAGCCAGACTGGATGGGCAAGGAGCTTCTAAAGGAATTAAGAGGGAAAAAGAAGGTATATCACCTCAGGAAAAAAGGGAGGGGGAGGGGGGGGGGGAGGGGGGAAGGGGGTGTTGTCCCAGGAGGAGTTTAAGGATATTGCAAGGTCATGCAGGAAAAAAATTAGAGAGGCAGAAGCCCATTTAGAACTTAGACTGGCCAATGCTGTGAAGAAGAATAAAAAAAGTTTCTATAAATATATTAATGGCAAAAGAAGAGGCAAGGACAACCTCCACTCTTTATTGGATGCAGAGGGGAAAACTGTAACTAAAGATGAGGAAAAGGCAGAGGTACCTAATACCTTCTTTTACTCAATCTTTCATAGTGGGACAGGTTGTCTTCCAGACAACTGGCCTCCTGAGCTGGCAGATGGAGACAGTGACCAGCATAGTTTTCCTGTCATCCAGGAGGAAGCAGTAAGAGACCTGCTGGACACTTGGATCCCCACAGGTCCATGGGACCAGATGGAATCCAACCTAGGGTGCTGAGAGAGCTGGCAGATGAGCTGGCCAAGACACTCTCCATCATTTTTCACCAGTCCTGGCTCATTGGAGAGGTCCCAGATGACTGGAAGCTGGCCAGTGTGGTGCCCATCCACAAGAAGGGCTGGTTGGATGAGACAGGGAATTCCAGACCTGTCAGCCTGACCTCAGTGCCAGGCAAGATCATGGAACAGGTCATCCTGAGTGCAACCACACAGCACTTACAGGATGGCCAAGGGATCAGGCCCAGCCAGCATGGATTTGGGAAGGGCAGGTCCTGCCTGACCAACCTGATCTCCTTCTATGATCAAGTGACCACCTGGTGGATGTGGGGAAGGCTGTGGATGCAGTCTACCTGGGCTTAAGCAAAGTCTTTGACACCATCCCCCACAGCAAACTCCTGGCCAAGCTGTCAGCCCATGGCTTGGACAGATTCACTCTGAAATGGGTCAAGAAGTGGCTGGAGGGCCGAGCCCAGCGAGTGGTGGTGAATGGTGCCACATCCAGCTGGCGGCCAGTCACTAGTAGTATCCCTCAGGGATCAGTACTGGGCCTCATCCTGTTTAATATATTTCTTGATGATCTGGATGAGGGGATTGAGTCCATCATCAGTAAATTTGCAGATGACAGCAAGTTAGGAGCAGGTGTTGATCTGTTGGAGGGTAGGAGGGCCCTGCAGAGCAACCTTGACAGGCTGGATGGGTAGGCAGGGTCTGACGGGATGAGATTTAACAAGGCTAAGTGCCTGGTTCTACACATTGGCCACAACAACCCCATGCAGTGCTACAAGCTGGGGACAGAGTGGCTGGAGAGCAGCCAGGCAAAAAGGGGTCTGGGGATGGTGGTTGATAGTAGGCTGAAGATGAGCCAGCAGAGTGCCCAGGTGGCCAGGAGAGCCAATGGCATCCTGGCCTGTATCAGGAATAGTGTGGCCAGCAAGACAAGGGAGATTATTCTTCCCCTGTACTCAGCACTGCTCAGGCCACACCTTGAGTACTGTGTCTAGTTCTGGGCCACTCAATTCGAGATGTTGAGGTACTGGAACATGTCCGGAGAAGGGTGATGAAACTAGTGAGGGGCCTGGAACACAAGCCCTATTCTATTCTATTCTATTCTATTCTATTCTATTCTATTCTATTCTATTCTATTCTATTCTATTCTATTCCATTCCATTCCATTCCATTCCATTCCATTCCATTCCATTCCATTCCATTCCATTCCATTCTATTTTACTGATATTAATATATGAACACCTTTGCATCCTTACATTGTGGAACCTCAAAGTACACACAGCACTTGAGGTGAGAATGCACCAATGCTGGGCAGAGGGACAATCACTTCTTTCCACTGGTTAGCTATGGCTAGCTTAATGCACTTCAGGATACAGCTGCCCCCTTTGTCTGCCAAGGTGCATTACTGACTGGTACTAAGCATTCAATCAACCAAATTACACAACAGAATGATACATCAGGGCCAGCTTTTTCTGTTATACCATTCTACAGAAAACAGAGGAATGTGAGAGAAGCAGTATAGCTTATACAGGAAGAAATAGTGTAGCCAGCAGGAGCAGGGAAGTCATTCTGCCTCTGTACTCAGCACTGGTTAGGCCACACCTTGAGTCCTGTGTCCAGTTCTGGGCCCCTCAGTTTAAGAAAGCCATTGAGACACTTGAACATGTCCAGAGAAGGGCAACAAGGCTGGGGAGAGGTCTTGAGCACAAGCCCTGTGAGGAGAGGCTGAGAGAGCTGGGGTTGCTTAGCCTGGAGAAGAGTAGGCTCAAGGGAGACCTTATTGCTCTCTACAACTACCTGAAGGGAGGTTGTAGCCAGGAAGGGGTTGGTCTCTTCTCTCAGGCAACCATCACTGGAACAAGAGGACACAGTCTCAAACTGCACCAGGGGAAGTTTAGGCTTGAATTGAGAAGAAAGTTCTTCACAGAGAGTTGTTAGCCATTGGAATGTGCTGCCCAGGGAGGTGGTGGAGTCACCATCCCTGGAGGTGTTCCAAAAGGGATTGGATGTGGCACTTAAAGCCATGGTTTAGTAGTCATGAGGTCTTGGGTGACAGGTTGGACTTGATGATCTTTGAGGTCTTTTCCAACCTTATTGATTCTGTTCTATGAGGAGAGGCTGAGGGAGCTGGGGTTGCTTAGCCTGGAGAAGAGGAGGCTCAGGGGTGACCTTTTTGCTCTCTACAACTACCTGAAGGGAGGTTGTAGCCAGGTGGGGGTTGGTCTCTTCTCCCAGGCAACCAGCACAAGAACAAGAGGACACAGTCTCAAGTTGTGCCAGGGGAGGTTCAGGCTCAATGTTAGGAAGAAGTTCTTCACAGAGAGAGTGATTTGCCATTGGAATGGGCTGCCCAGAGAGGTGGTGGAGTCGCTGTCCCTGGAGATCTTCAAGAAAAGACTGGATGAGGCACTTAGTGCCATGGTCTAGTTGATTGGATAGGGCTGGGTGATAGGTTGGACTGGACGATCTTGGAGGTCTCTTCCAACCTGGGTGATTCTATGGTTCTATGATTCTGTGACACTGAAAAGTAACTTGTCATCCTTGACACAGCTCAGAGAGTGCCCTGAACATGAAAATAAAAAGTGAAATGACTTGCCAAGACTACAGCACACAGTCACAATTAGAACTAAGAATATGACTTCAGATGATGTGCATGCCAGCTCTGTCCTTCTTTTTTGGGCTCTGCACAGACTCATGGGAAACTTCAAAGAGCACAAACCTCAGAGGGCTGTACAAAGATGACAGGACAAAGGAGGGGGCAGAAATAAGACAATTCTACAATCTGCAACACCTTTTATAAATCCATAGCTTGCTTACAACTTCCATATTTTGTGCAGTCATCTCCCATCTCAGAAGGGATAAAGTAGAACTTGGAACCAAGTTCAGAGAAAGGCAAAATAGCATGGTCCAAGTCTGGAATGGTTTCTATGCTAAGTAAAACTGGGTAGGCTGGGACTTGCCAGTCCAGAGAAGAGATGGCTTGGGAAGACACAAGTTAGGTCTATGACCCAGAAAGCACAGACAGGGACTGACTATTCGCTCTCTCTTTTGATATAAAAAGTAAGGGTGCCAAGTGAAGCTAGTGGAAGTCAAATCAAACTGAAACAAAAGGACTCTTATAGAATGATGACACATCTGTGCAACTCCTTGCCAGTGGGTGTTGTAGATAGATGAATTTTTCATGATTTCAGGGAACACTGAACAAGTATGTCTTGGCACCTTCCTCCACACATCAGATGTAGGAAATATCTAAAAATAGATGAAGGCTGAAAGAATATTTGGAACTGGAATATATTCTTGCTGTGTTCTTACACTCCCTTACACCTTCCCTTGTGGTTAGAGCCTTGAGGTAAAACAGTGTGGCCACTCTTACATTCTTCAAGTTTTCCTTGGGTCTGTGTGAGGACTTCTTGAGAACAGCACAGAAAATATATTGTCATATTCAGATATTTTGAAATTTTGCCACAGTAAGATATTCCCCACAGTAAGATATTCCCATTAGGAATTCATAAGTATTAAGAGAAATTGAGGAGAAAGTGAAAGAGGATTCTTGAAAGAAGTAGAAATCAATACTCTCACAGCCCCCACCTGAAAAACCATGCAGTAACTGCCCATACAGGCACCAGTACAGGTTAGGGGCTGCCCTGCTGGAAAGCAGCTCCACAGAGAAAGACGTTGGAGTCCTAGTGGACAGTAAATTCGCCTTGGGACAACAATGTGCCCTTGTGGCCAAGAAAGCCAATGGTATCCTGGGGTGCATCAAGAAGGGTGTGTCCAGAAGGTCTAGGGAGGTTCTTCTACCTCTCTTCTCTGCCCTGCTGAGATCTCACCTGGAATATTGCTTCCAGTTTTGGGCTCCCCAGTTCAAGAGAGACAGGGACCTCCTGGAGAGAGTCCAACAGAGAGCCACAAGGATGATTAGGTGACTTGAGCACCTCCTATATGAAGAGAGACTCAGAGACCTGGGGCTGTTTACTCTTGCGAAGACTGAGAGGAGATTTCATCATTGTCTATAAATGTCAAGTGGAGGGGGGCAAGCTCTTTTCAGTGGTGCACAGCAATAAGACAAGAAACAACAGATTTCACCTCAACATGAAGAGAAACTTCTTTACAGTGAGGGTGACAGAGCACTGGAACAGGCTCCCCAGGGAGGTTGTGGAGTCTCCTCCTGTAACATTCAAAACCCACCTGGATGTATTCCTGTGTGAACTATCCTAGATGATCCTGCTTTTGGCAAATGGGGTGGACCCAGTGATCTCTGGAGGCTGCTTCCAACCTCTTGTACTGTGTTACTGTGGTACTGTGATACCTCTAGCAACACATGTACTGTGACTTCATAAACTTCTAGCATGCAAAAAAAAAAGCACCCCACCACAGCACAGGGGGTTTGCCCATCCAATACCTCCATGCATTGCAAACATCCAATTGCAAAAAACAGATAAAGTTCTCTAGATTGAAACCTGTCAAATAGTTACTAGCTTCAAGAATTGTACTCATTTATTCATACCTGTGTTTGCTTTTCATTCTGATACACTGTAAACAGCAGATTGAATACAGAAGAGTTGATAACTCAACCATTGCTAGAGATGACTAGGAACAGGTGAACAATAATGTGAAGTTTAATCAAATTGTAATTTCAGCTATTCAATTTCAGTTATTTCAAAAATGAGCTGTAGTCACCCAGGAGGTTACAAGCCTCAAGAGGTGTATATCAGAAACAGGCAATATCAGACAAGTCAGCCAGGACCTCACAGATTCAGGAACACACATTTCTCTGCTAAATATGAATTTTGTTTGGACTTCTAAAGGCACTGTTCAACCACCCCTTCTTTGGAGTAGATTATAAAATGTTCCAGTGCAGTAAGTTCCAGCTTTAACATATTCATAACTGGTTCCATTCTCTATTCTTTCTCTCTGTATTAATTGTTTTACCTCATATAGTGTCAGAAGTCAGACTAATGGTACCATTTTTACCCCTCCTACACATAAAATTTCCTTGTGATACTTCAATCACATAGGTCCATCCATCTGTAGACAGATGCATTAAAATCCTCACTAACAGACTTGTGATTTCTCAGGGTGAAAGGAGCTAGCCAGCACCAACTTCATTGCATTAAGTACTATGCATTTTGCTTCATTTCTATGTTAACACACAACATAAGGAGGACCATACTGTATCAGATCAAGAGTATCTCTGGGCCAGAATCCTCTCTGTAGTCACACCCATAAGCAGATGGCTTACAACCAATAAGAACAGGACAAGCAGATACAACACTCTTGCCTGCTTAGTTCTCTCCACTTTCGACCACTTTCAGCTCAGAAAAATTAACATCATTCCTCTTTGGTATTGTGTCTTCTCCATCTTCACTTTGCTGCCTTTATTGAAAATAAAGGAAAAGCTTCAAATATGGTGCAGCACACTCTCTTCTTCCTCTTCCCCTTCCCCTTCCTTTTCAAGCCCTATAAGGAGAGACTGAGGGAGCTGGGGTTGCTTAGCCTGGAGAAAAGGAGACTCAGGGGTGACCTTATTGCTCTCTATAACTACCTTAAGGGAGGTTGTAGACAGGCAGAAGTTGGTCTCTTCTCCCAGGCAACCAGCACCAGAACAAGAGGACACAGTCTCAGGCTGCACCAGGGGACTTTTAGGCTGGAGGTTAGGAGGAAGTTTTCCACAGAGAGAGTGATTGCCCATTGGAATGGGCTGCCCGAGAAGGTGGTGGAGTCACCATCACTGGAGGTGTTCAGGAGGAGACTTGATAGGGTGCTTGGTTGCATGGTTTAGTTGATTAGGTGGGTTGTATTAGTTGATAGGTTGGATGCGATGATCTTGAAGGTCTCTTCCAACCTGGTCTATTCTATTCCATTCTATTCCATTCTATTCTATTCTATTCTATTCTATTCTATTCTATTCTATTCTATTCTATTCTATTCTATTCCTATTCCTCCTCCTCTTCCCTTTCCCCTTCCCCTTCCTCCTCCGCTTTCCCTTGCCCTTCCCCTCCCCTTCCTTTTCTTCTTCCTTCTCCTTTTTTCCTCTCTGGTTTTAGTCATTGCATCCTTGATCCAGATCAGATACATCTTCCTTCAGAAATGATCAAATATAGTATGTCCTCAGGAAAGGTTTAACTGGAAAACCTCTGTTTCAGTTGCCATCTCTGGTCCAAAGTTCCACCAGACCCACTTCTCCATTTCCTGACCCGAGCCCAGAAGTACAGATTGAACCGTGAATTTCCATGGACCTAAACATGACCAGATGTCATGCCTGTTGTAAGTGTCATTTTAGCCTTGCAATTTCTGGTTGCATTTTTCCAGTTAATGACTGGAAAATTAATCAGGTTATTCAGACAATTTAGTCTAGTCCACCAGCCTCACAGAAGGCCTTAACTTGTGTGGAGGACTGGCTAAAGGCTAAGGGACACAAAGATGAGCTGACCGAAGGTGATTTAGCAAAACACAGGACGCAGCTGGCCTAGTTAATGGTACAAGATGCAGCTGGTCCAGCTTGGTCCAGCTGATAGAGCGTGACTTGGCAAGGTATAGTGGATTTTGACCAATCATGGACAAGGACAGAGTCACCTTGAAGAGTTTTAGGAGGAATCGTGGCCAACAAAAAGAGGAACTTGTGGTTAGCTTATCAGGATGGAAAACCGCAAGAGGCAGGTTTGACATTGAACATGTAACCAATAGCATGATAAAGATTTGCATATATGAATGAGCTATCCTATATAACCTGTGTGATTTTCAATAAAGTTTGAAGCTTGCTTATCAATCACATTGATTGAGTCGTCAAGTCTTCCCGCACTGCGACAAATGGTGGCCCGTACGGGGACGATCTTTCTGCAGGCAGAACTGATTCCCTGCCATCGGGTTTTTTTTTTCCTTCCTTTCTTTTCTTTCCTCTCTTTCTTCTCCTTTTGACGGGGACATAGGCCCGTCCTGTGATCCGCCACGGAGGCGACGAGGTGAATTCCGCCACGGGGGCGATGAGCCAGTCCAGTGTGAGGATGCCGGCCCTGTTGCAGCGCAGGAGGTGATTCACCTTGGAGACACGACGTGTAAGAGGCCCCTGGGTTCAATCCCCAGCATCTCCGCCACGAAGTGATCCAGCCGAAGACGCTGCGAGAGCGACCTCAAAAGGCTGCAAGGAAATAGGTGCGCACCTAGGGTAATTATGGAGAGGCAAGCAGCGTATGGTTTATTTAAGTGCTTTTTAGAAAAGCGGCATGTACAAGGTGTAGACCTGAATAAGGATTTAATGGGGTTATTTATGTATGGGGTAGCAAAAGAGTGTTTTAAGGACCCTAATACTGTTTTTGAGGAAGGAGAGTGGCGCAAGTTAGGAGAAATATTATGGGAAGGCATGTTAGATGATGATAAGACTGCAAGGAAATTGTCAAGGCCGTGGCAAGAATGCATAAACTGTATTGAAAACTATGAGCTGGAACAGCGGATGGCTGCTGGAGTTACAGCAAACTTGTCAGGACAAGATGCAGCCCCAGTTGTATCTGAATTGCAACCAAACGACGTGTTTGAGAGGTATCGACCGATCGACCGGGGCCGCCCCCGATACCACACTGCGTTTTACCAGCCACCACCACTGCCGTCTGCACCCAGCGGGGAAAAAGCCGAGAAAAGGCAGCTCAAGTGTGTCTGATCCCGTTCATCAACATCTTCCTCTGATATCGCCAGCGAGGGCTCGGATTCGGAGGACCACAACACCGGTAGCGAGGAATTCAAACAGCGCCGACTTTGTTTTACGGCCCCTCTGAGAAACAGCGGAGCGCTTGGGGGCTCGCGGCTACGGCGTTCTTACCACCGCACCCCGCCCGCCAGCCCTGCCGGCCCCCGCGGATACCGACGGCTCCGACAAAGGCAGTGCCGACTGACGCACCACTGATACCGGCAGCACTGACAGCAGCGGCAGCCCAGCGGCGGCCGCTTGCCCGGCCCCCACCCTTTCCCCCGCAGAGGCTTGCACTAGCGACCCCCCCTCCCCCGCCTTCCCAGTGGCTTTAGCCGCAACTCTGTTTGCACTTAAAGCAACAGTGTTCATTTTTTCCTTTTTGGTTGTAATGTTTTTCAGAGATTTGTTATTTAGAGTTTTGCTAAGTTTTTGTAATAAGAATGATGACTGGTATGCATTTGGTACTTGTGGGTGGTTAATACATAGCCATTGTGCTAAGGTGTGAAGATTTGTTATTTAGAGTTTTGCTGGGTTGTCCTGGTGAGCGTGATGAATGGTATGCATTTAGTACTTGTGGGTAATTAATGCATGGTTATTGTACTGAGGTGTGTGTACTTAGTGATGAGTTTATCTTGTGAGATTTTTTTTTTGGTTCGAACCTTTTTGTTTTTTTGTTTTTTTTTTTTTTGTGTTTGCCTAGGCATTTTAAAGGAGCTCCATGTAATATTGTAATAATGTTAAGGTTTGTAGTAAATAGGTATTCATTTTTTAAGGTGTTCTTTAGCTAATGTAAGGTTTTTAGATTCCTTTTTTAGACATAGACTATAAAAGAAAAATAAAGAAAAAATATAAAAAAAAAAGTGTGAACAAAAAGGGTAACAAATGCAAAGAACAAAAAATTTTAAAATGGTAAACAAAAAGGTGACAAGTGTAAAGAAAAAGTTTAAACATACAAAATATAACAAAAGTACAAAAACTCTGGATATAAAAAACATAGAAAGAAGACATCAGGAAAGTTAAAATGCACAATAATAATAAAAGGAATTAATCGAAATGCAGAAGGTTACAAAATATAATAAAAAGCAGTAATATAAATAAAAATAGAAAATAAAAAAAATAAAAAATTTGAAGAATATAAGATCAAACAAAAGATTAAATATTAGATTAAAAAAAAAAAGAAAAGAAAAAAAAGGGTTAAAAATAAAAAGGTGATTAGAATAACAAATTAAAATACAGATTAAAAATTATAACAACAAAATACAAATAATAATTAGGAAAGTAGACAAGAAATAAATTTTAAAAGCAAATGGCAAGTAGGCCGCCTCAAGCCTTCTTTCCTGCTACCTGTGATCATCGCAACAAACAACAGCAGAGGAGTCAAGACCATGAGGACACAGCATCTCTCATGAAGCTGAACATTGATCATTTGGGATCACAAACGTTGTTTAGAAAAATGTACCATGGTTCCACGTGAATTAGGACTGAATTTTGATTTTGTTTGTTATAAATTTTGTAGAAAATGATAAACTTTATTGTAATGAGTGTTAACAATTAACGATAATTGGTAGTTAACAGGAACCGTGGAAACAACTTAGTTATAATAGTTATTGAAATAACAGAGGACAGTAACAAAAATAAGAATTATAGCACTGATTGAGACACCAAACAGTGAATAAACTAACAGTTTACGTTGCCTTTGACCAATCACCTCGATGCTGTGATGTATGTTGAAGTCACGGCCATAATTATATTGGGCAACGCAATGAAGCTTTTTGTTTTTGCTGTTTGTTTGCATGTTATTTTTGACCATGTTATTGTAGCGATAGGAGTATAGTGGCAAAGTACAGGTTGTCAATGGACAAGGAGCTGGACTCGAACGTGTATTGTGTTTGGAGGTATGTTTAAAGGGCAGTAAGGTTTTGAGCAAGTGTTACAAAGTTAGAGGAAAGTGCCGGTTGAGATGTTTGAAAAACTATTATTTATTTTTTAAGGAGAACGGGGGAGAAGGAGGATACCACTGTATTGGAATGGATCTTCCCCTCCCTGTAACCAAATGTAACCAAAAATAATAATTTAACAAAAAATTGAAATTTTGGAAGGAATGTGTTGTTTTAACTTGTTGGATAATAGTGTTTTTATATATAAGCAGATCAAATGGTTGGAGGAATATAATTAGAAAATTGAGAAGAATATGAATTTTTGATACCAGGTTTTAATTGTGGTTTGGGTGTTTATTTATTTGGTTAATGTCAATTGTAAAGGAGGGTTGTGATTGGTGGGAATTGTTTTATTGACATTGTTAGTTGTGAGAATTGTTTATGTTTGTGTTGTTGTTCAGGTAAGGAAGATCACAGCCAGAAAATTGCAAAAGATGTCAACCCACTTGATGATTGGTTTTGTTCATGGTTTGGAGGTGTATCCCCGTGGATTATGTCACTTGTTAAGGAAGGTTTGTGATGGTTAGGCATTATTATACTCATATTGTTGGTTGTTAAGATTGTTTATACTTGTATTGTTACCCAAGTTAAACAGATGACTATTTTTGTTTTGTTTGTTAAAGAAAACGGGGGAATTGTGGAGGACTGGCTAAAGGCTAAGGGACACAAAGATGAGCTGACCGAAGGTGATTTAGCAAAACACAGGACGCAGCTGGCCTAGTTAATGGTACAAGATGCAGCTGGTCCAGCTTGGTCCAGCTGATAGAGCGTGACTTGGCAAGGTATAGTGGATTTTGACCAATCATGGACAAGGACAGAGTCACCTTGAAGAGTTTTAGGAGGAATCGTGGCCAACAAAAAGAGGAACTTGTGGTTAGCTTATCAGGATGGAAAACCGCAAGAGGCAGGTTTGACATTGAACATGTAACCAATAGCATGATAAAGATTTGCATATATGAATGAGCTATCCTATATAACCTGTGTGATTTTCAATAAAGTTTGAAGCTTGCTTATCAATCACATTGATTGAGTCGTCAAGTCTTCCCGCACTGCGACAAACTTGGGACACTGATTATGCATAAAAGAATCTTTCCCTTTTACTTGATTTTCTGGCTTATCTGCAAGCTCCCTGGGAAGAGCTAACAGTGAAAAGCAAAACCTCAAAGATAGGGACCATGGGTGCCTGAATTACAGCTTCCCAGTGTTGCTAGTGGAGCATGCAGTAGCTTTTTAACAATATGGTTTCACTGATAGACATTTTATTTAATTTTCATTACCAGCTTTTTGCAGCCCATCCTTTACACCCATAATTGTACCACTCACTTCAGGTTTAATTCTCCAAAACACACTCAGGTTAAAGGCTTACTACTCTTTGAAAGGACTATGAATTTCAATAGCAGAATTCACAGGAAGAAGCCTGTCAGAACATGTTCCTGGTCTACTTATACTGTAAGTGTTACTGAGGTCGCTAAACCAGCCAAATCCTCCACAGTGTAATCAGCCATAGAGTACGAAAATGCTAAAGCCAGTTTCAGAATTCCTCTTCTCAGTTAGAGAATCATAGAATCAATAAGGTTGGAAAAGACCTCAGAGATCAAGCCCAACCTATCACCCAACACCTCATGACAACTAAACCATGGCTTCCAGTGCCTTGTCCAATTCTTTTTTGAACACCTCCAGGGACGGTGACTCCACCACTTCCCTGGGCAGCACATTCCAGTGTCCAATCACTCTTTCTGTGAAGAATTCTCCTCACCTTGAGCCTAGAATTCCCCTGCTGCAGCTTGAGACTGTGTCCTCTTGTTCTGGTGCTGGTTGCCTGGGAGAGGAGACCAACCCCCACCTGGCTACAACCTCCCTTCAGGAAGCTGTAGACAGCAATAAGGTCTCATCAGGTCCATGTCCTTCCTATACTGAGAGCTCCAGACCTGGACACAGTACTCCAGGTGAGGTCTCGTCAGAGATCTGCTGGCCACACATCTTTTGATGCACCCCAAGATGCAACTGACCTTCTGGACTGCAAGCTCATACTGTCTGCTCATGTACTGCTTCTCATCCATCGCCAGCCCTAAATCCTTTTCCACAGGGCTGCTTTCTATCACCTCACCCCCCAGTCTGTATTGATAGTGAGGATGGTTCTGGCCCAGGTGCAGAATTCTGCACTTGCTCTTGTTGAACTTCATGAGGTTCACCTGGGCCCACCTCTCCAGCTTGTCTGGGTCCTTCTGGATGACATCTCATCCCTCTGGCATATCAACACTCAGATTGGTGTCATCTGCAAAACTGCTGATGGTGCAGTTGATCCCACTGTGTATATCGTTCATAAAAACATTAAACAGCACAGGTCCCAGTATGGACCCCTGAGGGACACCTCCTGTCACTGCACTCCATCTCTTCAAGCCATTGAGCACCACCCTCTGGATGCAACTATCCAGCCAATTCCTTATCCACTGAACAGTCCACCCATCAAATCCCTATCTCTCCAACTTGGTGAGCAAAGATGCTGTGGGGGACAGTGTCAAAGGCCTTGCAGAAGTCCAGGTAGATCACATCCATAGGTTGTCCCTCATCCACTGACACAGTCACTTTAGCATAGAAAGCTGCAAGGTTATAGTCAGGTAGGATTTGCCCCTACCAAAGCCATGCTGGCTGTCTTGAATCATCTCCCTGTCCTCCATGTGCCTTACCATGGTATCTAGGAGGATCTGTTCCATGATCTTCCCAGGCACAGAGGTGAGGCTGACAGGTCAGTAGTTCCTAGGGTCCTCCTTTCTACCCTTTTTAAAAATGGGTGTGATGTTTCCATTCTTCCAGTCCCCAGGGACCTCACCTGACTGCCAGGACTTCTCAAATATCATGGGGAGTGGTCTGGCAACTACATCAGCTAATTCCCTCAGGATTCAGGGATGCATTTCATCAGGCCCCATGGACTTGAATATCTTCAGGTTCCTCAGATGATCACACACCTTGTCTGCACTTACAGTGGGAGGGATTTTGTCACCCTGGTCTTCAACTTGTGGTCCATCAACATGAGAGCCATGAGGAGAGGGGTTGCCAGTGAAGACTGAAGCAAAAATGTTGTTAAGAATCTCAGTCTTCTCATCCATTGTAACTGGTTCCCCACTGTTGCTCCTCAGTGGGAGTACACTTTCTTTAACCCTCCTTTACTGATTGATGTACCTGTAGAAGCCTTTCTTATTTTGCTTTACATCCCTTGCCATGTTCAGTTCCAGCTGTGCCTTTGCCTTCCTGATCTCATCCCTAGACAGCTGGGCACTGTCCTTATACTCCTCCCAGGATGCCTGTCCTTTCTTTAATTTCTTGTGTAGCCCCAGCTTGATACTTAGTTTTACCAGCAGGTCACAGCTCAGCCATGGTGGTCTCTTGCCACCCTTGCCCAATTTCTTACACGTGGAGACTGAGATCTTTTGTGCTCTATAGAGAGCATCTTTAAAGATCTGCCAGGGTTCTGTTCCCTTGCCCCTGAGGGCCATTTCCCCTGGGATCCTATTTACTAACTCCTTGAAAAGCTGGAGGTGTGCTTTCCTAAAATTTAGAGTTCTAACTGTGCTTCTGATGGGCTTCATACTCCTTAGGACAGTGAACTGCACTAGCACATGATCACTGCTGCCCAGGCTGCCTTCAACTTTGACATCCCTGATGACTTCACCCACTTTTGTGACCAACAGATCCAACAATGTATCTCCTTGCGCAGGGCTGTTCATTTCTTGATTTAAGAAATTGTTGTCTAGGCACTGTAGGAGCATCTGGACTGATTTTGTATAGATCAAACTCTTAAATCTTAATAGCAACATTTAAAACATTCTGGAATGTGAATAAAATCTTTCAGGGTTTCTGTATTATATTCTCAGTGTTTGAACTGGAATCACATTTTTAAGATGGGGATATTGTCACTTTAGGGGAATGAACTGTGGCATCCTGGATGCCAGAATTTTTTTCACCCCACCATTTAACTATTAGACATGATAATAAACTCCCAAGGGAGGTGGCAGATTCCCCTACATTAGACAGTTCCAAAGCCCAACTTGGCAGTGTGCTGGGCCATCTGATTTAAACTATGTTCTTACCCTGAAAGTTTGGACTAGATGATCCTTGAGGTCCATTCCAACCTGCTATTCTATGAATCTATGAATCCCTGCAAGGGACTCCTAGGCTAGCTGCTGACAGAGCAGCCTGCTCAGTATCACCCTCACAGCAAGATTCTAACACTAGCTCAGAGCTTGGCAGGAGTTATTACACCACCTATTCTGAGAAGCTAGACTAATGGAGGCTAAACTCAGCAGCTCTGATACTCCATAAGACTGAGTGCCTGACTTCCTCTTGGGACAATCACATCACTATGACCGAGGTATCAATGTGCTGTGCAATTACTGACTGTGGCACAGCACTTCAAACTCTGGGAAGAGATGCTTCCATCACTTCCCAACTAAATGAATAAAAAATGTATCGAAGATTCCTCTGAAAATTAGGTCAAGCCTCCCAGAATTTTAAGCATGTAGGCTTTGATTTTGATGAATTATTATTAACTTTTATATAAATGATGTATTATATGCCATTGGTATGTATTCAACTAGAAAATACTTACAATTCTGTAAGATTATCATTAAAATAATGGAAAACACTGAACTATGTTTTGCTACAGTGCTTTACTGAAATTTCAAAATGATCCTAAATTTCTTTGTCTTTCAGATTGGAAGATTGCACCTAAAACCTCTGCATCTTTTCAAAGTCTTTGAAAAGTCACAGTGTTCCTTATTTTCCTTCTTTTATCCCTCATGTATTCATTGAAAATGAGACACAAACTTGAGAACATGCAAAATAAAAGAAAGCCATACGTGTCACTTGGAAATCAAGTTTGAAAAGAAAAAAAATTACTTCAAACTGTTCTGTTCCCTTTAAAAGTACAGGGAAGTGGAAATCCTGTTTTTAAAACACAGTTCCTAGAGAAAACTGATTTTTGCATTTCTTAGGGTTGTTACATGCCAGCTGAGACAGCTTGCTACACAGCCAGCATGACTCAACAAATTTCACTTGATTTGCATTACAGATGCATCCACCACCACTCCGGGCAGACTTTTCCCAACATTGTGAAACATACCTGTGACACCAGAGAGGTCAACTTTCTTCCCTTCTTCTTCTCCTCTTCTTTCTGTGCTGTCTGAGCTTTTGATTTTTCTTTCTCTTTTGACTCTTCCACTTTCTGAAGTTCTTCCATATAGGCATCATAGATCTCCCACTGAGGGACAGAAAAAAACAGGATTAATCAGGATCACATTATATTCCAGAAAACATCCATCTACACCATCACAAAAACATGATAGGCCTCACAACACTAACACTGCCGCTGCAATCACTTGGCTTGTTGATCTCTAATTCTCAGGTCATCTATCAGAAAAAAAAAAAAGAAAACAAACTTTAACTATCAGAAGGAAAGATCTCAGGCCAGTTATTCTGTGATTTCAAGTTCAGGAATAGACAGAGACACCTTTACTCTCTCTCCTAGAACTTTTCTGCAACAGCATTTTTTAAGCAGCTGCTGCTATTACCTTACACTTTCTTCCTGGTGCTCCTGCAGTACACTGGTAAGAAAACAATGTTTGCAGTACCAGTTTGGTACACTGGTTTGAAATAGTATTTGCATCAGTGACAAATACATTTTGTAAATATCTGTGAGAATTAATCAACAGAATTAGTTGGATTCTCTTTCCAGTGAAGGCTATAGCATATTTCCATATTATATTATTTTGGTTTTCTTTTACATTTTTAAGAGATGGAGAAAATACTATGTAGTTCTTCATCATGAATAAACAGGTACATTCCCACTGTGCAAAACAGAGACAAGTATATTGCAACAAGCTTAGAGTGATCCTTCCACATTCTTTATGCTGTACTTCTCATTGGGTTTAGCAAGGATTTAGAAACCTGCTTTCACATACTGATAAACTTAGACAAAGCAAAAAACACAGTATTGCATGTATCAAATTCTTAACAACACTCCCCAAAAATTCCAAAATCTTTCTAAACTCCCAGCTGCATGAAATCTTCAGAGGTTTCTATTCTCTAAACACAGTGCTCAAAGTGGAACTAGCATGGGGTGCATTTTCACTATTTTCATTCTTTTGTTCCTGCATTTTGAGCCCCCATTGAACCTGCCTCTGACAGATTTGGCTGATGGAGGTATCCTGCAGCTGACCAGCTATAGAATGATAGAGTACAGTTTCTCCTAAATAACCAGCTCACCCATGACATGTAAATAGATGTTCTTGTAGTAACAGGACAGTCCTCAACATAGAGAGCCATGTTCCCATAGAAGTCAGTCTCTGCAAGCTGCAGCCCACCTCTTGCTGAGTCCAGAACCATTCTCTCAAATTTGGGCTGTTCAGCCTGCAGAGGAGAAGGCTCCAGAAGACCTTATAACTACATTTCAGTTTCTGAGGAAGACCTACAGGAAGGGTGGGGAAAGGACTATTTAAATGGACTTGTAGTGACAGGATGAGGAGCAATGGCTTTACACTTGAGCCGGGTAGATTTAGGTTGGGTAAGGAGGAAGTTCTTTAAAATGAGGTGGTGAAATACTGGAAGGGGTTGCCCAGAAGTGTGGTGGAGGCCCCATCCATAGAGATATTCAAGGCCAAATTTGATGAGGCCCTGAGCAATCTGATGTAGTTGGAGATGTCCCTGCTCACTGCAGGGGAGCTGGACAACATAGAATAGAATAGAATAGAATAGAATAGAATAGAATAGAATAGAATAGAATAGAATAGAATAGAATAGAATAGAATAGACCCTCAAGATCATTGTGTCCAACCTATCATCCAACACCACCTAATCAACTAAACCATGCAACCAAGCACCCTATCAAGTCTTCTCCTGAACACCTCCAGTGATGGTGCCTCTACCACCTCCCCGGGCAGCCCATTCCAATGGGCAATCACTCTCTCTGTGTAGAACTTCCTCCTAAGCTCCAGCCTAAACCTTTCCTGGTGCAGCCTGAGACTGTGTCCTCTTTTTCTGGTGCTGGTTGCCTGGGAGAAGAGACCAACCTCTGCCTGTCTACAACCTCCCTTAAGATGACATTTCAGGGTCCCTTCCAATCCCAGGCAACCTGTGAATCTGTTTTCCTGTTTCCACTCATTTAAGACTCTCTAAAACAGGATGGCCAGAGTCTGGCAAAAAAACAGATCCATTAAAAGCAGCTAAACTGGGGCATTTGACAGTAAAATTATAAACTATCATCAAGTTCATCCACTAAGACAGAAGAGGGCCACACTAGTTTGCTCTCAGATTAAAACCAGAGATCAAAGCCACAGTGGGAATTCATTCCACTTGAAGGAACACAAACATAGCAATCTTGCTTTCCCTTTCTCATTATGCAGTTTTCTAAATATACGCTATGAAAACTTTAAAAGGACAAATAATATACCTGGTTAGCAGTGCCTGAAAAATTTCTGTAAGGTGTAGGCTCCGACTGACATGCTCTTTCCTGAATAAAAACAAAGCATAGAAAGCATTGAAACTTCTTGTAGCAACATAGTGCAGCTGTGGAAACATCATTCCCATCGCAGGTATTTAGGGTAATATTGATCTAAGATTAATTCAGTGTTCAAATAGCTCCTAGAGCACAGCACAAACATTATCAGTGATCATGCAACTACAAATAGTTTTTCTTATGGACCAAAGATTTTTGGATTTTTTTTTTTTTCAGTATACTTAAAATATTTAATTCCAGTATTTAATTTTGAAGAAGCCAAAATGGTCTACTCTACCTCTGCCATTTGAAACATTCTGATACTTATTATGGTATCAGTTATGATATCCTACAAAAATTGAGTTTTGGCCTATGTATTAAAACCCCTCTTGGATACAGGAATTAAAGCAAAAGAGTTGAACAGAATGATAACCTATAAACAACTCACATGTTGTCACTGAAATAATAGTTTTACCACCATTACATCAACATTCTGAAACAAATGAGTATGTTTCTGTGAAACATTCGTTTCACAGAACAGCATTTTCTTTCAGAAAGCTGTTGTGTCAGGACATTTTTAAGAAGCTGCTTGTAGCATTTCACTGACCTCTGGAATGCAGCAGTCTCAGAGGTGTAAACTGCACATTCTGTACAGCACACAGCAGTACTTCACAGCTATTTAAGGTCTATATTCTTCTTTCAGAATCAGAATTACAGAGAAGCACACAAGCCTCTCCCAATTAAACCAATGGGAAGAGAATATGCAGGTCAGGTGACAGAAAAACAACAAATTCCATGGCATCGGCAGGGATTTCTGAAAGATGCAGAATCTTAGCTCAGACTTTGCAGCATGCACCCCACTGTTGGATAAACTCTCCTGAGATCCTCCATCTCTACTATCGGGCAGAGATGGCATTTCTTTTGGAAGCTAGTAGATCCAGCAACACATTAACTTTTAGATCTCTCCTAGCCCGTCAGATGTAAACGCATCTCACTTTTGGTATGATGGCTGCAAGAAGGCAGGCAGGCTCTCTGGGGAAGCCATATATACTCTGATTCCAGGGCAGCAAGGGAAACAAATGATTTTTTTTCTCTGAAATTTGTACCTTCAATTTAGAAAGCTCCTTTCTGAACACTGACCTGGCGACCATTATCATCAGTATCGCTTGGTCAGAACACCTCGTGAAGACATATTTACAGGGAATGGCTGCAGGCTTGGCCAGAGGGAACATAAAGTTTTGGGTCTGTTCTTATCAGAAAGTGCGTGAACAGGGCAGAAGGCAAAAGTACCAAAGGGCAGCAGTAAAGATTTGTCATGTGTCTGTTTCTCTAGTACCTGTGCTTAATACAGGTATGACCTTTACATTTTAATAAAGGGGCTCTTACATCTCTGCTTCATGGGTATGAATTTAAGTACAAGGCCATAAAGGGATTTTGTGGCAAAAGGAAATTGAATTAATGTACTCCAAGCTTTCAGATACTAGCTTAACTATTGCCCTGTACTTTTTCAGATGAAAAAATAGACATGAAGGATGTTACATCCAAGTATGGGTTTAAGGATTTTCAACAGCACTGAAACTTCTAGGCAATTCAAGAGGCCATGAGGTAAGAATTTTTCTGTCATCATTTTCATCACCCCAAATGTTTTATCACAGTAAAATGCTGGGATTTTTCTCCTGATAATCTCTACACATATGACAGGGTAGAACACAAACACAGATGGCACACATGCTCTCCCAAAGAAAAGAGCACTGAAATAACTAAGCAAATGGCAGCAAACCTGCATAGGATTGTTGAGCGTCCTTGAAGCTCTCTCAATGAAGTTGAACTGATTTGCAAGCTTCTGCTCCTTCACTGCTGGAGGAGGAGGCTCTTCAGCTTCTGCTGCCTCTGCTGGCTCTGCTGCTTCTGCTGCTCCTGAACCCTCTGCCTCTTCCTCTTCTGCAACCTGCAAGAAAAGAGAGCAGTGACTCCACCATGAAAGAACTAGATATTAATTTATTTCTTCAGATGTGCTTCTCAGACTGCTGAACTTCTGCTGCCTAGTGGAGGAGACAGTAATTGAAGATTCAATACTTAAGATGTAAATTAGGAGACTTCCAGAAATCAGATCAAGGAAATTATGCAATGATGTCTAAACAGGAATAGAGAAAACCAGGAACTGAAGTAACTTTAAAACAAAGTCTGACATAACAGATATTACGCCAGGACTGCCTTTGATAAAATGGACTCAGGGATCAGAAGACTGTGTTACAATCCCTACTACCTTGTATTTTCTTTTCCCTGTTAGATGGTGCCTTTTACTTGAAAATAATATGAATTTTATTCCAGGGCCTGACACTGTACAGATAGGAACAAACTTCTCACAACATATTCCTTCCCTGATCATCCAACTGCCTTTAAACCAAGCTACTGCTTATTTCACATAATCATACCTGATGCTTTCTCCCTGCCACATTTTGTTTTTCATCAGTTTCTCTTGCAAGAACAAGCATGCTGTCCAGGAAGATTCCAGATCATAGAATCATAGAATTGTTTTGGCTGGAAAAGACTCCTAAGATCATTGAGTCAAACTGTCAACATAATACCACCATGGCCAAACTACATCCCAAAGTTCTGTGTCCACACATTTCATGAACACCTCCAGGGACAATGATTCTACCATCTCCCTGGTTAACCTGTCCCAGTGCCTGACCATTCTTTCCATAAAGAAATTTTCCCTAGCATTCAAAACCCCCTGGTACAATTTCAGGACATTTCCTCTTGTGCTATCACCCTGATACTAGAACGAAGAGACTGACACCCATCACACTACAGCCGCCTTTCTGGCAGTTGTAGAGATCAATGAGATCTTCCCTCAGCCTTTTCTACTCCAGACTAAACAATCCCAGTTCCCTCAGCTAGTCCTTGTAAGATTTGTTCTCCTGACCCTTCACCAGCTTTGTTGCCCTTCTTTGGACACACTTCAACACCACAGATGTTTTTCTCATAGTGAGGGGCCCAAAACTGAACACAGTATTCAAGATGTGGCCTGACAAGTGTGAATCCCTACACCTGCTAGTCACACTATTCCTGATACAGGCAGGACACTGTTTGCTTTCTTGGCAACCTGAGCACACTGCTGGCTCATGTTCAGCCTCTCTCAACCAAGACTCCAAGATCCTGTTCCATCAGGCATCTTTCCAGCCACTCTGTCCCAAGCCTGTGAAGTTGCCTGGGGTTGTTGTGACCCAAGTGCATGACCAGGCACTTGTTAAACCTCATACAATTGATCTCGCCCATTGATCTAGCCTGTCCAGACCTCTTTGCTGAGATCTACCTCAAGCAGATTATCCAATTTAGTGTCATCTGCAAACTTACTGAGTTTGCTCAATTCCCTCTTCCAGATCATTGGTGAAGATATTGGAGAACTGGCATCAATACTGAGCCGTGGGGAAAACCACTTGTGACTGGCCACCAACTGGATTGAACTCCATTCACCACAAGCTCTTTGGGCCTGTCTATCAGCCATTTTTTTATGCAGTGAAGCATCCACCCACCCAAGCCATGAGCAGTCAGTTTCTCCAGGAGGATGCTGTGGGAAACAGTGTCAAAGGCTTTATTATAGTCCAGGTATACAATATCACAGCCTTTCCCTTACTCACTAAGCAGGTTATCTTGTCATAGGAGGAGATCAGTTTCATTAAGAATGACCTGCTCTTCATGAACCCATGGTGACTGGATCTGAACACCTGGCTGTCCTGCACATGCTGCATAATGGCACTCAAGATGACCAGGATATTTCCCCCATGAATCCAGCTAAGGATAGAGATTCTCCTTAGTCTTCCTCCTGTTGCTAATATATTTGTAGAAGCATTTCCTGTTCTCTTTTACAGATGAAGCCAAATTAATTTCCTATTGGGCCTTTCTAATTTTCCCCCTGCACAGTGTCATGACAATCTTGCAGTCCTCTCAAGTGTCCTGCCCCTTCTTCCAAAGACCATAAACTCTTATTATCTTCTTAAGCAGCAACCAAATCTCTCTATTCTCTCAATTTTTCCCTGCAGATTCATTTGTAAGCACATGGGGACAGCCTGTTCCTGTGCCTTTGAGATTTCCCTCTTGAGCAGTGTCCAGTTTTCCTGGACTCCCTGGCACCTTAGGGCTGTCTCCCAAGGAATTTTGTCCACCAGCCCCCAAAACAGGCTAAAGTCTGCCAGAAGTCCCAGGTGATAGTTCTGCTGACCATCTTCTTTACTTCTTCAGCAACTGAGAATTCTGTCATTTCATCATTATTGTGCACAACACTGCCCTCAACCATTACATAGCCCAGAAGTTCTCTGTTCACAAATAGCAGGCCTGGCATGACACCTTCCCTTAACACCTGCCTCAGGAAGTTATCCTCTACACTCCCTAGGAACATTCAGGACTGCTCCCTCCCTGCTGTGTTGTATTTCCAGCAGACATCATGGAAGCCCCACATGATCATGAGACTTCTCCCAGATACTTAAAGAATATTTTATCTGTCTCTTCATCCTGGTTGGGTGGTCTATAACAGACTCCCACCAGAATATCTATTTTGTTGGCCTGCCTGATTCAACCTCAACACAACCACTTCCTGACATACAGGGCTATACCACCGTCTCTGCCTTCTGAAGAGTTTATAGCCATCAATTGTGGCACTCCAGTAGTGTGAGACATCCTACCATGCTCCTGTGATAGCTACTATATCATAATTTTTCCCTTAGACAACAGCTTCTAGCTCCTTATGCTGCATGCATTGGTGTAGATGCACTGCATCTGGTCTAAAGGTCTTGCCATTTTTTTGTGATGAGAAGTCCCAGTTTCTGCCTGGCTGTTCTCAGGTGTTCCTGTGCTGCCCCAGGCTTATTCCTAGACAGAGTGGTTTGTGCCCTTCCCTCTTCAAATCTGGTTTAAATCTCTTTCAATGAGCCCTGCTAGCTCTTGAGCTTGGATCCTTTTCCCACCCTGAGACAGGTATATCCTGTCTGCTGCCAGCAGACTGGTGTCCTGTAAATCAATCCATGATTAAAGAACACAAAATCCTGCCAGAGACACCAGGCTTGCAGTCAGGCATTGGTCTGGCTCTTCCTATTTATTCCTTCATCACACCCTGCAACTAGGGGGATAGAGGAGAACCAGTCATCCTATGGCCTTGATTGCCCTTGGACTTCTTGTCCTTACTTCATCACTGCCTACTCCCAGCAAATTACACTGGTATGTTGATACAGTATCTGGATAAAGCCAGATCTGGTGCAAGAGGCCTCATCCCCCTACATAGCTTTTCCAAACCGAAACCAGCAGGAGGATCCAACCTTTGTGATTCTGTGATTCTGTGATCCCAGCTGTTCAGAAGAATCTGCAGGATATCACCTTCAGCAGCCTTCTCAGGCATAAAAGAATCTTTTGCAGGAGCTTCTGAGCAAGCCCGTTTTATAATAAACAAACTTCAAATCTGGTATTAAAATTAAAATGGACAGCTTTCAGATGGCTATGCAGAATTACCTGAGTGTCTCCTGTGCCTTCTTCATCTTTAACCTCTGCTTCTTCAGGTGTTACTGCAGAAGGAGCCTTTTCTGATGATAGAAAGGGTAAGTCACTAACCCCAGGATAACATCACATATTATCTTATGTTGTTCATATCTAGCCTATCTTCTCAAGATTTCATATACAAATGCAACCTTTTTTAACACTATCTCATCAGGCAATACAGTCACCAATCCTCATCTCACTGGATGGTTGTTTCCTCAAAGCCACAAAGAGAGACAGTGTTCTTACTAGAATGAAACTGTAGTGATTCCAGATGGATTTGAAGAAATACGTTATTTTTTTTAAAAAATCAAGTCAAGCTTCTGAAATCCAGTTTTGATCTGAATAGCTTTGTTTTCTGGGTATCCTTTCAGCTCCAGGCCTTTCTGCCCTCCAAAAATGGCTGCAATTATGTACAAATATGAAGAAAGTTTTCAAGGCACACAGGAACTATAACATGATTTGTTCTTTTTCATATGAAAAAAAAAAATCAATATACTAGTCTTGTTAAAGAATGCCTATGTTCCGGTCATAGCCTTGACTGCTAGACATTACAGCATTCAGCTGCTTGAAATGAGTTTTTTCAAGGACAGATGGACAGAGTCCAATGGCATGGCATTCAACAAGTCCAAGTGCCGGGTGCTGCACTTTGGCCACAGCAACCCCATGCAGAGCTACAGGCTGGGCTCAGAGTGGCTGGAGAGCTCCCAAACAGAGAGGGACCTGGGCGTACTGATTGACAGCTGCCTAAACATGAGCCAGCAGTGTGCCCAGGTGGCCAAGAAGGCCAACGGCATCCTGGCCTGCATTAGGAATAGTGTGGCCAGCAGGAGCAGGGAAGTCATTGTGCCCCTGGACTCTGCATTGGTTAGGCGACACCTTGAGTACTGTGTCCAGTTCTGGGCCCCTCAGTTTAAGAAGGATATCAAGACACGTGAATGTGTCCAGAGAAGGAAAACGAGGCTGGGGAGAGGCCTTGAGCACAGCCCTATGAGGAGAGGCTGAGGGAGCTGGGGTTGTTTAGCCTGGAGAAGAGGAGGCTCAGGGGTGACCTCATTGCCCTCTACAACTACCTGAAAGGTGGTTGTAGCCAGGAGGGGGTTGGTCTCTTCTGCCAGGCAACCAGCACCATAACAAGGGGGGACAGTCTCAAATTGCACCAGGAGAAGTTTAGGCTTGAGGTGAGGAGAAAGTTCTTCACCGAGCGAGTCGTTCGCCATTGGAATATGCTGCCCAGGGAGGTGGTGGAGACACCGTCCCTGGAGGTGTTCAAGAGGGGATTGGACGTGGCACTTGGTGCCATGGTCTAGTCATGAGGTCTGTGGTGACAGGTTGGACTCGATGATCTTTGAGGTCTCTTCCAACCTTAGTGATACTGTGATACTGTTTTGGAACCTATGAAAAGTACTGCCAGCAACAACAATCCATGCTTCTGTGGCATTGAAGATCCTATTCTACACTTTGTGCTACTTCAAATCATTACACACATTCTGCTAAATCTAAAATAAAAGAGGCACTGATCCTCAGCAGCTTATCCAGTTACCTAGTAAGCATCTAACAGTTACCACCTTGAAAGAGCATTCTGTGACAGAACTATTCCTTTCAAAAACAGCAGAAATATGAGAAAGTCAGTAGACAGTACATCTTTCCCTGCTGAAAACTGAAACTTAGAACTCTTTACTAACAACTGAGCTCTTTAGCTTTTGATTAATCATTCTGACTGAAAACATTAAAGTGGCTATAGTAGCTCAGATAAAAGTCCAGCTAATTCAGCATCTTGTCTAGAGACGGATGTCCTGGTAAGAGTGCAAGAACTGGTCAAGTATATGATAGTTTCCTGAATGCTCACTCAGCTTCCAAATATTTTTGCTTTAATACTTTAAATCATGACTGAAATTTTCAAAGGTTAGCAAGTTTAAATACATATGCCAAGTTAATAGCACTGGAAGATGTTTAAAAGACACTAAATAACTCAAAAAAATTCAGTATTGATGTTCACATGGCTCAAAAAGCATGCACTGTTTTCTACACTGTTGCAAACATCTGGCTGATTGTCTTTTCTGGTTTTGTTTCCAAGAAGGATGCAAGCCAAAATGGGAGCTGCTCAGTCCTATGGTCATGAAGCATGATCATTTATTCCCTCATGTTGAAAAAGTGGTACCAGTGAGTATCTGACAATTACTGTGGTTTCAGATAATAAACCTGCCTTCTGAAGTGGTTAATTTGATAGTCTGCCGTCTGCCTTCATCTGAATCTTTGAGTATCATGTTTCCATTCAAAGAGAAATGAATGGCCATTTGATCCACATGGCTTATTGGCTTGTATGCTCGTTCCTACAAAGAGATAAAAAACAATAAAATCAGAGTGGAAAATAAACATTTTACAGCAGAAATACTGCATGGCCTAAATTGCTAAAACTAAGAAAGCCCATATTAATAAATAAATATATGTCTCTTATTGCCATAAGCACACAGAATTTCTTACAGCAAGTACTCATGTGTCAGGACACTGAAAGTCATATATTAAAACAGAACATGAAACCTCTTGCTCTTGACCACTACCACAACAAGTGAGTTTAAATTTTGTTCTAGGAGACTTCTTATTACACAGCACTTCTTCATGTCCTGTTATACTGATATCCCTGAATGAGTTATTTTACCTACACAAGAGCAACCTCATAAGCTGAAAGCAGCTCTGATCTGGAGACAGTACAGGCTTTTACCACCATGCCCAGATTATAAGCACTGTACTAATTCAGCTATTTTATAGTAGTTTGGCTGCTGCTTGCTTGTGAACCACTGAAAAGTTCAGGCCCACACATAGGCTCAAATTGTGTATTAAGATTTTGAGTTGCACTTAAAGGCAATCAGAAGCCACTGCAGAGCACAGGTACTTCAATAGTTTCCCCTGTACCAGTCATAGCATAGCACTGAGCCCACACAGTCACTGTGGAGAATTTGAAGATATGAATCATTCATTACCTCTTTCTACCCCATAAATATGGAAAACTCCAAATAGAAAAGAAGGTGACCTATTTGCTTCAACAAGATTGATTTCCTTTCTCTGGTGATCTCATGTAATGGTTGGTCAAACTACTTACAGTAGCACAGAGATGAGACAGTCTCAGTAACAGTTTACCTGATTGTCTGTGTCTGTTTCCTGCCTATGGCTGGGAGCAATCAAATGCCACAGCTGTCCCCATGTCCCTTCATTATGGGAGGAGTAGGAGGCAAGGCCATCAGTCTACTCTTCACCTGAGGCAGCCCATGTTGCTAGCTATACATGCTAGCAGGAGAATGCTGTTCCAGGGTAATGCAGCATATGCTTTCCATACACAAATGTAAAGGTGTGACTCTTGGACATTTTCTGGCAGCCTTTGATGCATCCCTCCTGCTCACTCCTACTCATCATGAGCTCTTGTTCACTATTTCACAAAGCACAATTTTGGGCTCCACTATAATTCAAATGACTGAATCTCCATGTGAGGATACTGAGGCATAACTCTCTTACAGACTGAGTACAGCATTGTGTTTTGCCCTCTAACCACCACAGAATGGAAAAAGACACCACTCTAGATTAGCTGCATTAACAACAGTCACTGCCAGACCTTGTTGAGTAATTTTAACATCCTACTTCTGAATAAAGACATCAATGCTTTCAGATTTTCAGCCCCTGCAAAATCTCTTTAGGAACCATTGGCAGTACATACATAACAGGATGAAGCTACACTAAAAGGAAATGTACCTGGTTATAAATCAAAGGAAACCTCCAAATGAGCTGATTGCAGAAAAACTCATCCTGGATTTAGAGCTCAAGACACACTTACCTTAAAGCTGTATCTGACGATATTCTGGGGAGCGTGGGGATTATTAGCTGTCAGGATGCGTGTAATTTCCTCTTTTAATTCCTTTGCATGGAAATAAAATAACATCATAAATAAAATTTTACCATTAATATAACACAGACCATAGAAAAATCATCAGGTTATTGTGATTTTCAGTTTGCTGCAGTTACCTCATACAGAATACAGAATTAACCAGGCTGGAAAAGACCTTCAAGGTCATTGAGTCTGACCTATCACCTAACACCATATAATCAACTAAACCATGGCACCAAGTGCCTCATCCAATCTCTTCCTAAGCACCTCCAGTGATGGTGACTCCACCACTTTCCCAGGAAGCCCATTCAAAAGGCCAATCACTCTTTCTGTGAAGAACTTCTTCCTAACATCCAGTCTGACCCTCCCCTGGTGCAGCCAGAGACTGTGTCGTCTTCTTCTGGTGCTGGTTGCCTGGGAGAAGAGACCAGCCCCCACGTGGCTACAACCTCCCTTCAGGCAGTTGTAGACAACAATAAGGTCTCCTCTGAGCCTCCTCTTCTCCAGGCTAAGCAACCCCAGCTCCCTCAGCCTCTCCTCATAGGGCTTGTGCTCCAAACCCCTCACCAGCTTTGTTGCCCTTCTCTGGACACATTCTAGCAACTCAACATCTTTCCTAAACTGAGGGCTCAAGAACAGGACACAGAACTCAAGGTGTGGTGTAAGCAGTGCTGACTACAGGGGCAGAATGACCCCCCCTGCT
This sequence comes from Dryobates pubescens, assembly GCF_014839835.1. Classification (NCBI taxonomy): domain Eukaryota; kingdom Metazoa; phylum Chordata; class Aves; order Piciformes; family Picidae; genus Dryobates; species Dryobates pubescens. Next base: position 85,985,205 of record NC_071657.1, on the reverse strand, counting down.
GCTGCTGGCCACAGTATTCCTGATACAGGCCAGGATGCCATTGGCCTTCTTGGCCACCTGGGCACACTGTTGGCTCATGTTCAGCCTACTGTCAACCAGTACCCCAGGTCCCTTTCTGCCTGGCTACTCTCCAGCCACTCTGACCCCAGCCTGTAGCACTGCATGGGGTTGTTGTGGCCAATGTGTAGAACCTGGCACTTAGACATGTTAAATCTCATGCCCTTGGACTCTGCCCATCCCTCCAGCCTGTTGAGGTCCCTCTGCAGAGCTCTTATACCCTCTAACAGATCAACACCTGCCCCCAGCTTAGTGTCATCTGCAAATTTACTGATGGTGGACTCAATGCCCTCATCCAGATCATCCAGAAATATATTGAACAGGATGGGGCCCAGCACTGATCCCTGGGGGACACCACTGGTGACTGGCTGCCAGCTGGATGTGGCACCATTCACCACCACTCTCTGGGCTCGGCCCTCCAGCCAGTTCCTAGCCCAGCACAGAGTGCTGCTGTCCAAGCCACGAGCTGACAGCTTGGCCAGGAGTTTGCTGTGGTGAATGGTGTCAAAGACCTTGATGAAGTCCATGTAGACTACATCCACAGCCTTTCCCACATCCACCAGGCAGTCACCTGATCATAGAAGGAGATCAGGTTGGTCAGGCAGGACCTGCCCTTCCTAAATCCATGTTGGATGGGCCTGATCCCTTGGCCATCCTGCAAGTGCTGTGTGATTGCACTCAAGATGACCTGTTCCATAATCTTGCCTGGCACTGAGGTCAGACTGACAGGCCTGGAATTCCCTGTCTCCTCCATCCGTCCCTTCTTGTGGATTGGCATCACATTGGCCAGCTTCCAGTCATCTGGGACCTCTCCAGTGAGCCAGGACTGGTGAAAAAATGATGGAGAGTGTCTTGGCCAGCTCATCTGCCAGCTCTCTCCGCACCCTAGGTTGGATTCCATCCGGTCCGATGGACTTGTGGGGATCCAAGCAGCTAAGGAGGTCTTTAACTACTTCCTCCTGGATCACAGGGGAACTGTACTGCTCCCTGACTCCATCTGCCAGCTCAGGAGGGCAGCTGTCTGGAAGACAACCTATCCTGATATTAAAAATTGAGGCAAAGAAGGTGTTAAGTGCTTTTCCTTATTTTCAGTTACTATATTCCCCTCCATGTCCACTAAGGAGTGGAGGTTGTCCTTGCCCCTCCTCTTGCTGTTAATATATTTGTAGGATATTTTTTGTTGTCCTTCACAGCAGAGGCCAGTCTAAGCTCTAAATGGGCTTTTGCCTCCCTAATTCTTTTCCTGCATGACCTAGAAACATCCTTAAACACTCCATGGGTTCCCTCTCTTCCTTCCAAAGACGATACACCCTCTTTTTTCCCCTTAATTCACTCAGAAGCTCATTGCCCATCCAGGCTGGCCGTCTGCCCCGGCAGCTCATCTTCCGGCACATTGGCACAGCCTGCTCCTGAGCCTTCAAGAGTTCTTTCTTGAAGTAGGTCCAGCCCTCCTGGACCCCTTTGTTTTTAAGGGCTGTTTCCCAAGATACCTTCTGAGTTAGTTCCTTAAGTAATGTGAAGTCTGCCCCCCGAAAGTCCAGAGTGGAGGTTTTGTTGCTGCCCCTCTTAGCTTGACTGCATATTGAAAACTCAATTATTTCATGGTCACTGGACCACCACATCTCCCACCAGCCCTTCTCTGCTTGTAAAAAGAAAGCCAAGCCTTACCCATCATGTGCAGCTGATGCCTTCACAAGAGGCTTTATCTTGAAAACCAGCTCAGAGTGCAATCCAGAACAGTCATCCCTCTTCCCCTACCATAGTGCTTCATAGGGGTTTCTTGAATTTCTTCACTGTCTAAGCTATGGCAGCACTTGAAAAATGCTAGCTATATTCTATAGGGCAAGACCCACTTGTGCCTCGAAACATTCACTGTCCCAAAACAGGGTAAAACCCAAGCTCAGTAGCAGTGCTTGCAGGCTTGACCACTGGGGAGAAAACCAATTCTTTTCACTGCCTCAGTGTGGGGAAGTATGTATAGCTCCCCATCAAAAGCTTCTTGGAGGACAGGGAGTAATACTAGAGTTCTACAAGGCAGTGAGAAGACAGCTGCAGCTGGAATGGTCATCCACTACAATAGTATTGAACCAGGCTGAGCAGAAATGGCCATAAAAATGCAGGACACCTCCTTATCCTCCACATGACACACAAGCACCTGAAAAGCTCAGAGCTGGCTCTAGGGTCCTCTTTATCCAGGGGAAGCCCCAGCTCCCCACACAGTTATATTGTCTTAAGCCCAGAACTGTGTTTTAAATAACATTCTTGCCATTTTTCTGCAACAGGCACTGCTTAAGCAAGTACTAGAGTTGTATCTCATGGAATTTCCTCCCCCATAAAACTGGGTAAGAGGCATACTTCAGCTTATGGAGTTTTGCACACATCTCATGACAACTACAGGCACCATTTCACTCACAGCTTCAGTCAGGTCCAGTTGATCTGGGGGTTTGACTGCTGCCCCTTCATCTACCCCATCTCCCGCTTCAGTGGAGACATCTTCATCCTAGCACAGGAATGATAAGCCCATTAATGCACCAAGACTGTGACTACTTTGCTTCCTTTCCAAGCAGTACTTTTCCAGGCATGGAGAAAGAAAGTAAATCAGCATTTCCCCACCCATCTGCCATTGGAGCAGAGGAGATACTCCCAAATGCCAGGGCCATATCTGAAGATTACTGAATGGCAAGACTTGCCAGTAGAGTTCAGTGTGTTGCAGGAGCAGCCTGCTGCTGCAGACAGTTAGTGGCCTGTAACAGAACTGGAGTAACTTCAATAACAAAATTCAAGTAAATTAATTTCATGTTCAGTTTAAAAGTTGTCAGTAATGTTTCTTTTGACCATATATAACACCTAAATTAACCATTTTTTAGGAGTACTCAAGGACCTGCAATAACTTCTGAAGTGCTATTCTATAAGCTACACTTAGAAATAAGTATGAGATACAAAGCTGCAGGGATATGGCTTTTGGAGAAATGTTAACCATTTCCTTGCAGAGGCCAACAAGTCTGTATTCTCCCACAACAGACAGATGCTCTCCATGGACTAATGTCATGATATGGTATCAGTAACTGAAAATTAATTATTGCATGGATGAATTTCAATTAGTTGTCATTACAGATAAAGTGCCAGAACATGAAGTTGCTGATTAAAGTGTTTCACTGCTCCAAGCAAAATTTCTCCCTCAGTTTGAAATGTGTAATAGGTTGATCTAAAATAAATCAATTATTCTTTTCAATACAGTTCTCTTAGGTATGCTGAACTTCACAGCTATACAGAATTGCCAATGAGCTCAGGGTATATGTGCAGGCTGGTAGCAGGTATAAAGAGGACCCAGCAAAACTTAGCTATCTGCTGAGTGTCAAGAAAGTAAAAAGCACAATGCTATGTGAAAACATGCAGTGGTTGAAGGTAACAGAGAATTCTGTGTATGGGGAAGGTCACAGGCTGCAGTTTATCTTTTCCCCAAGGGAGCTGAAATGAGGCAAGCTGTAAGGAAGTCAAGCACTCTGGTACACAAGAGACCATGACAACAGAAGAGTTGTTTGTGATTTAGCGCTCCCCACATGAACACCTGCTTGTAGGACATTTATCATACACAACTCAATGCCAGTTAGTTCAATGGTTGCTTTCCTTGGCAAATCAGATTAAAAATGGTGTAAGCTTAATATTTTTATTTATGAATAAAATGTAAAAGTAAACAACTTCTCATTTTTAAAAGGTCAAAAGAGGAACATTTAACAAGACTATGATTTCTCCTAAGAAAGTGAAAAGCTATCACCATGCTTGTTCAAAGGTGTGTAAACCAGCTTTCTTCCATCCATGCCAGTGGAGATAAAGAAGAGGGAGTCAGGTTAAATAAGGCTATGCTAAATATCTATTTGCCCAACAGTATAACCGTCATCCTAAGGCTTACAGTCCAAAAGTTAGCACTCTCTAATGCTTGTGTTTTGATGCTAATTAAGGGAATACAGTCTGTGTTTTTAATTTTCTAACCTGAGCAGGTGGTTTTCTCACACTCTATGTCAGACTATATTTTTGAATTTGCATCCTAATAATTTTATCTTAGTGTTTCATATTGCATTTTACCTAAATTGTGCCTTTCCTTTATTATCTGCAATTTTTATTCTAACGTGCCCCTTCTCAGTGGAAATACAGAGCAATCTCTCACTGCTAAATCAGTTGGAATGTTACAAAGTCAATAATACAAGCCATTGCTTAGAGAAACTAAGTTGCATCTCAGAGGAAGGAAAGAAAAAAAAAATTAAGGCTTGTGGATTTGTGGATCTTACCCGTTTCTTAGGTACAGATTTAGCAGGCCTCGCTGGTGCTGTCTTTCCTCCTGAAGGTCCACTTTGGCCCTGAAGTGAGAACATACCCAACATAAACCTTCAAGGTACCTTGTTTCCTAATTTAACCAAAGCAGAATAAAGGTTTAATGTGCTTAATAATGCTTGCTTGAATGTCATGTTTCAAAAGCTGAATATAGCAATATTTTGTCAATACATCACCTGAATGCAAGGCAGTCGCTTTCATAACACAGTTCATCAGCATGAAAAATGCTAGGCTCTATACTTGTTACTGCTTATCTGTGATGCACCTGAATATCATACACACATGGTACTAGTCTATTACATATGCAGTCAGAAAGGCTGGTTTTGCCCCAGAGGAAAAGCTTTGCATGTCACAGTGAGCCCAAAGACAGCAGAACCATACCTACAAAGCCACAAGCACTGAAAACTAAGCAAAACACTGATGAGTAGCTGGGGAATTAATCATTGCCAACCTCCCTGAGCACATCACAGCATGCAAAATACTTATGACAGGCCTTAAGGAAAGCAATGAAATAATTGTTCACAGGGTGCCTTGTAGAACATTTCTAAGGTAGGTTACCTGGAAGTTAAGGAATAACAGAAGGGCATCAGTGACAAAGCTTTATGAAAACTTTACAAAAAGTGGGAATGGAAACAAGAGGAGACACTGAGGGACAGATAGGACCAAGAATCTGGAACACAGAGGGAGAAAGAGTTTATATATTAAACAAAGGAAACAATATCAGAAACCTTGTCAAGGACAGCTTCAGGAGGATCACAGAAAACAGTAGAGGAGTTACTTGGATTACAGTGTTTGACTGTGACAGGAAAGAAAGAAGTACCACAGATTCATAGAATCATAGAATGGCTTAGGTTGGAAGAGACTTTAGAGATCATCTCCTCCAAACTCCCTGCCATGGACAGGGACATCTCTCAAACAGATGAGCTTGCTCAAAGCCTCATCAACCTGCTCTTGAACACCCCTAAGGAGGAGGCATTCACAACCTCCCTGACCAGCCTATTCCAGAGTTCCACCATGCTCGTACTGAAAAACTTCTTACTAAGATCCAGTCTAAACCTACTCTCCCTCAGCTTAAAACCATTCCTGTGTGATCTGGCATAGGTGATCTTACTCTGGCACAGGGGTTGGATTAGATGATCTTTCAAGGTCCCTTCCAGCCCCTTACATTCTGTGATTCTGTGAATCCCTCTTGTCCTATCACTAGACACCCATATGAAAAGTCTCTTCCCAGCCTTCCTATAGGATCACTCGTATTGGAAGGCAGCTCTAAGGTCCCCCCCAGAGTCTTCTCCTCTTCAGGATGAACAACCCCAGCTCCCTCAGCCTGTCCTCATATCAGTGGTGTTCCAGCCCTTGGATTACCTTTACAGCCCTCCTCTGGACTCTTTCCAACAGCTCTGTGTCCTTCCTATGATGGCAATGCCAGACAGGGTCTCACATGAGCAAAGTAAAGGGGAGGAATCACCCCTCTTGACCTACTGGACACACTCTTCTTGATGCAGTCCAGAATACAATTTGCCTTCTGGGCTGCTTGAATTTACTGCCAGCTCATGTTGAGCTTCTCACCAGTCAGTATGCTCTTTCTTCAGAGCTACTCTCAACCCACTCTGCACCCAGCCTGTATTTGTGCCTGGGATTAGCCTGACCTAGATGCAGGACCTTGCACTTTGACTTGTTGTATCTCATGCAGTTGTCATTGGTTCACTTCTCAAGCCTGTCAAGATCCTTCTGGATAGCATCCCTTCCCTCAGGTGAGTCCACTGCACCACTCAGCTTGATGTCATCAGCAAACCTGCTGAGGGTGCACTCAATGCCACTGTCCATGTCACTGACAAAGATATTAAACAGCACTGGACCTACTACCAGACTTAGAGACAAGGATATCGTGCATGACAATGTTAAAAGAAGAGGGAAGGCAAACAAAGGGGTGGGGAAGCAAGCTCCCATAGGTTCATTGCATTCTTTACAAGAACATTACTGTTCCTTCCAGCTCAGATAAAAAGTTTGCCTAGACAAGTATCTGTCTCCAACAGTATTTAGAAGAAGATATCTATAGAAATTTCTCTGGGATGCCCTCTCAGTTGCCCTTTTTATTTTGCATCAGTGAACCTTTTTCTGCACAAATGTATTCAGTCATTTTGGAATCCATGCACGTTTTTAGCATGCACAAATTCCACAGTGAGGACTCCCATGGTAAAATTCCATGCAAATACAAAGAACTGCTGCATGATTTTTAAGTCTGCCGCTTTCTGCTTTCATCTGTTTTTTTCTAGTTCTTTTGAGGGGAAAACCCAGCTTAACAACATTATCTGTTGTTCAACCCCTTCTTCCACACCTCACACCTTTAGGAACACAAGTCTCTACAGAGATTCCTAGACTCCTCTCATGATTCCCCTTCATTATGAAAATTAAGCATTCACTTCTACCATCTGCTTCCTACTTATTATACAATTAAGCAGCCATAATGAATTTGACACAGTGTCCCCAAGCCTTTTACTAAATCACAGAATCACACAATACTTTGGGTTAGAAAGGACCTTAAAGATCATCTTCTTCCAACCCCTCTGCCCTGGGCAGGGAAACCTTTCACTATGCCAGGTTGCTCAAAGCCTCATCCAGCCTGGCCTTGCAGTCTTCCAGGGAGGGGGTATCCACAGCTCCTCTGGGCCACCTGTTGCAGTGTCTTATCACCCTCACACTGAAAAACATCTTCCCAATATCTAAACTGAATCTACCCACTTTCAGTTTAAAGCCATTACATCTTGTCCTATCTCTAGAGCCCCATTACTTGTTAAGATTTGACAATAAGAATTTAGGAAAGAAAAATTTTCAGAGGAGTACAAACTGTGGCAGAGATGGAGGGCTGTAACCTCCAGTGTTGTTTCTCTGTACAAGCTAAACTGCATAAAACTGCTGTTACATACAAGGTGCCGGGGTTATTTTTATTCCAGAAGATATGTATTAAAAGAGACAAAAAATGAGCACACTGATAAATTTCTATGCTCAGAATGTGCCTCACTTTGAAACACAAATTGTTATGATTCAGGTGGACAAAATAAAGGGTTATGAGATTTAGAATACACAATACAGAATACACAATACAGAATTAACCAGGTTGGAAAAGACCTTTGAGATCATCCAGTCCAACCTACCACCCAGCACCATCCAATCAACTAAACCATGGCACCAAGTGCCCCATCCAGGCTCTTTTAAAACATAATCCCACAGTGAGCTAGTAGCAGAGCAGAATGCCTGAACGCCCTGGCCTCACAGCCACTACCAATACCACTGGATTATTCAGCTGGCCAGTTTCCCCCATCTGATTGCTTGGCAACAGAGCATCCTATCCTACAAGGACCATGATGCGTGTGAATGACCCAGGATGTGGCATGACAGAAAATTATTAGAGATGGGGAACAGGCTTGACATTGGAGACCTCACAGCTGTACGTATCTCACCACTGTCAAAGAAATGCAGGGGCAGGGGAACTGGAAAAAGACAGGTTCAGGGGTAACAAAGAAAATTAATAGTATCTATCACACTTAAAAAGTAAAATCAAGTATAACATAGAACACCAGATCAGTGAAGAAAATGTATGAAAGCATGTTAGCTAACATATAAAAGAAACTCCGAGGGGCTCCTAGAGTGACATGGATATTTTGTCCTCCCCAGTGAAGGCCTCAAGATGCTGACAACTTGCCATAAGATCCACACTAACCCACCAATGACAGCAAAATTAAGTGATCAGCCTTGGGAACCAGAGAACCACAAGCAAAAGAACAGTAGGAACTGAGAAGACTGCATGCAATAATTTTAACTGTGTGCATATTATTTTCTGTAGTCATTACATCTGAATTGAAGATTTCAGTCACATTAACATTACATTTTTAGTTTTATATATATAAGTTGTGCTTCCTCTTTTTCTATAAACAGGATTTTGAGTGTAAAAAAGTTTTATAGACTATTTTTAAAAATGATCATGCTCTGTAAGTCTTAACTTTGATTCCATGCATGTTTTTATTCCATATCAAAGGGCAGCTGTCAGTACCACATCCAGTTGTGTACGACTGGGAGAGGGTGCTCAAGGAAGGGGTCTCATGGCATCAGTTAATGGGATTTACTGCCCTTCTCTGTTTGCCTTTTTCTTACTTTACTGCCATAAGTCCACACTGGCAGCTTGCTTCAGGACTCCCTGGGAAAGTAAAGTAGGGTATTTCCCCACAGCTGGGAGCAAAATCTTGAGTGGCAGAACAGCTATAAAATTGCATTTATTTTCTCTGGTATTTTGAAATAAATGAACTCCAACTTCCTTCTCCACCCTGAACAGTTATGCCTTACAACCACTTGGCCATCTACCACACAGATCCTTGTCCAAGTGCTACAAAGTATGGACACAGTTAGTCTACTCCAATACTAAACCTGAAGAGGAAAGAGGGAAGCCAGCATGCACTGACCAGTGTAGGCCTTGGGTTTTCCTATGCGTATGATCCACAAAGACAGGACAGATATCTGGAGCAGGTGAACACAAGTTTGTCTGGCAGATGGTAGTAGAGGCTAGGAAGGTGTTGGTCTTTAGGTCATTCAAGCAAAACTCTCATGTCCTGCCTAGGCAAGTCACCCCTCACAGCAGAGACTTTCGACAACAGAAGTTGAATATCTTATTTGTTGAATATCCTGGCCATTGAAGGTAAAACCACAGCTCTGCTAGACTCAATACTTTGCAGAAGTCAGCATAAAAAATTAGAAGGCAGCCTTCAGGATGCTAGTGTCATTCCTGTGGGGATGCACAACTGCAGCCTACACTGCGGAAGGTTCATCCCAAAGTACTTAAAACTGTTGGAATCTAGCTGGAAGGTGACAAAAACATGAAGACATGAGAGCCTAAGATTTTAGCAATATTTGGACTAGGCAACCCTCATCAAAACCAGTAAGTCTGTTCAAAACTATCACAAGAAGCAAGGTGGGGAACAAATATGGGTCAGTCAAAACCACAAAATGTTTTATATTGTCTACTAATTCAGATAACAGCACGAAGTCTAGTGCTGTGACACCTCCTAAAAAAAGGTAGTCCTGACATTCCTTTGTACTGGTGTGTCTGCATGTTATCATTTTACTATTTCTTCTGCAAGCTCCTACTTCCTGCAAATCTTCAAAGCCAGAACACTCTCCCTTCTTTCATACTTTTCCTTAAAACACCTCTCTGCCACATTAGCTCTTAGGAGTTCTCAGTATCTCCCAGGTGTTCTGTCACCACAGCTCTGAATTACAGCCATCGCTTCCTCATTCTTCCTTTTTCAGTGTCAGTGTGTTAGCCATAAAATATCATTCAAGATTTAATTCTTTTGTTCTGACAGCTCTTTCTTTGATCCACATCACACAGCGTTTGTACAGCAGGGAAGAACACACAAATGCTTTCACAATGCAAATGTAAAATAATCTGTGATTCAACAAAATGGTTGTCTGTTCACTAGCAAGATGCTCACAACTGGCCTTCACACACATCTCTGAAATCCAAGCACATATTTGCTGCTACATGGTTAACCACAGGCAAACCAAACCAAACCAAACAAAACCCCCCAAACTAACACCAAAACAAACAAACACCAAAACCCAAACAAACAAAACACACACACAAAACTAATCAATAAACCAACACCAAAACAACAGAAAAAGTTAACAGAATCATCTCAACGAGAAACACTCAGAAGTCAGAAAATGCCAGGATTAAGGTTGCTGGGGCAACCTTCAATTCATTCCATTGGGCACAGGCATTATGGTGCACAGCTTAATTCCATAATCATACACATTGTTTTTTGTACATTCTCTGCCTCACTTAAGGTCCCCTAAGCTTACAATGATAGAGTTCAGACAGTAAATGGCCTGCACAGTCTAAGTCAAGACACCTAACAAACATTTCAACAACAGTTGCATATTAGTAAATTCTATATAAACTGTCTTGCAATAAAAACCACCAACAATTTTCCTAAATCTGCCTAATTAGTGGTGCTACTGTTCCTACCTTTAATAATAATAATTAACAAGAAGAGGAGTATGGATAATTATGAGGAGTTCATATCAGGGAAAAAAAGAGAGAGCGAGCGAGAGTGTTGCCTGGGAGCTAAGGAACAAGTAGGAGGCATTAAGGACTTAAAAAGAGTTTCACATCTCCAGGTTACCTTCCTAACTCTGACCACCCTAGGAGGCCCTTCAATGATGTAGTGAATAAAGCCAGAGTGAGAATCTATGCATGCTAAACATATTTTAATCTGATGACCATTTTACACAGAATAAATGAACAGATTACCACAGTTCCCAAAGTGAAAAGCTGTTAGAAGCCCATAGCAGTCACAATACTTAAATTGCAGAAAACTCAAGCAACTCTCCTTTTCCAGGATGTGTTTATGACAGCAGGACCTAGACAGTCTTCCCTGGGCCAGACATCACCTATGCTACAAAACAAACTGACTGCCACAAAAATAGTGTAATCCAACAGGATGATACAGTTGCCTGCCCTAAGTGATCCTGCTTTGGTTGGACTCAATGATCTCTGGATTTCCAACTCCTAATATTCTGTGATTCTGTGAAGAGAAGAAACAGCTGAAAATTGACAATTTAACTGTCATTTAATCTTCCTTTCCCTTGTCACAGCTCCCTTCAACACAGACAAGCCACTAAGAGGTGCAAATAGCTGCAAAATCAAGTTCTTCCACAAGAAGTTTTCCTGCTGCTGACCTATACAACAAGCATTTCTAATTGTGTTTCTAGGTAGGGAAACTACAATAAGAAGAAAATAATGGATACTTCCCAAAGAACATTGTTGTAAATGAAAATAAGCACTGCCAGATTGGCATTTCTTAATAGCTATCTTATTTCTGCACCCCAGACAACTGTGATGGGAAAAACAAGCATCAGAGAGATGCAGCGTGCCCTCAGCAACCTAGTAACATGAAACCATCTTGGACTGCAATGAAAAAAAAAAAAAGAATCATACTCAACCATCCATTCAAGTCTTGTCCTTGGTTACCCTATCCATACTGATTATTACTCTTTCTTTTTGTTGGCAATGTGACAGCCACTAATTGTTCATCTGAGACTCATTAACCAAATTTAAACAAAACAGACTGGACTATCAATACCTGTCTTCATTACTGACTAGCAAAACTTCAGGAGTTTTTTCTACATCCTGGAACAACCAAATCTGGTTCTTTTTTAACAGCTATTTTCTATTGCCTTGCTTTACAATTATTTCATCCTCCATTGCAGAAAACCTATGACTTGCCACTGGCAATGATGATGGTAAATAGATCGTTTTGGTGCACTAATAAACAGAGATTTACTCTCAAGGGCAAGTGTTCATTTAAGAACCTGATTGAATCTTGAATTTGTGATTGTAGAAATCCTCCAGGAAAAAATATGTCCAACCCTCACATTCAGATCAAAGGCCAACCCTGACTAATCAAGCAGGAGATGCAATGACGGTATCATGCTGTTCTGCCATCCAAGAGGAGGTTCTTCACTATAACCTTTGCTGGGTCACACATCCTTTTCCTAGACTGTCAGACTAAAACGCCCCTTCCAGACCAGCTCTTGCAACCAGTCACTGTGTGGGGAGAAGTCAGGCACACCACTATAAATTAACTCTTTGAGTAATGTAAAATGTCTCCCTATGCTTAAAAGCATGAGGTAAGATGAGTAGATCTGAATTTCCAGGTCCAGCTTAAAATAACAGAAAATTTGGAGGCAGGGATGATGCAGGTTGATTACTCTGCAAAGCTGAACTGTCACTATGTATTAAGCATGTTTTCCAAGGGCTGAAAATTGATTACATATTAATGAAGCCCTTATATCATGGCAATGACAAACATAGACTGTTGTTGTTTTGTTGAGTTTTTTTAAAGATCATTGAAGAAGACATTTCTGGAGCTTTTCTGCTTCCTATGCTAGTTGTCACCATAGGACACTCAAACTGCAAGGCTGAGCAATCACAGAATGCTCCTGCTAACTTCATTTTTCTGAGCAGGGACATTGTTATTCCTACTTCCTCTGAAGCACAGAACAGAGGTTAACACATACTCTGGGAAAAAAACAAAACAAAACAAAACAAACAAACAAACAAAAAAACCAACAGGTGTTTGTAGGATTCTAGGGGCAAGAGAGAGAGAGTTTATAAGAGCTAAGCTTGACACTTCTGTAAAACCATTTAGTAATTCCCTGCTAGGTTTTTATTCTTGTTTTGAATAGTAAACCACTGCTTATCAGAAGGAGCAGAGAAGCACAGAACAAAAACAAAGTCAAAGGAAGCAAACTAACTTCTAGGCTGCCCTGCAGCAGTCATCCACTTACTAGGGATATTTGCCAATACATTTTATAACCTATTTTCTAGGAGGCCAAACTGAGTTTTTATTTTATATTCCATTGCTGGTTTAATGCATGTTTAAGAGCCAGTAAACACCTTAAAAGCTTTTTCTGGCATAATGATAAAATGTGCCTAACTTTCAACTGTGTCTAGGAGGGGGTCTCTTTTGTTAGTCTTTGGTAACTTACAAAACAGCAAAGCTGCTGCTTACATGTCAGTGGGTGCATGTGTAAAAAAGAAGTGCCTCACTGGCATTTCAGAAAGCATATTAACAGGGCAAAATTGACCTGTTCCTCTCGGTGGTATTGATCTTAACTGATAAAACTAGCCAGTCTGTTTTGGTGCACTGAAAATGCAAAGAAATGTATGCAATGCCTGTTAAGAAACCATAACCAAATCTTGCTTGTCCTTGGGGTGCTGTACAGGATTTTCATGGCAAGATTTTGGTAGCAGATGGGTTACGTGGGTGGCTTCTGTCAGAAGCTGCTAAAAGCTTCCCCTGTGGCTGATAGAACAAATGCCGCCTCCAAAACAGACCCACTGCTGGCCAAGGCTGACCCAATCAGCAACAATAGTAACACTGCTGGCATAACTTATTTAACAAGACATAAAAAGACCTGACGCACAACAGCAATTGCACCTGGATAAGGAGTGGAAATACGTGAGAGAAAACACTCTGCAGACATCAAGATCAATGAAGAAGGAAGTGAAAAAGGAGGTCCAGGTGCCAGCGCATAGATTCCCCTGCAGCATGTGGTGAAGACCATGGCAAGACAAGCTGTCTCCCTATAGCCCATAAAGGTACACAGTGGAACAGATCCACCTGCAGCCCATGGAGGATTGCACATTGGAGCAGGTGGATGCCTGAAGGAAGCTGTGACCATGTGGAAAGCCTGTGCTGGAGCAGATTCCTGGCAGGACTTGTGAGCCCATGGAGAGACAGGCCCATGCTGAAGCAGTATTTTTTGCCCTGTCAAGGACCCTGGCTGGAGCAATCTGTTCCTGAAGGACAGCATGCCATGGAAGGGACCAACACTGGAGCAGTTTGTGAAGAACCTGTGTTGGAGAAGTTCATGGAGGACTGTCTCCCAAGGGAGGGATCCCATGCTGGAGTAGGGGAGAAGTGTGAGGAGTACTCTCCTGGAAAAAGGACAAGCAGAGACAGTGTGTGATGAACTGATTACAACCCACCGTGGGGGGTGTGCTGGATTAACACAGCCCATTCTCACAAGCAAGCTCCCCACCCCATATACAGACAGTAGGAAAATAACACAAAAACCCTCTGAGTTAAGGAGTTTAATGAGATCACACACTGTACAACTTCCTTAGCAACAGCAAAAGCAGCAACAAAAGGCAGCGATATAAACAGTTTCCCCACCCAAGCACACAGCAGAAAAGACCAAAACCCAAAAAAAACAGAAAAAGCCCCTGGAACAGGAAGCTTTTCAAGTCACAATCTGAAATTCAAGTCCTATGATGCTTTGCTCCAGCCAGCACTTACGATGGCAGCATGGTGTTGAATAAACATCAAGAGATTCAACTCAACACTGTGACAGGGTGGTTGGACTGTCCCTTCTAAGTGTTGAAATTCTGTGATTCCCTGTCCCCCCCAGTGCCACTCAGGAGAAAAGGGGAGTAAATCTAAGCCCAGGAACAAGGCAGGGGTTTTTCAGGTTTGTTTTAATTTTCCATTATATTACTCTGATTGATTCCCCATTTGAGTACTTGTTCCTGTCCTTATCTTGAACCACAAGTGTTTCATTATATTTTCTCCCTCTGTCCAGTTGAGAATAGTGAGTGATAGAGCAGCTTTGCTGGGCACCTGACATTCTACCACAGTCAACAAACCACAGGTGGATTCAGCCACAGAGGTACATAGTAATACAGGTTGCTCTACACTGCTCATATGAGGCTTTTCCCTGAGCTGCAAAGCAAAGGCATGGAAATCTGGAACAAGCACCTCCAACACCATATCTGATAATGATGTTTAAAACAATAATCTCAAAACTATTACCCACTTTTTCTTTCCACCCAGGATCATGGGTGGGACTGACACAAGACTAACAGTGCACTGTTCCCTGTTTTATCAACAACTTTCTGCATGTTTGTGCATGTGCTAATACAGGTCAGCTGCAGAACAGGGTAAGAGTAGCTCTGAAGAAAAAGACTTGGGAGTGTTGTTTGATGAGAAGTTCAACAAGAACAAGCAGTGCCTTCATGCAGCCCAGAAGGTAAGTCATAATCTAGGTTGCATCGAGAAGAGTGTGGCCAGCCTGTCAAGTGATTCTTCCCCTTTACTGTGCTCTTGTGAGACCCCACCTCAAATACTGTATCCAGCTCTGGTGTTGCCATCATAAGGACATACAACTGCTGGAGAAAGTCCAGTGGAGGGCCACAAGGATGATCCAAGGGCTGGAGCATCTCTGCTTTGAGGATAGGCTGGAGAAGAGAAGACTCTGGGGTACCTTAAAGCTGCCTTCCAATACCTGAAAGGATCCTACAGGAAGGCTGGAGAGGGACTTTTCATATGGATTTCTAGTGACAAGACAAGAGGGAATGGTTTTAAGGTGAGGGGGAGTGGGTTCAGACTGGATCTTAGGAAGAAATTCTCCAGTATGAGGGTGGTGGGACTCTGGAATAGGCTGCCCAGGGAGGTTGTGGATGCCTCCTCCCCGGGGGTATTCAAGGACAGGTTGGATGAGGCATTGAGCAAGCTCATCCAGTTGAGAGGTGTCCCTCCCCATGGCAGAAAGGTTGGAGTAGAGGATCTCTGAGGTCCCTTCCAACCTCAGCTATTCTGTGTGTGATTCTGCCTTTACAATACATTCACTCAGTTTATCAAATAACATGTGAATCAAAGCCTCTTGGTTTCAGAATATTTGAGATAATGGCTACTGAGGATGATTGAAAATATATATGCCAAAATTCTAAAAATAAGAGAAACTGAAACCAAACATTTAATTCCAGGTTTAGTTTCTATCATTATTATTATTGATGGGTTTTATAGTTTTAGCATAAACAACTTCATTATGTAGGACTGTATTTGGCTTTAGGTTTTTAATTTGTGCTCTTTACAACATTATAAAGCCCTTTGTAACTTAATAATTAGTAGTAATTCTTAGAAGATCAGGAATGCCAGATCCTCTCTTCTACTCTTGTCTAATCTAAAACCTCTAAGTCTTCCCTCCACATGTGCAGAAACACCCAGAGGGTTCCCAGAGACCTCAGGGACCATGAGTGTGCCAGGTTTAGGCTATGCCTTTAAAATTTCATTACACATTTTGAGCAGAAAAGTAGAAAAATATAAATAAATCACTATTAGGTGTAAAAAGGGAAACTATAGATTATTCTAAACAATTTAATTGGAGAAAATATCTAGTATAAGACTGGCTGTACCAAAACAATTCTTTCTCTTTCTGATCTCTTCTCTGCTTGCTTTGCTTGGGAGAGATTAACCTGCTTTTGGCTGACCTTGGCTGCATTATTTTGGTTAAGTCTAACCACTGCTTTCTCTCTGCTCCTTTCTCCTTTTGCATGGGGCGGGCAGGGGAAGGGGCGCAGAGGAACAGCTTCCCTGGTCTTTTGACCAGGAGGGTTTTGTGTTGTTTGCTAATTGTAAATATCTGTAAATATTGTAAATACTGCATATTTGGTACATATTCATTGCATTCCATTGTAGAGTGTAGTTTTGCTTGTAAATACAGCTTCCATTTGCTTCCAGCTGAGCTAGTCTGGCAAAGTTAATGCTGGGGGGTGAAATTTCAACCCACCACATTACAAAAAAATTATTGGCACCTATTCAGTGTGGGGCAATTGCTTGCTTGATTAATTCCTGCTCAGATTAGGGAAGTAAAATGAAGCTGGTTTGGGTTTTAGAATAGAATAGAATAGACCAGGTTGGAAGAGACCTTCGAGATCATCGCGTTCAACCTATTATCCAACCTACCTAATCAACTAAACCATGCAACCAAGCACCCTATCAAGTCTCCTCCTGAACACCTCCAATGATGGCGACTCCACCACCTCCCTGGGCAGCCCATTCCAATGGGCATTCACTCTCTCTGTGTAGAACTTCCTCCTAACCTCCAGCCTAAACCTTTGCAGCCAGTAGCCATTAGCCAGGCAAAATCTCTTCCGCCTGCAGCAGCTGGAATGGAAGTGAGTCCAGTGGCAACTGCTGGGTCCCAAAGACCACTAGCTGATGCTGGTTTTGTGCAAACCCCTTCTAGTTCTGCTGATCCTGCTGCGAATTTGAAAGTGGCAGCAGTTAAGCAGGTTGCTCCTTTTGGATAAAAGGAGCAGGTGCAAGGCAGATGCAGAACAAGATCCCTCTGCTGATCAGGGACCTTCTGTTAAAAAGGATCCTTCTGAAGATGGGGAGAAAGTCTGCCTTAGAGATAGAGCTGAATTACTGAGGCCACCAGTGGATAGGGGAGATGCAGGACAGCATATGGGTTCTGGAAGTTAGGAGCTAATGGAGGTGCTTTGGAACTTAAAGAGGTCCTACGGAGGCTATCAGTAAGATCATGGAGACAGTCAGTCCGAGGAGGATGAGGATGACAGTCGGCTAATGTACCCAGGCAAGAAATGTGGAATGTAAGATAAAAATTACATTAGAGGAGAGAATGAGCCAATTCTGACATGGCTAGGGAGATGTTACGATACAGGGGCTCCTGCTTTAGTAGTAGGAGACAAGTCAGTATTGCAGATTGGAATCCTCTTGAAAGATAGTGGAATACATAGGCATCTAGGCAGGTGTCTTGGTAAGTTTTCTCTGTGGACACGCATTCTACTGGCAGCTCTTATGAGGTTCCCATACAGAGATGACCTTCCATGGAACCCTAAGCCTTGGAACACTATGGATGAGGGAATTAAGCATTTGAGAGTTTGCTGTAAGAGAAATGATGTATGGAGACCATTGTACTCTGAATCCTGGTGAAATTCCTGTAGGAACAGGTCTTGCCAAAAAGCTCATCAAACTTGCTCCTCCTAATTATGCTATTATTCTGGCAAGCAGAATTGTAGCAAGAAATTATGGGGGAACACCTCCTTCTGCTGGCCATTTCGCTGACCAAATGAGACAACTGGAGGATAGCCTCACATGTGTTTCTTTGGTCCAAGCCATTGAAACTCTGCATAAAAGAGATGAAGGAGGAATTAAAAACCTCCATATTCAAATTGGCAAAGGGGGATGATGCCAATTCTTCTTCTTCCAGATGGATACAAGTTTCAGCTGTTAGAAACAGATGTCCTCCAAGGCACCATTCCAAAATAGGTCAAACCAGAGAGAGGCAATCACGTGGGAGTATTTGGATAACTCTATGTGATCAGTTTGGTGAGAACATGAATAGATGGGATGGTCAACCAACTTATGGTCTTTTCAGGAGATTAAGGGATCTGCAGAGTGGCAGAGCCCGAGGTAACAATACCAGAAGGGTAGCTGTTACTTTTTCAGTTTCCCAGAACAACTCTAATAGCTCCAACAGTGATTCTAACTCTGACACTAAATGCTGTGCTAACTGCACATGCAGATGTAATCCCCATAATTAGTAGTGCCCTGCCTCCTGCCAGGGGGAGAAGAGGGATAATTGTGGTGAAGGCACATTATGCCCAGAATTATGCCCAGATATTGAAACGTGTCCCAGCACATAGACAAGTTCCCCCTCCTTTCATGAGAGGTACAAAAGCCAAGGTGACTCTCATCGCATGGGATGCTTGTGTTAATACCAAGTATGGGCATAATTCTAGCTTCATGCTTCCTATAGGCTGAAGCTGGTTGTTTACGAGAGTGGCCACTGGCCAAATCTAGCCTCAAGAAACCTATAAGTATAACCATAGCTTGTAAACACGTTGCCCTCTTTCACTTTGTTCTCTCTCTCCTTGCTTGAGATTGAGCTCATGCCATAGCCTTGCCATTAAGCCTGCATCCAGGCAGGCCTGATGAGCCTTAGTCCTGAGAGTATCTCCAGAGGAGGGACCAATGCTGAGAGACTTAGAAGCTACAGCATTGTATTACCAGTCTCTCTGGTCGGAAGAGCCCACCATGTCTTCAAGAGGACTGGACCCCCAAGGGTAAGATCTGCCCAGTTGCCAGGGAAGGGACTTAGCCAAGTCTGGCAGCCCAAACGTCTGCCTCAGCTTTATGCAGCAGACTGACAAGCTGCACAGCCTATGTGTCAACTTAGAGAGCAGGACCAGCGTCAGACGCATGCCTGCGCAACCCTGCCATCGTGGAAGAGGAGACTCTACTTCCACTGCTCTGTGCTCTGTGAGCCTCAGGGAAATCCAGAGCACTGTTTGTGCCCTGTGCTCCTAAGCTGGGACTGCTTCAATAAGGGTCCTGCCCACTCCTTTGAGCCAAGCAAAGGGGAAGCCACCACTCCACACAGCCACACTTCTTCCCCAGGGCCATCCACGCTGGCCCCAAAGACCCTTGCCACAGGGCTGACCCCGTCCTGTGACCAGTCCTACCGGCCCTGCTGGGCCAATCCTGTAGGACCGCTTCCTGATGTCTGGAGGGAGCTGCCTGAGTCCTGCGAAGGAAACCTGCCGTCCGGACCTGCTAGGAACCAGCCCGGCAACAGCAGCCTGCCAGAACCTAACCTTACTACAAACAAAGGACACAGTGTATCTTCCACATGCTTTTCACTCATTGACATTTGGTTCAAGGCACCCGCGTCTAGCAGAGTAACCTCCGTACATAGCTAAGCCACCAGCATCCCATTGAGTCACCATCTGGTGGACAAGCGGCAGAATTGCATCCTTGGTTATGTTAATAGAAAGTAATTCTGTAAATATTTTTAGTCCTGATTATAAATACTAAACCACTTATTGGATGTGTTTCACAATTGTGCACTAGCATATGTATATAAAATAGTGATTATTTGATTATTAATAATTTTAATAATTAATAAAACCACTGCTTTTATAATTCATCTTTCATATTAATAACCTCTTCATCACAATAATGGAGATAACAGAATCTATTGGGATGTGTACATTCAGTGGCCTGGCACTTCAAAATTTCAGAAGTACAGGGCCTTCATTGACACAGGAGCTCAGTGCACCATAATACCATCAAATTACCAAGGATCAGAGCCCGTCACTATTTTGGGAATCACTGGTGGATCTCAAGGGTTGACTGAGAAACAGGTTGACATAAGTTTACCTGGAAGAGTGGAAGAAACATACTGTTGTGACAGGATCTGATGCACCTTGTACTTTGGGAATTGATTTGCTGAGAGAAGGGCGTTTCAAAGACCCCAAGGGTTACAAATGGGCTTTTGGAATACCAACTGTAGAAACTGATGGAGAAAAACTGACATTGTGTATTAGACCTGAGTTTTCAGATTAATCTGCAGTTGTGGGACAATATAAGATAGAGGACATTAAGTTGCTGGTTGCTTCTCAGACTGTGCATCACAGACAATACAGAGCGAAGCACGACTCCTTGGTGCCCTTTCAGAATCTGATTCATCAGGTGGAAAGTCAGAATGTCATCAGCAAAACTCATTCACCTTTCAACAGTCCAGTGTGGCCTGTGCAAAAGCAGAATGGAGACTGGTGTCTGACAGTTGACTTCCATGTCCTGAATGAAGTAACTCCACCTATGAGTGCAGCTGTACCAGACATGATGGAACTCCAGTATGAGCTGGAATCCGAAGAGGCCAAATGGTATGCTACCATATGCATTGCTAATGCTTTCCTCTCTATGGCCATAGCTGGGTCTCAGTTTGTCTTTACCTGGAGAGGAATATACTTTCAATTGCTTGCCAGTGGGCTGGGTTCACAGTTTAAGCATGTGTTATGCAGTGATCCATGATGCTTTGGAGAAAGGTGGAGCTCCAGAACACATTCAGCTCACCGACGATATCATCATCTGGGGAAAAACTGCTGAAGAAGTCTTCAAGAAAGGTAACAAAATAATTGACCTTCTCTTGAAAGCAGGTTTGGCCAGTAAGTGAGACAAGGTGAAAGGACCTGCCAGAGAGATCTAGTTTCTGGGAGTGTGGTGGCAGGATGGATGCTGACACATTCCATTGGATGTGGTAAACAGAGTCTCCACCATGGCAATTCCCATGAACAAGAAAGAAACTCTACGTTTCTTAGGGACATTGGGATTTTTGAGACTACACATTCCTGGATACAGTCAGATTGTGAAACCTCTATATAACGTGACTTGAAAGAGGAACAGTTTCCAGTGGGGTCCTGAGCAACAAGTAGCCTTTGACCAGATAAAGCAAGAAGTAATCCAAGCAATGGGTTTGGGACCTGTCCAAACTGGTCCAGACATTAAAAACATTCTATACATGGCTGCAAGTGACAACAGCCCAACCTGGTGCTTACAGCAAAGAACTCTGGGTGAGACATGTGACATCTACTTGGTTTCTGGAGTCATGGCTACAGAGGCTCAGAGGCAAATTATACTTCAACAGAGAAAGAGATACTAGCTGCCCATGAAGGAGTAAAAGCTGCATCTGAAGTAATTGGAACTGAGTCACAACTTCTTCTAGCTCCTAGATTGCCAGTATAGAATTGGATGTTCAAAGCTAAAGGTTCCTCACCACATCATGCCACAGAGGCCACATGGTCTAAGTGGATGGCTCTGATAACACAGAGAGCCCGAGTGGGAAATTGTGAAAGACCTGGTCTGGGGGAAGTAACCACAAATTGGCCAGAAGGCACTAACTGTACAAAACCTCCAGAGGAGAGAGTAACTCGTGCTGAGAAACCTCCTCCTTCCAGTGACCTTTCTGATAATGAAAAGAAACACACTTTGTTCACAGATGGTTCCTGTAGTCTTGTCGGAAGTCTGCAGTGTGGAGTCCAACACACCAAGTTGCAGAGGCAAAAGATGGAGAAGGAGAATCTAGTAAGTTTGCAGAGGTACAAGCTGTCCATCTAGCTCTTGACGTAGCTGAACGTGAGAGATGGCCAAAGCTTTATCTCTACACCGACTCACGGATTCTCTGTGCCAATGCCAATGCCAATGCTCTGTGGGGTTGGCTAAAGGACTGGAAAAAGAATGGTTGGCAGAGAAAAGGAAAGCCTATTTGGGCTGCTGATCTGTGGCAAGACATTGCTGATCGAGTCAAGAGAATTCCAGTGAAGGTGAGACACATTGATGCTCACGTACTCAAGCAGACACGAACTCTGATCTTGATCTTGACTGGAAACACTGAAGTGAGTTGTTTTTAGCTTGGTGGGCTCACAGTTCGTCAGGACATCAAGGCAGAGATGCAACCTACCAGTGGACTCATGACAGATCCATAGATATTTCCATGGATGCTATCACACAAGTCATCCATGACTGTGATGTTTGTTCTGCTATTAAGCAGGCAAAAAGAATTAAGTTGTATGGTGACAGATGGTCCAGGTACAAGTATGGTGAGGCCTGGAAGACTGACTACATCACTCTACCTTGTTCTCATTCTGGTAAGCAATATGTGCTGACTACAGTAGAGGTGAGCACTGGATGGCTAGAAACTTATCCAGTTCCTCATGGAATTGCATGTAACACCATTCTTGGTCTGGAAAAACAAATCCTCTGGAGACATGGAACTCCAGAGAGAACTGAGTCAGACAACAGAACTCATTTCAAGAATAACCTTGTGAAAAACTGGGCTAAAGAGCATGGCATTGAGTGGATATTCCACATTCCCTACTATGAACCAGCTGCAGGAAAGATTGAATGCTACAATGGTTTCCTGAAGACCACTCTCAAAGCCCTAGGGGGTGGATTTTTGAAAAACTGGGAGAAAATTCTAGCACAAGCAACCTCTGGTGAATAGTAGAGGTTCAGTGAATCAAACTGGACCTGCGCACTCAGATTTGCTATGAAAGATAGGAGGTGACAGAGTTCCTGTTGTTAGAGAAAAGAATCTGTTAGAAAAAACTCTTTGGGTATTTTCTCCTTCAGGATAGTCTAAAACTGTCTGAGCGGTGGTTTCTGCTGAAGGTCCTGGTCACACTTACTGGGTGATGCAAAAGAATGGTGAAATGCAGTTTATTCCACTAGGAAATCTAACTTTGGCTGAGAGAATTTAAATTCAGAGTGTTGTACAGATACAACTTCATGCCCAAAAGAAGAATCTATGAGGAATACATGGTGCATGAACTCTAAGAACCCTGAGAGCCCCAAGTCACCTGAAAGTCCCTGTTCCTTTTCTTTGTCTCATCTGCGACGAGACAAACTGTTTCCTGATTTTCCTATTTTTTGAACTTCTGAATCCTTTACAACTGAGATAGACAGGATGGACTATGAACTTTATTTACTCATTAGTGTAGTTACTGTTTTAGATAAGATGGATATTATTAGCAGCCAATAGAATTGTTTAAAGGGCTGGATTGTGGCTATGCCTTTAAAATTTCATTACACATTTTGAGCAGAAAAGTAGAAAAATATAAATAAATCACTGTTGGGTGTAAAAAGGAAAACTAAATATTATTCTGAACAATTACATTGGAGAAAATATCTAGTATAAGATTTTCTGTACCAAAACAATTCTTTCTCTTTCTGATCTCTTCTCTGCTTGTCTGCATTATTTAAGTCTAACCACTGCTTTCTCACTGCTCCCTTCTCCTTTTGGACAGGGGGTGGGGGGGGAGAGGAATGGGTTCTTCATGTTGTTTGCTAATTGTAAATATATGTATCATGTTGTAAATACCGTATATTTTGTACATATCCATTGCATTCCATTGTAGAGTGTAGTTTTGCTTGTAAATACAGCTTCCATTTGCTTCCAACTGAGCTGGTCTGGCAAAGTAAATGTTGGAGGGAAATTTCAACCCACCACAATGAGGAACCATTTCAGTACTTCTGGATTTTGTGCTCAGATCCTTGGTTAGAGAGGCAGGGAGATGTGCTCTTGTGGCTAAGAAGGCCAATGCAACTCTGGACAGTGTTAGAAGGGGTGTGGTTAGTAGGTTGACAAAGGTTCTCTTCCACTTCCACTCTGCCGTGGTGAGGCTGCATCTGAAATACTGTGTCCAGGTCTGGGACCCCCATTCAAGAAGGACAGGGAACTGCTTGAAAGAGTCCAACACAGAGCCACAAAGATGATTAAGGGAGTGGAACATCTTCCTTATGAAGACAGACTGAGGGAGCTGGGTCTCTTTTAGTTTGGAGGAAACTAAGGGATGACCTCATTAATGTTTATAACTATGTAAAGGTAAATGCCAAGAGGATGGAGTCAGGCTCTTCTCAGTAATGACCAATGACAGGATAAGGGGCAATGGGTGGAAGCTGAGGCACAGGAAGTTCCATGTAAACACGAGGAAAAAAATTTTTACTATGAGGGTGATGAAACACTGGAACAGGCTGCCCAGGGCAGCTGTGGAGTCTCCTCCTCTGGAGATATTCAAAAGCAGGTATGTTCCTGTGTCATCTGTTCTAGGGTTTGGATGAGATGATCTTTTGAAGTCACTTCCAGCCCCTAACATTCTGTGGTTCTGTGATATGATTGGGCTCCCTATTATTCCACTCCTTATTGGAAAGAAGGGCAAGAAGAACCTCCACTCCTTATTGGACCTGGAGGGGAACAATGTGAATGAAGACGAGGAAAAGGCTGAGGTCCTGAACACCTTCTTTGCCTCAATGTTTAACAGCAAGGCATGAGGAGTTCAGGACGAGTGGCCTCCTGAGCTAGGTGATGGGAGGGTCAGGGAGGTCAGTGTAATGGTCAGGGAGCAGTGTAATGCCCCAGAAATACATGAGGAATTAGTTCAGGACCTGCTGAGCCACTTGGACACTCACAAGTCCATGGGACCAGGTGGGATCCATCCTAGGGTGCTGAGAGAGCTGGCAGATGAGCTGGCCAAGCCGCTCTCCATCATTTTCCTCTGGTCCTGGGTCACCGGTTAGGTCCCAGATGATTGGAAACTGGCCAATGTGGTCCCCATCCACAAGAAGGGACGGATGGAGGAACCTGGAAACTACAGGCCAGTCAGCCTGACCTCAGTGCCAGGGAAAGTGATGGAGCAGATTATCCTGGTGGCAATAACTGTGCACCTGAAGGATGGCCAAGGGCTCAGGTCCAGCCAACATGGATTTAGGAAGGGCAGGTCCTGCCTCTCCAACCTGATCTCCTGCTATGATCAGGTGACCCATCTGGTGGACGTGGGGAGGCCTGTGGATGTGGTCTACCTGGACTTCAGCAAGGCCTTTGACACTGTCCCACACAGTAAACTGCTGTCTAAGCTGTCAGCTCGTGGATTGGACAGCAACACTCTGTGCTGGGTTAGGAACTGGCTGGAGGGCCGAGCCCAGAGAGTGGTGGTGAATGGTGCCACATCCGGCTGGCAGCCAGTCACCAGTGGCATGCCCCAGTGTTCAGTGCTGGGTCCCATCCTCTTTAACATCTTCATTGATGATCTGGATGAGGGGATTGAGTCAGTCATCAGCAAATTTGCAGATGACACCAAGTTAGGAGCAGATTTTGGTCAGAGGGTAGAAAGGCTCTGCAGAGGGACCTCGACCGACTGGACAGATGGGCAGAGTCCAATGAAGGGCATTTAACAAGTCCAAGTGCCAGGTGCTGCACTTTGGCCACGGCAACCCCATGCAGAGCTACAGGCTGGGGTCAGTGTGGCTGGAGAGCTGCCAAAGAGAAAGGGACCTGGGGGTGCTGATTGACAGCCGCCCAAACATGAGCCAGCAGTGTGCCCAGGTGGCCAAGAGGGCCAATGACATCCTGGCCTGCATTAGGAATAGTGTGGCCAGCAGGAGCAGGGAGGTCATTGTGCCCCTGTACTCTGCATTGGTTAGGCCACACCTTGAGTACTGTGTCCAGTTCTGGGCCCCTCAGTTTAAGAAGGACATCAAGACACTTGAACACATCCAGAAAAGGGCAACAAGGCTGGTGAGAGGCCTTGAGCACAAGCCCTATGAGGAGAGGCTGAGGGAGCTGGGATTGTTTAGCCTGGAGAAGAGGAGGCTCAGGGGTGACCTCATTGCCCTCTACAACTACCTGAAAGGTGGTTGCAGCCAGGAAGGGGTTGGTCTCTTCTTCCAGGCAACCAGCACCAGAACAAGAGGACACAGTCTCAAGCTGCACCAGGGGAGGTTTAGACTTGAGGTGAGGATGAAAGTTCTTCACCGAGCGAGTCATTCGTCATTGGAATGGGCTGCCCAGGGAGGTGGTGGAGTCACCGTCCCTGGAGGTGTTCAAGAGGAGATTGGATGTGGCACTTGGTGCCATGGTCTAGTCATGAGGTTTGTGGTGACAGGTTGGACTCGATGATCCTCGAGGTCTCTTCCAACCTTAGTGATACTGTGATACTGTGGCTCTGCAAAGGCAGCTAACAGTCTGGAGTTAATTAGCTCAGGCTTTGGAAGTTGCATAGGTCTGTACAGAGTCTATATATCTCTGAGGTGGATAAAACACAGACAAGATGAAACACCCTTAGATGACTAGATGGGGATCAGATGACTCCCCAGTGCTTTTCAGCCACCACTTCACAGGTCTAGACCATCATGTTGGTTTCTCTCTTTCTCCTTTCACTTTCCTTACCAGTTATGGCTTTCTGGCATGTTTGGGATGGAGGAAGCAAGCTGCTTGTTCTCAATCACTTCAGGATTACATATAATAACCCTGTTCCCTCTACCCTAAAGATCAAATACATTGGGACTGGCCAAAACCTATTATAAACAATATTTTATCGGCCTGTTCATCATCTGTTTTAAAATCAAACACTTTGATAGTGCAATAGTAGATAAGATGAGGAATTAATCTGACTGAGTCCTCCATCCTATGAGGGCATGTATGCAAACATACCCACGGTGAGCCCAAAGGCAGATAGTAAGGTCTCACATCTCCTTACACTACTGCTCCCAGAGCAGGGTGAGGGCAATGAAACAAAATAAAAGTGATAGAAGTTTCAGCTAGGCATGAATAAAATATTTTAAAATACTTTTTAATAACAAAGAATTCAACATGTGTGATGACTGTCTGTGAAAAGTTCTCTGGCAGACTGGGGATATTTCATGGGCATTAAAACCTGCCCTGGAAGGAAATTGTCATATGATATAACCATGATGAAATGGCATAACAGTGATGTCTGAGGACTTTGTAGCTTCACAGGGTTGTAACAGTTCAGTGACACAGTATGGGGTCTTGTGGCTTTGGGACATACTGATTTGCCTGAATAGGGAGTGTAAAAATGCCACAGTGTGTCAGTGTCAGGACGATGACACTCTTGTGCACGGGGACAGAGTGACACAACATGATGAAACCAGGCCGTTAGCAATGTCAAAAGGGACTGTGATGAGCCCAGGTATTTCAGCCAGGGTTATCGTTCTGCAGGGCAGCGGTGATGTGAAGTGTCGTGGCTCTGGGAACGGTGGGCCTGGTGGCCTGGGGCTCACGAAAATCCCATCTCCGGCTCCAGGACACGCTGCAGTGAAGCCATGAGGAGAAGGGGTCGCCGGGGGCGATGACGCCACCACGGCGCTCTCACAGGGGTGCGCAGCACGGCCCTGCTCCGATGCCCGCTTGGTACAAACCCTTACCTGCCGGTGCTTGCCGCCCGCTTTGGCTGGCATGACGGCTGTCGCAGCGGCTGTCCGCCACCGGTCGCTCCACAGAACGATCCTCGCGACTAACGGCCGGCCGGAAGTTGATAGCAGCAACCATAGCAACACGCCGGAAGTGATGTTCGACCAATCCGAGAGCAGAACCCTGCCAATTCCCCCTCTCCTTCCCTGCGAAGGTCCCCCGCTTCCCCCCGGAGCGAAAATGGTACGTCCCAGCGGCGGCGGGGCGGGACCGCGGGGAACGAGCATCCGGGCCCCGGCATTACTGACAGTGGCCACGCCCCTGGTTATGAATATGCAAATGCTGAGGCGGGGCGGCGGCCGGACCCGGAAGCGGCGCGGCTGAGTCACCTCGGCGGCGAGCGGCGGCGGCGGCGATGAGGCAGCAGTCGCGGCGGGTGGTGGTTTTGTCGTCCTTCGGCGCCTGAAAGAGCCTCCCCGCACCCGGCTGCTCCGTCATTCTTCTCTCTCGCCCGCCGCGTCCTAGCCCCACTGCCATCATGATGGAGGAGATAGACCGGTTCCAGGTGCCCGCCGTGCGCGCCGAGATGCAACCGCTGGTGAGGGAGGGGCGGGCGGGAGGGGCCGCGCTGTCCCCGGTTGCCGCCGTCTCACTGGGGGTCCGGAGGCGGAGCGGGAGGAGTGGGCCGGTGTCGGTGCTGTGGGGGCGGTGGTGCTGAGGTCGGGCCCGTGCGCCGCGACCGTTATGTAACAGCCATCCCCTCAGCAGCTCCCCCGCCGCCAGCCCCGCCGGGCCCCGAGGCCGTGCCCAGCAGCGGCTGCTGTGTCATCCCGGGGCGCTCGTAATCACGGCTGCCCGCCCGGCTTTTCCGTCCTGTAACCCTCCTTCTGCTCCTTCTTTCCCGGAATCTCCCTGGGCGCCGTCGGTGCAGCGGCAGAAGCTGCAGGCGGGGTGGGTGGAGGCGGGCGGCAGCGTCTCCGCGGTTTCCTCGGTAGAAACGTCTCGTCGAAACGCAGCGGCGGCCGGGAGCATCCCGGCCTGGCAGGCGCATGGGGCGCGTCGGTCAGTGTGCTTCAGGGTCGGGCACGGGAGTGCCGCGGGGAGGGCTGTGAAGCGGCAGTGAGGCCGATGAGACCCGGCCGGAAAGGATGGGTGATTTTTTGTTGTTATTGACTTTCACAAAATACAGGAGATCTGGGGAAGAATGAGGCAGTGCGCATCCCGCTGTGGGAGCTGCGGGGAGCACTGCTCCCCGAGGACAGGATAGCTGAGCGGGATGGGTGTGAAATACCTGTGACGTGAAGCTTCGGGACCTTCTCCGTGGCTGGTGTTACAGTTATCACAGTGCAAAGCTCTGTCAAATTTCAGTTTTGCTCACATATAATTATTTTCATTAAAAAGGCAGTCCATCGGGCTTTGATTCCCACCCCTGTCCCCATGCCAAGATACATGTTTTTCATATTAGGATATTTTTTCACTTCAGAGACACAATTATGTTCAGTTAAGCAGTTCTGAAGAGGCTGGCATAATCATAACACTACCCCATGGGGCCCTGGGGAATTCTCTTCAGGGAAGGAAGTATGGAGACTCCTGGGGTTTTGTGGCTGCACAAATGGGCAGGTAGGGTTGTCCCAGACTTTTAGGAGCTTGTGAGGGAAGGCCAGCTAGCTAGTAGTCTTGGAGGATGCTAGCTCATCAGTGAGTCGTCAAAGATGATGAGCATGCAGTTGCTTTGCTGTAGTGCCAGAGGCTTGCGTGTGTATGTGTTGTGCCCCAGCTGCATGTTGCTGAACACCTGAATGTGTTTGTCCATTTCATTTTCCTGGCTGGGAGAAGTTCCCACGTGTGTTCCTCTCCCCTTACCCCTGTCAGCCTTACTCCCTACCTGGAGGTGTGTTATCATGTAACCTGGGACCTGTTCAAATGCAGTTTCCCTGGGCATTAAAGTGAAAGCTAGGTAATAGGCTGACTCAGTCAAAATGTTGATTCTGTTTGGTACCTGGAGTAAGCACATTCCATCTGATTGTGTGAGACAGGAATATGAAATGTTTGGAAAGGTGGAAAGAATTTTAATGAAATACTTGCACAGATCTTTTTAACAGAAGGTTGATGTTAGCACTGAAGATACTACTGAGGTTTCCAGTATATCGAACTGTTATTAGAGTAGATGTGCCACTCCTTAGTTTCTTGTTGCAGTTAGTGTTTAAAGAAAAGAGAGAGCACAGTAACTGTTTTGTGAAATGAAAGACTGTGAAGGTCTGTGAACTTAAATTTGCCCTTCAGTGGCAATAAAAACACTTATAGTGAGAGTGTTGGCAACTAGTGAAAGTATTTTTAGTGTATTTTTTGTTGTTCTTTTTCTTTAGCTTCTAAGTTTTGTGATGGTGAAGAAAACAGTCCACACAAAATGACGTGGGCTTATTCATGCCCTATTGGTTGTATGTATTGTTATCATGAGTCAACAGATATAACAGGACTGGCCCTCTTTGCTCATGTTCTTGAGGGCAGTGGGCACACTAGGGAGGTCAGTAAATTTGGAGAAGCTGTTGGCAGACAAAAAAAACCCACTCAAGTATTTTCTAGAAACCCCATCATAATAGTGGAGGAGTGGAATTGGCACATGTATGCATGTTTGCGTCAATGTGGAATGAGCAGAACCTGAAGAGGTCATCTGGTACAACCCTGCTGTCTCAGGAAAATACAGCATCTTGTGCAGCAGCAATAGTAAGCTTAGGAAGCAGGTTTTCTTCTCTCCTTCAGCAGCCAAGAATTTTCACAAAGGCTTTAACGCTTACATTAAAACAATACTGTGAACCTATGCTTCAGGGTTCCAGCTGATTTTTTGACTGCTAGAGCTCATTGTGAAACCTTGTGTTGGTCTCACTGGGTGCATAGGATTCTTCCAAATGCCTGGAAATGTTGGTATCAGGCTGAGAAGTGGAACAGAATAAGTCTGGTACAACATTTCCAATGGCTTTCTCTGCTTTGTAGCTCTTGGTTTATACTTTGTGAGTAGAGACCGAATACTTGCACAATCATAGTAGTTTGCTTGGGTAACCGGGTTCTGCCTGATACTGCTGCTTTCTTCTATTAGAGTAACCATTTATTCTTTCCCTCTCCCTCCCATCTTATATTTTAAAATGCAGAATAACCTTAGCATTTCAGAACTTTCTTTTTTTCCCATTGTAAAAGCTTTCAATTCCACATGGTCTCAGGAAGAGATGAGACTGACAGTCTTTTCCACATCCAAAAGGCTGAAGTAGAAGTTTGTTTGCCAGGTGGGACCTAAGAGTCATTGTGAACTGCCACTGAAGCTGTAAAAAAAAATAATAATATTTTTAGCATGATCCCCTGGTGAAAGCAAATAGAGAAGAGAAGGTCCATTCCTTGATTAGGAACAAGTTTTTTGTCATAAGGGTGGGGGAGCACTGGACAGGTTGCCCAGGGAGATGGTTGAAGCCCTATCCCTGGAGACATTAAAGATGAGTCTTGGAAGGGCTCTGAACAACTTTATCTAGTTGAGGATGTCCCTGCTTACTGCAGTGTGGGTTGGACTAGATGACTTTTAGAGGTCTCTTCCAACCCAAACTATTCTATGATTTAAAGTGTGTAAACTATGTGAAACCTTTTTTCAACCTACTCTATACGAAGGGTGTCCTAGGAAAGTACTGTTCCCTCTGAATCAGGCTTGTATGTGCAACTGTGGGAGGGGTTCTGAAGGGGGGCTTGTGAGGCAAGGCTTTGCTTGAGATCCTTAAAAATTGTGTTGTTGACCAGCATGCATGCTTTTCATCTTGTCATTTGGGTAAATAAGGTGTCACTTTAGCTTTTGGTGCCTTTATGCTGAGTTCTGGGGCAACTGCCTAAGAATGTCTCTGAACCAGGCCTGCTGATCTGCTAATGTTTGAAATTATCAGGTAGATACGGCTGCTAAATGCTTGAAGGGAAGCCATTCGTAGTAGTCTGAAGCCTTTCTGAGCCTCTCAGCCTCCAGACCTGATGCTGATACTGGCACTACTGATCAGCTGTCTGTCAAGGGTGTTAATTACACTATTGTGTGGTATCCATTGAGTATATATCCTGACAATAAGCAGTGTTGTGTTTACTGAGCAGGGGCAGAGAACCAGACACATCCATGACTATGCAAAAATAATGTCGTTAAAGCTCAGGTGTGCTTCCCTTTGACAGCCTTGTCCAGCCGAGGACCTCACTGGCATTTCATTGCAAAGTTAATGGTGGCACTTAACTAGTACAAACTGGATGCATGTAGCTTGCTTGCTCTGACAAAGCCTACCAGGATCTCTGGCTGTTGAAAGTTTCCGTCTCTAGTAACAAGTCAGGGATCATGTTACAGAGCTGAGAAGCATTTGGTCTGCAGGCTGCACGCTGGCCAGCTCTGTTACATGATCTCTTACCCTTCCTATTGGATGCAGTGATGTGAAGTTAAGAAGATGGGAAATAATTTCCTCCTCTCGTCAGCCTGTTTGGATAAGCATCATGGGGTCAAGGAAGCTGTTTTGACTCCTTTTGACCTCTACAAATGTGTTATAAGAACTACTGTGCACTAAGTGTAGACCCAAGGAGAGGTTTAGGGCAGGACTTAATGAAAGGGGGTTGCTGTGGGCAGATGGAGAGGATAGCATACAGACCTTGGTTAAACACATTGTAGACAGGATGAAGCCCAGTGGTTCACATCTTTGCAAGTCACTTTACTCTGCATATTTTGGTATTGTGGCACCGTTCTGTACATGCTAATTGTGGAAGGGAAGGAAGACTGGTACCAAGCACTTGGTCACATTCATCTGGTGCCTTTCCATGAATATGGGATGGTCTCTTCTGATCCAAATTTCCTATCTTGGATACTGGCATCTCTTGGCTTCCATCCCCCAAAAAAGCCTGCCTTATGAAATTAACATAAACTATTTTAAAGGGGTTCTCTTTTCTCCTAATGCTTAGTACCATGTCTTCCCTATCAACATGATGCACGCCTCAGCTGTGGAAGCTCTGTTCCGCCTGGTTCCTATTTGTTCTCATGCTTGGCTTGTTATGATCCTCCTGCACTCACAGAAAGGTCTTTTAGTTAGCTGCTGGGTAGTGGTTAATTTCAGTGAAATTCAGTTCCCAGCATTGCAGGGATGTGTGGTGTGATGAGGCCTGAAATTCGTTATTTCTGATACGCTTGGTAAGTACCTGTCTTGGTTGTTTGATGTGTTAGCATTCCCCGGTCTGCTGGTGGTGGCACATTGTCTCTTGTGAAGTCCTTAGTGTTATAGCTAAAATTAAATGTTCTGAGCATGCTTCCATGGGATTGTCTATTGAATTCCGCTAGTACACGAAACCCTCCAGAACCTGTCTCGAGCCTGTGCTAAGCACTGGGCAGCATATGACAGCAAACTGACAATTGTTGGATCACACATTGCTTTTATATACTGATGAGGGCAATTTCTGTTCTTACCACAAAAATGCAAGTAGGGTGAATGTGACTTTGCCCATCTGTCACTAGTATGACTTTTCCCAGGAAAAGACACCTGTCAAAGTGAAACTGCTTCAGAGGACCACTGACACAAACTCCTGAGAGTTTGGCTCTCTTTCTGAAAGAAGCAGCTGGAATGCAGTATTTAAGTTTCCCAATTCTCAGTTCACATACAAAAATGGGAGCCCTTTCCAGGGAAATTTGGCTGATGGTTCTTGTCATACTCTGAAACATTGTGGCCAGGATGGTGCCTTGCAGATGTTTGCCAGGTGGTGGGACCTGGTCCTGCTAGCTCTAGTTGCGATGACTACAGCTAACTGAAGAATTTTGCATAGCCACATCCCACAGTGATGCTGCTGGCTTTGTAGCTGAGATGTCGAGTCTACACTGGTCCTGGAGGTTTAAAATTTCTGGAAAACTTGAAGGCACAAGAGATGCATTTCCACACAGCTCTTTTTTTTTTAATATTAGTAGATAAAAACATGAAGGAAAAATTAAGGATTATCTGCTGGCTTGTTATTTAAAAAACACCCAAACTATAATTTTAGTCAGCAAAAGGTATGATTATAAAATTTGTTGAGTTGTTTTTTGTTGTTGGTTGCTGTTGGGTTTTTTTAAATATTGATTATCTCATCCTAGGGAGGTTATGCTGTGTGTTAAGATCTCTTTGTTTTGGCTAATGCGTCACTAAAATGGGGGGAAATCTGAAAGCAGAAAACCAAGAATAATTACGAAGCAGAAAGAAAGGTTGTACCTGTAAGAGCTTGGAAGCAGTACGTTAATACAGCATTAGGTCTCTAGTGCAGATATGGTACATTCTTCTTTATAGAAGGAAAAAGCTTCTGAAATAAAAATATCACCTCTAGGTATATTCATTATGATGTAGCCCAGAGGTTACACAGCTGTATGTTTTGTAAGTGCTTACAGCACATGAGAGCTGTAGTGTCACAGTATTTTGGGGTTCTGAAACAGAACTAGTTCAGCTAGTGCTGCTTTTAGTTTTACAGTCTGTTTTGATGTGCTGCAGTGCCATCTGTAGCAGTAGGCTAAAGATTACCTTCCTGAAGGCTTCAGCTTATTGGAGTTCAGTCCTGTCCGCATCCCTGTCCCATATCACGCCTTTGGTGCAGAGGTACAAGAGCATTTTTACTGTCACCCCAGACAGGGTTGAAACTCCAGCAGTGATCCAGGAGAGGCTTCTGAGTGGCTGTAGTGAGGGGTATGGTTGCTGTAGCTAGAAGATGACATGTCAGAGCACCGGAGCATGTTCTGGTTCACACTATGTCTGCAGGCATACTGTTTCTTCATCAGTTCTTTGTACAAACTCTGGTTATGTTCTCCCAGGCAGCCAGCACCAGAACAAGAGGACACAGTCTCCAGCAGCGCCAGGGGAGGTTTAGGCTGGATGTTAGGAAGAAGTTCTTCATGGAGTTATTTGCCATTGGAATGTGCTGCCCAGGGAGGTGGTGGAGTCACTGTCACTGGAGGTATTTAAGAAGAGACTAGATGAGGCACTTGGTGCCATGGTTTAGTTGATTAGATGGTGTTGGTTGGACTGGATGATCTCAAAGGTCTTTTCCAACCTGGTTAATTCTATTCTATTCAGAGCATGTCAGCTGTGGTTGGAAATCTCTTCTTAAGTGAAGAAAGGTGTTTAAAAAGGGGCATTGAACTCTGAAAATTAAACCTGCAAAGTCCCCTCTTGGGATTCTTTTGTTACTCCCAAGAGATTATTTGTAGCTTGGTGTTAATATCTACTCAGACACTAATTTCTGCTACCAGTATAGCTGTGTCCTCTTTCTGCCAGTAGGTAGTGGCAAGTCTGTAAAGTGTCAGATGAGACAAGAGAAATGCCAGGGTGAGAGAGGAAAACAACACATGCCTTTAATTCTGAAAGCCTTCATTCAAGGAAAGCCCTCAGTATCCAGCAGGGCTGTAGGACATTTGTGACCTCTTGTGGTTGAGCCTGAACTGGAATGTAAGAGCTCAGATGGTGGCAAGACTTGAGAACTCCTCCCCTGCTCCCTCTTCCCTTTTTCCCAATAAAGGGGGGGGGGGGGGGGGGGGGGGGGGGGGGGGAGGGAAGAAGGGGAAAGAGTAGGAAAATAGGGAAGAGCGGTGGGGGGGAAATGTGGGTTAAGGAAGAAGGGGAGGAGGTAAATCTACTGAGAAATAATTTGGAGTTGGTTTGGAAGTAGAGAAGTAGATTTTTTTTAAAACAGTATATATATATATAACACAATAACAGGAAGGGTTCACAAAGGAAAGGAATAAGGATGAATAGGAAAATACATAAAACCAAGTTAGGATGGCCTTTTATTTCCCCCAGTGTGTGTGGATTGCAGTCCTTTGGAGAGATGTGGATGTGGCAGGGAGAAGACCAGGCCTGAGCACCTGGCAGAACCAGCAAGCCAGCAGTGGCTCTTGGTCCCTTCGCACAGGCAAGGCAGGAGCAAAGGAGAGAAAATGGTTGTCTTACTGGGGAAGGGGAAGTGGAACAGACGAACTTAGACCTGGGAGGAGGGAATCCCTCCTGGGAGGGGAAGCAGGGAGGAACCAAGTCACCTGGATCAGGTTTCCTTAATCCCTGGGGAGAGCAGGTCTCTCGCAGCCCTCCCCCTCCCAGCACACCTCTCTGGAGATCCATCTTTCTTACTGTGAAGGCTGAGCTTGGTAAGAATAGAGATGATCCTATCACTGGTTTGATCTGTGTGGCAGAGGTCATGAGTGGCACATAGCCTGACTGGGAGTCAGTCACTCTGGTGTGCCTGATTTTTTCCAGGTATTTTAGGACCTTGGCTAGCGTAGTTGTGTTTGGCTTCTACAGAGATCAATGATCTCTTGCTTTTCACAGTCTGTAGAACTGTGTCTATGCTTTCCCTCACACTTGCACATGCCATGAATCCTTGGTGAAGTCTGGTGCCATTTCAAATATAAGGTCTTCCTGAGGTTATTTTGTATCTGACCCTGTAAAACTGACGTCCTGTGAGAGGACCACTTGCAGCTAGTAAATCAGTCAGTTCCAGCTTGAGCCCTGCTCAATGCCCCTGACTGCTTGTTCTTTCTGAGGCTGGACGTGTAATTTTCTGCAACGGATTGGTGTCCATTTTGCGGTGTGCAGTGGAAAGTGAGCTGTGCCTCACTGGTTTGACTCTGATGGTACTGAGTTGGAGTGAATTAAATTTTAAGTGAAAGGTCTTTTCATTTTGAAGAATACCTGCTAGAGAGTCTGCTTGGCTTTTGGACACAGCCATCACTGATTCACAGGATAGCAAGGTTTATCACTGTGGGAAGCTTCGTGGTGAAGAAATACTCTGCATGTATTTAAGAGAACATACTGGCTGTAACCTTACTGCTTTTAGTGGATAGGTTGCAAAGTCAGCTTAGCTGTGGACTGAAAAAAGTTCTTTATTTTCAGTAGTAAAGCTGAAGGTGGCACACAGTGCTTTTGCTGAGTAAGGCATTGGATCGCTAAAGATGGGTAAGACCTAAATTCCTAAGCAGAAGGGAAAAGGGAGAGGAGTATTAGGTCTTAAAGCTATTCCAGCTGCACAGGCAAGCTGTCCACTAGGAGAGGCAGCCTCTGCCTGTGAGCTAAGTTATTTTACTGGAACATATTTAAATTATTCCTGAACTTAATTTCTTCTGCATGACTGTGGCTCTATTACAACTGTTGACAAATTGTCTCTCAGGA
Source organism: Dryobates pubescens (assembly GCF_014839835.1). Lineage (NCBI taxonomy): Eukaryota > Metazoa > Chordata > Aves > Piciformes > Picidae > Dryobates > Dryobates pubescens. The sequence goes on along the minus strand of NC_071657.1, from coordinate 85,948,801 downwards.
GTTAGGAAAACATGTCAACAAAAGCATAGTATAGATCAGGGAGTCAAAGAAAGAACCACCAAGCAGCTCTGGTAATCCAGCACTATCTGCCTGCCAGACCACATTGCTTAGACTGTGTGCAGTGCTGATGAAGGTGGTGCTAACTTCATCAATGACTTGCAATCTCTTTCTCCCCTTGCTCTTTGAAGCCTTCTTCCAGAACAAACTGTGGTAGAGCTCTTCCATCAAGCTTCTGTGTCTTTCAGTCTCAAGGACCATCAAACACACATCATCCCATCTTGGCTGTGATACAGTGTCTTGCTTGTGCTTGTCTGACACTGTTTCTCTCAGTTTCTTTCCAGTGTCCTTCCTGAACTAAGATACATTAGTATGAGCAGCTGACCTTTTGGGCTTTGCAGCATTCTGTCTAATAAATTCTGTGGTCTCTTTTTCCTAAGCCAGGCACAGCAGTACTCTAATGACTTTTATTTTTCTAGTCTTCTGTGTTTTACTGGGAATGTAGATTAGTGATTTAGCATACCCATATTCAAATACACTGCTTACTTGAATTGTGACTTGTTTCAGGTTTTTGTTTGCATGTGGCCCCAGTTGAAAACAAAGCTTGATATTGGCCTAAATGTCAGAGGCACTTATGCTGACCAAATTCACTTGCAGTGAATTTGGGGTGTTTTGATGTCTGCTCATTAACTTTGTTACAGTCAGTAGAGGAGCTTTTGGGTCCTGCTTCCTAACAGGTCTTTCCCAGCTGGTAGATAGACTACAGATGATAAAGATATTTGGTGCATCAGGAAAAAAAGATCTTCTATCAAAATTCTTCAGCAAGGCTTTTGACACCATTCACCACAGCAAACTCCTGACCAAGCTGTCATCCCATGGCTTGGACAGGAGCACTCTGTGCTGGGTTAGGAAGTGGCTGGAGGGCTGAGCCCAGAGAGTGGTGGTGAATGGTGCCACATCCTGAGGAGAGACTGAGGGAGCTGGGGCTGCTTAGCCTGGAGAGAAGGAGACTCAAGAGTGACCTTATTGCTCTCTACAACTACCTTAAGGGAGGTTGTAGAGAGATGAGATTTAACACATCTAAGTGCAGGGTTCTACACATTGGCCACAACAACCCCATGCAGTGCTACAGGCTGGGGTCAGAGTGGCTGGAGAGCAGCCAGGCAGAAAGGGACCTGGGGGTTGCTGGTTGATAGTAGGTTGAACATGAGGCAGTATGCCCAGGTGGCCAATAAGGCCAGTGGCATCCTGGCCTGCATCAGAAATAGTGTGGCAAGCAAGGAAGTCGTTGTGCTGCTGTACTTAGCACTGGTCAGGCCACACCTTGAGTACTATATCCAGTTCTGGGCCCCTCAGTTTAAGAAGGATATTTAAACACTTGAACATATCCAGAGAAGGACAATGAGGCTGGTGAGAAGTCTTGAGCCTATGAGGAGAGGCTGAGTGAGCTGTGGTTGTTTAGCTTGGAGAAGAGGAGGATCAGGGAAGACCTTATTGCTGTCTACAACTACCTGACGGGAGGTTGTAGCCAGGAGGGGGTTGATCTCTTCTCCCAGGCAACCAGCACCAGCACAGAACAGCCTCCAGCTGTGCCAGGGAAAGTTTAGGCTTGAGGTGAGGAGAGAGTTCTTCACAGAAAGAGTAACTGGCCATTGGAATGTGCTGCCCAGGGAGGTGGTGGAATCGCTGTCCCTGGAGGTGTTCAAAAAGGGATTGGATGTGGCACTTGAAGCTATGATTTAGTTAGTCATGGGGTGTTGGGTGGTAGGTTGGCCTTGATGATCTCTGAGGTCTTTTCCAACCTTATTGATTCTATGATCTGTAAATGTGATTATTTTTGTATCTTCATCTCTACTTCATGTCACTCTTACGCTCAGTTTTCTGAGGTAGCTTGAGATTTTTGTCCTTGTGTGTTCATCTCTGTGATGGTATTCTCAGAGTTAACATACAGTGGCTTCCTTTTTTCCAGTCAAAGTGAGAAAGTACTGCAGTCCTTGCAGAAGAGCACACTGACAGCGTGTTGCAGAATTTAAAAGGACTTGTTGGTGAGACAGGTAAAATTGGAAGAGGTTAATTTATACTCTGTTGTTAGTATTGCTTAGATCATGTGCCCAGACTGTGAACTGCTGGATTGACCCTGGTTACAGAATCATAGAATGTTAGGGGTTGGAAGGAACCTCAGGAGATCATCTAGTCCAATACCTCCACCAGAGCAGGATCACCTAGTAAAGGTCACACATGTACACATCCATGCAGGTTTCAAATGTCTTCAGTGAAGGAGACTCCACAACCTCTCTGAGCAGCCTGTACCAGTGTTTGTCACCCTCACAGCTTTTCCTTACAGAATAGAACAGAGTTAAACAGGTTGGAAGAGACCTTTGAGATCATCAAGTCTAACCTATTAACCAACACCATCTAATCAACTAAACCATGGTACCCAGTGCCTCATCCAGTCTCTTTTTAAACACCTCCAGTGAAAGAGAGAAAAGACCAACTCCCACCTGTCTACAACCTCCCTTCAGGTAGCTGTGAGAGCAGTAAGGTCTCTGGATCCTCCTCTTCTCCAGGCTAAGCAACCCCAGTTCCCTCAGCCTCTCCTCATAGGGCTTGTGCTGCAAACCCCTCACCAACTTTGTTGGCCTTCTCTGGACACGCTCCAGCAAGTCAACATCCTTCCTAAACTGAGGGGCCCAGAACTGGACACAGGACTCAAGGTGTGGCCTAACCAGTGCTGAGTACAGGGGAAGAATAACCTCCCCGCTCCTGCTGGCCACACTGTTCCTGATGCAGGCCAGGATGCCATTGGCCCTCTTGGCTGCCTGGGCACACTGCAGGCTCATGTTCAGCCTACTATCAACCTGCACCCCCAGGTCCTTTGCTGCCTGGCTGCTCTCCAGCCACTCTGACCCCAGCCTGTAGCACTGCATGGGGTTGTTGTGGCCAATGTATACAATGCACACTTAGATGTGTTAAATCTCATGCCATTGGACTCTGCCCATCTGTCCAGCCTGTCAAGATCCCTCTGCAGAGCTCTTCTGTCCTCTAACAGACCAACTCCTGCCCCCAGCTTGGTGTCATCTGCAAACTCACTGATGATGGACTTGCCCAGTTCATCAATAAAGATATTGAACAGGATGGGGCCCAGCACTGATCCCTGGGGGCCACCACTAGTGACTGGCTGCCACTCTCTGGGCTCAGCCCTCCAGCCACTTCCTAACCCAGCACAGAGTGCTCCTGTCCAAGCCATGGGCTGACAGCTTGGCCAGGAGTTTGCTATGGGGGACAGTGTCAAAGGCCTTGCTGAAGTCCAGGTGTGTTTGTGTGGAACCTCCTATGCTTCAGCTTGTACTCATTGCCTCTTGTCCTATCATTGGACATGACTGAGAAGAGCCTGACTCCATCCTCCTGATACTTCATGTATTTATAAATGTCAGTGATGTTCTAGCCTTACAGCAGACTAATGATGGGACAGGAGGAGCACATGAGATTTCCCGTGTTTTGACTTAAGCTGCTTCTAGGAAAGCAATTTCTTGGAGCATGTCAGAACATGCAGGTCTACTATCTGTTTGAGATGGAGAGATAAGAGGGATTCAAATCTGCTCCTGCTCAGCCTCCCTGTTCTGTTTGAATTATTAGCTGAGTTCATAACTGAAATGCCTATTGCTGTCTTGCTCTGCAGCAGGGAGAGGTTCTATAAGGTCACCACATTTTATAAAAAGATCATAGGTCACTAAGGCAGGTTCTAGAGCCCTGTAAGCTGAGTCTGATCCTCAAAGTGTTACTTCTATTGAGAGACTGTCAAACAACATGCACAGGAATGTAGTGCTGATGCTCATTTATTCAGAAAATATTTTAATTCTCTGTGAGCAGAGCAGTTCCATAAGTCAAATGCTAATATTTGTGACCATGGCTGGAAATCTGAGTATAAAGGCCTTCCCCTGCAGTGTTTAATGTAGTAGAGGAATGTACCTACTATCTTAACACTCCAGGGGCTTATCCTCATTGCTAGCGACTTGTCTAGGCAACCAGCACCAGAACAAGAGGACACAGTCTCAAGCTGCACCAAGGGAAGTTTAGGCTCGAGGTGAGGAGAAAGTTCTTCACAGAGAGAGTTGTTTGCCATTAGAATGGGCTGCCCAGGGAGGTGGTGAAGTCATCATCCCTGGAGGTGTTCGAGAGGGGATTGGATGTGGCACTTGGTGCCATGGTTTAGTAGTCATGAGTTCTTGGGTGACAGGTTGGACTTGATGTTCTTTCAGGTCTCTTCCAACCTTATTGATTCTATGACTACATCTTAACTTTTAATCTGAAACTTGTTTTGTCATCAGTTATTGCAAGTAGTTTGAGGGTGTAGTAATAGACAAATTTCAACATTTCTGAAGTCTCCAGAACTTGAACGTCCAAGGAGCTTTCTGGGCAGACTGACTTGAGAAAAATAGGAGAGGGAGGGAGAGAGGTCTGCATTGCAAGGGATGTATGTTGTTAATTGAAAATTAAAAACTAAACCACTGTTTCTGCTCAGAGCGTTTTAAGATTTGTCCAGCAGGATCTTGTGACTGGCACTTCCACAAACAATACAATTCTTTGTAGGAAGGCATGAGTTTCTTCCCAGTCATATGCATGTGATGCAAACGGGAAATACAGAGCAGGCCCTCCAGTTGAACACCACAGGGACACAGACATTTTGCAAGTACTGCTTTGTCAGCTGAGGTGTGGGGAGGGGCCATCGCACCGTCGAAATAAAACTGGTGAAGATTCACCCTTCTGAACCTGGATTTTGTAGTTTGGAGTAGGGACCCCTGGGTTCCTACTCTTGAGTTCAGTGTTTCAGTGTCCATACAGGGACCAGCTCAGCTGGCTTAGCCTCCCTTCAGCAGCAGCGCTTCAAGTCATACATTTCTGTGGGGCAGCTTCAGTGGCAAAATGGATGTACCATAAGTACAGCCTGCACCATCACAGTGCTGTACTGTCTTTTTAGTGGTAGCTTTGAGCCCCAATGGCTGTAAACGTGCGTTTATCTGGAAAGCACAAGGCGAACATACAGCACCTGAGCCTTGGTTCTTGTAGCATCTGGCTGTGGAATACATGTGAAGTAAGAGAAAGATGAGCATAATATCAGTTGAGACAAACTGGGGGACTATGTGAACAGAATGAGGACAGGAATGTTTAACAGAGCTTTCACAGGATCCATGTGATACAGAAGCAGCAGGGAAATGCCTTCCCCCCCTCCCCCCCCCCTTTTTTTTTTAACGTAGGGTACTTAGACTTCAAAGAATCTTGCAGCAAATTTGTGTTGTAATCCAGGGACAGGGTTAACAGGTCCTCTCTCCCTCTACCAAACTCTTCTGGATCTGTGGCTCTGTCTGCAACTCTAATCTTAAATTCCCTTTATATAATACAAAAAAGCTGTGGATGACAGTTCTGAGAATAGTTATAGGGTCAGCATGTTCTCAGGCTTGAAGAAGGAGGTCACCTAGCCCACTGGAGCATGTAAAAACTGCACTTCACATTGGATTGTTGACAGTTGATAAGCCTAAGAGAAACTGCTAGCTACTGATTCCATTTAGAGTCATAGAATGCATCAGCTTGGAAGGAACCCTCACAGGTCATCTGGTCCAATCCCTCTGCAGTGAGGAAGGACACCTCCAGCTAGATGAGACTGCCCAGAGCCACATAGAGTCTGATCTTGAATGTCTCCAGGGATGGGGCCACAACTGCATCTCTGGGCAAACCGTGCTAGTATTTAACCACTCTCATTGTAGAGAACTTCCTCCTTATGTCCAACCTAAATCTACCCTGCTCCAGTTAAAAACATTGCCCATTGTCCTGTGACTACAAGCCCTTCTAAACAGTCCCTGTCCAGCCTTTCTCTATGTCCCCTTCAGATACTGAAATGCAGTAGTAAATTCTCCCAGGAGCCTTCTCTTCGCCAGAGTGAACAACCGCAGCTCTCTCAGCCAGTCTTTGTAAAAGTGCTCCAGCCCTCTGATCATCTTGGTGGCACTCCCCTGGACCCACTCCAGCAGGTCCATGTCTCTCTTGTTTTGGGGCCCCCAGAAGTGGAGACAATACTCCAAGTGAGGCCTCACTAGAGCAGAGTGGCAGAATCACCCCTCTTGACCTGCTGGCCACACATCTTTTGATGTAGCTCAGGATGCGATTTGCCCTCTGGGCTGCAAGCGCACACTGCTCATATCCAGCTTCTCATCCACCAGCATGCTCAAGCCCTTTTCTCCAGGAATGCTTTCAATCTCATCGTCCCCACAGCAGGATTTATCTGACCCAGGTGCAGAACCTTGCACTTTGCCTTATTGAACCATATGAGATGCTCCTCAGCCCACTTCTCCAGCCTATTGAGGTCCCTGTGGATGGCATCTTGTTCTTCAGTCTTGTCAACCACACCACTCGGCTTGGTACTATCTGCAGACTTGCTGAGGGTGCACTCCATCTCACTGTCTGTATCACTGAAGATACTGAACAGCACTAGTCCCAGTACAGACTCTTGAGGGACTCCACTTGTCACCTGTCTCCATCTGGACACTGGGCTGTTGACCACTACCATTTTATGCAGTCACCCCAACAGTTCCTTATCCACCTGAGAGTCCAACCTTCAAATCCATCTCTCTCCAGTTTGGAAGGAAGTATATTGTGGGGAACTGTATCAAAAGCTTTTCAGAAGTCCATGTAGAGAAAATCCATTGGTGTTCCCTTGTCCACTGATTGTCACTCCATTGTAGAAAGTGACTAGGTTGGTGAGGCAGGGCTTGCCCTTGTTGATGCCATGTTGGCTGTCTCAGATTGCCTCTCTGTCCTCCCTGTGCCTTATGAGAGCTTCTAGGAAGATATGTTCCATGATCTTCTTTGCCCTGGATATGGTCAAAAGTTGGATTTAAATTCCAGTTTTGATCACTGCACTAGGATTGAGCAGAATGGTTATGGTAAAGGATTTAGAGGAAATCCATCCTTTCTTGAAAACATGTTGTAACACATCTGTACTGGGGTATAACTGGCAGGAATTTCCACTTCAGGATGCTAATGCAAAGCTTGAAGATACCTTGTAGAGTTCTGCAAAATGCTAGTAATTCCTCTGCTGCTCTGGTATGAAAAGTCATACTACTGCTTGGCTACTTCTGCTCCAGCTGAGCCAAACACTTGGGTGGATATACTTTAGATAGCATATCACAAAAGCACTTCTCCATGAAAAGAATCACTTGTACCCCTTGGAAAAATTAGGGCAAAGTGATTGTGAAAATAACTGAGATGATCCATGCTGTGCATGTAAGAATTATTATAAAGAGATTATCTGGTTATGGAAGAATGCTTCATTTGGATTATGTAGCCACACAGCATTCTTAATCCATGCTCTCTACAGGGGGAAAAAAAAGTTTCCTTTTACTGCAGTAGGAATTGTCAGATATGAACTTTTATTAATATTAAGGTTTTGTATTTGCAGCATTGAATTCTTAATCTCAGAGTTTGTTGGGAAGATCTCTTCAGGTAGAGACCAACCCTGCAAAACACAGTTTATCCTGTAAGGTTAACTGTTGGCAAACATTAAATTTAGTGACTGGAACCCTGATTGTCTTTCTGTCTGTTAGATGGAGAAAGTATGCTCATATGTTATCAAGACAGTATCTCTCTTTTCAGCTCTGGTCTGGAAAATGTAATCTGTGATACAGACTCTAATAGTGCCAAAGTTTTCCTTTGCTTGTCCAAATGCTTAATCCTTGAAGCCATATTTAGCACTGTGTGGCTGTATAGCAGTCCTAGGTTGAGGATCTGGTGACTACTAGCCTAGCATCTGTCAGGAAAGCCATGAGGTGCATTTACTGGCATAAGTGTGTATTTGATATTGGTTTAATTTCCTCATCTGTTACATGATTCTGTGTTGTGAGCAAGAAGTTGTACTCTTCCTTAGTAAGTCATGGCAGTTTGACTTATGGCTCTGATGCTGAGTGACCACTGATAATTCTGCAAAAAGTAGAAAAGTTTGATGTTAAGTCTTCAGATAGCTCAACTTCTTAGTCTGTACCTGTCTGTGAGGTTATTTTGGTGTTACAGATTAACCTGACAGCACAGCGTCCTGACAGCTCTCACCAATCTTAATTGGTTGGAGGATCAAACACTTCATTTTTGGCTTCTGAATTGCCTTTTGTGGAAGATTGGTCAGAACTATAAGATGATGTTGACAGGGTTTTTTTTAGTAGGTGTGTGTGTATATAGGAACTGAAAACCAAGTCCCTATTTATTTTTGTTGACTCTTTCTTTCCAGGCCAATTATTTGGGTTTGGTTTTTTTTTTTTTTGAGATTTTCAAATGGCCACTGAAGTCTTGACTTGCTATATCAACTAATAACCGAGATCCTTTTACCACAGGTCTCTCCCATTGATAATGGTGGTTGGTAAATATTGTGAAGAACCTGCCAGGAGACTTTGTATAAATTCAGTACTCATTAACATCACAGGGCAACTACCACCAGTTGTTTGCCATAGTGATAACATTTTCATGCTGACACACAGTGTCAGGAGGCACAGTGGAGGCAGGCCTATTAAATACTGCTCCAGTCTTGACCTTCTGAAGTGTATTAGACACTTGCTGGGATTTTAATAGCTTGATGTTGCAAACTTGTTTTGGTTTAGTAGGGCTGAAGAATTCGCTTTTAATCTGAAGTTGTATGCTTTTAATAGTCTGAAGCTGTACTTTAGGCTGTGATCCTAATTGGTAAGCATGACAAATCCTTTAATTTTTCAGGGTCCTAGTCACTTCATCCTTTTATTATGCAAAGATAGAATTGCTCTCCTTGGTCATTACTAGTGCATGGGACTCAGATCTGTTGATTGGCAGTGATGATAAAAAACCCTTCAACTTAGGTGGTAAATTATACCAAATTTAACGGGGATCACTTCCAAGAGAGATTTTTGGTAATTGCAGCACTCCTCATTCTGCCTTTTCTTTTGGAATAACTAACACAGTGTGTCTAAATAGTAGCTTTTGATGAGCATATGCCTGTTCTGCAAAGACAGAGCTGCTTCCCTGTACGGTTGTGCTATACATTCTATACTGCAGTGAACAGTGAATTCTGTTGTTGATCTGTCACTGCCACTAGAATCCTTTATGTGAACAGTCTGCCAATAGTCAATTGCCACTTCAGACTTTTCAGAAGCTTGCCTTTCAGTCTTCCCCTGAGCTTCCGGGTAAGGTTTGCTGTATTTGTCGGCATGACCTTCAGTTCCTTTGGTACCTGCCCACAGTCAAAGTCTTTTGAAAGTGACTGCTATCTGAACTTGAATTTCACTCTGGATCAACTCAGTCAAAGAAGTGCTCAGGTGGAGAGCATGTATAATGCTTCAATCCAGAGCCGCTTGGTTAGTTTTAGGTAAGGACCTGCAAATACCTGCTTCACCTAAGTCAGCTTTATAGCTGTTGTTGTTTGGAAGAGGGGATTGCACTGTGGTTACTTTGAGTGCAGTCTGAAGGGAGGGTGTAGACAGGTGGGTGTTGGTCTCTTCTCCCAGGCAGTCAGTACCAGAACAAGAGGACACAGTCTCAGGCTGTGCCAGGGGAGGTGTAGGCTGGATGTTAGGAAGAAGTTCTATACAGAGAGAGTGACTGCCCATTGGAATGGGCTGTCGGGGGAGGTGGTGGAGTTGCCAACATTGGAGGTGTTCAGGAGGAGACTTGATGGGGTGCTTGGTTGCATGGTTTAGTTGTTTAGGTGGGTTGGATTGGTTGATGGGTTGGGCTCGATGATCTTGAGGGTCTTTTCCAACCTGGTTTATTCTATTCTATATGGTGTCAACAGTTTGTTACAGACTTCTTATAGGCTAGAGTGACAAGACTGATTCTGTAGTTATTTTAAAAGTATTTACTTTTGTCTTGTGGAAATATTAAAGAAAATAATTAAAAGGAAGTGCAAAGTCTTAAATAGAGGAAATGTTGCTGTATCTTAACAGTGTATTTACCAGTTCTGCCTGAGTTTTTTCTGTTTCTACCCACTGGTATGTGCAGGTGCTTTGGTAATTCTTCTCCCCTATGATGGAGAAAGAGCTAGTAAACCACTTGGGTGGGTTGTTTTACTGCTAACTGATGTCTGGTAAGTGGTTCTGTAAATCTGTCCTTCTTTGTATTTGCAGAGCACCTGGGAAACTACTAACCACATCCAGTGAATGTTTCAGCCTAATCAATGTTTCCTGATTTGAATTTCTGCTTTGAAGCTCATCTGGGTTTGTACCAGGAAAGAGCAAAAACTTTGATTTAGGGCAGGTAGGTGTGGTAGTGACAGTGCATCAAATAGCTCTAAATTGAAAGTAAAGAGTGAATGTGAGGCTTGATGTCTCAGATCTCAGCACCAATGGTGGAGGGAGAGGAATAACAGCACCTTAAGGAGCTGTTAGCCTGTGGTGTGCCTACAGGTCAGTAGGTGGCTGGGTGTTACTCTAATCCACTGTGGATGTTGGTCTGTCTTCTGACCTGGCTGAAGTACAGCATGGTTTTCAATTGCATGGTGGACTCTTGGTAGAGCCTGCATGCCCCACAATGTATAGAAGATCTATATCAATCTCCTTTATATACCTTAAAAAGACCAAACCCCAAAAAAACCTAAGCTGTTTAAAACACCTACATGCTTGAGGGTATCATACTCGTGAGACTGTAGAGGGACAGCGTTTTGCTTGTTACTGAGATTGGTCTCCATCCTGTCTTGCATCAGTCAGCTCTGCAATGAGCTTAAACTGAGTAGCAAGGGAGATGATCAGGGTGACTGATGCATTGGGTCAAACGGCTGTTAAAAGTGGTCCTTAAAAACTGCAAAGGAGGACCCTACAGACCTGTGAGTGGCAGATTTTTTTCAGGGTCTTAAGATAGTATGATTGTTGTGAGACTTGGGGAGGGGAATGCTCCAGGTGCAGGTAAGGGACTGAAAGGAGGTGGAAAGGGAGAGTGAACTGGAAAAAGCAAGTAAGTACAATCCTCCTGGAAGAAGACGGTTGCATCAGTTAGTGGTGAGTGTAGCATGAGGCAATGCACAGGGCTTAGCATATCTGGACCTGTAATATGCAAAGTCATCCAAGTCCCGAGTCCTGTATTCAGCCTTTAAAAATAGACATTAAAAAGTGATGCAGCATCAATGGAGTGCTAATGCACCTTTTCCTTTAAGAAGCAGTGAGTCTAGCTGTCATTTCAGCCATACTTACTTTAAGGAGCAAGTTAACATCATCACACATAGTTACCTTTGAAAACAGCAATCAAAGACTTTTTGAAAATGGACAGGTTTATAGCTTTGAGACTTGAGTGGGGACTGCTGGTCAAAGGTATCTCACCTTCTCTTACTGAAATGAAGCTAAGGAAACTGCTGCTTAATTAATTTTCAAGAGCTCTGTGGAGATAATGGCCAAAACCGGATTTCATTTTGAAATTCAGTACTGTAGTTCTTCCGTGATTGCTATGATAGTATAAATGCTGCTATGCAATTAAAATTAATCTGTATCAATATTAGTCGCCTTGTGTCACCTTGTCATAGTTCTGGCTTCAGAGATAATTCATGTTATTAGTGGGCAGTGTCTATATGTAAATGTGGTACAGCTGCGTGCTGGAAATGGCAATACCTCCAAGAGCCAGCAGCGTGCACTTGCAGCCCAGAGGGCCAATCACATCCTGAGCTGCATCAAAAGATGCATGGCCAGCAGGTCAGGAGAGGTGATTCTGCCTCTCTGCTCTGATGAGGCCTCACCTGGAGTACTGTCTCCAGCTCTGGGGCACTCAACACAAGCAGGACACAAATCTGCTGGAGTGGGTCCAGAGCAAGGAGAGCCACAGAGATGATCAGAGGGCTAGAGCACCTCTCCTACAGAGACAGGCTGGGAGAGTTGGTGTTGCTCAGCCTGGAGAAGAGAAGACTCCAGAGGGAACTTATAACTGTGTTTTGATACCTGAAGGGAACCTGCAGGAAGGCCAGGGGAAGGGCTTAAAAGGGCTTCTAGTGATAGGACAATGGGCAATGGTTTTAAACTAGAGCAAGGCAGATTTAGGTTGGACATAAGGAAGAAGCTCTTTACAATGAGGGTGGTGAGATACTGGAACAGGTTGCCCAGGGATGTGGCAGAGTCCCCATCCCTGGGGACATTCAAGATCAGATTCAAGGCCAGCCTGATCTAGTTGGAGGTGTCCCTGCTCACTGCAGAGGGGTTGGACAAGATGACCTTTGAGGAACCCACTGCAATTTGTGAATCTGTTAATTGCTGTGATAGAACAGGAAAAGTTGTCTTTATATATTGGCTATCAGTGTTCACTTTAAGGAAAACCAGATTGCATATGTACAGTTAATGGTCAGTCTTCAGTAACATCACCAGCATGCATTTAAGTTCTGCATGGATGTGTAAACTTAGCTGCCTTGTACCTGATGTGCCATTGCTTCATGCTTCTGTCACTTATTCCACAGCAAGGTGTATGGTCACAGTCTTGAATGTTACAGCCAGAGAAGAATTTGTTGCCATACCTGCCAGGAAGCCTCACAGGGTACCAGCCAGCCCTAGTGTGAGGCTGTGCTTCGTGCTGTACCCATGGCTCTTGTGCTAAAGTTTTTGAAAACAAATCCAGGAGGCTGGGTTAAAAGTTGCTGGTGAAGCAGCTGGCAGGCATTCTTTCTGATCTCGAGCGGAGCTGTCCTTTGAAGTCTGTATCTCTTTCTTGTAGATCAGAGCATAGTTCTTACAGATAGAGCAGTGTCCATGGTGCTGGGTCAGGACTTCCTTCCTGGAACTCTATCTGCAGAGTAGCCTTCACTGTGCTGAATGCCTCTTGAATGCAAAGCCCAGGTAATAGGAAGAAGAAAAGCCAGTGTTGGTTAGAGTGCTTTCTCTCAAAGCATTTCCCCAGCTTTTGTAGAATGTCACTGATGACTTAATGTGACACATACTATTTTTAATGCAAACAGCTCCCTTCTGGATACCTAATGTTATCTAGAAAATGGGCTAGAGAAATATCAGCTTTCAGGCTTTGGTATTTAGATTGGCTAAATTAAGCTGCGTTACAGGGTCCAATGAACAAGAATATGGACTGTCTCCTGGTAGCTTTGTTGCAGGCTTGCAATCTGGCTAATTATCCAGTGGATGGGGAAGGTGTATGTGGCAATGCCCTTGCTACCTGTAGGCCTCTGCAAGTTTGTGTAAACTGCAGTACCTCAAGGCTTGCAAGGTAAAGCCTCTCTGCAAACTGTTGTTTTGCTCTCTTTACCACAGCAGGTGCATACTTAACTGTACAAAGAAATGGAAAGATCTTGGGCCCATCCAAAAGTACACATGTGGGGTCTAGGCAATGTGCATCTGAACTATTTGTGTCATCTACTATATCCTCTTTACCTTCATTGCTGTGAGGTGCAAACAATTTACCAATCTGGCCTTGTCCTGAGGGAAGGCTTTTCACAGAATTGTCAGGGTTGGAAGGTACCCCAAGGATCATCTAGTTCCAGCCTCCCTGCCATGGGCAGGGACACCCTCCACTAGATCACATTGCCCAGCACCCCATCCTGGCTGGCCTTAAAAACCTCCAGACATGAGGCTTCCACCACCTCCCTGGGCAACATGTTCCAAGTGTCTCACCACCCTTATAGTGAAGAACTCCTCCTGACATCTGATCTAAATCTGCCTTCCTCTAGTTTGCATCCCTGCTTTTTTAAGGTAAAAATTGCACCACTGTTGTCTGCTGAAGAGAGGAGTTTTTTCTTGTCTCCTAATAATTGTTTGAGTCTATCCTATCTGTGAGCTGTGTCTACTAAACTATTGGAAAAGGGACGAACTTGGACAAGTGATAGTGGAAGATTTTAGTTCTGTCCCAAAATATGTAGAAAGTGATTAATAGCCACAGAAACTTCCTGATGTGCCAATATCAGCTAAATTTTCTGGATGGTGGAAGAGGCTTTTTTCCCAAATTTTCAGGAAGGAGTCTTGTGGTCCACTTGGGGTGATGTGCCCTATTACTGTGAAAATGCTGTCTTGGTACATTGGGAAATCCTTGCTTATAGACCTCAATAGTGGCATACTTAGGGTTTTGTGGGCCCTTCTGTCTCTCAAAAGAACTGAAGGTAGGAAATTAAGTAGTGGTTTCTGCTTTCTAGAAGAGAAGGTGGCAGACAGTAGAGATCACAAATTTGAAGTCATGAGGCTTTTCTCTAGAATGAATTGTTGGGTTTTTGCAAGATTTAGATTTTCTGTATGCCATGTTGATTAAGGACATTATAATTTTGTGATGCTGTACTACTGTATCTTTATCCTCATAAATAACCAGATCTGGATGCTGGAAAAATAGCTTTTGAACCAGATAGTTGTAGTTAAATGTCAGCTCTGTGTCAAGACAAAACATTTTAATTGGATGTGCACTCAGCTAATAATGATCCAAATTGCAGTCCCCGTTAAGCAGAGTCTAGCTAAGTGCCTCATGTTGCTATAGGCAACCAACACATTGTAAACTTACTGAGTATTAGATTTATATTCAATGGTGCCATGGTCTTTCTAGTAGAAACAAGGTTTCTTTCCATAGATGAAAAGGGCTCTGGCAGCCCTGTGAGTACACAGCAGTGACACTAACACAATCAGGGATTTCAATGCCTGTTCTCAACTGATTATTTTTAAAGTGTCTTCCCACTGTGGAATAGGTTTTCTGTTGAGGTCTGCCTTTCCTTTGCTCCCTGGGTGGTCAGGGGCAGCCATATTGGAAGCACACAACGTTTCCTCTGCATATTTCAGGCCAAAAAAATAATTTGGGGTGTACATTTCAGCAGTGCCTCTGAGATTCAGGCAGGTCTTCCTGTGGAGGTACCAGCCACCTTGCTTAGAAACCCACAAGGTAAATGAAGGGGGAATGAGACTAAACTATAGACTGTTCACATCAAGTTTCCTTTGGAACTCAGTAGCTCAGTGCTTTCCTGGAAGCAGTGAGAATTCTTAAATAAAAATAATAATTGAGCTGATAAAAAAGTAATCCTATGCCGGCAATAAAGTGTAGAGAATATCATGGCTCCCAAGTGCTAGATACTTGTGTAGTCTGCAGATCATTTCTACTGTGACCTGGCAGTTGTGTTTTTTGGTGGTGGGTTTTTTTTTTCCCTTTCTCCTCTTCTGTATACCTTCTGATTATTCTTACTGAAGTCAGATGATAGTCAGAAGCCATTGTAGGCTAGTTCCTACAGATAGGATGTTACAGGCTGGCTTAATATACGACTTACAATTCTGAAGGTTTCATTTCTATATACGCAAGTATCTGAATGTGCCTTTACCAGAAATTTAAAAAAAAACAAAACAAAAACAACACCACAACAATTTTTTTCTTGCATCCCATGCCAGTTAGCTCAATGACACAAGCCAAATCTTTAAGTTGTAACTGCCTCTTTCCTTAGGAGCTATGTGTCATTCTCTTCTAATGGGTTTCTTACGTTTCCTTCATGGAAGGAACCTCCTGTGTAGTATGGAGTGGGATATTATGTAGGCAGTCCTTGGTTCTGTGGTGGTGATGTCTGTTACAATCACTTGGGTAATTAATTAGGTGTGTGGACTTGATGATTTCAAAGGTCTTTTCCAGCCTGGTTAGTTCTGTGATTCTGTGGTACTGTCCTTCACGTCCAGCAACATGTGAGGGTGCACCTGTGCTGTAACCCTATCAACTCCAGCATAGTGTAGAGATATTTGAGTTCATGTTAGACTAAGCATCTTTGTCCAGGTATTCTGGCAAGGAGCCTAGCAGGATTGGAAGGTCTGTCTCAAAAGGCAAGTGATTTAGCCTTCAGTGAGCTCTTGCAGAGCATGAAGAGGTTCCCAGCAATGCTGCCATGTTCCTTTCTAAAAAAATATCTGGAAGGTGGCTTGGGAAGAGGATTTCAGAGCTGTTTCAGAGCAGGGCAAGCTGTGTATATTGGCTTCTAGTGTCTGTTCTGGTTTTGCTTGCAAGAATTTTACTCAGTAAACCTTTGGTGACTTCTGTGCTGCCATGGTGCACTAGGCTCTGGAGGCAGCTGGAAACAATGGAAGGCCTCTACAATGCCCCTGTGAAAGCCATCAAGTAAGAGTTTCAAATTACCTGCATGCATTGGCTGTGCCTGTAAGATAAGTAGATGGGCAAATGGAGACTTAAGTGAAGATTCCTACAGACATTTCTGGAGGGCTGTGCTCAAAGGAGCAACTACACAGGATTTTTTTGCTAGTAAGTATTTGTTTCAGGAGTGTCACATTAAGCATCATGTATGAGCTTAAGTGGAAACTTCTGCTAGTCCATTGCAGGGTCACCATGTTGTATGGAAAAAAACAATGTAAAAAATTGGTGTCAACTGATTGTAGTGTTGATGTGGGCTGGTTCTGGCTTCAAGCGGCTATGCAGTCTCTTGAGGACAAGTAGCCACAAAGGACTGAATATGTGATGATATTTCCTGGGCAATCTTTAAGGCACCCAGCTCTTTGATGTGTCCTTTTATTTACAGTTATGCTCAGCAGAGATTTAAGGCTTTCCTGCACAGAGAAAGCAATTGAGACTTTTTCGGGATTAAGATGCTGGTATTTTTCATGACACAGTTTTGCACATCAGCTAGTTTGTAGTGAAAGCTATCACTACACATGCAGGCTCCTTGCTGTGAGCCCTCCTGTCCCCACAGGTTGCTCCATGGTCATATCCTGCATTAAATACTGAGGCACAGCCAACTGTGTTTGTGGGCAATTGCAGGTTTCTGACCTTGAGGTGAGAGCCCTTATGCTTTGTGCATGCCTGAAGGAGGCTGCTTACGGAGCAGCTTAAGGAGAGATGGCTTGCAGTTTCCCTGCACAGGTTTAAGGGGGTTGTGTGTGACAAGGTTTAGCTGTTGGCAAGGGGGTGACAACAGGCACCAGCATACAGGTCATAAGACCATCTGAGACATGACACAGGCCACAGGCTGCTGCATCTGTGACAATTTCTAGTGGAGCCGTAGGAGAACTTTAAAGCAACAACACATCCACAACTCCACACACAGAAGAAGGAGTCACAGGCTTATCAAGTGTTCAGTAGGATGGGATTTCTGCCATGAAAACAGCAATTAAGCTGTAACTAGGCAGCAGTAAGGCTCATTGGACTGACAGGACAAAGCACCTGTAACAGGGCTTCTAACAGGAAGGCACGGCTCTTGAAATCTTTTCCTAGGTCAGAATTTCTGAAACCTTTATAGACACAAATCTGCCACTAAAACATGGTGGGATGGAAGGAGCTTTTCCAGGGAGTATTAAGTACATGCATTGGACCTGCAGTTGTTTGCTCAACACTGGCCTCTTTCTAAACAAAGCAGCGTAAATATGCCTCCCTTTGCAGCATTTACAAGGGGAGAGGTCTCTGCTGCCTTCTAGCCTACTCTTCCTGATTGCATAAAGTGGGTTGCACAGCCAAGACCAATTCCTATGTGTATAGGAATCAATGTGTCAGAAACCAAAGGTAATTGCAGCATTAAAAAATACCTGTAAGTTTGAGCACCATCTGGCTTTTTTGCCACCTGATTTTTTTGTGGCACTTTGCAAAAATTTTTGTCAGTGCATTCATGTGGATTTAAGTCCCTCAGTCACTTAAAGCATTTAATGACTCTGGTGTTGGGTTACCCTACTGATTTTTCAGTGCACTTCTCAAGACGTGGTCATCAGCAGAACAGAATTCAGAAGTGGAAAGCATTGTTTTCCTACATGTACTTGAGGCTGCACATTGATTTTAGCACTTCTGTGAATAAACAGTACTGCTTTCTGCTGCTGGAAGAGAGCAACACCTGATTAGGTATACATGTGTGTCCTCTACCAATCTGAACAAAACACATTTCTGCACCCTGGAGGTAAATAGCAAGGCCTCAGAGACATCTGTTTTGTTGTCAGCCTGTTTTCTGATACCCTTCAACTCTCCTCCTTCTTTCAATGAAGCCTTTTCAGAGGTCCTGTGTGAAAGAGGCAGTTACACAGAGAAACACTGTATCCAAGTTTAAGGTTTCTGGGAATATCACTGCAAAAATAAGGAATGTAGTGGTTATTACATGCATTTTTTTAAGGAAAGAGATAGTGGGAGATGCGTAGGGGTGTCTCTGGAAGGGAAATTGCAAAGAGACATGGAGGAACAGTGCTGTGCTTTGGAGAAATCTGAATTGTGATGATGATTATTATTGCTGTAGAAGTAACACATTCAGAATCATAGAATGGTTAGGGTTGGAAGGGACCTCAAATATCATCTAGTTTAAAGCCCCCTGCCAGGGGTAGGGATACTTCTGGTCTGGGTTGGAATGGACCTCCAAAGGGCATCTAGTCCAACCCCTCTCTGCAGTAAGCAGGGGCATCCTCAACTAGATCAGGTTGCCCACAGCCCTGTCAAGCCTCACCTTGAATATTTCCAGGGACAGAGCCTCAACTGTTTCCCTGGGCAACCTGTTCCAGTGTTCCACTACCCTCATGATAAAGAACCTGTTCCTAACATCCAATCTAAATCTGCTCTTGTCTAGTTTGAAGCCATTGCCCCTCATCCTATCACTACAAGCCTCTGTAAACAGTCTCTATCCATCCTTCTTGCAGGCCCCCTCAGCTGCTGGAAGGTCATTATTAGGTCTCCCCAGAGCCTTCCTCTCTCCAGAACACGTGGTATCAACACTTCACCCTCAAACTAGAAAACTGAAAGAGTCACTATCTGAACGCTTGTTGCTTAGGTCTGATGTGCAAAACTCCAGCTTCTTTGATAACTGTCTCTCCAGTTCCCTCTGCCACTCTTTGTGAGACTTGTTCTCCTGACCTTTCACCAGCTTTGTTTCCCTTCACTGGACATGCTTCAGTACCTTAATGTCCTCCTTGTAGTGAGGGCCCCAAAACTGAGCATAGTATTCAAGGTGTGAGTGTTGAATACAGGAGCACAATCACTTCCCTGCTCCTGCTGACCACACTATTCCTGATACAGGCCAGGATCTTCTCGGCCACCTGAGCATACTGTTGTTTCATACTCAGTTGGCTGTTAACCAGCACTCCCAGGTCCTTTTCTGCCATGCACCTTTCCACCCTCTCTGCCCCAAGCCTGTAGCATTGCCTGTGATTGTTGTGACCCAAGTGCACTTGGCCTTCTTAAAACTCATACAACTGACCTCAGGCCATTGATCCAGCCTGTCCAGATCCCTCTAGCAGAGCCTTCCTACCTTCGAGCAGGTCAATATTCCCACTCAATGTCATCTTCACACTTTCTGGGCGTGCACTCAATCCCTTCATCCAGATCATTGAGAAAGATCTTGAGGCTGGCCCCAAAACTGAGCTCTGGGGAACACCACTTTTGACCAGCTGCCAACTGGATTTAACTCTGTTCACCACCACTCTTTGGGCTTGTTTAACACAGTGAACCATCCATCTACCCAAGCCATGGGCTGAGCAGCTGTTTTCTCCAGGAGGATGCTGTGGAAGACTGTCAAATGGTTTATTGGAGTCTGGATAAACAACATCCACAGCATTTCTTTCATCCACTAAGAAAGTCACCTTGTCATAGAAGATCAGGTTTATCATGCAGGGACCTGCCCTTCATCAACCTGTGCTTATTGGTCCTGATCACCTGGTTGTCATGTACATGCTGCATAACGGCAGTCAAGATGATCAGACCATGATCTTCCCTGGCACTGACATAAGACTGACAGATCTTTATTTCCCCAGATCCTCTTCCTGGCCCTTCTGAAAAATGAAGTGACACCAGTCATTAGAGCAAAGACTAATGGATAAATGGTGCTTGCTGACTTTGTTTTTGAGACACTGATATTAGTAATGGTATAAATCACTTAAATTCATCCTGCTGTCTTTACATTCACATTCAAAGCAATGAAAGCAAGCAGTGCTGCAAAGGATATACTGCAAGAACACATAGAGATTTTTTCCCTTGCCAGTTCTATGTACCAGGTTGTTCCAACCTGGTGAAGCCCTGTGCCTTTGAGGTCTTCTAATCAATACAACACAGCCAAGTCTCCACTGTAATGTTCTCTGAAACTTTATGGAGCCTTGTTTCAACACCTTCTTTTAGTGGAGTTTCTGTTGTTCTCATTCGTAAATGTTTATTCACATGACTTGATGTTTTGTAAGGCTGATTGCTAAAGACTCATCTGTTCTTAGAGAGTTTTCTCTCGATGTAGAAGAATATCTGCTTATGCAGACACTGCTAAAAGAAGAATAAACTTCCTCCTAGAAGCATCTGTCCATGGACTAAGGATCATTTTATAGCACAGCATTTTCATTCAATAACTTTGATCCTAATCTTGAGGCATAATGTTGATCAGATGTGGCTTAGTGTGGTGCTGGGAGGATAGGCTGGATTTTCTGAGGAGTCTGTGGCCAGAAAATCCTTCTCTTACCATCACCACAGATACAATACAGTGCTCTATGTGCAACTGGAGGGAAAGAGCAGGCATATTTTTCAAGAATCCTCCCACCTCTCTCTGGCCCTTAGTCAACACATTTTTATCACCAGTAGTTCTATGATTCAAAGGCTTGGTTTACTTGAGGAGGTGAGTCCTTGCTGGGTTTTGTTCTAAGACTTAAAAACTTATAAGTGGGTAGGGTACGTTGCAAACAAGGAAAATAATTGAGCATGAAGAAGTCTGATCTAGAAAGGATCACTTCAGCTTCCCAAAGATTCTACCAAAGGCTCATCCTGACCTGTGGTGGTGTTATTCTTGCACATTTGCTGGCTGACGTAGCTGTCATCTACCATGGCAGGAAGTTTATAGAATAGAATAAACCAGGTTGGAAGAGACCTTCAAGATCATTGCATCCAACCCATCATCCAACACCACCTAATCAACTAAACCATGCAACCAAGCACCCTATCAAGTCTCTTCCTGAACACCTCCAGTGATGGTGATTCTGCCACCTATCTTTTTATGAAAGTGGCTCAGTCCAGAAATCACCAGTCACACCAGATCATTGAGCTGCTTCATGCAGTATCACTTGTGGTCGAAGCATTTGCAAGCCAAATCACATAAACTCTGATACTACCAGTTCTATTTTGGCAGAATATGGTTGCAAGTCCTTAAAAGCATTCAACACTTCAGTGAGGTGAGGGAGAGGTTCCTGCCGTAGGGTTACATTGCACACTGCTGACCAGGAAAATTTTTCTAGAGAGTTTAAGTGGATGTGTTTGATCTGGGCCATTAAGATTTGCTAGCTTTGGATTCTGCAGTATTTTTAGCATTGTTTTTCAAATGTGGAGCCATGCTTTAATTTCTGTGCAGGACTGGAATACCGTGTTGGCTGACCCTTATAAATGCTTGAGTGGGTTTGGAAGAAGCATATCTGTGTCTAATGAGTCTAATTAGAAATGCAAACATTGCATTTTTGTAGCTTTGGGTGAGTAGAAAAGGATCTCAATACAGAAGCTGTGTCCTGATGAAGAAAGGAAGGTGACACTGGAAACCTCTCATTAATTTCTTCCATTTTTTGAGGAAAATGACATTGTATTTTCAACAGCACATGAAGGTGTGTCTTGAGATAATTTTCGAAGTGCAGAGTCTGCCTTCATAATGTAGTTTGGTTGCAGCAGGACAGGAGGCTTATGTGACAGTAGATCTATTTTCCTCTGGACATACATTTTTCTTAGCCAATACAAGCCAGTTTTAAAGCTCTCTTTCAAGAGCTGTATTTTAGGTTCACTGAAAAATAGCAGTAGGGTGAAAGAGACCAAATGAGAGCCTCAGCTGTGGGAAGGACAGATGGAATTCAGTCAGGCTGGGATCTGCAAGATGGGCCATACACTTCTGGCTTTCTCCTGGCCCAAGTGATGCTTTCTGCTTCCTGACAGTGGTAATCTGGGAGGGATATTGGAGTGAGCTGGGGAGAAGATGGTTAAATGGCAAAATAAACCTTTGTGTAACCTAGATTCATTAGTTTCCCTGGTCAGGGAAAAGCCTGTGACTTTTTTCAAAGAAAATCAAAGGTTTTATCTTTAGAAAACAAATGGCTGTGGTTCAGTGCAAGCTAACAACCAGCAGAGTATCAACTTGTAAGGTACAAAGTATGTTATGAAAAGGTGAACTCTGACCACAGCATTTGGGGTCAGGACTGTATGTAATGATTCAGAAAGACCACTCTGAGCATCATGTTTTATTAACTTCCTTCATCTTTTTGAGGCTGTAAGCTCATTCTTTCCACCCTGTGTTTCAGTGGTTTTGTTGCTGGTTCTCTGTGTCTGCTATTGTCCCCAGTAGCCCAATGTTCCTTTGTATGAGAGTTGCTTGGGGTGTTGTTTGGGAGTTTTTTGGTTGGTTTGTTTATTTGTTTGTTTAAATGATAGGTTATGATTTCCTTCAGGCAGAAGATGAAAAGAAGAAAAAAAAATTAAGCAACAAAATAAATTGCTTTGTGGAAGCCTTAGTTAGAATAAGGCTGGCTTTTTCCACACAGACTGAAATTGAACAGAACATGCTTTGGAGAAGATCTGTAGTGAAGAAACCCACGGTAGTGTTTCAGACCCTGTAAATGAATTATCTGGCCCATCACATCATGACAGAGTATAGCCACTCAAGCCCTGCTGTGCTCTGTTTTCATTAACAGAGTTCCTGCTTTTGCTTCTATGAATTAATTTTAAAATCTGTGTAAAAATAGATTCAATACTTTCTGTGGCTCTGATGTTCTGGGGCAAAGTGCAATGACTGTGTCCTTGCACAAAGTCATCTGTCACCCAGCTTCGCTGGTGTGCATCCCACAGAGGAGTGGTAAGTTGGCACCCCGGCTTTTGAGAGCAGTCAGTCCATCTTCAGGGCCCTCACCTGGCTTGGACAGGGTCAGCTGCAATGAGCAGCCCACCAGCCAGATTCAGTGCAAACCATCTGCTTCTCACAGCAGTGCTGGATAACAATCTCAACATGCTTCACGCCCTGGGGACTTTGCGCAAACACGTTCTTATGTGGCGGATAACAAGGAAATCCTAAAGATTTCTAGCTTGCAGAGAGGCTGTGAAAGCAGTAGCCAAATGAGAAGTAGGTCTGATGCCAGCAGTCAGCAAAGATGGTGATGCTGTGGAATGAAAAGAGTTACTCCAACACACATGGTGCTGATAGATTGAGCCCTGGCACCCTGAGCTTGCTCAGGCACTTCTGCAGGGAATACACTTCAATGCACTGTGATACAAGCTGTTCTCTCTGCACAGCCCAGGGCATCTGTCCCAGCCCTCTCCTGTTTCTGCCGTATGAGTGGTTTTGCTAACCCATTAATTGCTTATTTCATTCAAACAAGGAAAGAAAGGTCTCGGTGCATGTGACTTTTCTCCCATTATCTTAGATTTTTCAGAGCTGCTTTCTGTAATGCTGCAGTGCAGGGCAGGCTCATCTTGCTCTGTTCAGATGCAGCTATGAAATGTAAGACGACGTGACCTGTGAACGCTCATCCTGCTGGGATTCGTCTTGCTGGCTGTGCTGCATAGCCAGAGTGTGGCAGCATCCTCTGAGCTGACTGAGAATGGTGGAAGGAACAAAAGAGACAATGCGATATTTGATGACAACAGAGCAGCTTCGTTCTCCCAGAAACCAATATCCTCTTTCTCCAAAACTGCACCACTGACTGACCTTCAAAAAGGCACAAGCTTCAGGAAACTCTGGCACAGGTTTTCCATGTTGCAGAGTGCTGGCTAGGTGAGAGTAGCACAGCAGCTCTAGAGCTCATACAGGGCTCAAAAAATACACACTTAATATCTCAGATCTGTAACATTTGTCTGCCATGGCTGCTGCTAGAATTAAAAGAT
Organism: Dryobates pubescens; assembly: GCF_014839835.1. Taxonomy (NCBI): domain Eukaryota; kingdom Metazoa; phylum Chordata; class Aves; order Piciformes; family Picidae; genus Dryobates; species Dryobates pubescens. The sequence goes on along the minus strand of NC_071657.1, from coordinate 85,925,074 downwards.
TACAGAATTCTTACTAACATTGTCCTGCTATTGGGTCCCATTTAGTCAGTACCTGCAGGAAACAGGTATGTGAGTTGGACTGTCCAGTTGTTTTCATTGCTTGAAAGGAGGAGCATAATACCTATGAAACCATGTTGTTAGAGTTTTGTAAAGAGAGGATTTTTTTCCATTGTTTTTTCCCTTTTTTTTTTTTTAAATCTTTTTCAAGAGCTGATTGCCACATATCAGACTGTTCCAGAATCAGCAGAGTAGGACAGAACTATTTTTGCTGAGTTTTATTGTTCATAATCCTTCCCTCCACCTTAATAGGAGTAACCAAAATGTCTGTTCTTGCTGTGCTGCTGGTGTGCAGAGTGCACCCAGCTGCAGAAGCTGTGTCCGGTGGCGGATGGAGGACAGCCTTGCATTGTCTCACACACGGAAGCTGAGGCATAAGGGCTGTACTGCTTTCATATGGAAAGTTTCTTTTCCAGCAGGTGTGGTCATCTCATTAAGGACTGAGTCCTGGGCTGCTGTTTCTTTTCGTATGGGTCTACATAAGCAACTGCTAGTAAAATCTACACTTTAAAGCAGGGCACTGAGGTCTGTTGTTCTTCATTGGTGCCTTACAATATTGAGGCACCAGGGTTAACCTTAAGAAAAAACTTGACAAATTTTTTTCTAATTTAAATATTCTTGGCACCAATGATCCTTAAATGAGTCAAAACCTTCACACCACTGTCTTGGTTTACTTTGATGTTGTTTCCAAAACCAGTGATAAACTGAAGTTTAAAAGCTCTTTTAAGTATTAAAAAATAAAAACAAACAACAACAACAACAACAACAACAAAACACCCCACCACACTCATGGACATACACCTTCATCAGGTTAGTTGCTTCCTCTGAGCTGAGATAATTACAGAAGCTAAAGGAGTAAAATGTAAAAGAGGTAAATTTGCGGTTGCCTCCTAACCTCTGCAATGTCTCAGACTATTTTCTGATTGGGAAGCTGAGTGTATTACTCATAAAAATGTTAATAAGCCTTTTGTGAATGAGTTTTAACTTGTTAATTAAGAATTTCTAGCTATGGTTATGACCTGCAGGGAAATGTTTAATCAGTTGTTTTCCCTAGCTAGTTAAATGTCTTATTACTAGAAAATAAGAGGAGTATATGCTAATGGGATTTGAGCGCTTCAGACCTAGCACCAGCCAGGATTCCTGTGCTTAATGCCATTGCACAAATTTTCACCAGTGACCTCTGCAAAGCAACTCTCCAACACACTGGAGTGAGCAAGCACTCCTGGGTCACTTTTAACTTTTCTCAGAGATGAGTGTAGATATTGGGAGGCCAGAGAAACATACTCTTCTCTGAGCATTGGGAGGCCAGAGAAACATACTCTTCTCTGAGCATTGGCACAGGTTTCCCATAGAATTGGTGTCTGCCTTAGTGGAGATACTAAGAAGTTGCCTCTCTGTGGCTTTGGGCATCTGGGTCTAGGTTGCCTTGCTTGAGTGGGAAGGGTTGGACCAAATGATCACTAGAGGTTCCTAGAAATCTGAGCCAGTCTGTGATTCTTCTGTCAAAAAGAATACGGAGGGAAGGGATGCACTCTCACAGTCACAGTAGGATGTGCTATGAGGTGGCAAGAGCCCAATGTGGAGCTGGAAGGCATTTGAAGCCACCAGCCTGTATTTGGAAGAGGGATGACTGAGGCTTGAATGATGATGCTTGATGCTCCCAAAGCAGGTGAAGTTGACTAGAGATTGTGCATAGAACCAAAGCAGGGCCCTAGGTTTGTTATCAAATGGGAATGCCTGCATGTAAGTCGATTGGCTTTCCAGCATTCTATTAATGTTCCCTGCTATCCGCTAGAAAGCTCATTGGGTTTACTTGATGCTGTGCTAAATTCCACTTGTTTGTTTGTAGTTAAGTACCCATAACACTTCGGTTAAGTAGTCTGGAGAAATTGTAGAAGCTCATTCAGTGACACCCACTTTGCCTGGAGACAACTTAGGTATCTGGAATAAAGTGGGCAGAAGGTGCTGTGTGAGCAGGACCATTGTCATCACTTTCAGTTAGCTGGGACAGGGATTCTGTCGCAGTGGAGAATGCCTCCCCACCTTGTATGAACACATTATGCAGTATGGAAGAAGACCAGAAGAATTATGTGTATAAAAGTAATTTAGAATCTTTTCCCAATCACATTTTAAAGAGAGTGATTTGTCACTGTGCTGCAGCTCCTTTTTTAAATGCTTGGTTGTGGCTGAAAACAATCCAAAGCTTGAATTCATATTTCAGCAAGTTGAAACCAAAATCTGGCAATCCAGTCACGTCTGTACACAGGCATTACTGAGTTTAACGAGAACCTTGTATCTGCAACAAATGGTATCTCATTTGTCTTCATCTAATCATCGCAGAAAGCTGCTAAAATAGTCCCAGCAAATTTGGGGTGAATCCCTTCGTGAAAGTAACTGTCTTGTAGCAGTGGCCATCTTGGAATGCCTGTTGCAGCACAGCTATGAAGGATGAAGAAGGCCTCTTTCATCATTTCTGTATGAAACTGTTTCATTTGAGAGAGCAGCCACATGGCACTTACCACTGCACTGATTCAGATGCATTGAGATGAGCAGTCGGTGTGAAGAAGCGGGTAGAAAATGTCTGAGGACTCTGTGTGCAAGAAAGCATTAAAGCAAGTGCTTGTGGAAGAGTGAACAATGTTCTGCTTATTAATGTAGATTGGAATTTCCTGCTAGCTGAGAATAATGCAAAGGTCACTCACCAGCTGCAAGCAAACAGCATGTGGTTGATTCTAAAATTAGTTAATCTCTAGCATTTCCATTTCTCTTCCCTGCATTTCTTATTCTCTACCTTAGGTCTAGGAATCCTATTAAGGATACTGCAGGCTTGAAAGAAAATTAGTTCTTTGTTTTTCTTTTTCTCTGTAAACTGCTGCCATTGAGATAACCAGATATCTGTTGCCTATCATTATGACCAGGGTATTATTATGACCCTAAACAACTTTCCATAGGTTTAGTGACATGATTTTAACTCTTGAATGGCTCAGAGTTAAGCTTTCCTCCCCCTGGCTGGGGTCTGCTAGCACACTTGTGTTATCTGCAACCATTTCACACAGATTGTTTTATTATTTTTTTAAAGTCTTATCTTTTATCTCTTGGGCTTAGAGATAAGCTCAGGCAGAACCTGAATAACGGCCTCAGAAAATCCTCAGGTTTGGGTTTTTTTTGCTGCTGAGCCAGGAGCTGCTGGTGTGATAGAATAGAATAGAATTAACCAGTTTGGAAGAGACCTTCGAGATCATCATGTCCAACCTATCATCCAAGACTACCCAATCAACTAAACCATACAACCAAGCGTCCTGTTAAGCCTCGCCCTGAACACCCCCAGCGACGGCGACCCCACCACCTCCTCAGGCAGCCCATTCCAGTGGGCAATCACTCTCTCTGTGTAAAACTTCCTCCTAACCTCCAGCCTAAACCTCCCCTGACGCAGCCTGAGACTGTGTCCTCTTGTTCTGGTACTGGTTGCCTGGGAGAAGAGACCAACCTCCGCCTCACTACAACCCCCCTTCAGGTAGTTGTAGAGAGCAATAAGGTCACCCCTGAGTCTCCTCCTCTCCAGACTAAGCAACCCCAGCTCCCTCAATCTCTTCTCATAGGGCTTGTGCTCCAATGATGATGCAGCACCATGGCTAATCTGGAGATGGGATAATTGTTGAAGATTTAGGTGAAAGGAAGACAACAGCACTGAAGGCTAACTACTGAAGAAAGTAACTCCAGAGAGTACCTGCTTCTGCTTTAGGGGATCTTGCAGAAAAAAATTAACTTAGCAGATGTGTAAAATAAATTAACTCCTGAGCAGAAATGCTTATCCTGGGAGAAGATTTGTGTGGAAGAGAGGTGGTGATCCTTAGACTGTCACCAGACAGTAACACAGAGGGAGCTTCTCACATATAAGTCGTCACACTCAAGAGTTTGAACACTGAAAGCCAGTTGTGCTGTCTGGGTGTAAGAAACCAAATTCCTCTCTGCAGAGTATTACTGGGGAGATGCTGGTCTGAAACACATCACAGGGAATGGAAGGACAGGCACTCAATTACTGTGCTGTGTATGGGTGTTGTGTGTCTAAGCCTAAGATAAAATCTAGGTGCTGCTGTTCTGTAGGTGGATCTCACTGCTCTGCACAGGGGAGATCTCATTATATCTCATTGCTCTCTACAGCTACCTGAAAAGAGGTTAGTGAGGCTGGGTTTAGCCTCTTCTAAGTCACTAGCAATGGGATGAGAGCAAATAGGCTTAATCTGGGACAGGGGAGGGGTTTAGGAGCACAAGCCCTATGAGGAGAGGCTGAGGGAGCTGGGGTTGCTTAGCCTGGAGAGGAGGAGACTCAGGGGAGACCTTATTGCTGTCTACAACTACCTGAAGGGAGGTTGTAGCCAGGTGGGGGTTGGTCTCTTCTCCCAGGCAACCAGCAACAGAACAAGAGGACAGAGTCCCAAGCTGTGTCAGGGGAGGTTTAGGCTGGATGTTAGGAGGAAGTTCTTCACAGAAAGAGTGATTGGCCATTGGAATGTGCTGCCCAGGGAGGTGGTGGAGTCACCATCACTGGAGGTGTTTAAGAAGAGACTGGATGAGGCACTTGGTGCCATGGTTGAGTTGATTAGATGGTGCTGGGTGATAGGTTGGCCCCACAAGCCATGTGCTTATGCTCAGTGACCTTTTGTGCAGCCAGACCAGGGTGACCTATGTATAGCTGGCTTCCAGATCTGTGCTGCCATCATTATCTGTATGTGGTTGGCTGGCAGTGACCTGTGCACAGGGTTGACAAGAGGATGTTGGTACAGCTTGTAAGGATTCATCAGGCACACAGAAATTCTTCGGAGAGGTGGTATCCCCTCTTGTATTCTTGTATTAATGTCCAGATCTTCTTCTTTTTTTTTTTTTTTTTTTTTTTTTTTTTTTTTTTTTTTTGGATTCCTGATCATCTTTTCATCACTATTCAGAGGATTTTGTCACTGTTCACAGGATTTTTTTTATTTGACAAGTGCTCTTGAGGGGTATGTCTGTATCACCTGTCCCATTCAGGATGCTCATAGCAACGTATAAATTATGCTAGCAGGGGAAGAGAGACAGAGTCTTTAGAAGAGTTGCACTGAGTATTGTGTGAATATTATTGAATGGCAGTCATCTTGAAAGGCTATGGATATTGTCTGCCTCAACTTTTGAAATGTCTTTGACACTGTTTCCCACAGAATTCTCGTGGACAAACTGGCTGCTCATGGCTTGGATGAGCACACACTCTGCTGGGCTGGGCAAACAGCCCGGTGAGTGGTGGTCAATGGAGTTAAATCCAGCTGGTGGCTGATCACAAGTGGTGTTCCTCAGGGCTCAGTGTTGGGACCACTTCTGTTATACTTCTTTATTGATGACTGTGATGAAGACATGGAGTGTGTCATCAGGAAGTTTGCAGGTGACACCAAGTTAGGTGGAGTGTTGATCTGCATAAGGGTAGGGAGGTTCTACAGAGGGACTTGGACAGGTTGGACCAATGGGCCAATGTTAACAGGATGAGCTTCAACAAGGCCAAATGCCAGATCCTGCACTTGGGTCACAACAACCACAAGCAATGCGATAGGCTTGGGGAAGTGTGGCTGGAGAGCTGCCTGGCAGAAAGGGACCTGGGAGTTCTAAATCAACAAGCAACTGAATATGAGCAAGCAGTGTGCCCAGGTGGCCAAGAAAGCCAGTGGCATTGTGGCTTGTGTTAGAAGTGCTGTATCCAGCAGGAGTATGGAGGTGATTCTCCTCTTGTACTCAGCTCTGGTGAGGCCACACCTTGAGTATTGTGTCCAGTTTTGGGCACATCAATACAGGAGAGATGTGGAAGTGCTGGAGTGAGTTCAGAGGATGACAACAAAGATGGTGAAGGGCCTGGAAAATAAATCTTATGAAGAGCAACTGAAGGAGCTGAGGCTGTTTAGTTTGGAAAAAAGGAGGCTGAAAGGAGACCTCATTGCTGTCTACAACTACCTGAAAGGACATTGTAGAGAGGCTGGTACTGGTCTCTTCTCTCAGGTGATTAGTGATAGAATGAGAGGGAGTGACCTAGAGCTGTGACTGGGTAGGTTTAGATTGGACATTAGAAAAAAAAATTTTACAGGAAGAGTGGTCAGGCACTGGAATGTGCTGCCCAGGGAGGTGGTGGAGTCACCAACCCTGGATGTGTTTAAAGGTCATTTGGATGTGGTGGTTGGGGATATGGTTTAGGGGTAGAGTAGGGTTATAGGTTGGAGTTGGTGATCCTGAGGGTCTCTTCCAACCTAAATGTTTCTGTGATAATGTGATTCATAGCTTTTTGCAGGTTGGATGGAGCTCTGAATAACTTGATATAGTTAAAGGTGTCCTTGCTTGTTGCAAGGGTGGTTGGACTTGATAACCCTTAAAGGTCCCTTCTAACCCAAACCATTCCAAGGTCTTAAAGAAAAAATAACTTGCATTGATAGAGGGCAGAAAGTACAGCAATGAGAAATTCTTGCTGTTCAGCGCTGATCCCTAACATTTAGTGTAGGGGCAACTGTAGAAAAGAGTTAAGTCTTAAATTCCATAAAGAAAACTCATCTTTTTGTTCAGCCACCTATTTATGACCCTTCAGTAATCTTGGAATGACTGACCCTGGGCTTCTTAAATTCAAGCTTCTGTTTTCTGTGACTTCCCTAGTATGGCTTTCATAGTTCTTATTCCTCAAGGAGGCAAATGATGGAGTGAGAGAACTGAGGAGATGGTGGAAAAGGTTTCGTAATTGAACTACCGGTTCCAGTCCCACAAAAACAATAACCAAGATTCATTGCAAAGCTATTTATAGAATCATAAAGCTGATTTGGCTGGAAAAGACCTCTAAGATCATTGAGTCCAACCATCAACCTAACACCACCATGGCTATTAAACCATGTCCCAAAGTACCATGACTACACATTTTTTAAACACTTCCAGTGATACTGACTCCACCACCTCCCTGGGCAGCCTTTTCCAATGCCTGACCACTCCTCAGTAAAGAATTTTTTCCTCATATCCAACCTAAACTTCCCATGGCACAATTTGAGGCTATTTCCTCTTGTACTGTCACTTGATACTAGAGAGAATAGACCAACAGTCTCCTCTCTACCTCTTTCAGGTAGTTGTAAAGAGCAGCGAGGTTTCTCCCCTCAGCCTTCTCTTCTAAAGACTAAACAATCCCAGTCCCCTCAGCTGCTCCTCATAAGACTTCTTCTCCAGACTCTTCACCAGCTTTGTTGCTAGGCTGCTTTCCAGCCACTCTCCCCCAAACAGAAACACAGAGATTTTTCATGAAGACAAATTCTGCTATATCAAAGTCATATGCACCTTGTACTCATCTGGTTCTTGATCTCACCAAGCTAGCCATAAAAGAAGCAGTGTTGCCTCTCCTCCAGGATGGTGAGCCTGCTGTTCCTTACTAACAATAGATGTGTTTTCACATGTTAATATTTAACTTGGAAGGACTGCACAGCTCTTCAGGATGTCCTGCCTTGCCTCCAGCACTGCAGGCTGATCCCATTCACTTTTCCTAGGAGAGACAGGGTTGCTGCCAACACCGCTGAAGGGTCTGTAGTTAACTGGGGATATGGGGTGGTGGGAGAAGCATCTACAGCTGTTCCAGCGGGTCATAGCTGCCAGGCTACTCTGGGATAGTGGCTAACAATGCACAGCATTTGTGTGTGCCTCTGAAATCTACTTATAGACTTATTCACATCTTCTGTGTGTCCAAGCAGGAATCAATTTCTGTTGTTACCTTGTGTTTAATGGGCCTCTTGGGAATCAAATGCAGACAGTTTTTGCCTGTCCTCACTCCCAAGGGAATATACTTTGCTTATGAACATCCAGATACTCTACTGTCTCAGGTTTATCCAGACTCCTATTTCATAGTTTGTCTCTTACCTGTTTTTTATTGTACCTTTGATCACTCAATGGCTTGCAATAATTTATTTTTACAACACGCTGAGTGGTGTAATGGGGAACTTATAAACATGCCTAGAGAGAAGCCACCTGAAATAGCAAATGTTTCTAATTATAAAGTCAAAGCTGCTTTTCTAAGCTACTTGTTTCTTTATTCTGCCTTGAACAACCTGAAAATGTACTTGGCTACAATTAGATTTCTAGATACAATAGGTGAATTGTAAATGAAAACCATCCAGTGGAAAATTACACTATTATCCTGGAGCAGTAGCCCTGATCGTTACAGTTTATGCTGCTGCACAGCCTGCATGTCCAGTAATGTTCTGTGAGTCCATAAAGTTGAGGGGACAGCCTCTTAAAAGCAGAACAGTTGATTTAAAAAAAAAAATACAATAATCAATCATTACATTATTTTATATGTGGGGCTTGTTTTTAATTTTACCAGACTTTTCCATACTAGTCTGGTTTAAATGGAAAGTAGTTTATCTTTGCCTTACCAAGACTTATTATGCAATGTTTCTTGTAAAGGCTCCATTTAATTCATTTCAGTCATGGTTTTGGTACCTGCAGGGTAACAAACAAACCCAAACCAAAACAAAAAAGCAGATTTCTGTACTGGGAAGAATAATAGTAATTGTAATTTGGAGTTTGTGTTCCACAATTATGCTTGGACTTTAACCCCTTTCCTTATGCAGAGGGGCATCCTGATGTTCCATGTTTGCTGCTTTATAAAAACGCTTTGCTGACGGTACTAACTAAAGGCTGCAGTATACACCTTTGGTTGTGACTGAGTCATCACAGGACAAATGCCCGTGGCAGTATCACACCTGTGCCAGGAAGAAGCAAGCTGAAGGCACACAGAAGCAGGTAGGAGCATGTGCATCTAGGTTCAGGGGAGCAGTGAACAATTCAGGGTACTCACTGTCTGTGGTGGGTTAACGCCCATTCTGAAAAGAAACAAAGCAGGGTGGAGGGCTTGCGGGTGCTTTGCCCTCCCTGCAGGGCATTTTCCCCTCTGGGACACTGAGTCTGTTCCGCTCCCCGCTCCCTGACCAGCTAGGGTATAAAAAGTAGGACATTGCAGTCATGGGGGTTCCTTTTGGCTCCTGCCTCTCCTGGATGAGAGCTACTGTGGCTGCCTTCCTGCTCCTTTGCCACGTGGTCAGGCCTGATCCTTATCCTTGCTGCCTCTGTGCCTCTTCAGAGAGAAGCTGGTTTTTATTCTTCTTCTTTGTCTCCCTCCCATCCATCCTTGTTCCTTGCCCTTGTAAACCTTACCTGTTATTGTTATATATATATTGTTTAAAGAAAACTGTTTACCTCTCTACTTCCAAGCCAACTCCAAATTATTGCTTGGTGGATTTGCTCCTTTCCTTTTTTTCCCCCCTCTCTGTTGGGAGGGAGGAGGAAGGGAGCGGGGGAGAGATTCTCAGCCTTGCCCTCATCTGAGCTCTTAACTCCCAGTTAAGGCTTAAACCACCACACTGTCTAAAGCTGTCATGTCCTGGCTCCTGAAAAGGGGTTATCACACTAGCTGAGATTGACATCCGGAGCCATCAGTCTGAGCACAGACTGGCTTCATCTGCTGGCTGCACTGGGAGCGAAGGGCATTTCAGATGCCATCAGAGATGGTTTGAGTAGGGTCTTCAGTAATTACTTTACTTGGCCAGGGCACAGGACATTAAAACTGGTATCTTGTTCTCCTACAGGATTTGAATAGGTGCCAATTTTGCATGAGGGTTGCCCTAGTCATTAAAATAAACAAAAACAGGAGAGGAGCTTTCATTTGACTGAAAAGAAGAGCCCAAGAGCCCAGTGCTTTTGCGAGGAGATCTTTATGCTTAATTTTGCTTACTTCCACCACTTGTTTGCAGGTAGCACACAAAATACAAACTCTTCAATTCGAAATGTATCTGTAGTTTGTTTGGGAGGGACAGGATTCAATACTTTAATGCAGTTCTTAAATGATCTGTTGCAGTATGTTCTAAAATGTAGAAGACCTCTGATGTGTCTGTATTAATTAATTAAATGCTTTCCTGTTTTCTCCTGAGAAAGCAGAGGTTTTTGCCAGTGTCATCTGCCTTCTTTTATTCTTTTGAAGTGCAGCAGAAAGAGCTAGTTTCTTTTAACCATCTTCAGAAATACACATAATTCTTTTAGATTTGTACTTTCTTTTTAATTCATGGCGAACAGCTGTGGAATTGTTCTCCAACAACAGAAGTGAATCTATTAACAGATGGCTGGGATGAAAGCAGCTTCTTCCATGCTGGTGTGGTTTTCTTGTTCTCAAAGCTTGATATGTTGACTCAAGTTCAAGTAACACTTTGCTGTTTTCTTTGCAATTTAAGTATAATTTCACTCCACTCATTCTGCATTGAAGTCTTGGCCCTCTCCCCTTTAATTTTATTCTTTTAAAACAAAAGAAAAAAAGTATTGTTTTGTTTCCTGCCTCCCCACCTCCCCAATAGGTCTTCAGCACTGGTGCAGCATGTTCAGCTTAGAGAAATCTGAAATGGAAATGCAAAGTTTCTCCAGGTGGAAGTGGTTTTACAAGGAAGATACTGAGTGCAGTTATGTCAAATACTTAGTTTAAAGCTTAAAACTTCCCTCTATTGCTTTAATTGAGGGAAGTTTGTTAAAAAGAAGAGAAGTTGTGTGGACCATGGGATATAAAATACCAAAATTGCTCAACATTTAATCTTCTGCTCCTGAAGCAAGGATGAGTCTTCACATTGCAGAGATGTGCAGATGCTTACTCACTTCACATACTTAAACAGATGTAGGAGTCTCATGCTTAGACTATTTTTTTTCACCTGTGGTGTTTTTGTGAACAATCATCTTGAATACAACATGAGATAGAGGGACCTCGACAGGCTGGACAGATGGGCAGAATCCAACGGCATGAGATTTAACACATCCAAGTGCCAGTTTCTGCACACTGGCCACAACAACCCCAGGCAGTGCTATAGGCTGGGGTCAGTGTGGCTGGAGAGCAACCAGGCAGAGAGGGACCTGGGGGTGGTGGTCAATGGTAGGCTGAACATGAGCCTGCAGTGTGCCCAGGCAGCTAAGAGCGCCAATGGCATCCTGGCCTGCATCAGGAACAGTGTGGCCAGCAGGAGCAGGGAGGTCATTCTGCCCCTGTACACTGCACTGGTTAGGCCGCACCTTGACTTGCTGGAGTGTGTCCAGAGAAGGGCAACAAAGTTGGTGAGGGGTTTGGAACACAAGCCCTATGAAGAGAGACTGGGGGAGCTGGGGTTGCTTAGCCTGGAGAAGAAGAGGCTCAGGGGAGACCTTATTGCTGTCTACAACTACCTTAAGGGAGGTTGTAGCCAGGTGGGGGCTGGTCTCCCAGGCAACCAGCACCAGAACAAGAGGATACAGTCTCAAGCTGCACCAGGGGAGGTTTAGGCCGGAGGTTAGGAAGAAATTCTGCACAGAGAGAGTGATTGCCCATTGGAATGGGCTGCCCAGGGCAGTGGTGGAGTCACTGTCACTGGAGGTGTTCAGGAGGAGACTTGACAGGGTGCTTGGTTGCATGGTTTAGTTGATTAGGTGGTGTTGGATGATAGGTTGGATCTTGAAGATCTCTTCCAACCTCATTTATTCTATTCTATGAGATACAGCAACTCACACTTTGCTGTGCCAACAGAATCCCTGAATCACTGTAGCCCAACTGCAGTGGCTTTGTGGAACTGATTCTGCCTTTGAGGGCTAATTAATGTGGCTGTGTCTCCAGCTGTAAGCACTGAGCTGCATATACGTGCAAGGAGTGGTGTGATCCCAACCTCACTTCAATTGTCAAGGATCTGCAGCAGCTGTTCAGGTTCTGTAGGCTGGTGAGCACCCCCAGCTTTGAGGAGATGATCAGATGATAAGGCAGCCCATGTTGCCAGAAGAGCCATATGCCTCCCCTTTAAGGAAAAAGAATCATGCCAGCCTGGGATGCCAGCTGAAGTGTGCCACTGTAAGTGGTGGAAGACATACAAAAACATACTGTGAGCAGATGTCACAATTTGTGGGTGAGTGAGTTTTTAGTCTGGCATTTGATTGCAGTTGAAGAGAGAATGTGTTGTGGTTGTAGTAAGAGGGTCATCTGAATAGCCAAGGTCTTGATTCAAGTCACCATCATAGAGTGGTTTATGTTCACCTGCCTCTATTAGTTCTTGCTGTTTGTGAGGAAGTGACTGGACAGTGATTTGTGCTTGGTTTTGTATGGCTCACAATACTAGCTCCTGTTTTACTTGGTGTACTTTTCATTTCTGGATTGAAAACATGGCATATTAATGCAATTTAACACCCTTGGCTATCCAGTTGTGTTAACAGGATGTGTTGCAGTGGAAATACAGAACGGTTATTAAAACATTAATACAGGATGAGCAGGAGTGTCAGAGCACCATGCAGAGCAAGGTGCTGAGCATGGTTGTAAATGAAAACCTGTTAGCCATGGCTTCTTTGTAAATAAGATGCCACTGGTTGTCTCTTTGTGCGTGGTTCACTCTCAGCACTTCACAATTACCAAATGCATGATGGCAAGAAGCAGATACCTCCATAATTTGGATTGATGAAAAAGCTGGACCTCAAACTAGCAACTCAAACTGGAGTTCAGCCATACAGATGGGTTTGGAAACATCAAAAGCAGTCACAAACTCCCTGACCCCTGCCCCATTATAGCTGAGTGGGGAGTTATATCTCAGAAGCCCTTGGATATGTTGGAATAATGTCCCTAAACTGTCCTGTTTGTGCAATTTAATATCCAGGTCTGCTCCAAGCATCCCGCAGGGAATTTACATAGTGTGAGAGCAAAATGATTTAATTTTTTTCTGTATTAAAGTCTATGAGCTCTCTGGCTGGCAGGAAATAGTTCACAGCTTCTTCCTCACTCTGAAGTGACTGAGGTAGGAAATCGAGTGACTACATTTCCCTGTGTAAACACAGGTGTATAGTCAGTGTGAACTATTGCTCTGCTTCAAATGTTTGCAAATGCTGCAGAAGTGGAAGTGTAAAAAACAGAGAGAGTAGATGGACACCAGCTATCCTGTGATGAAACATAATGCACTCTTCATGTCATTCACTAAATGTTTATCAGACTGGCTCTGCAAACTGGTCAAAACACAGATGGCAATTAAATTGTTGACCTCTGGCATAGATGAACTGCTTCAGTTGTTCTGGGTGTTTTCTATCTGTGACCCTGTTTTTGTTTCTGTGACCCTATTCTGTTGGGCTCAAGCCACGTCTGTGGTGTCTCATGAGTAGTCCACATCACACTCCTCAGATAAAAGCTGTGATTCTCCAGGCACTAGGCACTTTACACAAACAGGCTTTTGTGATAGTGCCCAATTTCCAGGTATGATGGATGGTCCTGTAACTTCGATTGAAAGTATTGCTTTGGAGATGTAGTAGGTACAGCACAGATATTTACTTCGACAGTGACAGAGAAAGGTTAAAATGGACGTGTAATCCATTTAAAGTAATTTGAAAGCCTGCCAGTTTTGTCAGGTTAGAGCATAGGTTACAGGTAGCGTAGAGGCTGGGTGCTTCCTGGGAAGTGAGATGTCACACCTAGGAATTATTGTCGTGACAGGAGACCCTCTTCAAGACTAATAGGCTCCCATTAGTGAGTGAAAAGAAAAGGGCTGGGAACAAGGGGAGAGAGAGAGAGATGGTAAGAGCAAAAGAAGTTGTGAGAAAGAGCAGTAAAAAGCAAATGAACCTAAAATTGTGTCCTGAGATAGCTGCACTTAGCTTACAGCCTTATTGTTATGATTTGTATCTTTAGTGCAGTGTGTGGTGATACATTGTAATGGGCCAGGACTCTGCTGCCTCTTTTGAAGGTTATTATAAAGCACCGAAGTATGTTGTGTTTGTACAACAGGAGCATCGGTTTAGGTAGATTGGTATGCGGTAAAGTATGCTGAAGATATGCCCGGGGGTTAGGTTATATGCAGATGAGCTTTTTAAAACGTGAATTTAATCTAAAACATCAGAAGCACTTTCTAAGCCATGGTGCTGGGGGCAGGGACTTAATGAGACTGCTTTAATACTGCTCTAACATACACATTAGATAGCAGTTGGAAAGAGAGTCAATCTTTCAAGGCTTAAGCAGCACTTTCTGAAAGTGCCTTCAATTAATAGCTAATGACATGCTTTCTCTGGTGATTCTCATTATCTTGTATAGCCAGATAATGAGAATGATCACCCAGAGAGACTTCAATTTATTTACCATTTTTTATTTCATTGGGAGCCTTCTGGATATCTAAGCCAATAATGTGCCTGATTCGTGTCTCTGTAAGTAAAGTGCCTGAGTTCTATCATTGCTCTGAAGATTTACATTTCATATAACTTTTTTCCAGCAGCACAGATGTTGCAAGCCTTAAATTAATGCATAAGATGCTTCTATGCTGTGGAAGATGGACCTAATAGGTAAAGAAAGCAGTGTCTCTTTGCCATGCCTGTCTTCTTAAAGATAATGGAATTGAAAAAGTCTACAAAGGGCTGGTTCAGCTAAATATCTCATGTCTACCAGTGTTTGAAGAGAATCATGAGCTGAAAGTGTTTCTGTGCCCACCTGCAGTGTTAATTGAAACCTGTGAAGACAAAGAGACTTCAAGGGACCTTTCTTACAGAAACTTTGCGAGCCTTCTCTCCTGTATCTGAATGTAGCATCTAAACCTTCCTTATTAAGCAAAAAGGCTTCAGTAGTAACAAGAGGCTTTCTTAAAGCTTTCGCTTGTATTAATTCTGTAGGAGTTCACAATCCAAATTGAAATCCTTGCAGGGGATTCCATTCTTACATTTTGTTGATTTTTCTTGAGTCTGCACTTTTCTATACACACTGTGCACAGCAGAAGAAACAGAAACATGGACCTGGCCTCCAAACTTGCACAACTTTCCTTCTAAGGTATCTTCTCAGTTGTATGTTTTCTTATTTGCTTTCTAAGATCTTACATTGCTTTCCCCCTTTCAATTACAAGCTTCTTATATAAGTGACACAGGAAGAAAAAGTTGTCAGATGTGACAGATTGGTAGAGAGGAATCTATATTGATCAGGGATGTGTGACATAATTGAAACATTGGGGCGCTCTGAGTTGCAGTAGGTTGGATGATAATGAGGAGTAAGTTCCTGAAAAAATTAACTGAGCAAAGTGCATGATGCCAATTCACAAGGCAATTCTGGAAAAACATTTAGCTTGAAAAGGAAGATAATAGGAATAAGAAATAAGCCTGTATAGTGAAATCAGTGTTTAAATTTTCTGGAGAACAGTTGGGTCTGTAAGACATGTGGTATGTTTAATTTTCTGATTAATATCAAATGCTTGCAGGAAGGGACCATTTTTTGGGGACTGTAATAAGGTTCCTGCAGTTTCTGAACACTTTTCCCCTGCAGTGTAGTTTGTTTTCCCCTGCATGCTGTCAAATGTGTTCAGAAGAAATGTATTTACAAAGATGCCCTTGTTGCAGGGGACAGAACCCTGAAGGAGGACCCAGCATTCCTGCTGTTCTGTTGAGCAACTTGACTTCCAGATCTCAGTTTTTCCAGAGATAAAATAGAGCAATAGCAGTATGAGCATTTCACAAAGTCCTACTTTGTCTCTACAGCCCTGCTACTAGGTGATACTATAGATTAGAAAACTTTATTGGACTTCCCTAGTCCTGTCAAAATCACTTCCTTGTCTTTCATGATCCTTGTGGCTGGACAGACAGGACATGAGTCAGGGATTGATTAAGGCCAGAAGATCGTTTGTGCTTTGAAGTGCAACATGCCTGTTGCTGTATGGTATTTTTCCCCCACTCCTGATTTGTATCTTTTCACCTACTTAAAGCGCAGATTCTGCTTAGTTTGGTAGCATTGCTAAGCACTCAGCATATCATACTGCAGGGCTGTGATCCAGAGGCCCAACAGAGGAAAGAAAGCCTATTAGTGACTCTTTGTGGGAAATCTAGTTTTAGAGCCTTGGCACATTTCACATAAGAGCATAAAGGCCCAGGTATCAAGGGAAAGGATTTACATGAGCATGTTATTTAAGACTGTTCTGTAGCACATAGGTTGCAGAGACTCAAGTTAGGATGCAGTAGCTGTATTTGAGAGCTTGGCAAGCCAGTTGCACTGTTTCTGTTTTCTGCAGTTTAAACAGTGAAAAATGGACTATAAGCAATGCCCAGAGTGGCATGGCACAGCAGCACTACCATGTTTTGAGGCTATCTGGGCACATTGTTCCATGCCACCAGCCTTAGCTGAGTTCAGGCCACAGAGCCAGTTAGATTCCTAAATTCCTTCACTGCATGGAGGCTTCACTCAAAAGTAGTGTCAGATCAGACAGGGAAGTAACAGCCCTTCATGTGTGCATGCCCTGGCACGGCACAGAGGTGCATCATGTTGTAAATGTCTGACAGTTATGTCCTCTAGTGCTTTTAACTCTAGCCACTGTCCCTGACATGTTTCTTCTTTGTCTTCTTGAACCTGTTCTGGGAACACTATTCAGCCATTCCTGTTTCTCCTCTTAGGCACCCATCCAGCCTATTTTCTCTGTCCCATTCTCCAGTCAGCTGTAGTCCTTCTGGTAGACCCTGTATTCCTTCCTCTGCCAGAACCCTGCCCTCATCACCCTCATCCTCAAACTGCAGATGCTGAGAAGGGTATCACTTAGAAAGAAGGGCTCATGGTGACAAACTGTGTTCCAGGCAGCCCACCCCACCAAAAAACAAATTACACATATTCACATAAATATAATATAAATAATTACGCATAGGTATGTTGTTTGGTTTTGGGTTTGTTTTGTTTTGTGTTTTTCAGATCAGGGGAGAGAAATGTCCAGAGTGCAAAATTTTGTCCCAAAGACTAGATATTTGGTAAATAAATTTAGAAACTGCCAAAATGCAAGGATTTGGGCAGTCACACTCAGTGAGCAAAACAGGCAAAACCCTCCATTGCTAACAATAGTTTGCCTTCCAGTAAGGCCTTTGGGGATGGTTCATGTCTTCTCAGCACAAGGAGCAGCAGCCTGGAGGGATATTAAGAACAAGAGCCAGTGTGCCCCTGCCTGAGCCTCTCTCAGGGAGTACTGATGCTGTAATCATACTTTCATCTTCCTTCCCAAGCTCAACCAGAGCCCTGGTTTGGCTTTTTGTGCAGGCAATGAGCTCCCTCAAGTCTCTTGTTTCCACCTTTGTGGTGTTCCACAATCTGCTCTAGCTCCTCGAAGGAGGCTGGGGACAGATGGCTTGACTTTGGCTGATAAAGGAGCTGACTTCGAAGGAGAAGCAAGGTGGAAGCCGTCTGGCCTGATATCTTTTTCTGGTGCTGAGAACAGGAGGCTGAGGAGACAAGCTGGAGCCAGATGGAGATCAGCTTCATTGCAGGGAGCATGGAGGGGAAACAAATTCTCTAAAAATCCTCTCCTTATGCTGCTAAATGGTGTTTGCTTGCCTTTATTTCAGGCAGCTCCTGTCAAGCAGAGTTTACCTCAATATTTAAGGTATACTGTGGTCTCTGCTTAGCCAGTTGTTCTACGTGAAATACAAAAGTGCTCAGTATCTTCCAATGCTCACAAGGGATGACCAGGATTGTGGATAGCATTTCATTTGTTTCTGACTTTCAAGTTCAACATGGTAAAATGCTAAGTAGACTTGTTACTTCCCATCTGCAGTTCCTGGCAGCACTGGAGCTGTTTGATACCTTGGTGACCCCAACCTGAGGTGGGCAGTGTGGGTCTGACAGACTATTCGACTTTTGCAGTGCATAACTGCAACCCTGCAATAACTAAGGGAACTGGGAGCAAGCTTAACAAATAAGGGAGGTGATAAAAGCTGCCACTTCCAGAATAAAAACAGATTTTTCTTCAGGAACCTCAAATTTGCACTTCCCACACCACCTCCCCACCCCACCCCCCACCCCGGATTGCCTCTTGGAGTAATTTATAAGCCACATTTATAAAAATTAGTGATTCCCCTTTAAGCTGAGCTGGCTCCTGTGCCTTTGCCTTGGCTGCCCTGATTAGTCACGTACTAAGGATATTTCTAATACATTTGTGTCAAGGGAGAAGGGAGGCAAACAGTGCTTTATCAGAGGAGAATCTGTATCCCCCGGATGCTAATTAGTCACAGAGATGCAGGCGGGAGGGGGGGTAAGAAGGGGGGCGAGGCAAGCTTTTATTTTAGGAACCAAAATGATTTATGCTTCCACAATTTCTTGCTCAGGGCTGGAAGCTGAGCCAAGGTAGAGAGTGAATTGCGATCTCCTTCAGCTTTCTTATCCTCACCCCTCAGACATGTTTGCCATGCTGCAGCTCCTGCTGCTGTTCTCAGGGTTATTTCTGTCACAAGCTTGGCTAAACAGAAGCTCTCCCCTTATAAATATGGAAATCTGATGATTGAGCTCTCCCTTTCTTGGACAAGTTAAAAGCATGTGCTAAAGAGAAAAGGACTGCTGAGCACTCGGCTTCATGGCTTTGTTTTCTCTACTAGTGGAGAGAAACCAGTAAGGTTTTAATACTGGGATCTGCCTTTGCAGGACAGGCAAGTGACCTCTCAGGCCATGCTCACAACAGCACGATAAGAACTTTGCATTGCTGGCTGTGATGAGCATGGCAAGGCAAAGACAAGCAGTCCCACCTGTCCAGTGCTGCCTTCTTAAAGCCATTACTGTTACCCACCTGGCTGAATCCATCAGCCTGGGTTGTGGGGTGAGGAGACAACTCTGGGTACATGTAGGAGCATGGGCTGCATCAGAGTCCCCATCCAGGCTAAGCTGGTGTCCACCACTGAGATCCCCACCTGTCAGGAGCGTGGCAGATAGATTTGGTGAATGAACCTTGGGGCAGCTGCTCATCTTCTGAGTTGTGCTGGAAGAGTCTACGTTCACAGATCTGTTAAAGAGCTGTAAATGCCACTACACATCCATTATTACTTCCAGGAAATCTCTTGAAACCTCTGTCCATAGCAGTGGACCCCCACAGTGCTTCTTGAGGGCTTTATTTGGATCCTGCTTACAGCCGCTCTTCTTTCCTCGGTTTTCTCAGCATCCTTCCTTCCTGGGACAGAGGCAGCTTTGGTCTTGGACAAATGCACAGGTCTTTGTTCTTCCCTCAATGTCCTGACTGCATTCGTCACACAGCTTTTACCCAATCCTCAACCTCCTTAGAAAGCAGGGTGCCAAGTCCTTGAGATTTCAGTGCTGGTGACTTTAACTCTTTCCTGAGCCAGTTTGGGCTGAGTACCTGAAAAAAAGATGTACTCAGAAGATCTCCCCATGTCCTTGGTTGTAGATTACAGGCTGAGTAAAGTGCAGGTGCACAAACTCAGCTTGTGTAGACACAAGTACCCTGCCTGGAGTGCTTAAGGTTGACGGCAGCAGGCCTGGAAAATATGAAGTAGGTGTGTGATGGGAGACACATCCTGTGATTTCAACATGAATCCAGAGGCTGAAAAAAACAGTTCTGCAGTCTGCTCACATCTTATTTTTGTTCCAGAAATGTCTGACAGCAAGCTGATGCTTGGCAGGTGGCATTGTCAGTTGTGCAGGTCTCATTGTTGTCTCGAGATCTCAGTCAGACCCAGACATCCCAGCTCTCTGGGGGAAGGGGGATTTACTAGATGTAGGAGAAAGGCAGGATGAAAAATGATTGTTGGAGAAGGAATGAACAAGAGAAGCAATCAAACAGCTCAGAAAAGGATCTGGGAAAGGTGCCATGGGTTCCAGGAGCAAGAAGTAAGGTGTCATTCATCCAGCATGTATAGAAGTTGAACTTGTGAACAGCCATCTCTCTTGAAAAGAGAGGTTCCAACTGCAAAGTGGAAAAGAACGAATGGCTCCAGAGGTATGCTCTTAATGGCTGTGACACTGAACCACTGGTTGAAGCCCTTTCTGTTAAAAAGTGTGGATGTGAAGCCCTTTCAGCTTTTCCTGCAATTGTTCTTCCAGCCAGAGGCTCTGAAATATTAGTAACATTGTATTTGCCAAGCCAGATCCAGTCATAGGCTATGAGAGCAATTATTTAATCTTCAGGACACTGGAGGGAGCTTATGTCACTGGAACAGGATTCTTCTACTGTCAGTTGCATTGTGCTGGTACATTTTTGCCAGAATATGATTTCTGCAGTATCTGCCACAACCAGACAACATTCTTAGTGTTTCCTTCAGGCCAACTTTGATCTTACCTTTCATGTACAGCTGGTACAGCCTAGCTGCATGCAGAGAGGAACTGTAAACCATTCTGTGCCCACGACCATGGCATTTCAGCAGTGATGTCATCACTGTTGTACTTTCTTAGACAGTTTCTCTAGGTATTGGAATTGCCCATGGGAAAGAAGCTTAGTACCACTACACCACACATGAGTCCTTGGTCATCTATGTTTCAGGTGCAAAATTCTACTCTCTGAAAACAGTCATTTTCTCTTGTTGAGGCTCCTCTGAAGCCTAGAATGAGATGAGAGGCACTCTTGAAAAATCTCTGAGCACAAATCAACAAGCATGAGTTCAGTCACTACAAGATCCTGCTGTGGTCCCTTATGGGCAGCACAGGGCTCTGCAGAGCACTGGTAATTTTTATAGGACTCAGCTACAGCATGTAGCCAAGAGCCTGGGCTCCAATTCCTGCCTGTGTCCTCCAAACACACGCTATGACCTTGGCTCTGACACATTCCTCAATCATTTTGAGGTTATCTTCCCCCCTGAGTTGAGGTTTAAAAAGCAGTTGTAAAGTTGTTTGTGGATTTTGGGGATTCTGATTTGGCCAGATGCCAGTTGCTAAACTGACTCTTACAATACCTAACAAGGCATTTGTGATGCTTCATTGCCTTAAATACCTGTATGTCTCATGTTGCACATCGGAGCTGTAGCTGTGTAATCAAAGGTACAAAAAGAAAGGTGTAATGTCTTCATGTATATATCCTTTACAAGGAGGAAGAAAGTGTCATGGTATTGAAGCATTCTGAAATCATACCTCAGTTAATGGCTTGTTTTAAATAGTTATTGCATGCTAGTCACTTGGCAAATGCTCCAGGCAGTGGGGATTGCAGTGTGGCATTTCTCTAATTTGCAATGTTAATGATCCAATTTAAGTCATGTAAAGTTAGCACAAGATACCAGACCTATAAATGCATGTGATAATAGTCACGGCTTATGTGTGTGAGAAGAGCCTGGAGGGAAATGCAGTGTTAAATATATTATATCATGATTGAAAGGAAAGGACTGGGGGCTGCTTGTGCTGCTGGTTTCTCAGATGGATATCTCACAGAAATCATGTAATTACTCCCATTTTTCTTCCTCGTCCCTCAGTTGCTTTCCCAAAGTATTTGGTCTACTTACTGACTGACACTTCTTCCATTACAGTGGGCTCCCAGGATTAGTCATACATCATTATATAGAAAAAAAGATACTTTCTTCCCTGTGCTGCAAATGTCATTTTTGATTAGGAAAATGGGCCTCTGAAATGTCTTGTTCCCTTTCTACAGTTTATGTCTTTCTGTTTGCTGCATTTTTTTCAGCTTGAATGTGAAAGTTGGGCTGATCTTTTGTGGCCAAGACTTCAAGGCATCATTCCAATACAGGCACTGCAGCACAAACAGGCAAACAGGCACGTTTCTTCTGCCCCTGTATGAAACAAAGCAAAGAGCTGAACACCTTGTTACCTGCCCCATGAGTTGAGCTACCCCAACCGCAGATAGAATAGAATAGACCAGGTTGGAAGAGACCTTCAAGATCATCGCATCCGACCTATCATCCAACACCACCACAAGTCATTGTGCTCCTGTACTCTTGTTGCAGTTTGAGCTGGGTGCCCCCCTGGTGTGTTCACTTCCTGTGTCCAGAAGTCCAGCCCAGAGGGATGGACACAGGAAGTTGTGTGTATTTCCTACCATAATTCTTTGCACCACTATAAGATCCAGTGCGGAGTCTGGCACTGTCTCTTTTCTTCCTCCTCCGCCAGCCGGTAACTGGGGGAGATGTCTGCTGGCTTTGGGCCTGGCTAGGCCCAAGGCCACGGGGGGATGGGCAGTCTCAGGCCTGGCCAGCTGAGACTAGCCCAGCAGAGGGAGGGGGAAGAAGGAGCCCTGAGGGTCTCGGGTGTACCCTCAGGTGGGAATGGGATGCCTCTGGGTTTGCTTTGGGATCTCTTTTTGTCACTGCGCTTTGGGTTCTCTGTAACATTCACTGCTTTCTATTTAAACTTTCATCACTTTTGCAATCCGTTTGTCTGAGTGTTTTATTCCTGCCCGTGGTGGGGAGAGAGGGGGCTGCCTCAACCCAGCACATTCTTGGTAGCAGAGGATGGTTGTTGTGGGGAGGGGGTCTGCCTCCAAACCCACCACAACTCTGCATTGGTTAGGCCACACCTTGAGTACTGTGTCCAGTTCTGGGCCCCTCAGTTTAGGAAGGACATCGAGACACTTGAACATGTCCAAAGAAGGGCAACAAGGCTGGGGAGAGGCCTTGAGCACAAGCCCTATGAGGAGAGGCTGAGGGAGCTGGGATTGTTTAGCCTGGAGAAGAGGAGGCTCAGGCAATCAGCACCAGAACAAGAGGACACAGTCTCTAGCTGCACCAGGGGAAGTTTAGGCTCGAATTGAGGAGAAAGTTCTTCACCGAGAGAGTCATTCATCATTGGAATGGACTGCCCAGGGAGGTGGTGGAGTCACCATCCCTGGAGGTGTTCAAGAGGAGACTGGACGTGGCACTTGGTGCCATGGTCTAGTCATGAGATTTGTGGTGACAGGTTGGACTCGATGATCCTCAAGGTCTCTTCCAACCTTAGTGATACTGTGATACCACTTAATCAACTAAACAATGCACCCTATCAAGTCTCCTGAACACCTCCAATGATGGTGAGCCCACCACCTCCCCAGGCAGCCCATTCCAATGGGCAATCACTCTCTCTGTGTAGAATTTCTTCCTAATCTCCAGCCTAAACCCCCCCTGGCGCAGCCTGAGACTGTGCCCTCTTGTTCTGGTGCTTCTTGCCTGGGAGAAGAGAGCAACCGCCGCCTGTCTACAACCTCCCTTCAGGTAGTTGTAGACAGCAATAAGGTCTCCTGTGAGCCTCCTCCTCTCCAGGCTAAGCAACCCCAGCTCCCTCAGCCTCTCCCCATAGGGCTTGTGTTACAAACCCCTCACCAACTTTGTTGCCCTTCTCTAGACTCGTTCCAGCAAGTCAGCATCCTTCCTAAACTGAGGGGCCCAGAACTGGACACATGACTCAAGGTGTGACCTAACCAGTGCGGTGTACAGGGGCAGAATGTACAGATTTACAGAGTAAAAAGCCACTTCAGTGGCAATATTAACACTGCTGGCTTTTTAACTGCTGAAAAAGGGCTTCAAATAGTGGCTTGTCATAAAATTATAAATTAGATTCAAAATCTGGATCTTAAAGTGGGTCTTAGAGGCCTGGTTTGTTATTGTTAATTAAGATCTGTTCAGCAGTTGCTCAGAAAAGAAAAACAATGTTGGGTGACTGGTACATTGGTAGAGCTAGTTGAAAGTCAGTAAAAGTTATTTCTTGCTTTATTGAAACTGAGTCAGTAGCTCTCAGAATATATTTCAGTGTATCAGTCACTGTATCACCAAAAATAAATTCATTTTCACTTTGGAATGGATGGTGGTGATGAGTAGTTAGTGCTCTGGATCCAGCAATAGATCTAACTTACTAAAAGTGACAACCATGTCTTCCTGGAAGCCTTCTACTCTGGTCACCCTGTGATTATAGAGTTCATTGTACATGTGAGAATTAGGAAAATGACCATATTCTTCAGCCCACACAGACAAGAAGATGAAGGCCAGTCATGGACCTCAGAAATGGGTAGGAGAGTTTGGAGAACCTCTTATTTTCCAAATAAACTGGTGTTCTGGCTAAATGAGTCTAGCTTAGAGGCAGGCTCCTCTTCTCTTAAGACAGATGGTGAAAAATACATGAAAAGAAAAGGCATCTTACCAGATTGTGCCAAATCCAGATCAGGTTGCCCAAACCTGATCAGCTCAGTTGTTAACACAGGTTTAAAATCCTCCAGGAGAAGCAATTCCACAATTTCATGGGGAAAAGTGTCTCCTTAATCTTACCTTTGCAGTTTTCTCTGATATCTCCTGCAATCTAGCTGCAATTTAAGATAAACTTTTCTTATTTTGGTGACCAGAAACATGAGAGGGCTTGAAGAAAGAAATTGCTCCCTTTTTCTCTGTGGCAGATCTTTCTGTAACTGAAGACAGCTATTCTAACACTCCTTAATCTTCCCCTTTCTTCTCTGAAACTGCCCATTCTTTCAGTGTTCCCACATAGTTGTAGCTTCTAGCTTTTATCTGTAAGACTGCTGAGGGGACTACATCTTCCTTGAAATACCGGGTTCCAAAACTGCATGCTTAAGATGAAGCCTGAAGGATTTGGAGGAGAGCATGAGACAGTATTTTGTGAGGTTTGTAGGTTCCATTCCTGCCATACATCCTCCTGTGATGCAATCCTTATTCTCGCTGAATATGGTCCTATTAACTGTTGTTCATCTGTATGGTGGATTCAGCTTTAGGCACTATGAATCTGACAGCCTTCAAAGCTCTCCTATGCTGTTTCCTGCATAGACAGGCTATGTGCATTTTGATTCCCAGTGGTTTTGTTCCCAGTAGTTTTTTAAGCACTTCCCATTCGTAGTTATCTCATGTCTTTGTTGTGGCAATAGTTTGAGAGGCTGAAGAGGTCTGTTGTCCAAAATAGTGAGACCGTGGTTTTGCATAGCTGCCTTTGCTCATCGGAGTTCTCAGAGGCCTGCTGCCTACAGCTGCAGTTTTTCCATGTTAACCTAGTGTAGTGTGGCTTGAGACAGTGAATCTGCAAAAGGCATAGGATTTTCTGTTCCCAGGGCAGCACAACTGAAGGCATAAATACTTATTAGTGGGAGCCATATTACAGCCCAGTAGTGTGGGATGACAACATGAGAATAGAAAGTTCTCAGTGATCTATGGTACTCCCTGTAGTTGGGCTGCATGCAGTTTCTCGCTTGTGTTTCTGCTCAGAGTCAGTCTCTCTTATGCACAGAACATCCTTCCAATTTTCCAGCCTCAATGTTTGATGTGGAAAAGAAGTGAAACACTTGGGTTTGTCTTGTTAGCGTTTGTTTGCAGCGTGTGATCCACACGGGCAGCTTCAGAAAGCAGGAGTCTGCTGAGCTGCAAGCACTTGCTGTAGGCTGTCACATGTTGGCACTGTATCTAGTATCTTCCAAGTGGTACAGGAGACATCACCGATTGGTACTGTAGCAAAGCAAAGGTAGCTGGATGATACTTGTAAGTACTTGTAAGTACTTGTAAGCTCATACTGACTCAGCTGATGCTGTTCAGACCAAAACCTCTGAACTGTGGAGAAAAGTGATGGGCAAAGCCACTGTCAGGTCTTTCTTGAGATCAGAGGGTAAGAGCAGTCATGCCCCTCTTATGTGAAGGCCGAGGTGCTTTTCATCATAACAGTATTTCCCACAGACAGCAGGGTGGGGCACATTTTCTTAGGGCTGTAAAAATGGCTGCTCTTTAGGATTGGGAGGGGTGGGCAGATACCTGGAAACCAAGATGCCTCTTATGTTTTCAAGGGGCAGCTGAAGGCCATGTAAACTGTGTGCCCATTCCCTTTCACATACTTCGGGCTCACAGAGTATTTGCAGGATGTAAAGCAGAGGCTTGTTAAGTTTACAAGATGTCAGAATCGTTGACTTTGAAGGAAGACAAAGGAAGCTGCATTCACAAGGTGCTGCAAGGATGTGTTTGTACCAAGCACTCAGCTCCACTGCTCAGGATGCAGCTGTAGTTTGCTGGCTGTTTGGGGCTAATTTCCCATCTCCTTGTGTGGGTTACTGGGAAAGGCAGGCTATTGGCCTGTTACATTATGGTAAATGTTGTGTTTCTTGCTTAGTACTGCAAAAAAGGAAAGGAATTATTTTTAAAAAGAGAAAGAATAAAACCTCTACTGAGCATGAAATCTTTCTTAAATCCATGATTTTGGTTTAAAGTGATTTCAGCTTCTCTTTTGTGTCTCTGCATACTGAGGGTTGACAGCCCCTCTGTTGCATGAAGGTTCACTGGAACTAATTTCTGGTGTTCAATAGTGCCAGGTAGTACACAACCCAGTGGATGTAGCTGTATGTAGCAGGAGGGCAATTGTGTAGAGCCTACAGGAAAATGCCAACTAGTAAGGAGCTGCCCCACCATTTGAATGCTGCGGTTGTTCATGCCCAGTGAAGCTGTAAGCGTACGGGGAGAAAGCTTTGGTTGAACTCTGGGCTCAGCCAAACGATGCAGTGGCTTGATTGATAATATTTTTCACCTTGGAATGAAGACATAAGGAGGCCTCAGGAGTAAAAAAATATGTTACATTCTCATAGCCACATAAAGCCCCTGCAGCCACATCTTGGCACTTGCCTTTGGATTGGGAGTGTTGTGTTCCTCACAGCAAGCAGAGCGAGATCACATCACCTGAGCTGGGACTGGTCACACAGCATAGCTGAGGCTTTTGAGGTTGGGGTTGAACTACAATAGTGAAAGCCAGCAGTGATTCTTAGTGTGCACAAGCAAAAGGCTAATTAGTCAAACGTTTCTATGAGTGAATGGGCTATGTAGAGAGAAATGCACCCGTTCAGCATGCACAGAAGCAAAGTGTGTGCAAAAAGGCACCTCCAGCTGAGTTGCTGTGGGAATGCTGTTCTCATAGCTGGGAATGTTACTATGGGGTCCTGTTCCGTGCTGCAGAATGTATATGAAGTGATGGATAGGAAATATGAAAGAGCCTCAGCATTCCTGGGTCCAGGATAGATACCCCTGGCACTGAGAACTCTGTCTCTGGCCCTGTTGGGTTTCCTTTTGGATCTGTGTTACTCACTGGAAGGAGCAGCTCCATGTACCAGCAGTGGTCATTCAGATGATACTGGTGCTTTGGGATCACCCTGTGCAAGTCAAGGGTCTGATGGGTGGCCTGAAATTGTTCCTCTGACAGTCCACTGTAGAGGTGTCAGGCTGCTGGGGCATAAAAGTGTTACTCCAAACTTCAGAGATTAATTCCTGTTGTGGACTGGCGTTGTTATGGCTTCTGTTGCTGTGTCTCAGCTCCAGTGTCAGAGGCAGGGGTGTGGTCTCCACCTGTTGCTAGGTCTCCTCTGTAGTGAGCAGGAGGAGCAAGTCAAGACTGATTCATCTCCTTTTGAGATGAGTGTCTAAGGCAGAATGAAATGAATCACCTTTGGAATTAATCTTTATTTTTTCTGGAGGTCTAGAAAGCTTGTTGTATTTGTTTTGTCTAGAGCTCAGCTTTGAGATTGCTCCAGCTGAGTCTTCTGGTTCAGGAACAGAACCTGAACACTTGAAGACACTTCAGAATATTTCTCCTTGCCTTCTGCTTATGCAAACAGATGTCTAATGTCACTGGCAGATTATCCACAAGGAATAGCTACTGCCAGCATGTCGGCTTCCGAGTAAGAGCTTTAAGCATAATTTTAACAATTAAGCTAGGTTTCATCCTGGTGGCCAGGCCCACTGTGGTCTCCTGCAGCTCTATGCTGGACTGCACCAGCACAGAAGGTATGTCATACATGGCCATCACATTGTATTCTTTATCAGACTATGTCTACTTCCATGCATTCCTGCAGCCAGCAGATTGAGTCTTCAAGGACTTATTTGTCCTACCACTAGGAAGCATCCAGCTCTTGGAGGCATGCTCCTTAAAAATGTCTGTATCCTGCCTTTTACCAGAATGTCAGAGAAAAAATTCTCATCTGGGAAGCCTGGACTCAGGTGATGTCACTTACTGCTTTGCATATCCCTCTTGGACAGGTTTTAGCTTGTCTGGGAAATGCCGGTGTCCTTTGTATTATCTGGTCATTTACATGAATATCCTTTCCTACAGGATAGGCCTCTTCATCTGAATAGAATAGAATAGCATAGAATTAACCAGGATGGAAAAGACCTTTGAGATCGAGTCCAGCCTATCATCCAACACTATCTAATCAACTGAACTATGGCACCAAGCACCCCATCCAGTCTCTTCCTGAACACCTCCAGTGATGGTGACTCCACCACCTCCCTGGGCAGCTCATTCCAATGGCCAATCACTCTTTCTGTGAAGAACTTCTTCCTAATATCCAGGCTAAACCTCCCCTGATGCAGCTTGAGACTGTGTCCTCTTGTTCTGGTGCTGGTTGCCTGGGAGAAGAGAGCAACCCCCACCTGCCTACAATCTCCCTTCAGGTGGTTGTAGAGAGCCATAAAGTCTCCTCTGAGCCTCCTCTTCTCCAGGCTAAGCAACCCCAGCTCCCTCAGCCTCTCCTCATAGGGCTTGCACTCTAAACTCCTCACCAGCTTTGTTGCCCTTCTCTGGACACGTTCTAGCAACTCAACATCTTCCCTAAATTGAGGGGCCCAGAACTGGACACAGGACTCAAGGTGTGTTTGAGACCCATGCCATATTAGAAGGATACCAAAAGAACTGGTCTTCAGCTGAGATCATAGACTAGGTTCTGACGCAGAAAACAAGGGTGGCTATTTCAAGTCAGATTGAAAGCCTCACTCCTGTGTTGTGACCCCAAGAGGAGAAGAGCCAAGTGAACCTGCAGTGATGCTTCCATGATTCTCTCCAATGATCTGTGCCTGGGAACAGCCTGAGCCAGAAGCAGCACTTGTGGATTTGATGGGTGTTGCTTCCATGAATTTTTCTCACCATTTCCTGAGCAGCACATCATTCCTGCTGATGCTGTTTGTTTTCAGATGCTGTGTGTTAAGTGCCATTTGGCATCTCATGCTTGTAGAAAAAAAGGGCTAGGTCCTCCTTACTCACCTTCTTATCCCACTCAGAATTACTGAGGCTTCTCCCATAGATAGCTCCCATTCTTTTTCTCTCTCTAGCTGAAGAGTCTTGGTCTGTCTAACTAGTCATCTGATGGAAACTGTCATCCAAGATGTCTTCCTTGAGTGACAGTAGCTAGCTGTAGCTTATCATTTTCATTTATGAAGTTGATACTGGTTTTTCTTCAGTGTACCACTTTGGGTTTAGTCTTGTTTCATTTCAACTGCTGTATTCTTGCTCTTCAACTGCTGTATGGTATCATTTTAGTGTGGTTATTAAAGTAGGACTTTTAACCTAAAATTAATATGATTCATCATAATGATGTAGTTGTGGCTCAGTTGGTAGCACATAAGACCCTTAATGGGAAGGTTGTGAGTTCAAGCCTGCAGTGGGCAGTAGTGTCCTCCCTACTCTAGTCATGAGGTCTGTGGTGACAGGTTGGACTTGATGATCTTTGAGGTCTCTTCCAACCTTAGTGATACTGATAAATGGCTAACTATGTTCTTCTGGAGACTGGCTTGTTTGCAACCTGGTCCAACCTTTTTAACCAGTCATTAAACTACCACATTAGAGGGGAAAGTGCAAGAATGGCCAATTAAAGTGGAAGGAATTGCACATGGTTCAGCATTGTCTGATGAATGTCACTGAATGCAAAGTCTTGTAAGCACCATCCATTTCAAGTATATTCAAAGTCAACTGCATAGTGCAAAGAAGCAGAATTTTGATAAAACAGCATAACCCTCCATCTATTATTTACCAATTTCCTATTAAAATAGAGTCTAATTCAAGACTCATGTTTTATCTCATGAGCACAGTGTATTAAAAAGAGTTCATGTGCACCGGGGAGGAAGGGGCAGTGTCTCACCAGGTGATTTACTTATTTATTTACTGACATGAGGAGGCAGAGGTACCTTACTTTGAAACTCAGTGACTCTGCCCTGTGTACTATTGTCAGTGCCAAAATGTAAGAAATTGTGTACAAAATGCAAACTCCAGAAACTGAGAGATGGGTAATACCAATTCACTAGTTTGGAATAATATTTTCTAGTGTTTAGCTTCTGATGCTTTGTTCCATTTCGTACAAAACTGGTGGCTTCTTCAGCTGTGCCTATTATAAATCCAAATTTACATACACACACATTTATGTGTGTGTGTGTATGTATATATATATATGCATGTTCAATTTAGTTTCTAGCTCCTACCTTGGATGAAGTATGTTTGAAAACCAATTTTCATTTTCACTATGACATTAAGTAAAGATAGTTCCAGCAGCTTTGAGGTTTGCTGTGAAAGGATTTTGAATACTTTCAGCAGTTGTAGAACAACTTGAATTGCTCATTTGTCTCTCTCTGAATCCTTTGCTGTGCTGTACCATAGAGTATAATGCTGCCTGGATTAGGTTCTTGCATGATAAAGTAAACTCCATGTTGGGGAGCTTTGGTTTTGAGAGGGGCTTACAAGTGACAATGAAAGGTGATGTGCTCACAGATACTGTTAGCCATGGTTAGGTACTGTTACATACTGTTAGCCACAAAGTAGTTCCAACAGGGGAAGTATAGACTTCTTCATCCCTTTTCCAAGAGGCACCAGAGACTAAATTCTACTCACTCAGTCCTCATTTCCTCTGAGTTGGATGAGTGGTGATGAGGTGTTTAGGTCTAATCATGAGGTTGACTGATCCACTTGGAGTGTAGCTGAAACTATAAATGCATTTCATGCAATGCCCTGAAGAGTCATTACATCATAATTGTTTGAAACTACTGCCAGGCCAGGATGATTTGAACTCATGAGACACCCTCTACATGATATTCCCAGCATCATTTATCATGTAAGCCTGGTGTCGAAATCTACCATTTCCAGATGTGCTTTTAGCATACTTAAATACACTTCCGGTTCTGTATTTTGCTCCTGGGTTTTGGCTATTCAAAACAGTAACATGGTGTCTGCTTCTTCTGGATGTGGGTGGGAATGGACTCACCTATCAGCCAGCTAGAGACTGCATACTTTTAGCTAAACTATTCTGTTTTGTTTCATTTTCTTTCTTAACAGGATCCAACAGCTGCATCTATTTCGGACAGAGATTGTGATACAAGAGAGGGAGAGACTGTAGCCATGAACTATAAGCCGTCCCCACTTCAAGTGAAATTAGGTGAGTCTTTACTGACAGAGAGTGAAAAGACTGAATCCAACGTCTGAAATAGAGTGACATGCTCATGGGATTGTAGGGAGATCTCTGTGCATGTGGCTGAGCATGCCAGCTCAGCTCAAACAACTCAGAGAGCACTTCTTTCATTGTGGTTCTTCTGCTAGGGAATTGACCTACAAACTCATAAAGACTGTGTCTTGGGCAGTTGTAGAGGAAGGAAGTTATGCCTTGAAGGGTAGACATATCTTTTTAAATATACACTTTTTTATCAAACTAAGATCAAGGCTTGGCCACATAGAGGGATCATAAAATGAAGAGGAGCCTGAATGACTGTGAACTGAAGGGACTTGGGCTAGTACTGGAAAATTATAGAGCTGTGTTACTGTGAGGTGGAGGGTGTGTAGGTCTGCAAAGGTTCACAGACAAATACTTGAGGTATTTCTGAGCAATATTTTCTAAGTTCTGTAAGCAGAATCACCTAATTTGCTTCGTCGGAAGGCTGATGCTTATAAGAGGACTTCA
Source organism: Dryobates pubescens (assembly GCF_014839835.1). Taxonomy (NCBI): domain Eukaryota; kingdom Metazoa; phylum Chordata; class Aves; order Piciformes; family Picidae; genus Dryobates; species Dryobates pubescens. The sequence continues at coordinate 85,893,635 of NC_071657.1, read as the reverse complement.
CACATGGTGTCCTGCCTCCAAAACCTGACTGACTATTGGGCTTCACCACCACAAGAACCTGATGAAGGACAAGTCAAAGAAACTGTGCTTTCTACTCAGATTTCCAAAAATGGGAATATAAATCTAGAAAATTTCTCAATAGGAGCAGGAGGCAGCTGCCTGGTTGTTCTTCAAATCAGAACAAATGGCATTGAGAGGATGCTACTGGAACTGAATGAGGTGTCTATGCCATGTTGGGTAATGCTCTGAAGCAGGTAGGTGCCCACGTATTTGACAGCATAGCTCTGGCCCCTACCAAATGGGTGATGGTGAAGGTCACCTGCCAGTTAAGGTTTGATGAAGATTTAGGAAAGTTTGGGTGCTGGTATGTGGTTATGAAGAGGTGCTCTCAACAGAGACATTTCACTCAAGGACCTGCACTACTACTGCATGCTATAGTGTTGGCCTCATTTATAAGAGGAGCCTTAAAGAAACACAAGGCAAAGGCTGGGGAGTAGTTTCAAGGCTCTCCCTGAGTATGTCATAAATTGAATAATCACAAATCTGGTCATAGTAGTGAAGAAAAAAAGTCACAGAATTGGTCCATAGTTTGAAAAGGAAAAGTAGTTGAATAGACAAGATCTCACTTGAAAGAGTGTCTGGGAAGGAGAAGGCAGAAAGCTGGATATGCAAATGCAACAAGATTATGTGGCAAAGTGAGCTATTGATACATGATATGAACAAGTTAACTTGGACAGTGTATCTGTCCCACGGTTGCAGTCTTGTTTTGGATCATTTAACATCAGAAATCAGGTTGGAGAGTAATTGATATTATTATTGATAAGTCTGAGATATTTTTGCATGTCTTGGCAATAAAAAACATCCTCCAGAGATTTGCTGATGTGACAGGAAATGCTTTGGTAAGTCATGAGGACATTGAAGGAAACCTGATCATAGGAAATAGATTTGGATTCAAAGATAACAAGTTCAATTCATGCAAATTGAATTGAAAAGATAATTTGGGGCATATCTGTTGCAAACCTCAGTTCTGCGACAGTCATTTCATTTATATGTTCATTAATGACCTTGGAACAAAAAGTAGGGGTCTGCATATAAAATTTAGTCTTAGTATATTTGAGAGACTTCAGTACCACAAAGACTCAGAAATACCATAGAGAAAACTGGGACATAGAATAATATAACAGTGTGCTGCAAACTGGAATTTACCAATCAAGAGATGAGTAAGGAAGGGGAAGCCTTCCTTCAATTAGTTGTTACATTAGTTGATTGCAAGGTAACTATTAAAACAGACTAATACACAAAAATACTCCATAGTCACACTCCTGCAGAGCTTGACATCTCCTCTCCAAGAATCACATACAACAGAATGATTTACAACTACTACTTTTCCACATAGGGATAAACTGATTTCATTTAGCTGCTGTGGAATGGTACCCTCCATTAGTGAAGGGACAAAAGGAGGTGTTGGAAGAATCTGAACAGTTTTAGGAGTAGATGGATCTTTACCATTGCCAGGATCTCCTTTCCAGTGAATAACCTGCCCAGTGAATACTTACCACAGTAAGCTTATGAAGGTGAAACCCACCTGCTTAAGAGCAATTGTCTTGCAAGGCTAATGAGCACTTTCTTGCCTTGTCTTCAGGGAGAAGTCTGCTCAAAAACCACTGTCTCCTCCTGTGGAAACAGTGTGCCTTTTCAATTACATGAGCAAGCATCTAGTGGCATTTGGACTGAACCTCTACCCTTAACCATACCCAGATCAGCTTCATGTTACCTGGAGCAAATCGAGACTAAGGGTATTGTGTGTGGCCAGTGTAACATGCCTTTAATCCACATCACCACCAGCTGCTGTCATTAAAATCTGCCCAGCCTTTTAAATAAATTTTCAAGCAATTCAATGGCTTGCACCTCTCAGCTCTATCCCCTGTTACTCTAAATAGAAATTTTTTGTCTCTTCTGCACTAAATGTGTCAGAACATTGGTGGATTTGGGTTTTTGGTTTGGTTTTGTTTTGTTTTTTAATCTCTTTCAGGCTAGACAAAGTTAAGGTAGTACATAAATATTTAATAGCTTAACTGGCAGAGCCATTGTTTGGGATGGCAGCAGCTGGAGTTTTAATGCTGTTGCAGGTTTTCTGTGTGGATAGTGACATTTCTCACTGTTACACCAGAATCAATTGTTCAAATGTCAAATGCTCTGATGGAAGGTTGATAAATGTCATTTTTCACTTTGTATGTAAATCTGTCATATGTGCTTGCTGGAAGCTTGGTTCAAGTGAGCTCAATTAAATACCAACCCAGCGTGAGTACAACTTCTGCTTCCAGAGGCTGCAGTGATTGCAGTCTGACAGAAAGAGTGTGCTGTACTGCACACACTGAACACAGATTTATCCTGCTGTTCAAATGGTCTTTTCCTTGGTTGTTTCACCCCCTCTAAATTAGAACACATTTGGCCATGTGTTTCCTTGGGAGGTCAGTTAGGTAGAAGAAAAACTCAACAGGTAGCTTATATTTCTAGTGACTCTCTAAAGATTACACCTGGCTTCTTAGTGGAGCAGTAAAACCTCCCACCAAGGAGAAACAATGTCTCGCAGTTCATGTAGTTCATAATTTTAAACCCTTGTTGGTGTTATACCCATATTATGTCTTTTTTTAATGCTCTTGCATTTTCTTTCTGACAGAAACTGCAAGGCTCAGCCATTCTTCTTTCTTTCTTTGAAATCAGTTGATAAGGAGGTTCCCAACAGCACTGGAGGGGCTGGGTTTGCCTTAGTGCTTAAGAGACGTCTCCAGCAGATCCTTATTAGGAGGCATATCCAGATGGAGCACATACTACAAGCCTTTTGATAACAGAAGAGGGTTGTGATAAGGAGAGGGAAGAACAGAATAATCCCTAAGTGTAAATCTCAGAGGCTCTGTATCTGCTATGAATCCTCATGGGATCCCCAGGAGATGAGATATTATTTTAATGAAGCTTATGCCATCTGGTTTTCTATTTTGCATTTTTAATTTCCCTTCTTTGTGCTGAAATCCCCATCCAGACAGTCTGTCTTACCTAGCAGTCAGTGATACCACAGTTTGCTAAAACAGAACAGGCAACATGGCAACTGTTTGAGTGCTGCAGAATAATCTACAGTGGTGGTGAGGGATTGTGGCAGTGGCATCTTCACTAGTACATCCACCACACCAGGAGCTTGGTAGTAAATCCTCTGCAATCTCATCTCCAGATAGAGAGAGACAGGGAGGCAGAGAGAAACACTCATAGTAGCCTTTATCCCTCCGAGATACCTGTTGGTATACCTGAAAGCACCTCCTCTCCTTGGGCTGGATAGAGAATCAGGCACTGTTTTTGGAAGCCTGCTCAGTGGAGTGCCTGAAAGTATGCGAAAGGCTAGTGTTTAAGTTGAGAAAACTGGGCACCACCTTAAGACTGAGTTACATGCAGATGAGGTCTCCTGCCTTATGACCAAGAGGAAGCCAAGTTCATACTGATGCAGACTTGAGAATGTTTATGGGGTTTGTTTTAGATCATCTTTGCAAAGCTTCTTGTAAACAAAAAACCCCCCAAACAAACAAACAAACAAATTGTCTGCACATGTGTCAGACAATTTTCCTAATTTTCTGACTACTTTTGTTCCCCTCCAAGATTAGATCTCATGCTGGTGTTTGTCTTAATAACAAATAGCACAGTGGCTGATACTAGTCAGGCAGGTAAGGAAAAGCAAGTGTCACAAATTGCCTTTGGTGCAAGATGCTGTAGCTCAAGTTTCTGGTTAGGCTGATGGATGTATACTCTTCTTGCTTCAAGAGGCAGGAAGCTGTTGTAACCCTAACAGAGCAGAGCTATTTCATTAAATAATAGGGTGCTAACACATTCTTCCTGCCAGCTGCATTACAGCATGATGCTTTTTTCCCTTTATGAGACACCGTGCAGATCGCACTTCAAGCAGGTCAGCTAGTGCCAGGAAGGGGATTCTGCCAGCTGGGAACCTGGACCTATTGATAGAGCAAGTGAACAGCCGTAGTAGGGCCTGGGCCAAGCAGATGGCTCAGGGAGAGGTAAAGGAAGTCTTAGTGGAAAACATCATTCTCTGACAAATAATGTTTAAACCTAAGTTTTAACTTGGTTGACAGCAGTGGAGGTCAAATTTCTGTCTAACTCGTGTCGGAGCTTCTGGATGGAGACACTGACTAGGTGTGTCCACTTCCAAACACTGAATTATTTTACCTGTGCTGTTGAATCAGTTTTTGCTTGTTGACAAACAACATTCTCAAAAACCTCAAACAAGTAACAAGCAACAGAAACCCTGTCACAGGGAAATACAGCATGGTGTTCTCTGGTGAGCCTGACTTGGTCAAAACTGGGGATCTAATTGATGACTAGGCCCCATCTTGGTGGAGACTGAAGTGAACAGAGGAGATAATCCACCTGGGGACAAAGACTCGTGACATATCTGTGGTCTTAGCTTCTGCTTTCTGGCCTGCTGCTGTGCATTCATAACAGATATTGAATTGGTGTACCAGCAGGGAGGAGTGCTACTGGGAATATCAGTCAATGAGCTGAGAACTACAAAGCCCACAACAGAACTGGTGCATTTTTAGTTGAAACATTACAGATGGTCTCTAATCCCAGTAAAAGATGGACTGCCTTTATCTCCCCATGTGGCTCCTGAGACTGATCTTTCAGTTGGTGTTTATTTAACTTTGTCTCCTAGGGTTGGATGTGGGTTCAGAACTTGTTTTAAAGCATCTCAATTGTAAAGCCACAAATGCACAGCAGAGCATCCTCTCCCAGTGCTGTTCTAAAACAAGGATGCCATACTGGTGAGGGCTGCTCTTGCCACAGGTCAAGATGAATGGCTGCTGTGAGATGCAGTTCCATGCAGAGCAGGCAGAGGCCCCTTGCCGAGGCTAAATGACTTGATAACAGCCCACATGCGTGGCTCCTTCTCTGCTTTGTCTCTTCCTACTTTGCTTCACAGCTTGTGACTTGTGAGTTTTCATATGGAAAAGAGAATAATAAGGAGAGATTGTAGCAGACTGGACAAATCAATGCCATTAGTGTATCCTTTTGTCAGTACCTCAAGTACTGTACTATTCCCAGTTGCTCTTCTGTAACAAGGCGATTAATGCTAATTAGGTACAGCAGCTGTTGTTTCTGGGAAGGAACTCTGTAGGTAAATTAGGGATACATTTTGTAAGGAAGCTGTAACTCTTAAGCTAGGTCCCAGTGTTCCAGCTCTGCTGACAAAACTGCACATTTCCATAACCATAGCTGTTTGCATGGCGACCTCAAGTGACATCATTACCTTAAGTGCACAAAGCCATTTTCTTCCCCTGGGAGCACCCATTTCCTTGAACACACGCTGTACTTTGCATGGGGGGCATGAGTAATGTGGAAGCTGGAGTGCAGTGGCAATATACCACTACTATTGATTTTCTTCATGAAGACAGAAGTTCAGCCTACCACTTGGAAGTCTTCTGGGGCTTGGGAGGAATTTATTTAAGCGTTTGTGTGTTATTAGTCTTTCCATTTACAAGAAGGATTGCATACACAAATTTATTGTAGCTTCCTTCCTGCAGGATCTCTCCAGGCTCTTTTTGAAGGGGATGAGAGAGTGAACAGCTGCATCACGTTAAGGGCACTGTCTGCAGACAGAGCAGCAAAGATGAGGGCAGGATATGCAAGTGTGATGGGCATAGTATTGCAGATTAGTTAGAGAAGAAACAGAAGACCATAAAGAAGAGGTGCATGAGACACTGGTAAACAGTGAAGCTGTTATAAGGAGCTGGACCAGAGCAATTCAGTGGAGTTCAAGGGAGAGTCCTGGGCAAGAGGGAGTGAGTAAGTGGTTGAGAGGTAGCAAAGGGAGGTTCCAGTCAGCAAATCTTGGGAGCAAAGCATGACCTCATGAATATAAGTATGATGTGGCATGATGTTCACAAATGAGCCTAGTCTTTCTGCCACTGCAATTTGCTTGATTTGTTGTGCCACTGCAGCAGGGTTTTACTGACCTTTCCCAGACCCCCCCGGCTCTCCTGGGTCAAGCTTCTGGGTACCCACACACCTCACAAGCCAACAGACACACACCCACTCACATCTCTGTTGCACACACCATTCTTGGATAATACAGCTTCAGATAAAAAGTTGTGAAGGAGGAGGCTGTAAAGTAGCTGAATCATTTTGTAATATCTGAGCATCATTTTGGCACTCCACATTTTTACAGCATCTTTAGGTTTGAGAATCAAAGAGAGAGAGCTAATCCTGAAGATCTGCTTCTACACAAATTATTTTACTTTGTAATGAGAATGAGCCAAAGCATCTGGAGCCTGAATGGGTGTTTTGCTCGTGAAGCAGAAGACCAGAGTTGCAAATTGCATGTTGTCTTCCTTGCCCTGATCCACAATAGTCTATGGTAATCTCAGATATGAGAAGCATCTCAGAAGGTTGTGAGGCAGAACAAATTAATCAAATTATTGAGATTCTCTGGCAGAAGGAAGGGAAAAATCAGTAAGTGAAGTAATGATGAGAATAGAATACATAGAATACATAGAATAAACCAGGTTGGAAGAGACCTTCAAGATCATCGCGTCCAACCCATCAACCAATCCAACACCGCCCAAGCAACTAACCCACGGCACCAAGCACCCCATCAAGTCTTCTCCTGAAAACCTCCAGTGATGGCGACTCCACCACCTCCCCAGGCAGCCCATTCCAATGTGCAATCACTCTTTCTGTATAGAACTTTTTCCTAACATCTAGCCTGAACCTCCCCTGGCGCAGCCTGAGACTGTGTCCTCTTGTTCTGGTACTGGCCGCCTGGGAGAAGAGACTAACATAACAACTACCTGCTATAGCAAAGCCTATCCCCAGCAAGCAGCGTGATGGCAATGATAGTCAGGTGGTCTGTTCAGAGATCTCATTACACTGTTATGTGTTATTCTCAGCACAAAGTACACAGAGAACTGGTTTTAAAGAGAGTGATATCTCCAATGGTCATGTTGCAGACATGAAAAAAGACTAATATCAGTGAGTTGATAAGGTTGCCTGCTCAGGTGTTGGCATCTTTGACAAAAATCAACACAGAAAGGGGCAATAGTTTTCTGGCTTCTCATAGCCCTGTATCCTAAATGTAGATTCCACCTGATCCTCTGTCCCACTGCAGGGTAAGGTTTCCCCAGTCCTGAATTACCCTGGTGTTACTATTTCTGTAATTCCTTCTGATGTCTCCAGGAGTTCCTGCATAGTCCTCTAGGGAAGCAAGTGGAGCCCAGTATAAGCAATGTAAACTGGCTCCAGAACGGACCACAGCATCCATGGACAGTATTGGATGATGCACTTTTTAATGTCTTTGATTTAGTTATGATGAGCCTCAAAGTGTGCCTTATGGTTAATGGAATTTGTTCTGACCGTTCCATGATACGGGCTTCCCCTTTGTCTGAGTGTGTCTGTGCAACACGCTCAGCTCTCAAACAATGAAAGGTTACTCTCTGCTTATTGTGTGTTGGGGCTAAAATTCTGCTCCATCAGGAGACCAAGCAATACCACACACTTCTCAAACACAAAGGATCTGTGCTGGTATAGCAAATTCACTGTGATTTGTGGGTTTTAACAGCCGTCCTTATGCACAGAGGATGCTTGCAGCATCCTGAAAACTTTGTGTTGCTTTTCTAATATGTTAAAAGGTCCTTTGGATACTCAGAGCTTGGTGTGCCACAGCACAAAAGTAGAATGAATGAGGATGTCATCAATATTGTGTGGCCTTTCAGTAGCAACCTCCTACACCAAAGAGGTCTTGGGTGCAGACTTCAGCTCAGCCTGAGCAGAGAAACATGCAAGGAGCCATTCTCCTCTGAACCCAGGGACAGTCTTACTTTCAAGAATAGCAAACGGCATTACATCCACCTGTGCACAGCAAAGCCTGTGTGCCAGGCACAGCAAGTGATGGAGATAAAATGCCTCCTAACTGGCCAAGCTCTTAATGTAGCACATGTACCACATGAAATGATGGAGAAGAGGTAGGATAGAAGCAGCAGGAAAAAAACTAATCACAGGTTTTGCCCAGTTAGCAACAGTCAAATGTCAACATGTCCTTTGAGTTTGGTTGACCAGTCTGGTGAGGAGCAATTCTCAAAAGCAGAGGGCAGCACAGAAGAAACCAAGGAGGTTTAGAAAACAGGTTGACAGAGTCCCTTGGGAGGCAGCCCTGAAGTGCCAAGGGGTCCAGGAAGCCTGGACATTCTTCAAGATGGAAGTCTTAGAGGCACAAAAGCAGGCCATCCTTGTGCTCAAAGACTGCCAGCCAGCCAGGAAGACCAGCCTGGCTGCACAGAGCTTTGGCTGCAACTCATGTTAAAAATGAGAGTTTATGACATCTGGAAGAAGGGGCAGGCCACTCAGGAGGGAGCACAAAGATACTGTGAGTTTGCATAGGAAGATTAGACCAAAGCTCAACTAGAACTTTATCTCTCTTCTACTATTAAAGACAAAGAGAAATGTTTCTTCAAATGTATTAGCAATGAAAGGAAGACTTAAGAGAATCTCTGTCCTTTGTTGGATGTAGGAGGAAACACAGTAACCAAGGATGAAGAAAAGGCCAAGGTACTTAATGCCTTCTTTGCCTCAGTCTTTAGTAGTAGAGAGAGTTGTTTTCTTGGTACCAAGTCTCCTGAGCTGTAAGATGGGGAGAGGGATTAGAATGAAACCCCCATAATCCAAGAGGAAATGGTTAGCAATGTGCTGCACCAGTTGGGCCCACATAGGTCTGTGTGGCTGGGTGGGATCTACCCAAGGGTACTGAAAGCTGGTGGAGATGCTCTCAAAGCCATTTTGCAGCATTTACCAGCAGTCCTAGCTAAACAGCCAGCTGACTGGAGATCAGTAAATGTGACACCTGTCTACAGGAAGGGCCAGAAAGAGCATCCAGGAAACTACAGACCTGTTAGTTTGACTTCATTGCCAAGGGTGGTCATGGAGCAGATCATCTTGAGTACTGTTGCACAGACATGTGGGACAACCAGGTGGTCAGGCCTGATCAGCATGGATTCAGGAAGTGCAGGTCCTTCTTGATGAACCTGATCTCCTTCTATGACAAGGTGACCTGCTTAGTGGATAAGAGGAAGGTTGTGGATGTTATTCTGGGCTTTACAAAAGCCTTTGACACTATCTCACACAGCATTCCCCTGGAGAAACCAGCTGCTCATGGCTTAGTTGGAAGGATGCTTTGCTGGGTTAAAAACTGGTTGACTGGGCCAAATGATTGGCACTGAATGAAGTTAAATTCAGTTGACCAGTCACAAGTGGTGTTCCCCAGGGCTTAGTTTTGGGGCCAGTCTTTCACTGGTCTTTCTCAGTGATCTGGATTCAGTGCACCCTCAGTAAGTTTCAGCAAGTTCTGCAAGGAGCAGCTGAGGGAACTGGGATTGTTTAGTTTGGAGAAGAGGAGGCTGAGGGGAGAACTCTCTCTCTTCAGCTACCTGAAAGGAGGTTGTAGCAAGGTGGTACTGGTCTGTTGTCCCAAGCAGCAAGTGACAGGATGAGAGGAAACAGTGTCAAGTTATGCATGGGGAGATTTAGGCTAGACATTAGGAAAAAAATCCTTGATGAAGTGGTTGTCAAGCACTGGAACAGGCTGCCCAGGTAAGCAGTTGAATGGTTATCCCTGGAGATGTATAAAAGGCATGTAGACATGGCAGTTGGGGATGGTTTAGCAGTGCACTTAGTAGTGTATTAGTAATTGGGCTTGGTGATCCTAATGATCTTTTCCAGCCTAAATTCTGTGATTCTCCTGTGGTTCTTCATGGAGAGAGGGCTGATTAGAGCAGGTCATGAAGCAATATGGGCCTATGCTGGGCACATGCAAAGAGGCTGTTTTCTAGGTTACTAGGCTGGTAGAAGCAACTCTTCATCAGCTTCAGCTGTTATCAGCATCTCAGCTTGAGTTCAGAGATACTACCAGCCTTTTACACCAACCAACACTACTACTTTATGGAGAAGTTTTAGGAACAGGAATTAAACTGCAGTAGAAATGGTGGGACTAGTGTGAAGAGGTTTCCGGATCTTAGGGAAGATCAACAAATGTCATCTGTCTGTGGACTTCTGTCAAGCTTTTGACATAGTCCCCCACATCATCCTTCTCTGTAAACTGGAGGGAGAAGGATTTAATGGGTAGACTGTCCAGTGCCTAAGGAATTGGTTGGATGATCACATAGAGTAATAATCAGTGGCTTGATATCCAAATGGAGACAGGTGACAAGTGACATCCTTCAGGGGTCCATATTGGGACCAGTGCTGTTCAATATCTTCATCAATGATACAAGCAGTGAGATTAAGTGTACCATCAGTCTAAAGCTGCACCAGGGGAAGTTTAGGCTTGAGGTGAGGAGAAAGTTCTTCACAGAAAGAGTTGTTGGCCATTGGAATGTGCTGCCCAAGGAGGTAGTAGAGTCACCATGCCTGGAGGTGTTCAAAAAGGGATTGGATATGGCACTTGAAGCCATGGTTTAGTAGTCATGAGGTGTTGGGTGACAGGTTGGACTTGATGAGGTCTTTTCCAACCTTACTGATTCTGTGACCAGCAAATTTGCAGATGATACCAAGCTGAGTGGTACAGTTGACAAGACTGAAGAACAAGATGCCTCGACAGGCTGGAGAGGTGGGCTGAGGAGAATCATGTGTGGTTCAGTAACGCAAAGTGTAGGGTCCTGCACTTGGGGCAATCCTCATTACCAGTACTGGCTGGAGGATGATGAGATTGAGAGCAGCCCTGCAGAAAAGGGCTTGGGGGTGCTGGTGAATGAGAAGCTGGACATGAGCCAGCAGTGTGCATTTGCAACCTGGAAGGCAAATTGCATCCTGGGCTGCATCAAAAGATGCGTGGGCAGCAAGTCAAGAGGTGATTCTGCCACTCTATTCTGTTCAGACCGCACCTGGAGTACTGCCCCTACAAAATAAGGATCAGGGGGCTGGAGCACCTCTCCTATGAGAACTGGCTGAGAAAGCTGGGCTTTTCAGCCTGGAGAAGAGAAGGCTCCAGGGAGACCATATAGCTGCATTTCAATATCTGAAGGGGACCTTCAGGAAGGCTGGGGAGGGACTCTTTAGGAGGGGTTGTATTGATAGGACAAGGGACAGTGGTTTCAAACGGAAACAGATGATATTTCAGTTGGATATAAGAAGGAAGTTCTTTACAATGAGGGTGGTGAAATACTGGAACAAGTTGCCCAGAGGTGTGATGGAGGCCCCATCCCTGGAGACATTCAAAGTCAAACGTGATGGGCCCCTGAGCAACCTGATCTAGTTGATGATGTCTCTGCTTACTGCAGCGAGGCTGGACAAGATGACCCTGAAGAGTCCTTTCCAACCTGGTGCATTCTGAGACATCTTGCAAGTCCTGGCTGAGACTCCTGCTTGTTTCCTAACAGTTGCTTCACCTCTGGCAGTAATGAGGCAGTGGCCTCTGCAAGAAAGACCACAGCTTGTATTAGTTGCAACCTTTGTTCTTTGCTGTGGGTAGAAAGCCTACTGGCACTTCTCCATTTCTTTCAATGTCAAGCTTTTGGCACAGCTTTTTCCTTGTTCCACTTGGCAGTCACTCCCTGTAAGGCTGGTCTCACTGGTCTCACCATTTTAGTAGATGCCACCTATTTACTAAAGTAAGATTTATTTAAGAAGTCACAAAGTCACAACAGTAACTGTACAGCCTGATCCCATTTCTCCAATTGTTAAACACAAAATCATTCAAAAATCTTTAATTGCTGCCTAAATCACATAGCTGAATAGCCTGTGCTGTGGGTGTGCTTTTATTGTATCATTCATCAAAATGAGACAGCTGTGGTGGGTTGAAGTTTCCCCCCAGCATTAACTTTTGCCAAACCAACTCAGTTAGAAGCAAATGAAGCTGTATTTACAAGCAAAACCTGCACTCTACAATGGAATGCAATGAATATATACAAAATATACAGTATTTACAACATTATGCAGGTAGTTACAATTAATAAACAGCACAAGGACCACCCTGGCCAAGGACCAGGGGAAGCTACTAGCTTCTCCTTCCATATTCCCTTACCTGCCTGTACAAAAGGGACAAGAGAAAGGAGCAGAGAAGTCAGACTTAGCCAAAGCCAGCCAGTAAGCAGGTTATGTCTCCTGGGCGAAGCAAAACCAGCCAGAGATCAGAAGAGAAAAGGGAAGAATTGTTATGGTACAGCTTCTCTTATTCCAGATATTTAGCTAATGAATGTGTTTAGAATAATCTTTTGTTTTCCTTTTTACACCCAGTAGTAATTTATTTATATTTTTCTACTTTTCTGCTCAAAGTCTGTTAACTAAATTTTAAAGGCATAGCCTAAAACCACCACAGACATCATAGTCTGGCACTGTGCAAAATAGTTGTAGTCCCCATTTTAAAACTTCTTCTAGAAGGAAAATGAGGAATTGTTCATCAGATTTTTAAAAATTGAGCATTCTCAAAACCCTCTTTCTAAATTAACCTATAGAGAAAACATCATTTCTCCAGGTCCATTACATGGCAGGAGGAGGAGCAGCAAGTAGATTTGTGGCAAGTCTTCATGCATTTGGTCAAAGAATCATCTCCATCTTCTGTGTAGCCATTACAATCTGTTTGTCTCTGGCTCCAGCCTCAGCACAGTAATAGACTCCCATTCTTTCAATTTTCTTTTTCAAACTGCTCCTGTCCCAAGCTTCCTTCCACTTTCAGTATCAGTGAAAGCATCCATCTTCACTTTTTTAAAGACTGCACAGCTGAGCCATTTCCTCTCACTGGCTCCTGCCTTCCCCTTCATGATCCTTTGACCTGTGAGCTTTATCCCAGTCTTTTTATTTTCTTAATCCTGGGCCTGTTTTCTGCACTTCTCATTGCTTACCTCGAGAAGAGCTTGAACTGATTCAGCCTAAGCCTTTGTGAATGGGGAACTGTTTCACCTGTCTTGTAAAGCATCACTATTTATAGCACAATAAAAGAAGGCAATTCTACTGTAAAGTTGAAACCATCATGTTACATTTCTATAACTTTGATTTTTTTTTCTGCATTCTGCTCTAAACACAAGACAGTCCCCACTTTTTCCAAACAACCTACATACTCTCTTTTTCACTCTCTGCTATGAAATTAGTACAGTCAAGTCAGCAGGTGTTGATGTCTTTTGGCAAAATTATGCAGTTCTGTCTAGTTGAGTAGTCTCAAGCTCATGAGCTTAAAACTGCTTTCTGCCGTGAGTAAATGGTGAGTTATCTATGAGACAAAAGTTTGATCACACCAGGTGCTTCAGAGCTGCAGGCTGCTGGCAGCCCAAAGTAACACCAACCATTCCATGCCAGGAAACAGCCCCTCTTTGTCCCCCCATCACTACCTAGCCTGGAAGTAAAAGCAGATTTACACACACACAATAGAAAGATTTGCTATGATTTATTTTAACTACTGGCTTGCAGGGCTAGGAACTTGACTAGTCCAAGTGAAGCAATTGTACTTTGTATAAGTTTGCCATGTCTGATGTATTACATGACACTGCCAAAAATATGTCTTCAGCAAGGCTGGCATATTTAATATTTAAAGTGATGCCATCAGGCATGGGTAGTTTGAGTCCAGAATAGAAGCTGCTTTTAAAATTAAGGTTTTGCTTACAAATTTCAGAGGGAAAAAACCAAACCAAAACAACCAAACAAGGGCTTAAACTCCCTAGCAAACCTTACCATGACTTTTTTTTTTTCTTTTTTTCCCCCCTGGTAAGTTCACTACAAGAGTATGTAATTGGTGGTCCCCCAACTGTTCACAAATTCATATCTAATTTACAAGGTGATTTGGTTGCAGAAGGTTTGGGAGGCTCAAATTATGAAACACCTGTGCTTTTTTTAGCTGTGGACTTTCAGCCAGTACATGGAAGACTCAAGTTCACTTTTCTGCCTGAATGCTCTAACTATCAAGATGAAATGTGGCTTAAGGCAGCCTTTGATCTGTGGGACAGGATGTGAAGCAAAATGTGAAAATAAAACTGTGGCACAGGCAGATGTTTTCAGTTCTTAATGCGTGTAGCCAACTCGTTTGTGCCTATGTGCAGAAGTCTGTCCTTTGGTTTTTGCCATTCTTCGTTGAATGGGGATGAACAGTAAGCAGGTGATCATAGCTTGTTTGTTGCACATGTTCTTCTTTTTATCTGCAATTAAATACTCTTGATTAACAGAGTTTCCACCTCCCTAAAGAATAGTGTCCTGGCAGCATTAGAAAAGGCTATGACTGCTTTGAGTCTCACTGATTAGGTGAATTAAAGTATCTCCAAGGAGTCTACAGAATGTTTACATGACCTAGAACCAGGCTGTAATCTCCTCCGCTTCAGGGTGGAGAAAAGGAAAAAGGGCAGGAATAAATGAGGAAAAGACAGCACTAGCAGTCTGCATTCACCTGACAGTGACCATCAGACAGGCAATGACTAGAACAATCCAGAGACTTGTAAGAAATGTGGAAAAGCTTCATATGAAATCTCTGAGCTAGTAAGGAATTGTATCCATGTGCCTGGTACTTCATCCCCAACCTGTTTATTTTCTCACTTTAGCCACCTTAAGGAAGTCCTTTTTGCCATGACAGTCAAGCACTGGAAAACTTCCCAGGGAGGTAGTGTCATCTCTATCCTTGAAGAATTTGAAAACCTGACTGAATAAAGCTGTGAGCATCTCAGTCTGATGCTGTGGCTGATCCTGCTTTGATCTCCTGAGGTCCTTCCAAATTGAAGTATCCTGTGAGTGTCTTCCTAGTTAGGACTTCAGTTACTTTTGTCGATGTCGTGTACTACTCGCTGCTGGCAAAGCCTATTTAAATCCTCTGTAGATATTCTCTTAGGTTCCCAGCACAAACACCCAAGTGTACCTCTGCAAATCCTACTGTAACTTGCATGTACTGACACAAAGCAGTCCTTGTCCCTGAGCCCTGGAATATCCACTGGTAAACAACAGAAACCAAATAGCTGCTTGATTTTTCACTCCACTGCAAGTTTTCTTCTTTTAAAATTTTAATTATTACTCTCTGTTCTTCCTCTTTAATTCTTCTTAGTTGCACAGTGATCTAATTTAAGAACATATTAAAACTGCTTTTTCCTTTGCTTGTATCTCTTACTGACTCCAGTGCAGATAGGGAAATGTGTTCTTGTACAGATTAGAATAGAATAGAATAGAATAGAATAGAGCAGAGCAGAGCAGAGCAGACCAGGTTGGAAGAGACCTTCAAGATCATCGCGTCCAACCTATCATCCAACACCACCTAATCAACTAAACCATGCAACCAAGCACCCTATCAAGTCTCCTCCTGAACACCTCCAGTGATAGTGACTCCACCACCTCCCCAGGCAGCCCATTCCAATGGGCAATCACTTATTGGATAGGATGGATCCCATCTAGTCCCATGGACTTGTGGGGATCCAGGCAGCTAAG
Organism: Dryobates pubescens; assembly: GCF_014839835.1. Lineage (NCBI taxonomy): Eukaryota > Metazoa > Chordata > Aves > Piciformes > Picidae > Dryobates > Dryobates pubescens. The sequence goes on along the minus strand of NC_071657.1, from coordinate 85,878,200 downwards.
GAGGTCTCTAACTACTTCCTCCTGGATCACAGGGGAACTGTACTGCTCCTTAACTCCATCTGTCAGCTCAGGAGGCCAGTTGTCCTGGAGACAACCTATCCTGCTATTAAAAATTGAGGCAAAGAAGGTGCTAAGTACCTCTGCCTTTTCCTCATCTTTAGTTACTACATTCCCCTCTGTGTCCACCAAGGAGTGGAGGTTGTCCTTGCTCCTCCTCTTGCTATTAATATATTTGTAGAAGGATTTTTTGTTGTCCTTCACAGCAGTGGCCAGTTTAAGCTCTAAATAGGCTTTTGCCTCTCTAATTTGTTTCCTGCATATCTGCTGTTTTAGTGATTTGGAAACCCTCTATTGATCTTTTTATGGGGGTTGTAGGGCAGGAGTGAAGGCAGTGGGCTTATGCTCTAAACTGTTAAAGGCGTGGAGGTCTTTAAGAAAAGATTGGATGTGGCACTTTGGTGGCATGGTTTAGCTGATGTTGTGTTAGGTCATAGACTGGATGTGATGATCTCAGAGGTCTTTTCAAAACTCAATAATTCTGTGATTCTGTGAAATGAATGCTGGTCTGGAGCAAATTGATGTGTTGCCAGTAACCCAGAGCAAATACATTCTCTTTCATAGTCTTAGAGTTTGGAGCAAAGAAATACTTATGAAAAGCTGATTGTTACATATAACAAGGTTACAGAACAATACTGAAACTTCTCAAAGGCACGATACAACAACAACAAAAAAATCGACTTGTCAGCCCTCATAGACCAGCTCTCTGATCTGCAGGCAGAACCACATAATTGTGAAAAATTAAGCAAAGAATATTCAAGGTTCTAAAAAGGAAGATTCATGAGTACATTTCTTCCACTTATTCACCTCAAAAAATTTGTTTACTCTGGCTTGCTGAATTCTCAACATGTTAATGTTCAAGAGGGCCCTTAGCAGTGGTTAACAAACAGGACTGTTGAAAGGCTAAGTACTCTAGGCCATGCTCTCTGAAGGCAATGATGTTATGTTAGATGGAAGGAAAGGGTAAGTCATGTAATGTCATGATCTGTAAATGGATACCATTGTAAAACCAGTTCTTTGGGGCAGTCCTTCAAAGCTTCTTGCATTTCCTACACAGTGATCCCTGTGCCAGTCTAGCAGTATTGGAGTCACCCAAGTGATTTCAAATGGTTGTCTCCAGTTTCCAAAGTTTCCCCAAGGACAGCATCTGACTTTTGCTTTGTTCCTTCACTTGGAGACACTTGGCTTCACTTGCGAACTCTCGTGGTGATGCCTTGCCAGATCCCCAGCACCTTGCACTGTTGTTGGTAGGTAATGTTTGACCTTCATGAGATCTGTTGCAGCAGATCAGATTAGGGAGGTAATGGTGAATCCTCAATGTGATTTTCCACAAGGTCAGCCAAAGTAAGCAGAGTCCATTTAACACTGCAAGTAGGAAAACCATACAGTCACTATCCCAGCCACCAAGAATTTTCCAGTGAGCAAACTGGTAGGTTTAAACCCCAAATTCACCTCCCTGTATTACTGAAGGTTGTTGTTGCAGAGTGCCCTCACCAGCACAAAAACAACAGAGGCACTTTTGGGGAGTTCTCTTTTATTCCAGTTCACTGCTTTTAAGCATCAGTGATGCAATTTACAAAAGAAAAGAGTTTCTGCCTGATCTCTAATACCACACTCTCCAGAGGGATGTAAAAAAGCAATAGCTTTTCATGCCTTTCCCACCAGACACATGCTGTCAGAACTGTTACAAGCATGGTCAGGAGAAGAGATGCAGTTTGCTTTCCCTTGTATTTTACTGGACTCTGGAGATCTGGTAGAAAGAAACCTTGTTTCTGTCATTGGGCTGAGACAATGTGACTGAAGGCACCCCGGGGAACAGATGGAAGGAACAGAAAAATGCCATCTTGAGTTGTTTTTCTGACTCTTCTCATTTTTTATCCATATGAGGTCCAAGTCAGGATACATCTTAATCAGGTTTGCTGACTTGTGTATTAGGTGATCAGAAAATGATGATTCCTCCTCTTGTTCCTCCAGTGCATGCAATGCCCTGGAAGAGACTTGTTGAAGATAACTCAGCAGATCCCAGTGCCCCAGAATTTTGGCTTTAGTGCTGTCCCAGGGAAGGACAAGGCTGTCATTTCCTGGGCTTCCTCCACATCTTTATTGGTGCTGACCAGGAAAGAAGTTAATGGATTTTTGTTCTCCAAAGCTTGTCCTTCTGTTCACCTCACAAGTCTAACTGTTAGCAGCTGCGAAGCCCGGTTGAAAGCAGAGTATTTTCTGACACCCTTTTGCTCTGCTCACCGCTTTCCCCAGTCCTTTTTGAGCACTGAGTGTGCTCGTGTTAGGGGAGTGGAGAGACTGTCAGGAAGTCTGAGTTTTTAAAGCTATTTATATTTGGCTCTTAGCAAATGCCAGGCTCTTTCCAGCATATTGTGTGTGAGAAAGAGATTGCAATCGTGAGAGAGTCACTGAATGTGTGTGTATGTATACATACCACATCTCCTTCATCCTCCCTGTACTTGCTTGAACTTCTTGCCTCGGGAGAACTGGCATCTCATTCCCACTTCCTCCAGATGCCCTAACTCTTCAGAGACAGTCATGATATTGCTTCAAGATGAAGTTGTCATCAGGACAGATAATTCCCTCACCCTTATTTTCAGTGCCTGGGGTAATTTGAGATACAGCATGACCTAAAAGTTGTTGATACTTTTGTGGAAAAAATAATGAGGCAAAAAAAATGGTAGCTGATACTGCAAGCCCTGCATGCATGTGTTCTTGAATCAAAACTGGTTATGAGTGTGAAAACTAGTTTCTTTACAATAATGCATAGCAAAAGGGAAAACAAAGCAAGCGTCTATCTCTGCAAAGACCCTGAAATACCACCATGCCTTAGGATAATTAGCCACAGCTTTTCACATCTTTTGCTCTAAGCTGCAGTCTGCATGTCTCCACTGGGACATGTGCAGTATGCAGCCAGTATCTCCCCTTGAAGTCTGCCAGTCCACCCAGCAGCACCACCTCACTGAAGGGCAGGCAGGTAGTTTCTTAGAAAGTTCTTTAAAAAGGATTGGAATTAGCCCAGACTCTAGCAGAACTTTTATTGGGGAGCAAAAGCTGACCCTTCTTGCTCTGCTTTTTCATCATTAAATTCAACCTGCTTTTGTCACCCTAAAGCACCTGCATAAACAAGTTAAAGCTTATTCTAAATCTTAATTATTGAAAAATGATTCAACCTGAAGTTGGAACCAAGAAGAACTGTACAACATTGCAACACCTACCATTTTAGCTACCTGCACTCCTTATGCACAGTGTGTTTTCTGTCTTGATCTCCTCAGGCAAGGTCTACTTGTCTCCTATACACGCACTCACTAGTCCTGTAACAGTACATAATAAAGCCTTGCTTGCTGAGACCCTCAAGCTGCTTTTCTCCTCTTTTCTTGTACACTTACAACTCTTCAGTTCCTCTCTTCTCACCTCCAGCTCTAGTCAAGCAGCCAAACAGGTAACTAACTATACAACAATAAGCCTCATGTTTGTATCCAGTTGGTGATTTTAGCTTTCAGATAGGTGTGTGACCAGTGAAGCTGAACGTGTGTGCACTGTGACCCAACACAAACCTGTCCCAGTATTCAAGGGACACAGAAATTATGGCAATTCTTGTATTGCTCTTGCTTGTCTCCCCCATTTTCTTTTAGAAATGCTGTAGAAAATCCTTAGCTAATGGTCTTTTGATAAGCAAATCCAAACTGGGATTTTTCCACCCTTCACTGTGTACAGCTGACCTTTGAGGAGAGAGGTAAAACGCATAGAAAAATGTTGTTCTGTCAGAACTTCTGCCCCATGTAAGGAGAGTGGGTCAGGTAGGTTGGTCTCAGAATCTTGTACCTTTTGCAGGCATTCTCATTTAATGCTACAGTGTTGACAGAAGGCAGCTGGGAAGCAGAGCTGGAAACCTCCCCTGGGTGCTTTTTTTGGGGTAGATGGACTCATTTGGCAGTCATTGAAGTATCATCAGGCCTTTAGTTGTGGCAAGACAGAATAACCTGTGTTTTTGCAAGATTAATAACATGGAGTGAGACACAGGGTCTGATACTCAGAGTCTAGGTTATATTACTGTGTTCCCTTCACCTACACTCCCTTTTACAATCCTCCCAAAAGCAGTGTTAAATCTTGCTCTAGGCCAGCAGTGCTTTTAGCACCCACCCTCTCTCACCTCTGGGGCTGCCTGTGGTCCAGCAATGAGCTGGGAGTGCTGGGATGGCAGTTGCAGAACCACAGCCCTGAACAAGCTCACCTGCTCCTGATAGCTTGTGTTAGTAAACTACCCCTGAGCATCACTGCCTCGTGCACTGTCTGGACAAAATGTAACAAGGGTGTAAAATACACCAGCATTAAAATACTAGAATGTGTTTCATTGGCATCAGAGTTCTACACCAAGAACTGTCATCGTCTTTACCTATACATTACTGCTGCCTTCAGCATGAGTCAGGCTTTCCCTGAGGCCCTCTGATATCTCTCTGTCACCAGTACTGCTGCTCCTTTGCCACAGGCTTCAGCTCAGCATTACATACATCCAGTTTCCAGCTGTGGGGCTTTGCAGTTTAGATGACATCTCTCATCCGCCAGCCCTGCTTTCCCTCCTGCAGCACTCATAGTAACTGTAGCCAGCAACCTTGTTTTTCATCCTGTCTTTAGAGGCCCTTTTTCAGGGGTTTCAGTAGGGATGTTAGTTTTCTCTGGCCAGTCCTGTTTCCTTCCACCATTCAAGGCAGCTGTGTTTTGCCACTAGTCCCTTCAACAGCTGGCAGGCGAAGGCATCTGCCAAACCCTCAGCCCTGAATCTGGGAGGAGGAGGACATCAAGGAACATTGAATAACTGTCAACATCATCCTATTATCTCTTCCACCATCCTGTGCTGGCTAACCTGTCAGATAGCAGTCCTTCCTGAGGAAATAGAATCGGGATCTCTTGCAAATGGGAATCATTTAGGATCCTTTGGGACTAATCCCTATGCCCAGTTCTTTCTTTACCAAGGCAGAGTCCAAGCTGGAGGAGGACAGTGGCAGCTTCCTGCCCCCTGCTGGTGAGGCACCCTACAAGGAAGAAATCATAGCACCTCATGTGCCCCATAATTTAAAGCATGCAGTAAAGGGCAGAGCCAGAGATGAAACCTTGAGCTTTCTCTAACCTCTTTGCAAAGTGAGAGAGAAGTTCCCACTGCTGCCTGGTGTGGGCCACCTACCCGAATCCAGGTGAGGGCAGTGTGGATACCAAAATTACAGCCTTTGAAAACTGTACTGAAAAGGTCTGTGGCTGTCCAGATTAATGCTGCCTGCTTCCCTCCACAATGTCTAGCTAGACTTCAGAAGAGAGGAGTGTGAGTCTTTGAACTGCAGCAGGTATTGTTATACTTGTTATACCAGGCTGCAATGCCAAGCTGTGCCAAGGACCACCATGCCCCAGCAATCTGCCAGATACTACCCAAACAGCTTTTGCAATTACTTCTGCAGCTGGAGAGAGAAGTTTTGGGTCATGGTACACACAAGGGCTTGCATAGCTGACCCTGCTTCAAGAGGAAATGTATTAAATTAGGGGCAGATTCATAGTAAACAGGCAATCCGTTAGGTGAAAAAAATACCTGAAGTCCAGTTGAGGGGTGCAGACTATTTCAGTGGTGACTCACTAAGTGAGCAAGAGTCTTTCCCTTTTCCAGGGAAGAAAACAGTAGGTATCATACTGCAGAAGAGAGATTTCTCAGATGTTTCTGGAACATCTGCCTTATGAAGAGATGATGAGAGAGCTGGTCTGTTTAGCCTGAAGAAGAGAAGACTGAGGGGGGAATCTCATTAATACTTTTAAGTATCTAAAAGGCAAGTGTCAGGACAGCAGAGCCAGGCTCTTCTGAGTGATGTCCAATGATAGGACAAGGGGCAAGAGGTGCAAGTGGGAGCATAGGAGGTTCTTCACTTTGAGAGTGACAGAGCACTGGAATAGGCTGCCCAGAGAGGCTGTGGAGTCTCCTTCTTTGGAGACATTCAAAACCTGCCTCAGTGTGCTCCTGTCTGATTTGCCATAGGTGATCCTGCTCTAGCAGAGGGATTTGGACTAGATGATCTTTGAAGTCCCATTCAACCACTACCATTCTGTGATTCTATGATAGCATGATTGGTTGGGGAGTATCATATGCCTTCAGCATATTCACTAGCCTGATTGGCTTTGTCCATCCATTTCAGTTTTATTAAATCAAAATTTTGTTTGAATTGCATTAGGTTGTAGAAACCCAGTGCAGAAGACAATAAAAGAGAACAGACCAAATATATGATATTTTGCTGCTAAGTCAAAGCCAGAAACACCACTGGAACTGTCAGCTGAAGTCCAGTCCTGGGAACAAGAAAAGTCCAAGGGTCTTTTCCAAGCAGGATTCTGCACTCAGCAAGCTGCGAGTCCCTTCCAAGTTCCCATACTGCCTGTGGCATTAACATTTCTGTCCTTATTTGTTGTAGCTACTAGATGGGAACTCAACAAATCATTCCAAATAGCAGTATCTGACAGACTGTGAAAGCTTTCCCAATTACAACGTATTAAAAATAAATTCAATCTGTGGTCACATAGATTGTAAAGTGTGTGCTCTCTGCCATAGACTAATTATTCATTGTGTATTTTAGACTAAAGCAAGCATGAATATTTGACTGTGTATGCAGCTCAAGAATACTAGGTCTCTCTGTTCAAGTGGGTTTTATACAAATATGCACTATATGATGATCTGTGTGACTGAAGCCTGAGAGACTGTTCAGCTAAAACAAGTTTGTACTGTTTCTCTCCTAAATACACATCGCACTTACTACGTGCATCAATGACCTTAATACTTCACAGAACATCAGGAACCATAATACATGTGGTGTGAATACTGTTGTTAACTCTGGTTATCTGGTAGATAATGCCTTTATCAAAACGAAAAGAGCTATTTGAATTAAGAGAGTTGAGTTAAATTTAATTTGATTTAAACTTGGGTTCAGTTGAGTAGAAATTATGAGAGAGCATTTGCAGAAGTTCTTTACAGGTAAAATAACTTAATTCCCTCTGTCTCCTTAAAATACAAGGGAGAGACAGTAGCTCAGTTTTATGGATTATATTTGGTAGAGTTCAGTTTATAAACTGAACATTTTCAGGTAGACTTTTCAAACTGTGAATAATTCCCCAGGTATCTAACTTTGTTCTTCTGCCTGGCAGGAAAAATATTCCTTTAAAAGTACAGGAAAATACCAAATAAATCTCTTTCTGAAGGTAAATATGAAAAACAACCAAAAAAATCTCCCAAACCTGTTTAAATAAAATTGACACTGTTTTGACAGTGATAGATGAAGTCTTTATATGCAATATTTTGCAGCCATTAGGAATAAAAGTCTCAATCCTTACAAATTAAGGGAAAAAGCACAGGCTGAATCACAAGAGAATGCCCTTGTGAGCTGGGAGCTGTGACAGAAGATGCCTTTGAAATCAGTACAGAATGATGTTCAAAGATGAAGAGAGATGAATAGCTGCCTGCTGCTACTTAGCTGCAACCTGTCTAAATAAAATGGCTGCGGAGGATAGAGCTCAGGCAGAGAACCAGGAGACAGGAATCACAGTTCTTTGCTCCCCGTGTGCCCCACATATTCTATGTGGCTTTAAGGTAAACCAGTTAAATAGTTTCCTCCAGCAGTAAAATACCACTTGGTGTCTTACAAAGATTAGTCACAATTATGTCATGCCAGTTAGAGGTAGAAAGCACTGCGTTCAAAACAGTGTTGTTTGGGTTTCTTTCCCTAAAGTGTAGAGGTTTTCTTTGCTAGATGGCTAACTGCACTGGATGCCTTGATCTTCTACAGATCAAAGTCCAAAACCAGTTGTAAACAGAGAAGACATTCTTTCCTATAATCACAAGAGGATCAAATACATGAGAGATGAATGGTTAGGGGATAGATATGCTGCTGGAACATAAAAGCTACTTTTTGAGATTATTATGGTCCAAGTAGATGATAGCATTGGTCAGAATCAGAGTACTCATTTACCTATCTTCCTCTGTGCTCAGGAATAGCATGGCACTTCATTTTGGTGTGTACTTTCTGAAGGAAAACTCAAAAAGCAACATCAGCCAAGCCATCAGAAACCTCTGTGTAAGATGTACAGGCAGCAGTCTAGGTGAGCATTACCCAAGAATGAGCCCTGTTTGCTGTGCATGCAGTGCACTGTGACTGTGTGCTGTATAGCTCCTATACAAGAAGTTAAGGGCTGAATCCTTGAATAAAGGATGCAAATACTGTCTTTGTACTCCCTAGGTCATTTACCAGTTCTCTGTATGGTCAGGCCTTCTTGGGAGATGAAGGGAGCTAAAAATTGCTCAAAGCCTATTGGTAAGAGCAAAGCAGTGGCCAAATCAATGAAACTTAAGGAAATGAACCTACTTAGATGTTTAAAACCTGCTCCAACAGGGACCTCAAACATTTATATGCCTGCCTTTGATAGCCAGTTTTCAAAATGAGGTGTAGTCAACAATTTTCCCCAAATTTGACTGGGTCAGCAAAAATTATGTACTTCAGCTAAAAATACCGTGTTTTGCCCAAGTTGGTAGTTGGATGACTCTTGCTTGTCTGAACAGCCTTTTCTGAGGCTGGGTGAAACAATCCTGATTCAGGTGGTCTGTCCTGAATAATCAGTGTTGGAACCTAGCATATATCATCTTGAAACTATATTCCCTGTATTCATAACAGAGGCCAGGCTGCAGACAAATTGGTTTTATTTCTTCTACCTCTGTTTAGTAAAATTTGGTTTTATTTTGCCTTTCTTTGCAATGCAGGGAGGGACAGCCATCAGCTCCACTAATGCCACTCATGTGGTCACACTCATATCTACAAATCACCCCAGAGAGCACAGCCCTCACTGGGACCAGCATATTCTGGCATACAGCTTTCAAAAGAGCCTGCAGGCAAAGCCCCTATTGATGTACATACCTTGAAATCTCTCCAAGAAGTGACATAGTCCTCACTAACAAATACTGTGTCAGAGGTGAAAGGTAGTGAGGGTTTCAGTGTTAACTAGATGCATGCTAATGTCCTTGAGCTAAATGATGCAAGTAAGCTGAAATCAGGACTTGGGATTGTGGAAGTTTGTAGTGAGTGCTTTGTTCTTTCTCCCTCTGTTTGCTCATGACTCTGTTCATCATTTAGCAGGGTCTGAACATGCAGATTAATTTTATTTACTCTGTAATTTAAATTCTTGGCTTGCTTGAGAAGGTAGAATTCACCAGGGAATCTCTGCAGTCCTTAGCTTCTGAAACAGTTTAGCTAACCACGGGGGATAGAAGGGCACATACATCCCAAAATCTCATCTCATGGACCTGAAGATGCAAAAATACAACTCTGTCACAACAGATTAATTTTTCTTTGTCTTCCCACTGCAGCAGTTCCCATGGAGCCACACTGCATTGTCCTCATAACAGGAACCTGTATCTACTCATCAGGCAGATCATGCCACTGAGTTAGCAAGGTTTCAGGCATCAGCTAAGAGACAAGAGGCAGTCAGCGTCTGCTTCCAACTCACAGTGAAAAGGAAGCAAATCAGCTTCATCTGCTATTGAATGGCATTTGTGCCAATCAGGCTACCTCAGTTGAGGAGGATGCACAAAGTCAAGCAAGGCAGCAGTGAGAGGCACTGGCATACTAAAGCACTCTCACCACTGTCTGACCATAGCCAGAGTCACTCACTGTCTTGCAGCAAATGGGAGCCGCAGACTCGGGGGAATCTGACCCTGCAAATATCTCTTCAACATAGTACAGAACGATGATCACCAAACTCCTGGGTTGTCTGCTTTATTTGATAGCACCAAAAGAGCAGTTCTGCAGGAGGCTACAGGATACTTCTGCTTATGGCTACTTTTACCATTTCTGGTATGGGCAGTGCAGGCAAAACCAATGCGCCCCTACAGAGCATCGTGTACCAAAGAAGCTGTTTAGCATTTCATTGTTTTAAAACAGGAAAACATTTAAACTGCCTATGATTTTGTTTAAACAGTGAAACCAGAGGAATAATTGTGTGGGTTTATGCAAGTCTGACTTTTAACATGGCCACATTCATGTTAAGTCCATTCTGCTTCAGGTGCTCCATTGCTATTTGCCCTCATCATAAAGCAGCTAGACATCAGCCAGCTGAACAAGTAACCATTTTGAATTGCACTAAGTAACATGTGAGTGTTTGAAGTCCTTCATTAGGACTGTAGCTGTTTCCAGTGTCAAAGGGAGAATTCAGCCCCTCTCAATTCAAGCATAATTTTCTCTTAACAGAGGTCCCCTGTGGGAGTGTGCTTCATTTGTCAGCATGCAGTTATTTGCCTGTCCTCTCACACTTCCTAAATCAGGCAGGTGAAAGAAAGCACACCATGGCACCAGGGCAGGGATGGTTTGCTGACTGCTGAGGGCATCATTTTCTTGAGGACCTTTGCAAGTAGTACATGTCTGACCATTGTCAAACACGACACAAAGCCAAGCCACTAATGGTCCTGATTATGTCTGCAACATGCATTTCTTTTGTTCCTTTATATTTAAGTGTTATTCCTGCCTTACTGAAAGATCTGTGGGCTTCTTTTGCTGTAGTTTTGTCACCACTAGAGCTTATCTTGAAGCAGCTCTTAAAGCAGATGCTGCATGGCTCATATTGGGGTCAGCAAGCAGAACATGCTAATGTGACATTAGCACAAAGGTAGCAGCTTGCCCTGAGCAGACGCATCTTTTTTCTTTAAATGATTTGAATGTCATAAGGGGTCTTAAAGATGAAGTAGCAAGGTGGACAAGAAAGGAAGGGTGCAATGTGATGTGGTTTGCAGATCCAGATGAAGGGCTGTCCCACATGCTGTTCAGAGCAGTACAGTGATGTCAAATGGATCTCAGACCCCCTCCCTACACGCACAAACACAGGAACACACACATGTGCCATCCCCTGGATTTCTCTTCTGAACATCATTGAAAATGAAAGTGGAACTGGTGCAGACAGATTTCCCGAAGCATCAGGCTCTCAGCACAGCTGTCTGTGTTCTTCCAACTCTCCAATGAAACAGAAGGTAATGCTGCTTTGCTCCACTCAAACATAGAGACAGGTTAGATTACCTGTGGTGGATTGTCTTTGGCTGGATGCCAGGTGCCCACCAAAGCCCCTTTCTCATCTGGACAGGGGAGAGAAAATACAACGAAAGACAGGGAGAGATCATTCACCAGTTACTGTCAAAATACAGTTGACTTGGGGAAATGAGCTTAATTTATTACCAATCTAATCACAGTTAGATAATAAGAAATAAATCTCAAGGACACCTTCTTTCCATGCCTTCCTGCTTCCTATTATTATTTCAGTCCCAGTTTTCTCTGCTTCCTCACCTTGAAGTGGCACTGAGGGACAGGGATTGGGGATTGCAGTCATTTCACACACTGCCACTTCTTGATACATAGAATACATAGAATAAACCAGGTTGGAAGAGACCTTCAAGATCACCGCGTCCAACCCATCAACCAATCCAACACCGCCCAAACAACTAACCCACGGCACCAAGCACCCCATCAAGTCTCCTCCTGAAAACCTCCAGTGATGGCGACTCCACCACCTCCCCAGGCAGCCCATTCCAATGGGCAATCACTCTTTCTGTATAGAACTTTTTTCTAACATCCAGCCTGAACCTCCCCTGGCGCAGCCTGAGACTGTGTCCTCTTGTTCTGGTACTGCTTGCCTGGGAGAAGAGACCAACATCCGTCTGTCTACAACCTCCCTTCAGGTAGTTGTAGAGAGTAATAAGGTCACCCCTGAGTCTCCTCTTCTCCAGGCTAAGCAACCCCAGCTCCCTCAGCCTCTCCTCGTAGGGCTTATGTTCCAAACCCCTCACCAACTTTGTTGCTCTTCTCTGGACTCGTTCCAGCAAGTCAACATCCTTCCTAAACTGAGGGGCCCAGAACTGGACACAGTACTCGAGGTGTGGCCTAACCAGTGCAGTGTACAGGGGCAGAATGACCTCCCTGCTCCTGCTGGCCACACTGTTCCTGATGCAGGCCAGGATGCCATTGGCCCTCTTAGCTGCCTGGGCACACTGCAGGCTCATGTTCAGTCTACCGTCGACTAGCACCCCCAGGTCCCTCTCAGCCTGACTGCTCTCCAGCCACTCTGACCCCAGCCTGTAGCTCTGCATGGGGTTGCTGTGGCCAATGTGCAGAACCCGGCACTTGGATGTGTTCAATCTCATGCCGTTGGACTCTGCCCATCTGCCCAGCCTGTTGAGGTCCCTCTGCAGAGCCTCTCTACCCTCCAGCAGATCAACTCCTGCCCCCAGCTTGGTGTCGTCAGCAAATTTACTGATGATGGACTCAATGCCCTCATCCAGATCATCAATAAAGATGTTAAAGAGCAAGGGGCCCAGTACTGATCCCTGGGGCACACCACTGGTGACTGGCTGCCAGCTGGATGTGGCACCATTCACCACCACTCTCTGGGCTCGGCCCTCCAGCCAGTTCCTAACCCATCGCAGTGTGCTCCCATCCAAGCCATGGGCTGACAGCTTGGCCGGGAGTTTGCTATGGGGAACAGTGTCAAAGGCCTTGCTGAGGTCCAGGTAGACTACATCCACAGGCCTCCCCACATCCACCAGGCAGTCACCTGATCATAGAAGGAGATCAGGTTGGTCAGGCAGGACCTGCCCTTCCTAAACCCATGCTGGCTGGGCCTGATCCCTTGGCCATCCTCTAAGTGTTGCGTGATTGCACTCAGGATGACCTGCTCCATAATCTTTCCTGGCACTGAGGTCAGGCTGACAGGCCTGGAATTCCCTGGCTCATCCAACCGTCCCTTCTTGTGGATGGGTACCACGTTGGCCAGCTTCCAGTCATCTGGGATCTCTCCAGTGAGCCAGGACTGATGAAAAATAATGGAGAGTGGCTTGGCCAGCTCATCTGCCAGCTCTCTCAGCACCCTAGGATGGATCCCATCTGGTCCCATGGACTTGTGGGGGTCTAAGCTGCTGAGGAGAGCTCCTATCACTTGCTCATGGAACACAGGGAAACTATGCAGCTCCCTGGCTCCTTCTGCCAGCTCTGCAGGCCAGCTGTCTGGTAGACGTTCTTTCCAGCTAGTAAAAATTGAGGTAAAGAAGGTGTTAAGTACCTCTGCCTTTTCCTCATCCTGTGTTACAACATTTCCCTCCATGTCAACCAAGGAGTGGAGGTTGTCCCTGCCCTTCCTCTTGCTATTAAGCAGGACTCCTCACATCCTTCTGCTGGTCCCACGTGGAGTCCTTCCCACAGGAGACAGTTCTGCATGGACTTCAACATGAGTCCTTCACTCCAAGCCATTAAATAAGTGAAAGTAGGGGTTAAATAGGAAATCTTGTATCATTGAGACCCAAACCTTGCAATAGGACTCAATAATAGCAGGGAGATAGTCATGGGAGGAAAAAGAGTGCAAGTCCAAATTCATCAGCCAAATGAACATTAGTGCTTGCAGTGAGCAATCAGTAGAGAGCAGAGAGCACTAGTCTGTTTTAAATGCTCATGCAGACCTTAACTGCCTTGACAGACAATGAAACCTGTAATCCTGTTTTTGAGTCAGGTGCCTTTTGTGAATTACAGAGCCTCGTAGTGCTGTGTATTTGTGGTCAGTGCAGAAGCTTCTGGTATAGATGTGTGGAATTTGGGCTGTATTTAAGGCTGTAAACTTTTACCTCCATAACCTTCTGTTTTATCCCTCTTTGAATAGCAAAATTCATGTGGCCATGTGTATAATACCAGCCTTTTATTCTGGAGACAGACATAACCAATGCATTTATAATGAAGAAAGTTTTTACAGTGAGGGTGGTGAAACACTGGCACAGGTTGCCCAGAGACACAGTAGATGCCCCATCCCTGGAAACATTCCAGGTCAGATTGGAAGGGGCTCTGAGGAACCTGGTCTAATTGAATATGTCCCTCCTCACTTCAGCGGGGTTGGACTAGATAACCTTTAAAGCACCCTTTCAACCCAAACCATTTAATGATTTGCAAGTTCTAGCCCTGAGAAATTACTCTAAGTTTTTTACTTTGATCCTGTATCAGTCTCTTTTTCACTCATGCTAAAGAGAGTTAGTGATGCAGTCTTTTTCTTGCCAAGTTCAACAAGCATTCATTCATCTCTGCTGCCAGTAGGAGCAGGACTGGGCATGGTTTACAGGAGTTTGTACCTTTTTCTTCAGGTCCCTCAGTCATGCAGCCTTGGACATATGTCCCCCTGCTCTTACCTGATGGAACAGAGTTGACCCACCTTGCAATTGCACATTGTAATGGGTTGGGGCAGATCCCCTCCCCACCACGCGCAGAAATAACGACTCAGGCAAACGGATTGCAAAAGTAGTGGAGAGTTTAAATAGAGAACAGTGAGTGTGCACAAAAGGAAACATAGTGACAAGAAAGGAACCAAAGTAAACCCAGAAAGACCCCAAACCCCACCTGAGGGTGCATCCAAAACCCCCAGGGCTCCTTCTTCCCCCTCCCTCTGCTGGGCTAGTCTCAGCTGGCCAGGCCTGAGACTGCCCATCCCCCAGCGGCTTTGGGCCCAATCAGGCCCATGGCCGGGAGATCTCTCCCCCAGTTACCAAGTCTCAGAGAGGGAAGGAAAGAGGAAGTGCCAGACCCCACCGCAAAATTTATAGTGGTGCAAGGGATTATGGTAGAAATACCTAATTTCCTGAGTCCACCCACTGGGATGGACTTCTGGACACAGGAAACACCCCTGTAGCAGAGGGCACCCAGCCCAAACTACGACACACATCCTAGTAGTCATGCCACTTTTCAACAACTAGCAGAAAAAGGTGCTTTTCTCTCCAAGGGGAATAAGGTCTGCAAGAGAAAATAATTATCAGCACATTTCACACACCACAAGGCAAGCAGAAGCAAAATAAATTTACTATTCAGGTTCCCCAGCAAGCAGTCTGATAAACCTGTATTATTCAGGCATGCCAACAAAACAGTTCCTAACATTTTCTCACATTCTGGAGAAAAATTTAAACCAGTCCCTTTCCTACATTACTGGCCCCATTCTTGGCTAGGTCACCACTTAATCATGTCCCTCAGCAGCACATCTACATGTCTTTTAAATACCTCCAGGGATGGTGATTCCTGGAGGTATTTAGTTCCTTAGGTATATCAAGGACAAAAGGGTCATTAGGAGCAGTCAACATGGTTTCACCAAAGAGAAGTCATGTTTGACCAACCTGATAGCCTTTTATGAGGACATAACCAGGTAGACAGATGATGGTAGAGCAGCAGATGTGGTTTATCTTGATTTCAGTAAAGCATTTGACACTGTTTCCTACAGCATCCTCGCAGCTAAACTGAGGCAGTGTGGTCTGGATGATCAGGTAGGGAGGTGGATCAGGTAGGGAGGTAGGTAGGGTGCCCAGAAGGGCAACAAGGCTGGTGAGAGGCCTTGAGCACAAGCCCTATGAAGAGAGGCTGAGGGCGCTGGGATTGTTTAGCCTGGAGAAGAGGAGGATCAGGGGTGACCTCATTGCCCTCTACAGCTACCTGAAAGGGGTTGTAGCCAGAAAGGGGTTGGTCTCTTCTCCCAGGGAACCAGCACCAGAACAAGGGGACACAGTCTCAAGCTGCACCAGGGGAGGTTTAGACTCAAGGTGAGGAGAAAGTTCTTCACCAAGCGAGTCGTTCGTCATTGGAATGGGCTGCCCAGGGAGGTGGTGGAGTCACCGTCCCTGGAGGTGTTCAAGAGGAGATTGGACGTGGCACTTGGTGCTATGGTCTAGTCATGAGGTCTGTGGAGACAGGTTGGACTCGATGATCCTCGAGGTCTCTTCCAACCTTGGTGATACTGTGATACTGGATGTCAGCTGGTTGAAGGAAAGAAGTTAAGAGAGTTGTGGTCAATGGGACAGAGTCTAGTTGGAGGCCTGTATCTAGTGGAGTCAGTACTGGGACCAGTAATATTCAATATATTCATCAGCCTCCTGGATGAGGGCACAAAGAATACTGGCAGCAAGTTTGCTGATGACACAAAACTGGGTGGAGTGGCTGACACACTGGAAGGTTGTGCTGCCATTCAGTAAGACTGAATACATGAAGAAAGCCTGACAATACTGTCTGCATTTTAAGGTGCTTGTCAGCAATGAGTAGAACATGCTCTGAAAAGATGCTTTTCTACCCCCACTGGACCCCTCAGTAGCAGCCCCAGTAGAAGGAGAAAAAGCAGGATAAATTCCCTTGCCCAGCACAAAGCATTGCCTTAGGGTTCATATAAGAGCTGGCTCCATATAAAGACAAGGGCTCTGTCCTTTCTCTGCCTCAGCTAGGCCTCATCCAGAAGCTCCATGAACATCTCAGTGTGGTGTTGTTAACAAGCTACAAGATACATTAGCTTTAGGCCCAGGTGACCTTGGAGGGAATGGGACACAGGTCATCTGGCCTTTATGGCGTTCTTCTTTGGAAGATGGAGAGGTCATAATTTTTGCTGTTAATCCTGCTGTATCTTTTGCAGTTATCAAATCTGGGTTTCTGCTGCTGTATGGTGTCCAGTCAGGCTGTTGCCCTAACTTTGCTTTTCCCCTTTGTGTCCTATAA
Organism: Dryobates pubescens; assembly: GCF_014839835.1. Lineage (NCBI taxonomy): Eukaryota > Metazoa > Chordata > Aves > Piciformes > Picidae > Dryobates > Dryobates pubescens. The sequence goes on along the minus strand of NC_071657.1, from coordinate 85,861,590 downwards.
ACAGAGAAGCAGAGGGAGCTGGCTCGGAAGGGCTCACTGAAGAACGGCAACATGGGAAGCCCAGTTAATCAGCAGCCCAAGAAGAACAATGTGATGGCACGAACAAGGTAAAGGTCTGGAACAGACTCAGCTGTGCTCCAAGCTGCAATCCCTGATGGCCTTGGGATGGGCAAGAATGACATCCATCGCCAACTACCTACTGCCAAACGCACTGCTGGAGCAATTGTGGCCCTTCCCAAAGATGGCAGGCCCAGATGCTCTATGCTGTGTTGCACTCCATCTACTGGGGAGATGCAGGGACAACTGCAGCCAGAACCAGCTGCAGGAGGCAGAGGCAGCCCAGCCTCATGGAAATTGGGGGTTCAGAAGAGCTGTCTGGCATATTATGACTACCCTCATGTAATGCCTAATCCTGCCAGTGTGGAGACACACTGTTGTGTCATGTAAGGCAAACTGAATTACAGCTTATTTCTGGTTATCCACTTTTATCCCAGTAGTCCTGCTCCTTTTTGATGATGACCTCTTGCCCATACTGCTGGACTTAGTGAAAGCTTGTAAATAGTGAATCTCTGTGTTCTTTGCTTTCTACCTACTCTGCACGTTGAACAGTATGGCCATGCTTTGCTGGAGCCACTTTGGCACATCTCTGTACCATGGTGTCACAAACACGCCAAACAATGACATTCCTAGGTTACTACTTTCTTTTAGAATATTCCTGTTTTTTTCAATGCAAGTTTCAATATACAACTATACTGCTTACCTGCTTTCAGGAGGCAGGAACCCCTCTGAGCCCACAGGATTGCATGCTTTACTTGCTGCTGGAAAGGTGGCAGTTTTTAGTGGAGGATCTCACTTAAAATGACTGAAGAATCTGTGAGTGCTGAGTGTTTACTGCTGAATGGGAAAATTGCATGGATTACCATATACTAAGTAGAACAGGAGCTGCAGGTCAGAACCTCTCTGTATGCAACATATCTGACAGATGAGATTCCTTGTTCACATTAATTCCCAACCCCCAAAACAGTAGTCATAAATCATGCCAGGACTTTGTCAAGTTTTATTTATAAGCCCCTGCAAAGTTGGTGGAACATGCTGCATTGCTCCCTGCTCTGTGCTTGGTTGTCAAATCCACATAAAGGATACAGGCCTTTCATGGCAGCAAGAAATTCAGCAGATGTTCTTGTTTGGATCTTCTACACTCCCTGTTCTTCCTTGCCTTCCAAAGACTTGGTTTCTTTTGGCAACAGACTGTACACTAGCTTTCCAAGAGGAGTGGTAGTAGATTTGGTGCTCAGGATAGTTAGAAACAATAAAATTAGTGGAGAAAGAGGGTAAGAGGAAGAAGATGGGATAAGTACAGATGCCTATCTATAAAATTAGTGACTTCTGCTTGTAGAGATTGTTTCTGAGCTGCAGATGGAAAGAGGAGTGGTTGGAGTGGGGAAGAGCAGAGCAGTGACACCTATTGACAGAGCATTCAAATAGCTAGCTCGTTTTTATTCCATTTATGAACATCTGAGAACTGTTCAGAGGATGTGTGAGCCCCTCCAAGGGTGGCCTTTTGGTAATAAACTTGCTTTTCTTCATTACTTTTGATGCAGCATTGCTTGGAATCTGCAAAACAGAGGTTTGCAGCCGTTGTTTTAGTAACAAATATCGTCAAGCTTCATTGTTCCCCTGTAGCTGGAAGATGCCTGATACAGGGTCACTAGACTAAGTCCTTTCATCCCCCAACTCCCTTGGCTTTCTGAGAACCAAGCTGCAACATGAGCTCAGCCCTAGTAATACCTCAGAATTATTCCATTTGTCTAGGCACAGATAGCACAGCTCCAGGGAGGCAAAAATGCCAGAGTCTTGTGCCGCTTCTTTTCATGGTAGAAATTCACTGGGATGCAATGGGATACACTGCAAAACAACAAGGTTATGGTTTAAGTAGTAACTATTGTCATCCTCTGATCTCTGCAGGACAAGAATAAGCTAAAGCCATTTTCTCCTTTATAACAATTCTGCTGTTCTCATCATATACATTTTCATTTGATCAGGCAAACCACATTGTCTCTCCTAGTTCTTCTCCACTTCCTCCTCCTTTCCCAAGGCTTCTGTTCTTCTGTATTCTCTGTATGAATTTTTGACATCCAGCACCTAGTAATAGGTTGCCTTCACGATTCAGGCTTCTCTAGGGGCAGTGACACAGCCAGGCATAGAGGTGAAAGGGTGTCTGGATCCATGAGACATTCAGTCTCCCTAAGAGCAGTTAAAATATAGACAAGATTGGGGTGATGCTGGCACACAGGTAACGAGCACAGGCAGAGCCCATGACACCATCCACCCCACTTGATCACATACAGATATTGCAGTCCACTCTAAGGACAGCTAAACTCTGATTTGTGTCATATTTCATGTTAAATGTGCAAAATCACCAGGACCAGAAGTTTGCACTGGGACAGCTGTGGATGAAAGCAGCTATGACTGCTACCCAGCTTCTTCCAAGGACAGGGGGAAGTGCAGACAAGGACAGTCAGGATGGAAGGAAAAGACGTAGGTAAGATTGTAGATGTCTTCACACCTTTTGTCTGTTTCAGGAGAACTGAAGTTCTGTGTAATCCAGAAAAATGCTACATATATCAAGAAAAAGATGTAGTGATTTTTTTTTTTATCAAGTAAATAGCACCACAAAGCATTCTTCTAGATCCCCTGGTAATGCTTTGTTCACTCATGATACATAGAATAGAATACATAGAATACATAGAATAAACCAGGTTGGAAGAGACCTTCAAGATCATCGCGTCCAACCCATCAACCAATCCAACACCACCCAAACAACTAACCCATGGCACCAAGCACCCCATCAAGTCTCCTCCTGAAAACCTCCAATGGTGGTGACTCCACCACCTCCCCAGGCAGCCCATTCCAATGGGCAATCACTCTTTCTGTATAGAACTTTTTCCTAACATCTAGCCTGAACCTCCCCTGATGTAGTAACAACCATCAATGAGTACAGAAAAAGCAGGGACTTGAAAACTGAAGAGTAAGAATAGAACTCAGCACTTCTGCTATCTGCATGGGCAAGCTGCTCCTGCCAGAGTACAGCTTCAGTTCCAGACATCTTTGCTTCTTGACTTCCTTCCTGCATACTGCAGGAGCGAAGGACCATCCCAGTGCTATGAGAAGAGGTACCTAATTTAGCAAGTGAATTCCATTTTCTCTCGTCCCTGGTACAGTATTCTGGAAATTGTGCTTCAGTTTTAAAATTAATTGCTTTAATCTTGCATTTCAATGAACACAGTGGGAAAATACAACTAGTCATGAATCCATGCATACGCTTTATGGCGACATTTGTTATATTTTACTCTCCCTGAGCTACCCTACAGTGCCTGTCAGGCCTTTGTATTGCTAAAATTGTAATGGCTTCCTGAATTTTTCTGAGCAGAAGTAGAAAAGCATTGCAGGTAGTTACAGGGCAGTTGGAGCATTGATGAGATGGATAATCATCTTCAGATTTGTATTTCCCAAACTCTCAGCTAAGCGTCATTGTTTGTCATTGTGTGTTGCTAAAGTCTAGTTCTCAGCTTGGGATGGATGCTGAGTTAAACCATGGAACAAGCAGATTTTCATCACTCTTACAGTTCCCACCTCCTGAACACAGAATCTTATTCCACTTGGTCATTTTGGTTGATTTTATTTTAAATACAAAGCAAAGTCTTCGCAGTTTTGTGCGTGGAAGTACTCTGTTGTGAACTACATATTATTGTATTAATGCATTTTGCTTAACCTGGAGGCTCTGAAGCCTGTATTCCATTTCACAAACTCTCCTAGGCAGTTAAAGGTGCAAGGTGATCATCAGCCTGTGTAACAGTTCTGATGAAGTGAAAGACATTATAAAATAAAAGAATAGGATTATAAGTGGTCATACACTGCACCCACCAGCACATATCTCTCATATTACTAAATTTAGAACTGAGACCTCGGAAGCATTGTGTTGAGGTGGGCTGGGCAGGAATTCAAGCAGAAAGACTGCATCCCTAATTTCCAGTAGTAAAGTAGTAGGAGCACTAAGCCTCTGCCTTCTCCTAGCCTCCTTTTCATATTTACTTATTGCTAGTCTTAATGTACTCACTCCTAGGTTCAAAAAGCAACACAGAAATGAGCAATCTGACTTGATCAGCAATGCTACCCAATCGGGTTCACAAGAATGAAGTGTGGAGACTCCCAACATTTTTTTCTTTCAGAGAGTAGCCTGTTCCCAGGGCATGTCCAGCATTCATCCCTGTGAAACTCCTCTAAGCTACCCAGAGACACAGCTTGCTTCTTCTGAATTACACCCATTTAAATATGTCCTCAATGATAAGGAGCAGCTTGCATGACAGTGAGACGGGGGAAGCCTAGCTATCATATAGCTTTGCTCTAGAGTGTGTGGTACTGAGCTTTAACATGTGGTTAACATGCAATGTTTTATTGTTTCAGGCTTGTTGTTCCCAATAAGGGCTACTCGTCATTAGACCAGAGTCCAGATGAGAAGCCACTGGTAGCCCTGGATACGGACAGGTATGCAGTGTTAATAAGATGATTCACCTAACAGTGCAAGAGAGCTTTCATGCCACAGTGCAGCACTGAAGCGACCCCCTGCTGAAAACTGCTCTTGCAGGCTGCTGGCACTCTTCCTGGCTCTGCCCTTTGGCATATGCCCTAAGTGGTCTGTGTATGTAAACAAGGCATAAGAGATGTGAGTAAACAGCACTGTGGTGGAAAAATCTGAGGGTCACAGGTGGAAGTTCTCTTCAGGCTCTCTTGATGTAATTTCTCTGCCTCAAGGACAGCTTCATGGCGTGAGAAAGATAGGGATAACCAAGGAATACAGGTGTCTCTAACTGTTTTCTTCTTTGTCCTTCCCTGCAGTGATGATGACTTTGACATGTCCAGATACTCCTCTTCAGGATACTCATCAGCTGAGGTGAGTTATACTCTCTCCTGCCATGCTTGCCATGAATACTAATAGTAGAGGAGCCAGAAGCAGCCTAGACTGGCCTTGTGCTGCGGGAAATGGCTACACAACAAATACACCAGTGGTATAGATTCTGTGAGTCTAGAATAGAATAGAATAGAATAGAATAGAATAGAATAGAATAGAATAGAATAGAATAGAATAGAATAGAATAGAATAGAATAGAATAGAATAGAAAACTGCGTCATTTTTCTTTCTTTCCTGGTGGTCCAAGTGCCTCCATTCCAGCATTGCTGTGGCAGAGAGATCTGCCCATTGGCTGTGTTCACTTAGTCCTACAATGTTGTCCCATGTGGTGCAAAAGCATCAACCTGTCTGTCACACCAACTCAGCAACTATATGCTTGCCAAGGACACAAATAAAAGATCTGAGGGAGTGCTGTGATTTCCAGTTCCTAGGGCTGTCAGTGTCACCCAGTGTGCATTTACTTGGAGCAAGCAGAATTTCCAGGGAGGATATACAGATCCAAACACCTGCCCTTTCAAAGAGAAAAGGCAGGAAGCTCAGGTTTGTTAATCCCTCTGCTTTTTTTCCAAACATATGCCCAAGCTCTCTCCTGAGTCAGTTGCTACTCCTTCTGTAGGATCTGATTTTACATCCAGGGTGCTGAGCAGCCATTTTGTACACAAGATGCTGGGAATTCTTCCCCCTCATATCCATTTCTTGGGCAAAATATGTCTGAAGCACAGAGAAACAACCAAGGGGAAGAAACAGATCAAATTATCTAGGCCATCTCTGTGCACTGATGAAGTGTTGCACACCCCGATCTGGTTAGACAGCTCTCAAATCTGAGATTACAGAAACCCAAGAGGCTTTACTACCTTTCAACTGCTGTAGTTGAAAGGAGGGAGAGCCCATCTGCCAGCTGGTTTAAATGAGAACTTGTCTTCAGGCAAAGATTTGATTTTCTACTCTGGAATATCTCACTCTAGATGTTCCTTTTCTGGAAGAAACTAGAACAAAATGCAACCCTCATCTGTATCTGTTAGCCTGGAGAAGAGGAGGCTCAGAGGAGACCTCATTGCTGTCTACAACTACCTGAAGTGAGGCTGTAGCCAGGTGGGGGTTGGTCCCTTCTCCCGGGCGGCCAGCACCAGAACAAGAGGACACAGTCTCAGGCTGGATGTTAGGAAGAAGTTCTTCATAGAAAGAGATACTGGCCATTGGAACGGGCTGTCCAGGGAGGTGATGGAGTCACCATCACTGGAGGTGTTTAATAAGAGACTGGATGGGGTGCTTGGTGCCATGGTTTAGTTGATTAGATAGTGTTGGGTGATAGGTTGGACTCAAAGGTCTTTTCCAACCTGGTTAATTCTATTCTATTCTATTCTATGCTATGCTATGCTAAGAATTGCAACTCTTATTGATTCTATGATTCATTGGTAGGGCAGCTGCTAGTGATGGAGAAATATGTTCCAGAATAGGGGACTTTCTTTATCTACTGACCATCAGAAGTAAGAAGTCTCAAGTGTCTGACTGTTTGTCTCTTTGTCTGTAGCAGATCAACCAAGACTTGAACATCCAGCTGCTAAAAGATGGGTACCGGTTAGATGAGATCCCAGATGACGAGGACCTCGACCTAATCCCCCCTAAATCAGTCAACCCTACCTGCATGTGTTGCCAAGCCACCTCCTCCACCGCCTGTCACATCCAGTAGTGAGGCCGGCAGGCTGTGATCAGTGCTTTCCACTATAACTGTAAAACTTAACAGCCATTGCTTCCTCCTATGGTAGGACGTGCACCTCTTTGTGTTCATGGAGCCAGGAGAAACCAAAAAATTCATTTTATGATTGGTTGATAAGTTATTTTAAACTATGGCTAAACAGAAGAAAAGTTGCTCTAAGTGCCAGGCAGTGCCTGGCAGAACTGACTGGTCTGGAGAGCGAATACAGAGGGGTCCAAAGATACCTCCTTGTTTTGCGAAGGCACTGGGGATGTTTTGTAAGGTGTCAGTTCCAGAACAAGGAGGGTCATCTAGGGCTGCAGGTAATCCTGCCAACTGAAACCAACCCATCTGTGGGATTAGGGGTCAATGTCAGGAGATTTTACCAGTGAGAGGAGGTCAGTTCTTAATTCATTCACTAAATCTGTTTCATTTACATAACCAACAGGAATGGGAATGGAGCAGGGCATCCTTTCTTATGGCAAGGCTAGCCAGGACAAGCATGGCCCAATTCATTCACAGACAGACAAATTGGTGGCATTCCACTGTGTGTCACATATCCAATGGAATCTATGCTTAGCTTCATGTTAAATTATCACTAAACATGTCAGATTCGATGTGCAATCCATGCATGCTCTTCACAGATTCAGTCCTTGCCCATATTCCTGAGCTCAGTCTACTCACATACACTGACTTCAGCCTAAACTTAATTCCTGTGAGACCCATCTGCCTCCAGAAATCTTAAACTTTGGTCAGCTAAGAAATGACAAGTCTTGCACAAGACAGGTCTAGAGCTGTACAGTCTGAAGGTCAGTGTTGTAAAAGCTGGTTGAAGAAAGCACGTTTTTACAGCGCTCAGCTCTTGACATTCTCTTTATACTCCTCTCTTGGTGCCTGTGGGAGAGATTTGTTTACACTGAAGGCATCTGTGTGGCGGTGTCAGACTTCATGGGAGTTTTCAGCAACAGCAGGTTTATGAACAGCTTCAGCTGAAAACATACCATGAGAGGAAACTATTGTCTATCCCATCTCTGCCCACTTGTGAATCAGGCTTGTTCTGCATTAAAGTTATCTCTCATCAGGAGCAATTGTGTGTATGAAGTGCTGGGATAGTCAGGAAACCTGGCATTACAATAGGTTGCTGACTGAAATGTCAGTTCACCAGCATATTGTTTTGCAATCAGAATAATTTCTGGAATTAGGAAATGTGTCCTCTCCCTGGCCAGCCTTACACTGCTGCCTTCAAGCATACATGAAGCTCAGGCAAAGGATGGGCTGACTTGTTTCTTTGTTAAAATCTTTTTCACAGACATAACTGTGCATTTTTCCTGCCATATTAGGAGGAAGGACTGTCTGCTTTGGGTCAGCACTTATTTTATAGCCTGGGGAATGGAAAAAACAAGGGCAATTCTGAGTTTCCCATCAGAATTTCTGATTCAAAAGGCAAAGCCTGAGCTCCACTCTTAGAGACTGATCCCCAACCTGAAACCTGCATGCAGTGAGCTGAGTCCTTAAGAAGTCCTCTTCATGATAGGAGATTTATTTAACATCCTGGAGTTTCACTCTGTGCAGTGCAAAGCACCATACCATCCATGGTGTGAGCAAATAAGCAAGCACATGAGATTTCTGATCTTTATATTCACTAGCTGACTGTTAAAGCTGTGTTTTCTCCCACTCCCTAAAACCACACTCTACCACCCTGGCTCCAGGCTATAGAAAAAGGATTGAGTGGTGCTGTTTATTGAGCATACAGAAATTCTAGTTAACTTGCCAACTCCTCTTGAAAGAGCATTCCTCAAGTGAATTCCTCTCCCTTTCTCACTGCTTGGTAGTGGTGAAGTGGAATATTTTGTAAATGTTTCTAAAGAAGCACAAAGCTTCATGTCTCCCACTCTTCATTTCTTCCTTTGTGTGCTTGCTTTCTCTTCCAGTGCTAGCTTAGCTTGAGGGTAGCAAGCTGTTCTGAGGGGCTGGAGGGAAGAACTCGAACAATGCTGAACAATGCTGTATGTAGAGAAAAGATAGAAATAAGAACATTCCCCAATGAGTCTTTTTTTCCAAAACAAAAAAAAAAATCTAACAGAAACACCATGGTCAAAGCAAATCCTGTAGGACATAACCAAGTCTTGATTTTCACTCATTAGAAGAGGGACTTTGCAATTGGTGCCGTGCAGTATCTTCACTGCATTTATCCTCCTGGGTCAGTCCCTGTGCCTTCCAGCCAGGCTGTACACTCTCAGCCCTTGCTCAGGAGCTCAGAGCATTTCAGTGTGCCTGCTAGAGCAGCAAGCTGTCTGTTTACATGGGTTAGCTATGGAGGACTGCAGGCCCTGCAGGTCTCTGTCATGCTGCCATCATGTTCAGTCTAAGACAGAATGAAGCTTACTGACACTTTATCTCCCAGGGTTAACACCTCCCCTCTGAAGGACAGACCTTCCTTGGTAACCACTGTCCCAGGGCACCAAGTACTTCTATTGTCCCTATTGCCGATTTTTGCCTGCCATGTGCCCTGAGGCATTCCTCCATTCTGCAACTCTGCAACTGTCCTCAGTCCTGTGTGTTGTGTGATGTGCATCTGCTTCCAGCATAACCCTTTAGGAAGGGAAGGAGATGAATCTAAATGTTATACCCTGCGCTTCCTCCAAATACAGACGGAAGCATAAGCCAAGTGTTTTTCCCTGCACCCAGAAGGAGTTGGTTGCACAAACAGCTGGTTTGGCATGACAGTACAGGACCATAAAATGGCAATTTTTTGGCTTCTCCTCTCTATGCTTTGTGTTCATATATTTTATTAGGGGAAGTAGAAAGGGTGGGAAAAAGTAGTTACCTGTGTAGGATCTAAAAGGCTGAATGGATTAAGGCAATGTACATGTGGCTATCGTAGAAAATTGAACACTAACCCTTCTGAACTGCAGCCCCTTAAGCAGGTTATGACCACGTGGCAAATTTGTTGGCTTATTATGAAATAATCTGGACAGCCTGTCAGTATGTATTACCTGCAGACTGGGCTGACTCCCTCAGTCTGGGCCTGTGTTCAGACCTTTGATTCAGCCAGAAGGTTTTCCTTGAGCCCTCATTAAAGGATACGCTGTGGTGACTTCCCAAGAAGGTATTTAGATACATGGCCATACTCTCCTATATGACCCTCCTCTCCTTAGACCAGTCTCAGCTACTGGGGCCTGGAGAAGGCAAAAGCAAAGAGCACAGACCTTTACTCTGTTGCAGCAGTACAGACTCATAGAATCATTGAACCATTTAGTTTGGAAAAGACTTTTAACACTGAGTCCTACTGTTAAAGCCCTAAAATCTTCAGAGCTGCTAGGCACTCTCCTAAATGCAGGCTGCATGCAAGAAAACTAATTGTTCCTTGTTCCAATTTTTGCACCAAACCAGATGGTCTTCTCAGGCCCCATTTTCAGTCTGAAGTTGTACAGAATACTAAGAGGAGGAGCACCATGGAATATGAAAGGGTGCATCACTGTCTGTCTAAATTACTGTGCAAACAGGATATTGCTGCTGGTGCATCCACAAAGGAATTTGCATTGAATGCCTCTTAAAGCCAGGCTGGCCTTTTGTTAGGAACTACACAATTTCAGTTGTTAAATCACCTGAGTTTAAGCAACTCCTTTCCTTTTATCAGATGTTAATTTTGCCCTTTAATGGAAGCTGGCTTTAAACTCCAGGGTCTCTGAATGCATGTCTCTCCTGTCTGCACTCCTCCTTGCCAGATGTTTGTGAGGAGTAGCAGCCTTGTGTTGAGGAAGGCCTTTAGATAGCACGATCTAGTCTGCTTTTCTAGTGGGTGTAAATGAACTTGGGCTGAAAGGAAGGTGATATCCAAGAAACCATCCTAAAGGCTCATTTGATGTCTTATCAGACTTACCTTCAAGCCAGCACTTGGAAGAGTCATTGGATCATGTCTGACATCGCTGCATGTCTACCCCCAACATGTGTGGTTTGCCACTGGGTCTGATACGCTGTTCTAGCTGTCTTGCTTGCAGATGCCTTGCAACTGCAAAAGCAGATGACCATCCCTAATGCATGGACTTTGAAAGGGACTCCAGGACACTCCCCTACAGACAGGATGGACTCAGCTGCTTCTGGCTTGTCTTTCTAGTTCCTTTCCCAAAAGGAGGTACCTACTGGGCTCAGCTGTGTGGTGGCTGAGACATTGTTTTGCAGTTCTGAATAGAATGCTTACCTCTCCTTGCAGTCTGTCTGTACTTGGGCTGGCTTGCAAGCTGTACAATGGTGTGCAGGAGACTTGAAAAGTACAGTCCCCTGTATGTGACTCAACAGAAACATGAAGATGCTTTTGAAGAAAGGAAGAACCCATCTGAGCACCAGATGGAACTACAGGAAAAGGAAAATAAGCAGTAACTAGAAAGGTTGCCAAGTGCTGTCTTGGCCTAGGGCAAATCTCAGTTGTCCAAGTTAATCCATCTCAAATGCAGTGCTGATACCAGCAGGAGGCAAAGTTCACTTTCAGATGCACACCAGAAACAGCATGTCCCCAACTCTACACTGCAGCCAAATACTAGTGTGGAGAGTCTGCTGGACTGCTGAAGCACAGAAATGAGATCTAGGGTCCCTTGATGCAGTTGGCACATGTTTGCTCTAACCTCAGGCAAGTAACATCCCCTCTTAAGGTCCATTCCTTTCTGCAGCACAGGGGAGAAACCTGCTGTTCCTAGATGCTACTACCACACTGCATGGATGTCACCAGGTGTGTGATGGGGCACCACTGATAGCACAGCTATGCAAGCAAGATACAAAAAGTACACCATAGATACATTAAGAACATTTTCAAGGTATTACTCTGCTTTATCTTTGTTTACTACCTTCTGATGTTGCTTGGATGTGCCAGAAGGCTGTGAGGTAGAAATTAGTAGAGACATCAAATAGCATTTGGAGAAGATGTTTGCCAGGGATGTATTTCCCTGTTATTTGGCAGCTGGCTCTCACAAAACTATCTTTTCAGTCTGCATACTGCTGCAGAGAACATGCAAGAAGATTGGGAGGGAAGAAAGCACTGAAGAGCTTGTTTGGGATATTCCCATAGCAGTTTAATTCTCTTACATTTAAAAAAAAAATCATCTGAGAGTATAAACTGGAAGTTTTCCCTGGGATCTTTTCTTTTTCTACTCTCCCTTCAATCTCAGATGAGCTATATCCACTCTTGCCTAGAATGAAGTAAGCTTTGTCACTGGACTGCTGCTTGGCTCAATCACAAGCAGCACGTTCAACAGAAACGGTTGCATAGCTGAGCAGTGCTGCAGGATAATCTGGGATATGTTAAGCCTAAGGGAAAGGCTTGAGATGGTTTTCATTTTAAGGTGCTTTTCACCTCTAGGAGAATATTGCATCCTTGTCACGTTCTTTCAAGGTTTTCCTGTGAGAGGGATGGCTCCAGAGATAGAACTGCATCTCCTTAGAAAAACACTGTTCTGTTCCAGATCCACACAAGCTCTGAAGCAGAAGGGCCATGCAAGCACTGCTTGCATGCAGAACTGTCTGTGCCTAACATTTGACTTCCAAGCCTCATTGTACATCCTGTAGCTGAGTTGCCCCCCGTGCTGTGCAGTGACTGGGGTGGGAGAGTCAGCACTGGCCATGATGCCAAGCAGCTACAGCCTCCCAAACTGAAGAAGAATCAGACCAGGAAATAGGGGAAGGAGCAGCGACTGTAGAAGGATAGCTAGTTGTCACAGGTAATCTTTGGTATCCATGTCCAGTGGTTAGTCCTAGAATTGCAAGCCTTGTTATATTGCACATGTCCTCCTTCCACTCCTCTTTCCTCAAAGCAGTCATCACCTTTCCTCCCCGCTGCCCCATGCACTAATGATGAGCATCAGAGGCAGTTGCACCAAAGTGACTCTCAGCTTAGTTCTGCATCCCTCTCTCCCACCCAAACCCAAGGCAGCCTGGACAGTTATCACAAGTCTAGTAAATCCACTTGGGTCTCTTTCCTCGTGTGCTATAGCTTCCTCCGCACGCGCTCTAGCTGGGCAGTAGAGGAGGCTCTGACGGCATCTCAAGAAGCCTCTTTGCCTCCTGGCAGCATCTCGCAGACATGCACCTTACTGGGAATGTACTGGGTTGATGATGGTGAGATCTGGCACTGCTCATTTTGCGTAGGTGGCAGCTGATGGGGATTTACCGGGGAAAGCTGACAGAAAGTGGCTACTGTCCCTTTTCTTTTCTTTTTTTGAGGGAGAGGGGGATATTCTTCTATTTTTTACTTTTTTTTTGGCATTACAATTATTGTCCACCTTCCAGTGGCCAAGTTCTGGGCTGCATTAATAATTGGAGTTCATTGGCTGTCCAGGCAGGTATGGAGCTTTGCACCAACCTTACTTAAGTTCTTACATTGTGGCTGTATTCAGAGCCTGGATGCAGGCTGGGTTTCTCCCATGCTGTCAAAAAGCTTTCAGCAGGCTCCAGATCTATATTTTCTGGTAGACACGGAAGCAGCACTCCTCTGAGTCCAGATCATTTTGTGTCCTCAGCTTGGAAGAAACAACCCAAGCAAATGCTTCCCAGGTCTCCTTTCCCCATGGGGTTCCCAGCACCTCAGGGGAGAGACTGCAGAAAACATTTCAGGATCACCAAAAGCAAGATTGTTTTGAGATGTATTTAATGGAAATATCTTTCAGGAGGAGAGACCTCCTGAGCTTTGTGTCAATCTCAAGAGCAGGAAATTAATTTCTGGCTGTCCTTGCATATAGTGAATGAAACACAGCTGAAACAGCCAAATGCAAAGTAGAGTTAAATGTAGGATTTGAGATTAATAACCTTTTAATTAGGAAGATAAATTTGTTGTAGCTTGACCTTAGTCCATGTTAGGAACCTGCTAATCATTTGATATGGAGAGTGTATTAATGCTGCACTTAACTTGGCCATTGGTTTTAGTCCCTGGTTGTGGGAGCTCTTTGGGGGTACTCCCAAAGCCTCAATCTGCATCTTGTAAGAGTTTCTTTTCTTTCCTTTTTTTTTTTTCCTGTTCAGAACATGTAGCACTGTTGAATTATGTTCCCTTCTGCGTAGAGTATTGCCTTAAACAGATCAGTTGTGTTGTGGTTTGTTTTGGGTTTTCTTTTTTTCTACCATCGGTTTTATGCATTAATTTATTCTAAAATGTAGGTTTGTTTGGTGGTTTTGGTGTTTTGGTTTGTGTTTTTTTTCCAAAACCATGGAATGTGTATAATATTTTTTTTAACATTTCCATTGCAGTATTTATCATTGTTACTAGTTGTGTGTAGTGTAACAGAATTAATGATATTAAAAAGCATACATACAAAAAAAAACAGCCTGCCAGTCTTTTTCATTGGAGCAAACCAGGGTGAGAGCATGTTGACTGCACCATCTCCTCTGAGCCTCACACAGTCACAGATGCCAAAATCAGCCAGTGCCAGTGGCTCATGCTGACAGACTGTCTGTTACGGGGTTACTCCCCCTCCAACTGGGAATCTTGGACTGCAACATCCTGCAGACCACTACACCACCCCAGGGTGCTGGCCACAGAGCTGGTGTGGGGCTAGGCACCTTCATGTCCTTCCTTCTCTCCCAAGCCTCTCACTGGCTCCCAGCAGAAGCATGGGATGATGGAGAGCCTAAACCTGGCTCAACCAAGACTGGTGGCATGTGAAAATCCACAGCAGCTTGTTTTCTCCATTTGATCCCTAAACAACACAAGTCACATTTGCCTGGAGGCATTTGGGTGCCCAGCTCCACCACTACCCACAGCAAACACAGCTCTGCAAACCTTGCTAGCTGGCATCCACTCTGCAAGATGGACCCAGGGTCTTTACCAGTCTTCTTGGAAAACATGGCAGCAGAGGGGCCAGAGCCAGGAGCTTGAGCTGCTGCTGTGTGACAAGCCAGGGCAGAGCAGGATTTCTGCAGGGGCAAGGACTTCTGCTGAACTCCCCAGCTCAGGGAAAAGCAAACCCAGTTCAGCGAGACCCATTCCTGGCATAACTCAGCTGCTTCTCTGTGCTGAGATGGATGAGAATCACTCGCTTGGACTGTAGAACTCATCAATCAGGACAAAGAGCAGACAAGCTACACAGGATCACCTAATTCCAGGTTTTTAGTTAATAAGAGGAGACAGAGCAGGCAATAGTTCTTTTGGTTGCCCAAGCGGGATGTGGTGGTGGTGCCTGGTGCTGTGCCCTGGGTGCTGGCTGGAGTAGTGTGATGCTGTGTGCATGAAGCTGAGTTGCTGCAGGATTTCCAAGGAAATACAGGGCAGAGGGGCTGGAAAAGCCACAAATGCTGCTCCTGCACCTCCCAAAATAAAATTATCTTGACTAGGACCAGTTGAAACTGTTTCCTACTATTGTTAAGGTAATTGCTGGCAGGAGGGAAGGAAGCCCCAAGCCAGGACAAAACTAGGAGGGTACAGCCCATAGAGTGATGCAGGCAGCAGTTGCTAGAAGCAGACCGGTGCTATGGGAGTGACAGAATGCCACCAAATGTCCCTGCTCCCACATTGTGACATCACTGACCACATAAGCACCACCCAGGGCTGGCACAGCAGGGCACCAGGCCAGCTCCCTTTTACTGTGTGGGCTGCAAGTCCCCAGCCCCACGGAGTGCTGCTCATCAGCGGGGCATCCCTGGAACTCTCTGGGACTCCAGGAACTCTCATCCCATCAGGCTGCTGCACCATGTTCCTCTTCTCCAAGAAACTCAAGACCCCTGTCAGCACTTACACCGACTCCTACCGCCCACCATGCTCCGTCAGAAAGCCCATCAAGCAGTGTGTGCAGCCGCTCTGGAGAGAAAACACATTTGTGACAGAGGTAGGTGCCACAGTGTGCATGTGTGTAGTGGGGGGAACATGGAGTGTGGATGGGAAAGCTTTTGACACCCCATATATGGCCTGTGTTTCACCAGTTTCTTTTCCCCTGGAGATGTACTCTGCAGTGCACCCCTTGTCACAGCTGATGTTCACCACCGCTAGTTCTCACACATCAGCCTTGCCCATCAATAGGTTTGAGTGTGCAGTTCCAAAGGGGAAGGGGGGCTTTCCATGCAGCGGTACTGTCTGAAGGACCGGGGGTGGATCTGAGCACTGAAAACCCCTCTCCCGGCTGTGGTCCTGGACGAGAAGCTGTGGCTTTACTGCGGGTATGTCTGTGAGACATGCAGCGTCCGGGCCCTGTGGTTTGGCACGCTTCAAGCTGGCTCCTCTTGCAGGCTCGTTAGCGAGTGCATTACAATGAGGGAGCCAGCAGAGGGCATGGAACGGGGATGTCGTTACTACAGGGACACCAATGGCTCATACAACAAGGGCCCTCTTCTGCTTTGCAGGACCCCAGGCTCTTGGGCTTTCACAGCTGTAGATCCTGTAACTCCCTTCCCAACATGATGGCCACAAATGCAAATGCTGCCATGTGGCCTGGGTGTCTCTCTCCACTTCCCATTGTCTTTAGGGATTAACAGTGCCCCCAGTGCACAATCCATCAAGCCAAGGCCAAATCGAGCAACTGATCCAGGCAGCAGCACAGGCGTATGACAGGAACCTCACTGACCTCAATGCCTACAGGCCTGAGAAGTACTGGCTGGACAGGTCTGAAGGTACTGACAAGGTCCCAGTTGTTCCCCTGTGTACCACAGGGCACATCCCCTTGGAGCTGGGCTGAGGGTGCCAAAGTATCTCTGTTCATCCCCCTTTTGTATCCTGTGTCTCCCCCATGTTGGTGAAGAGATTCTCCCTCCACATCTGCACTTGTGCTTTGCAGCCACCTGTTCCCATCCCTGCACAGTTAATGTCCCTGTCCCTGAAAGTCCCCAGGGTTCTCTCCCCTAAATGCACCCAATGGCAGATGCTGCCTGGCAGACACCCTCCTGGGACCCAGTAGTCCCCAGCAATCAAGGCTGGAAGTGCCAAGTGCCTTCAAAGATCCTTAAAAGGACCCCAGGAACACCATGTCAGCACCCCTGACATGCCCCCTGGCCCCATGGCATTGCATTTTGGGGAGGCAGTGGAACAGTCATAACTGTCCAGCTGCACCCACTTGTTACCCCAGCACCACAAGACACCCTGGCCTGTTGCTTTTGCATTGTAGAGAAGTACAACCCAATTTTTATCAAGGAGGACAAATATGCCACCTGGAGAACAGGTTCCTACAACAGCGCTGCCTGGAATAAGCACTCCTCTTACCTCCCACTCCTGCCCAAGGTAGAGTTCACCCCCACTGTCCCCCCAAAACTGAAGCTGGCACAGGTGCTGCCAGCACCTCAGGCTCTGCAGCAAATGCATTGCAATCCTGCAATTACTGTCATCACTTTTTGCAGGAGACAAGGATGGAGAACTTCCTGCACAGCATACCTGTGCCATACATTGTGAAACCCACCTACCTCAGCCGATACGGTAACTGCCCTCACCCTGTCCCTGTACTCTGGCTGCAGCTGTGCCTGTGCCATGCTAGTGTCCAGGTGACAGGCTGGCTGCTTCTCCTCACCCTTACCCTCCACTTGCAGACAAGGAGGTGGTCAACAACATGCTGCACAAGGTGCCTGTATACACTGTGATGGGAAGGGGACCCTTACAAGGCTACTACAGCCCCTGCTCTGGCCGCCACTACTGCCTGCGAGGGTTGGACTACTATGTAGATGGAACTTCTGCCCGAAGGCATCTCTACAGACAAGGAGAGAAGGCTGTAAGGTTAAAATAATTTCAGATGGGATGGGATGGGATGGGATGGGATGGGATGGGATGGGCCTCCCTTGTCCTCAGGGCCACCACTCACCCTATCTCCTCTGTTTTTTGCAGGAGTATTCCGTGCTGCAGCTACAGCCCCAAAGCAACGTTCTGTGCATCTACACGTTTCCGCCAGCCGTACTCCCCGAACTCCTTTACCTTTCCTAGGTGAAAAGATTCTGCCATATTAGGTTCAGTTTGGGAGCACTCAGAGCCAGTTGCCCAGGGGGAAAAAGCCTTTTATTTTTTCCTAATGCTAGCCAGACAGTGGCTCTTTTTCAACAGACTTTCAAGCAGATGGCTCAGAGGGCTTTTCTGGGAGTGATGACGCACACCTGAAGGTATAGCAGGTTCCATCACAGTGCCCATGCAGGTAGCAATGCAGCTGCTGCACCTCCATCTCACAGGTTAAGTGTTTAAGACCAGGGAGGGCAGGACACCATTGCAATGCTGGCCTTGGAGCAACAGTTACCAAATTTAGTCCTAGGGCAGGTGTTTCTCTTTCTGTGCCTTGTCCCATCCACCATTCATTGGGACTGTACAGCATCTGAAAACGTTTTGGCACCTGCAAGCCCAGCTGCATGTACCTTAGCGTCTCCCAGGTTTTGGGCCCACATCAGTGTTTCTTGTGCTGCTCTTGTATATTCTATTTTCACTGTTTGTTTTTTTTAACCCAAGAACCTGTTCCCTGGTCACACTGTTGGTTATTCAATAATCGACCTGTCTGCCCACTGCAGATGTGGCAGCACCTTTTAATCCCCATATATTTACCTTTAGGGTGTCTCCATCGCTGAGGCAGCTCTTTTCAGCCCTGGGGAAGCAGCAAGGGAAGAAGGGAAGCTATCCAACCAGCTTAGTCATCACTCTGCTGCTGCATCAACCTCTCAGTGGGCCAAAATCAGGCTTTGCAGAAAATGTGTCATTGGATTTAAATTCCCAATCCCAGAAGCTAAAACCCAACAGTAACAAGATCAAACATTCAGTACTGGGTTCTCCGTAGATGTCTGTATGCCCAGGCCTTGTTGACATGTTTCTGAGGCTGTTCTCCACTGAGAAACAGGCAGATTCTCCTGGACTGACATAGCTCTGGTAATGAAAAATGTAGGAAAATGACAGTGCACGAAAGAGTGGGTGTTTGCAGGGTGGGAGACCTGCTGGAAGCAGCTCACAGAGATGGCAGTGCCAGGAAGCTTCACGTCTTCTGGCCAGGCTGTGCTTTGGTCTCAGTGCCCAAAGTGGGTGGGTACAACCACATGTTCACTGCTCACCCCTGAGCAATCATGGTAGCCAGAAGCAGATTTTCTGTTGTTCTTCCTCACCAGGGTTTCATCCTCTCATGGCTGATAACTTTATCTGCCTTCCTAGGTGGAACACGTCCCACTTCATGAAGCTAGGAGGAGTCCAGAGAGGCAGCTATGTAATCCATCCTGAGTTTACCTCAGAGGCTTTCTCTGCCCCAGGTCGCCGTTGAAGAGCAAAGATGAGCTTTCATTAAAACTGGCTCACGTAACTGTTCCACTCAGACACTTTCCTACAGGCTGGGGAAGATTCTGAGGAGGGGTGAGAAACTTCCAACGACCGCTGACTTAGTGGGCACTTTAACTAGGGGGCAGTACCCTGCCACCACCCGTAAGCTGGAAAGCAAGAAAGCATACATGGAAAGGGCTCAGAGCATAGTAACACAGCCCGAAATAGAAGCAGTCGTTGATACTCGTGTTTGTCGGCTTCGTGCCGGGCTGCTCAGGATGTGCTTGCTCTGCCAAGTTACCCAGGAAGAGCTGCCATCCACCTGCGATACCAAGCACGTACACGAGCTAGAGGAGGAGAGGCATTTGAAAGCAGTGCATAACGAAGAGATGAAATTCTCTTCTCTGACTGTGATCTGGGAGCCCAGAGTTAGTGCGGAACGTCACCACGTGGGCCTTCCATCTGTCTAGCAGATCAAAGAAGGGGCTGCAGTCCCCTAGTGCTATGCCGTGTCCACAACAAGTGGAGCCCCCAGTCTTGCTTAGGGCGGAGTGAAAGAGAGAAAGAGAGAGAGAAAGAAAGAGAGAGAGAAAGAAAGAGAGAAAGAAAGAAAGAAAGAGAGAGAGAAAGAGAGAAAGAAAGAGAGAAAGAAAGAAAGAAAGAAAGAAAGAAAGAGAGCGAGAAAGAGAGCAAGAAAGAAAGAAAGAGGGAGAGAGAGAGAGAAAGGAAAGAGAGAGAGAAAGAAAGAGGGAGAGAGAGAGAGAAAGGAGAGAGAGAAAGGAAGAAAGAAAGGAGAGAGAGAAAGAAAGAAAGAAAGAAAGAAAGAAAGAAAGAAAGAAAGAAAGAAAGAAAGAAAGAAAAGAAAGAGAAAGAAAGAAAGAAAGAAAGAAAGAAAGAAAGAAAGAAAGAAAGAAAGAAAGAAAGAAAGAAAGAAAGAAAGAAAGAAAGAAAGAAAGAAAGAAAGAAAGAAAGAAAGAAAGAAAGAAAGAAAGAAAGAAAGAAAGAAAGAAAGGAAGGAAGAAAGGAAAGAAAGGAAAGAAAGAAAGAAAGAAAGAAAGAAAGAAAGAAAGAAAGAAAGAAAGAAAGAAAGAAAGAAAGAAAGGAAGAAAGGAAAGAAAGGAAAGAAAGAAAAGAAAGAAAGAAAGAAAATATAAGCATAAAACCCGTATCCTGGCCCAAAAGCATCCCAGCACAGCCCCACCAGTGTCAAAGGGTAGCACGGCCCCAAGGGTTCCCCTGGCCCCAAGTGTCCCTGAGCACCCTCCGGGACCTTCGGGACCGCCGGGACTGGTGGTGCCGCGGCTCGGGTAGCAGCTAGGCAAGCGCGGGTGGAACTACATCTCCCAGCGGGGCTCACCGCGCTGGGGCGGGCCGGGCCGAGGCTGGAGCCGGGGCGGGGCGGCGGGAAGCCTTCAACCCCGGAACCGCGGCCGGTCAACGTCTGCGCTCGGCCTCGCTCCCGGTGGCCCCGCTCCGCCCCGTCCCTGGTGCCGCTTGGAGCCCTGCTATGGCCCGGCACCGTCGGTAAGTTTCCCGGATCCTGGAGCTGCCCCCGCGAAGAAGTATGCAGCAGCCCTCCGGCCGCGGAAGGACAGGGGTGTCGGCGGGCGGGGATGGAGGCGGGCGAGGGGCGGACAGGGAAGGGCGGGCGGGAAGCAGGGTGTCCGTGCATACCTGCGCCCTGGTCCTGGGGTGCCGGCCCTCCCGCTTCGCGTGTCGCGGCCGCCAAGTTCTTAAGATGATGTACTGGGAGTCATGCTGCCTCCGGGCTCCACTTTGCAGGGTGTAGCTTCAGCTTTTGCTGCTAGACAGACGTTTGGCTGGGAACACTTGGGCAGGTATCAGGGGGGCTGGCCACCAGACGAGTGACAGGCAGTCTGTTACACCCTCTCCCATCTTAAACAGAGCGGGACAGCAGCATGTTCTGCAATATTCTGGGGTGGGTTTGGGGTGGTTTCTAGGACAGTCTCTCCATTAGCAAGTGCCAGCAGTGGTGAAGAGCAGCCCAAGCTGTTTTAGAAAGCACTAACCCTTCTTTCCCTTTTCCCTCTCGGGATGCTAAACTGCACCAGTACAGGTTGGGAGGCAAGTTATCCATGGAACAGCAATGTGCCCTTGTGGCCAAGAGGATAAATGGTATTCTGGGTTGCTTTAAGAGGAGTATGTCCAGCAGATCGAGGGAGGTTCTCCTCACCCGCTACTCTGCCCTGGTGAGACCTCACCTGGAATATTGCATCCAGTTTGGGGCTCCTCAGTTCAAGAGGGACAGGGATCTACCCGAGAGAGTCCAATGGAGAGCTATGAAGACAATTAAGGGACTGGAGAACTGCTTTTATGAGGAGAGGCTGAGAGTCCTGGGGCTGTTTATTCTGGAGAAGATAAAAACTGAGAGGGGATCTAATAAAAGTATATAAATATCTGAGGGCTGGGTGTCACGAGGGCTCTGCTCAGTTGCACCCTATGGTAGGACAAAGGGCAGTGGGTATAAACTACAGCACAGGAGGTTCCGCTTCAACATGAGGAGGAACTTCACTGTGGGGTCACAGAGCACTGGAACAGGCTCCCCAGAGAGGTTGTGGAGTCTCCTTCTCTGGAGACTTTCAAGACCCATCTGGATGCATTCCTGTGTGACCTGTGCTAGATTCTATGGTCCTGCTCTGGCAGGCAGTTGGACTCGAAGATCTCCAGATGTCCTTTCCAATCCCTAACATCTTATAATCCTGAATGATCCTGTGATCCTGTGTACTCATGATGGCAAAGGGCAAGTGCCTATCTCAGCAAACACCTGCGGCCCCCTGGGAGATGAGGGTCAGCAGGTTGTGTCTGCACAGCTGGATCTACACATGGAAGAGCTGCTAGAGAGTACTTTAAGTGACAGCCTTTGCATTTGGCCCAACATCACTGGGTACTGATGAAAATGCAGTCCTGAGTTGCCAGCCCAACCTCATCAACCATCTGCTGCACTCTGGAGCAGCCAGCACCTGGAGCTTCATGGTGACTTGATGTCTGGAAAATCACATGGGCCATGCCAGAGGGATGTGCTTAGGTTTCCATTTCTTCCCCCTATCACATTGTAGGGCTTGGGTGTTGGAATGGGCTCGGGTTTCAACCTGTCTCGGAATCTGAAATGCTGAGCACTCCCAAAGTACTGAATAAGCTCTTTTTCAAAAAGATCTGGGTGGACAACATTGGTCACCTGGTCCCACTGTGGGGTAGTTTGTCTTTCAGGGTGGAGATGAGCAGCAGTGAGATTAACACCTGTGGGAACATTGAGGAAAGAGTGTTGGAGTGATAGGGTAGACAAAGCACATCTTGTCACAACAGAAACTGGGTCGAGGGACCAAAATGCAGCAGCAGAGACACGGAAATCTTTTCATTTGTGTATCTGACATGGCACACATGGGAATGAATTAAGCTAAGGGCAGACTGATGCCTTGCACTGGGCTTTCATATGCCTGCCTACTGGGCTGTGTACAGGGCTGGTGCTGGCTCTTTCAGTGGGAGCAGTGAAATTGTTGCATTTGGGTTTTTTTTGGGGGGGAGGATGGAGATCTATGCCATCCCAGCATGCTGCCATGTGAAACAACTTATATTTGGTTGTGGAACAACTTTTTTTCGGTGTTTGCATTTGCTGCCATCAGTCATGAACTGGCTGGTTTTAGTGGATGCCTCTCCAAGAGCTAGTCACCCTTGCAGATGCCAAGGAGATTGCTGCTGCGCTCTGGGTTGTCCCATGAGCTGTGGCTTTGGTCCTGGCTGCTTTTAGCTTTCCTAGGGGCTGTCGGACATCTCCAAGGTGGACACAGAGATGTCCTGTAAGGAAGAGCACTGGAACTTTCTCTCCCATTTGTACAGTACTCTTTGATATGAGTGGACCTTTATTTTAAATTCTGCACAAATCTTTGGGAGTCAAACAAATCCAGGTGCTGTGATGTGCCTCCAGGTAGGAGAAAGTGAGAGCCCTTGGAAATGGTTTAGTCATGAGCTGGCAGCTCTGCAAGCAGTGTGCAGGGTTAAAGTGAAAACCCAGCTTATTAAAACTTCTACTTGCTAATCAGCACAACGTCAAGATCAAGAGAGATGGTGTTGCAAAAGGGGAATTGCCAGGAGTGTTAATGTGTCATCTGCTGTCAGAATTGACATTCGGTGGCTGTTTTTTGTTCATGGTCAGACACTGGATGTGGTGTTGTTTGAAGCATCACTTGGCACTGGCAGATTCAAGGGACATAATTAGGCTATACAATATGGGTGAAAATGTTTAAGGCTGGGCAGAGCTAATGCCACATCTTGTAATCTCCTGTCTGCTCTTGCAGATGAAGCAAGGTCTACACTTTGCCAATGAGCTCTGTATTCATGTGGCTCCCTCGGATTTGGGATTTATCCTCAGGGTGCCCAGTACTGTTTAATCCTGGCTTACAAACCCACCTGTAGCAGCACGGCTGCTTGTTTGTTTTCACTCAAGGCAGTCTCATTACTCTGCTATATTACGGCTCTACTTTGAATCACAGGACTTGGGGAAGGGAAAAAAAAATAGTCAAAACCCCTGGCTTGGTTTTTATTTTTTTTCTGGTTCTGGAGACTCTGCGAATGCAGGAAGTGCAAAGCTGTCCCTTTCCACTCACCTGGCAGCGAGGTGAGATGCCAGCCCGCATCCCGCCACCCCGGGAGCCGAGGCTCGGCAAGGCGCATGCCCTCTGCGCCGCCGCGATGCCTGCGGCAGCCGCCTCTTGGCCCTCTGCCGCTGCCTCGGCACACCCCGGCCGGAGGGTTGGCTGATCACGCATCCGTCGCGGTGCCTGAGAAAACACGCCGGTGACGTGCTGGGTCTCCTCCTCCTCCTGCCCACGGACACACGCTGCTCGGGGCACAGCCAGCTCCTAGCCCAGAAACACCCCTGGTTGATGGAGAGGAGAGAGCTGCTGGGGACATGGACACATAGCAGTGCTTTTTTTTTATGTGCTTAAAAAGCCAGCTCTGGTGGAGCCAGCGAGCAGGCAGGGACCCCTAGGAAACGATGTACGGGTAAGTACCGGCACCATGTCCCGGTGTGATGAGCCGCCTTCTGTTGGGGCTGACAGCTGCGTGCTCTGGGAATTTGCTGCCGTGTCTTGCCACGGAGGCAGCAGTCCCAACCGCAAGAATCTATCACTTTGCGGGAGGTGCAGAGACCTGTCATCACTGCAGCCGTTCTGCAAGCCTCTCAGACCAGGCAGTGGGATTGGTGAAGGTGAGGGGTCGCCTGGGAAGAAGGCATATGTCCCACTCACTCTTTGTCCTGCTAAGGCAAAATTGCTTCCCTAGCTTGGAGTCTGGGGGTCTGTGCCACACATACTCACTCCGGAGTTGTTTGTGCACTGTGGGGATAAACCCAGGGCCATGGGGTGATCCGGTGTGGTATTCAGACGGATCCTTGTGGGTGGCTCTGCAGGGCTGGGGGAGGAATCCTTGCCTCTGATCTGTGGGGAGGCAGGTTGTGTGGAGAGCAGCCCCGTGCCAGCACTGCTGTTGTGTACCCCAACTGTCCCACCTGCTCCCATCAGCACCAAGCGGCTGGAACAGTGATTTCACCCTTTAGGACTCCACGAAGCCCTACAGAGAACACCAGTGCTGCTGCAGATCCCTCTAAGGGAAATGAATCCTCCGGGAACAGTTTACTTGTTCCCCATCTCAGATTTGCAAAGTCCCTTTGTCAAGGCTAGTCTGCCACAAGGGATTGCAGAGTGAGCATGCAGAGTTTTTTCTCACCCCCACAGGTGAGACAAGTAATTTCCCCCTTTAATTTGCCATCCTTGTGCTCTGCTCTTTTGTGGTGTTGGAGATGCCTCCCAGTGAAATATGGGGCGTTCCTAGAGCTTCACTCCTGCCAAGATGCTGGGGGAGGAGGCGGCAGCACCTTGCACCAGAGGGGACAGTTTCCTGGCATCTCGGCATGGGAAGTGGGTGAATGTCTCTGCCCCAGCACAGTCCACCTGACCCTGCCAAGGTTGGCAGGGAGCAGTTAAATATTACTGTCCCTCTTTAAACTGTGCTAATTGCAAAGTTGCTGGGGTTAGTGGTGCTGTGGGTCTCGCAGCCCGTGGTTAGCCGTGGTGTTGGTAAAAATAGAAGCGGTTAAAAAATGGATTTTTATTTTTACTCCATAAAGTGTGCCCTGCTCAAATATTTTGCTTTCATCTTGAGTTGAGGCTGCTTCCTCAGAACATGAAGAATAAGCTTTGTTTTGGGTCAGCTGAGAAGCTCCAGCACAGTGAGCTGCAGACGTGGTGTTTGCCTTTGACATCCTTTCTCCCAGACGTTTTTCTTCTTCTCTTTTTTTTTGTTTTTTTTTATTAGGAGTTAAAGGTCACTGCAATGTCACCTTGGAGCAAAATAACAAGTTTGCATTCCAAAAAACAAATGTTGAAACAGGCTTTGGGGCACTTCTGTGGGCAGGTGTCTCCAGCGAGCTTGGGAAACTTACCTCTCTTCTGGGACAGAGCCAACTCACCAGCTGCAGAAAGTTCAGTTTGTAAACAGGGCACGCACACACACACACAAATAGAGGGTCAAGAAGGGCACAGAGTGAGGTTCTGGTTTTGGAGACCTCACTGGCCCTTTGATGTGCTGGGTGATGCCTGCAAACGCACTTTTAAGCATCTTTGTTGGAATAGTACCCAAGCAGGTGATGTCCATCAGCTCAGGGCAGCCACAGAGCTTTGATCGTAGCTCAGCCAGAGCAACCACAGCAGGATTAGTCTCACCGGAAAACCTGGTATGCGCATCCCTCCAGGGCAGATCAGTGCCCAAGGGCCACGTTTGTGAAACCTTTCCTGAAAAGCACGTTAATTCTCTACCGGAAGCAGCAGTGACAGCTCCTTCGGGTGTGTCATAAGCTCCAGCCCATGGTGAGGACAAGAAAGAGACAGTGTAAAAATAGAGGAGCTTCCAAACAGTTCATAAATAATAAACTGGACTCCTAAGAGGGAGGTGGAAGTCCCTAAAGCCGTGGAAGCAGCTGTCGGTTTTACATGGGGTGAGGAGGTGGCTGTCCCCACAGTGGCAGAAAAGGCCATTTCTTGGACTTAAAATGCTAAATGAGAGCCTGGTGAGACATAGCCTTTTATTTCAGAAGATGTGGAAACTTAAAAAAAAAAATAATCCTTTTCTCAACTAATTTGCAAGGCCTGCTTGATGGAGGCTGCATTTTATGTTTGCCCCACCTTGAGCTTTGGAGTCCACAGGTAAGGGAGGCATGAGACACTGGTAGAGACAGGTATTTCCATCTCCGTCTCTGGCATCCCAGAAATTCTCAGTGCTGAGAGGCAGTGAGCTTGCTGGGGCTCAGCCCCCATCTGTATTTC
Source organism: Dryobates pubescens (assembly GCF_014839835.1). Taxonomy (NCBI): domain Eukaryota; kingdom Metazoa; phylum Chordata; class Aves; order Piciformes; family Picidae; genus Dryobates; species Dryobates pubescens. Next base: position 85,835,407 of record NC_071657.1, on the reverse strand, counting down.
CAGAAGCGTCCTGCCTATTGCAGATTTGCTCAGCTGTGCTAGTTTTTGCCTGAGACCCTTCCTCAAACTTCCCTCACCCACATCCCTGATATAATCCTGTGCTGCTTCTGGTTCGCCCTAAACCAGGGAAGGGTTGATAGGGGGCATAAAAGTTGACTCCAAAACCAGCATCTGCCCACCACCCTCTCCTCCCTGCCTTTATTTCACAATTTTTGCTGGGCTCAGGTGGCTTCACATTACATGTGCTGATAGGTGAGGGCCCCATTCCTGGGGAGCAGGATCTATCCTTGGGTGACACAGGGTAGTTGCAGCCACAACTGTCCCGTGCTGGAGCTCCCTGCCAGTGAGCGAGGGCTCCCTGGGACTTGGCCTTGGGACAAGTCGTTTAGCTAAACCTATCACCCATTCAGGCTAATCACTTCCTAATGCCAAGGTAATCCCATTTAAAGCAACTGGCAGCCTAGAAAGTTACCAGCTTCCAGAGGAGGGTTAAAATGACCCTGCCAGCTATAAAAATGCTCCCCCAGCTGTGAAGCTTATCCCAATGAATGCTTCAAGATAAATATAAAGTGCTGTATGTGAGTCTGTATAGATCTAGCTGTGGGTTTACATGTGGGCATCTCCACAGTGGAGCAGCAAGGTTTAGGTTTAGGTGATACTTAGGACCCCTTTCTACTTTACTTTGTTCATTTGGGGGGATAAAGATCTGTTTGAGATAGGGGGGAAAACATTCTCCAGCTTGTTATCTTTGTGGCAGCCTCAGTATTTAATTCTGGATCATCTTTCTGAAAAAGAAACCAACCCCTTTAGAGGCAGTCACTATGACCAGCTTCATTTGTTCCCCATAAGAGGGGGTTTTACTTCTGTTTTGGCTGGAGTTGGCAGGTTTACAGCCCCAGAGCTTGGGGAGAAAGCATTATGCTATGTTTGCTGGCATTAGTCAGGTACTGGCCAGCTGCTCTGCAGCTCCTCTCCTTCCCCTGCTCTTCCTGTGACTGCATTAATTTCTTGCTCTCTCATAGCCTCACTTCACTTTTCCCCTCTGAATCTCCAGCACTGTACTTGGCCAAACCCAGCCAGCCCATGGCCAAGGAAAAGCAATTAGGCTCTTGGCACAGCCTGCTTCCCTGGGGCCGCACTGGGAGCAGGGGTGGGCTGAAGCCAAAATGCTGCCCAAAGCTGTGCTGGGTGGAGGAAGGACCTTTTGGAGGTCTTGCACTACTCAGTTCCAACAAAATTACCCTTCCTCCCACATGAAGCTGTTGCAGTGACTTCTGTGTGCATGGCAGGAGCAAGCCACTCTCCTTCTGCATGGTCCCTCCCACAGTCATGCTTTGCTGTGCAATGCATCCCCTACATGCTCCCTAAAACCAGCCATGAGCTGTGGGTACCCCGGGCCCATTTGGCTGTCAGGCAGCTGTGGAGAAGCACAGGTTTACCCACTTGGCTGCAAAACATCACCCAGCTCAAGCAGCCAGGGCATGTTGGGAATGGGGAGGGGACAGTGCTGCGGATAAGCCGAGTTAAATCTGCCAGGGAGGCAGTTTGATTAAAATTAGGAGCGGCTGCATGGAATTGATTACATGGTGTCTCTTACTGCTCTTAGTTATCTCTATCATTAAAGATGCTGTCAGTGTGAGCTCCTGCTCAGCCTCTTCCAACTCCCTCCCAGGCTCCTGCCTTGCTGAAAGTCTTTCCACTGAAAAAAATTAATTATGACAATGATTTGGCCCTTACTACCCTGGGGTTGTTCTCCAGATGGGGCTTAGGCTGTTCTCTGCACGTGTTGTCTGCCCTGGGTAATTGGAGATGTTGCCTAGCACTCAGTGTACAGCACCTAGCACGTAGCAGCCCAGCGGCGGGGCGCCAAGAGGAGCTGCAGAAACTGAGATGGCAAATGGATGACAAGGCGTCCCTTGATTCAGAGATTCTTCTGAGACTATTTATATCATCTTCTTTTTCAGAAACACATGCTCTGGGACTCAGGAGAGGTGGGAATGCTCCTAACAGTCCATTCACTTCTCCTGAGAGACCCACGCTTCCTGCAAAGAGACCCTTCTTGCCACTCCTCTGCCAAAAAGCTCTAGAGAAAGTAAAACACCATGTACACATTCCTTCCTGAGAACTTCACACCAGTGAAGCAGAAGCCCTCCAAGGAGCTGAGGCCCATGCTTGGGGCAATCTTGCTGGGCCTCCTCCTGTTCATTGCAGCAGTGGTGGCCTGGTGCTACTACACGGTGTCCCTGCGGAAGGCTGAGCGTCTCAAAACAGAGCTGATGGACCTGAGGGCTGATGGCTTTGTCATCAGGAACCAGCATGGGGAGGTGGTCTTCCGGCTGGCCTTCCGCTCGGGCAGCCTCAACCTGGAGTCCTGCTCCAAGGAGGGTGAGATTTTGAGCTGCACGCGGTCCAGCAGGGGCCCACTCAACTTCTTCATCCAGACAGTGAAGCCCAAGGACACGGTGATGTGCTACCGTGTGCGCTGGGAGGAGCTGGCGGACGGCCCGGCGGTGGAGCACACCATGTTCTGGGAGGACGCCCACTGGTATGGGGGCTCGGAGATGAGCACCCAGCACTGGCCCATCCGCCTGGCCGGCTACCAGGAGCCCATGCCCTACGTCACCAGCGATGTCTACTCCTTCCGCGACAGCTTTGGTGGCATCCTTGAGCGCTACTGGCTCTCCTCCAAGGCGGCAGCCATCAAGATCAATGACTCTGTGCCCTTCCACCTGGGCTTCAACGCCACGGAGCGCGCCCTCTTCTTCCAGGCCCGCTACAAGGACTCGCCGTACAAGCCCCCGCCAGGGCAGCCGCCGTTCCCCGAGCTCAGCTACCGCGTCTGCGTGGGCTCTGACGTCACCTCCATCCACAAGTACATGGTGCGCAGGTACTTCAACAAGCCCTCCAAGATCCCTGCCGAGAACGCCTTCCGATACCCCATTTGGTCCACCTGGGCTCTCTACAAGAACGATATCGACCAGGATAAACTCCTGAGATTTGCTGAAAAGATCAAAAAGTATCGCTTCAACTGCAGCCACATTGAAATCGACGACATGTACACGCAGGCCTACGGAGACTTTGACTTTGACCCCGTCAAGTTCCCCAACGTGACCGAGATGTTTGCAAAACTGAGGGAAGATGGATTTAAGGTCACCCTCTGGACTCACCCTTTCATAAACTACAACTCCTCCAATTTTGGGGTGGGAATCGAGCGGCAGCTCTTCATTAAGGAGCCGTCGGGACGGCTGCCGGCCATGGTGGAGTGGTGGAACGGCATCGGGGCCATCCTGGACTTCACCAACCCAGCAGCCCGCGACTGGTTCCAGAGCCACCTGCGCCAGCTCCGACACAAATACGGAATCTCGTCCTTCAAGTTTGATGCGGGCGAGACCAGCTACCTGCCCAAGCAGTTCAGCACCTTCCGCCCACTCTCGGACCCCAGCATCTGGTCACGGCGCTACACGGAGATGGCCATCCCCTTCTACGAGCTGGCCGAGGTGCGGGTGGGCTACCAGTCACAGAATATCTCCTGCTTCTTCCGCATCATCGACCGTGACTCTGTCTGGGGCTACGAGCTGGGCCTCAAGTCCCTCATCCCCACAGTACTCACCATCAGCATGCTGGGGTACCCCTTCATATCTGCTGACATGATTGGGGGGAATTTTTTCCCCAACAAGACAGACGGGGCGGTGGAGATCCCTGACCGGGAGCTGTACGTGCGGTGGCTGGAGCTGTCGGCCTTCATGCCCTCCATGCAGTTCTCGATTCCGCCCTGGCTCTATGACAAAGAGGTGGTGGAGATTGCGCAGAAGTTCACGGAGCTCCACGAGTCACTGGTGGCCCCGCTGCTGCTGGAGCTGGCTGGAGAGGTCACCGACACCGGCGATCCCATCATCCGCCCCATCTGGTGGATATCACCCCGTGACGAGGCTGCTCACAGGATTGACTCCCAGTTCCTCATCGGGGACACCCTTATGGTGGCACCTGTCCTGGAGATGGGCAAGCAGGAGCGTGACGTCTACCTGCCAGCAGGCAAGTGGCGCAGCTACAAGGGGGAGTTGTTCGAGAAGACCCCGGTGCTGCTCACAGACTATCCTGTCGACCTGGACGAAGTTGCCTATTTCCTCTGGGTTTCCTAAGGGGCTCCTCCATCAGCTTTGGAATAACCATGCCTTACCTAGGACTCTTTAACAAATAATAATTCTAATTGCACATTGCATTTCAAACTGGGGATAATGAAGGGAGTCAAATAGATTTCACTCTCTTTGGGGGTAAGATTTTTATTTGAAGAGCAGGTGGTCCTTTTTTTTCCCCTTACTTTGTGACAGGTGGGAGTCAGCAGGAGAGTTATGGTTTGCAGAATTTTCTCAGTGGAGGTCCAGAAGGGGTTGTCAGTCTGTCTGCAGACACGTAGTACACGCAATACATTTCAGTTCTCAAGGATTTCAAGAGGTGGAGGTTGATTAGTGCTAGTGGGATTACTTTTGGTCTCATGAGAGCACCAAGTGCTGGGCATGAGGGCATGTAATGTGTGAGGGTTGCTACAGTACAGCCTGCTATAAGTTACAATGTGGTAAATACATTTCAAACAACCTTTTGAAGAGCTGTGAAACTAATGATGGAGGGGTGGATGGGTAGATAGGTAGTTACATATGGGGTTTTTTTCCCCATCTGGTGTAGCCTGGCACTGGAACTAGCAGTTGCTCCATGTTCCTCCTTTCCTGGGTATCACACAGCCAGGTTACTTGAATGATGTCTAGATATTTTATCTGTATGGCCTGTGTATCACTGGAGCAGCTGCATCCCATCTCCTTCCCCCTTCAACATCTGCTGCAAGGCATTTGCCTGTGTGTTTGGCCTTGGGTGTCAACATTGCGTTTCCTAGAGCAGCTCCCTCCATATCAGTATGCCCCATTAGTCTGTTTTAAATCATTCACAGCCCTGCTTCTTTACATGGTTATCATGCTGATACCATCACTTTTCATTTTTAAGAAAAGAGGGGCTTTCAGGTTTGCTGCTGGCAAAAGGACTGCCTGAAGCAGAGCCATTCTCCAAGTATGGGTGGTGCTCCCCTGGTAACAGCAGGTTCTGGGCAGTGGCATCTGTCCTGGATTGGCAGTGATGTCTGCTGCTGGCCGGCTGGGTGGTGGGTGGAGAACACCAGCTTCTGCACTATGGATCTGTGCCAGTGGGTGTTCTCACTGCACCTGCAGAAACGTTTTCATCTGCTGTGAAATTAAGCTTCTCTCTGTCTCAGGTTGCTGTTAGAGGTGATGAGTTTATTGAGGGTTTTTCTGAAGCAGCTTCCCTTCAGGACAGATAAAGAGCCTTTCTCAGGCAGCATTTGTGGTGCTGGACACGGGGTTGCTGTCCGAGTCTTACAAAGGGCGCACAGGGGGATGTAATCTTACGTCCCAAGTGCCTGGCAGTTGGGATGCAGCTGCAGAGATACCTCTTTCCCAGCTGTTCCATCTGGTTTTGTACCAGAAGGTGTATTTACAGAGAGACACAGGCAATCTCTGCTTCAAGACTGAGCAAACAGGATTGAAGTCTGGCAGCCTTCCTCCCCAGGACAGGACATTCCTGGCTGTGCCCTGGTTGGAAACAGGTTTCTGCCCCTGAATTTTTAATTAGCCTTTGTGAAATTGAACTGCCTTGAGAGAGAACGTTTGAGGCACCCTGCCCAGGATACAGCCAGCCAAGAAGAGCTCAGCATCTGCAGAGTTTTGCCTGGGATTGTGTCTGGCTGAGCATAGATCTTGGGGAGATGGTGCTGTGATTTGAGTAGGGTTGGGTACCAGTGGGGATCTTTCTTAAAGTCCATCTCCTGCCACTGGGTTTTGCAGAAGGCAAAAAAAGGAGATGCAGTAAACCTGAGGAGCAGGAATTTAGGCTTTTTGGGCAAAATATGAGGTGTTTTTGTAGTTAGGAAGGAAGTGAGGAAGTCCAGTTTTCTGGACTCCTTGGAGCATCCCAAGGTCTAAACCTGCCCAGCGTAATTTGGTGTTTCAGCCTCAGAATGAGACTCAGAGGAGCCCTGTAAGTCCCTGCCCAGCTGGAGCACAACTGTGTCTCAAAGCCTGTTTCTTGTGGCTTTAACTATGAAGGACTCAGGTTTGCTCTCTGCCCCTGCCCCACCAGTGCCAGTTCTGTGTTACAAGCCACAGACACTCTTTGGCAAGGAGTTAATCCTGAAGCTTCGGCACCAGTCTTCAGGACACTGTTAGGATTCAACCCTTTGACTGGAGGGTGGAGGTGAAGTTGAAGCGATCCTGGAGATGAGTGAGCAGAGCCTAACAGGGTGACAAGAGGACTTCTCCAGCCCCAGAAATGCATAAAAGTTTGCTTTGAGGGGCTCCATGTCCTTGTTTTCTACCTTTGATGGGATGTCATCCAGAGGGATCTGGACAAGCTGGAGAGGTAGGCCCAGGTGAACCTCATGAGGTTCAGCAACAGCAAGTGCAGGGTTCTGCTCCTGGACCAGAACAATCCTTGTTATCAGTACAGATGAGGGAATGAAGTGATAGAAAGCACCCCTGTGGCAGCCCTGTGGCAGAGAGACTGTTTACAAAGGCCTGCATTGGCAGGATGAGGGGCAATTGCTTCAAACAAGATAAGGGCAGGATATCAGAAGGAAGTTCTTTACTATGAGGGTAGTGGAACACTGGAACAGGTTGCCCAGGGAGGTGATTGAGGCCCCTTCCCTGGAGATATTCGAGGTAAAGCTCAGCGAGGCCCTGGGCAACCTGGTCTAGTTGGAGGTGTCCCTGCTCACTGTGGGGAGGTTGACCTAGCTGACATTTGGAGGTCCCTTCCCACCTGGATCATTCTTTGATTCTATGAAATACTTGTCCCCTCACCATGGGAGTCACTGGGTGGAGGAGATTCACAGATTCAAAGAATGGTTTAGGTTGGAAGGGACCTTCACAGTATCACTAAGGTTGGAAGAGACCTCAAGGATCATCAAGTCCAACCTGTCTCCACAGACCTCATGACTAGACCATGGCACCAAGTGCCACATCCAATCTCCTCTTGAACACCTCCAGGGACGGTGACTCCACTACCTCCCTGGGCAGCCCATTCCGATGACGAACAACTCACTCAGTGAAGAACTTTCTTCGAGCCTACACTTCCCCTGGCACAGCTTGAGACTGTGTCCCCTTGTTCTGTCTGGTTCTAGTACCCATGCCATGGGCAGGTACACCTCCCACTAGACCAGGTTGCTCAAGGCCTTGAACACCTTCCAGGGACAGGGCATCCACAACCTGCCTGGGCAATCTGTTCCAGTGTCTCACCACCCTCACTGTAGAGAAGATGTTGCTGGATAGCTCAGCTGCTGGTGAAGTGGGATCGTCATGTGAAGGATCCCAGCACAACCAGGAGATGATGTGTGTTTTCTCCTCAACTGTCTCTGCTGTGCTACTTACCATACCCTTCACTAGTCAGGGGTGAGGCTACATAAAGAGAAAGGAAGCTTTCCTGTTAGTGTCCCTTTGTTATTAAAAGGATGGGAGCAGCCGGATGAGTGCCTTCAATGTCCTTGCAGTGGATTCAGGCACTGCCAGGAAGGTCGTGGAGGATATTCTCCATTAAACACACCTTCTTCACTTCCCCTCAACAGAAACTGTTTTGTTTCCAAAGGTTAAATTTTTATTTAACTAGGTGAATAAATGGGTAAGATTGTAGAATAGTCTTATTTTTCTAAATGCTATAGTTATGGCATAAAGTGGCCATGGCTATTCAGCGTGCTCCAGCTAGGAGAAAGGTAGAGCTGTTGGGAAAACATAAAGGATGATGCTGAATAGCAGATGTATATGGGTAGCTCTTTGCAAGTCCCATGACAGCAAGACATTTGAGGACAGGCTCAGCAGTGTTGCCTCAAGCTGTCTCACATGTTACTAGATGTCCTTTCCACCCAAGTTTTTACCAAAACCACTGTTTCTAACACTATGCTGTAGGACTGCAGGACCCTAGGAGCTCACAGGCCACAAGCATACTGTGCACAGGCACCTTGGCAACTGCTACCAGGGAGCTTTGTCTCATTTACACCATGGGTCACTGGCTAAAGCAGGGTTTCATTCAACTTAGCCAATGAAAAGCCCTAAGACAGGTTTGGGAGCTGGAGTAAGCCTTTCCTACCCCTGCCCACAGCAGACTGTGTGTTTCCTGTGTTACTGAGTATCGGGGTGTCTGGGTGCTTGTGTTTGCACATGTCACCCTACATCAGACTGTAATGCCAGTGGGTTTGTTTTTAACCACTTTTCTAATTCTTGTTATGAAGACAGAACTGTAACATGAATTGCCTTGATTGCTATAAAACTTTGGAAAACAAACGGAAGTTTATCTGTGTCTGTCTGTACAAAGAACATGGGGCTGCTGGTTGTGGCAAATTTGGGGCTTTTTCACCCTAGACTTCACTGAAATCAGAACTGAAATTGTTGGTTTATTTAAAGCTTGCAGCCTGAAGCTTTGATGTATGTTTTAAAGGGAGGAGCTGGCAGCCACCCTACTCATGTGTTTCAGTGGTGACAGGACACAGGGATCACAGGATCACAGAATATTTTTATTTGTAAGGGACCTTTGAAACCCATCTAGTCCACCACCACCCCCTTGCAGTGAACAGGGACATCTACAACTAGATCAGGTTGCTCAGAGCCTCATTCAATCTGCCCTGGAATGTTTCCAGGGATGGGGCATCTACCACATATCAGGGCACCCTGTGCCAGAGTTTCCCCATCTTCATGGTAAAAAGTGTGAAAAAATCTAGTCTAAATCTACTCTCACTGAGTTTAAAACTATTGCCCTTTGTCCCATCACCTCAAGCCCTGATGAAAAGATTGTCCCCCTCATGTTTATAGGCCCCCTTTTAGCACTGGAAGGCTGCAATAATGTCTCCCTGGAGCCTTCTCTTTTCCAGGCTGAACAGCCCCAACACTCTTACCCTGTCCTCACAGGAGAGGTGTTCCAGCTCTTGGATCATTTTTGTGCCCCTCCTCTGGACCCACTCCAACAGTCCCATGTCTTTCCTATGCTGAGAACTCCAGAGCTGAACACAGTACTCCCAGGTGAGGTCTCACCAGATGAGTGGCAGTATCACCTCCCTTGACTTCTTGGCCACTCTTCTTTTGCTGCAGCGGAGGCTATGGTTGGCTTGCTGGGTTGTAAGCACACATTGCTGGGCAATGTACAGCTTCTCATCCACCAGTACCCCAAGTCCTTCTGTGAAGAGCTGCTTTCAGTAACACGTAGGTATGAGGATCACATGCTGCATCACGGATTTTCCTCTCTAGGCCACAATAGCAAAGGAAATAGCTGTGCCTTAGGGCTGACCCAGAAAATGCTATGTCCAGGTAAACCACCATGTTGTGTCCACCCCTGTGGTTGGGAACCAGACTATCACACTCCTATTTCCACTGATACCCACCCAAAAACACTGACACTGACCTGGGGGGTTTTCTGGTCCATGCAGCTCTCAGAGAACATGTGCTTTGGGCCCTGAAAAAGAGGAGCCTACTCTTGGCTTCCCTGGGCACTCCAGAAGGTATGTCTGGGCCCTGTCTGACTCCACTGCCCCTGGGGTCCTTCTTTCCAAGTGGTCTAGACAGACAGGATGAGTATGCAGTAGATGTTTGTGGTTATGAGAGTGCCAGAAATGGAGTATGTGAAAGTACTGTAGGAGGCTGCTTTTACCCAACACCAACCCCCTTCGCCCAATGTTTTCCCCAACTTTTCCATTGTTACTCGTGGTGGTTTAAGCCTTAACTGGAATTTAATCTACCAAAATATAATCTGGAGTTGATTTGGAAGTAGGAGAAGTAAATTTTTTTTAGCAAAATATATATATAGCAATCACAGGTTTACAAGGGTAAAGAATGAGGATGAATAGGAAAAATATGAATAGGAAAATACACTGCACTGGTTAGGCCACACCTCAAGTCCTGTGTCCAGTTCTGGGCCCCTCAGTTTAGGAAGGATGTTGACTTGCTGGAACGAGTCCAGAGAAGGGCAACAAAGCTGGTGAGGGGTTTGGAGCACAAGCCCTATGAGGAGAGGCTGAGGGAGCTGGGGTTGCTTAGCCTGGAGAAGAGGAGACTCAGGGGAGACCTTATTTGTCTCTACAACTACCTTAAGGGAGGTTGTAGACATGCAGAGGTTGGTCTCTTCTCCCAGGCAACCAGCACCAGAACAAGAGGACACAGTCTCAAGCTGCACTAGAGGAGGTTTAGGCTGGAGGTTAGGAAGAAATTCTACATAGGGAGAGTGATTTGCCATTGGAATGGGCTGCCCAGGGAGGTGGTGGAGTCACCATCATTGGAGGTGTTCAGGAGGAGACTTGATAGGGTGCTTGGTGCCATGGTTTAGTTGATTAGGTGGTGTTGGATGATAGGTTGGATGTGATGATCTTGAAGGTCCAGCCTAGTTTATTCTATTCTATTCTATTCTATTCTATTCTATTCTATTCTATTCTATTCTATTCTATTCTATTCTATTCTATTCTATTCTATTCTATTCTATTCTATTCTATATGCAAGCCTCAGTGTCTGTGGATTTCAGTCCTTTAAAGAAGTGGGGATGCAGCAGGGAGAAGATTGAACCTGACCACGTGGCAGAACCAGGAGGCCAGCAGCAGCCGTGGGTCCTTCCAAACTGGCGAGGCAGGAGCAAAGGGAAAAAATGGCAGCCACACCCTCCCCCTCTACAGTCTTGCTGGACAGGAAGGGGGAGAGGAACAGACCAACTCAGAACTGGGAGACCCCTCCTCCTGGGAGGGGAAAGCCAAGTCCACCTGGATCAGGTTTCTTCTGTTCCCTGAGGGAAGCAGGGCTCTCACAATCCTCCTCCCCCCAAGATGGTGTAACCCAGCACATTACTGTACAAACCAGAGCCTGCCTTGTACCACTTGGGGATCACTAGCAATGGCCAACACATGTGGTCTGGCTTGAGGAATGAGTGGGTCTTCAGTTTGCTCCTTTTGCAATAAAAGTTATTTTCCCCATGCTTTTTCTTTGCCTTCTCCCTTGGGCGTGAGTGGCATCCATACATTTGGCTGATGCCCACATCAGGGTTTAAAGCTGGAGATGTGGGGACAGGTTGGCAAACCTGCATAATGCAGGAGCCCTCCCCAGAACTGGTGGGTTTGGTTTGCCTCCCAAAAGCTGGTACTGTATGAAAGTAGAGTGGGTGAGGCTCACTGGGGGCACAGGACAGCAAGTGGGGTGTGCTCTGTGCTGGGTTCTAGCTACATGGCAAAGTACAGCACAGGTAGGAGTGTTAACAGCAAGATCCAAATCCCAGTTGGGCAAGAGCAAAAACCTAATTTATCTGAAGGAGGTGTGTATGGGTGACAGTAGAACAGCAGCTGCTGTCCCACGAGATCCTGGCCATGAGCTCATCCGTCCCTGCCCAGATTCACAAGATTTCATTAAAAGCAGTTTAAAAACAACCATCAGACAGGCAGTCCAAGATTATGGAGGCACTTGGAGAAAGGGCAAAATGACAGCAGCAGAATCCTTCTGGGCACATGAACAGATTGGCAGTCTCAGGAAAAATCCAGCCTCCCCAGTTGCAGCTCATCCTGAGCTGTGATTGATCTGCCAGCCTGCAGATCCCTCGCATTGGGAGTGCCATAAAGATGGTCTGAGCTGACACAAAATCCCAGAGGCTGAGCAAAGGAAAATGTGAATTCATGTTTCTTTTTTTTGCCAGTAGGGCTGCACGTCTCATCCAAGATTATGGGCAATAAACTCCTCTCACAGAAAAACAAAACAAAACAAACAATAAAAACCAACCAGGCAGCTTGGGGTGAGCACTAGAACCAAGAGAGTCCTACATCAGCAATGCCATCTGCACAATAGTGCCAGCCCTTGCTTGGCACTGGGAGTGCAAAAAGCCAATCAGGACTGAAGCTTAGTGAAGCAGACAAGAGGACCCTCTGGCAGCATGCAGCACCAGCACAAGGGTAGGGTGCAGAGAGGTGACTGGGGTGCCACATGCTTGTCAGATGCCTCTGGCACCAGTCACCTATGGCTCCCTGCAGCTCATCTGGGCAGCATGAAAAGACACTGAGGGAAAGACTGGAAAGGGATGGGTATTTGAGAGAGAGATTTTTGCATACAAGTGGTACCAGGCAGTTTGTATCATCCCCAGAGGCTACACAAAGTCTTGGTAATGCTCTTTTATTTTCACCCAGCCTGTGATGCAGGCAGGTAGCAGATCCATGTGTGTGCACACAGAGCACATGGATTTACAGGTGTGTGGCATTAAGAGACTGGAGCCTGGCTCACCCACCTCTCCCCAGCACCGCGGGCAACAGCATTTCAGACAGCTTCTTCTCTTGCTGCAGAAACCAGAGGAATTTTCCTAGGGTCCCCTGACACCCTCTAGTTGCCCAAGTCCAAGTGTCAAGAACCTCTCAAGGCTTCAAAGCACCAGCTGAGAAAGTGTTCAGAAAGGCTCCGGGAGTGTGAGAAAGCTCTTCATAAGGACCCAGAGATGGTCTATTAACCCTCTACACCACTACCATGCTGAGCATTGCTTTCCCTTTTCCCTTGCTACTCAAGCTGCTTTCAGGGGTATCTGGAAGATGTTCTGGCTTGTCACACTTGGCACTGCTCTTGTAGCACTGTGGCCATGCAGTGACCTTATGGCGTAATGGATCTACTGATGAGTAGTGGGGGTTCACCTGAGTATCAAACCAGCTCTAAAGTGTTCTCCAGCCCATGTTTACTTTCTATATGGACCAGCTCTGTGGCAAACCCCTACAGAAAGGAGCTTTCTCCTGCCTTCAGGTCACGTATTGCTTTACCTCCCAGGTGTCTACTTTGCAGCACACTGGGGTCAAGAAATTAATCAATCCCTTGCTTTGGGAAAGGGTGTTGCAGCCCAGAGACCCCAGGACTCTCCTAAACTGCTCAGTCATATCTCCTTTATTTTGTTTAAAAACAGGAAATACTGGTTCAAGAGTGGAGAGCATTTCAGAGGCAACCTGCCAACTCATGCTTGAAGGTGCTTCTGAGAGCCCTGCAATCAGAAGTCAGCTCCATAAGCAGAAGGACGCTGACTCATGGACAGGGATCTCTGTCAACACAACTAACAGTATAGAACAAACTCCTATGCCGGCAACCTTCTTATGTGCAGGATGAAAACTGGGTGCCTTCTTCAGAATAACCACAGTCTACTCTCTGAAAAAAAGGTAGTCTTCTTCAACTGCATCCTTCACTAAGTAAATTAAATTGTGACTGTCTCTAGGGATGAGCTGTGAAGCAGAGTAACAAAGCACTTTACATAATTTCCTGTAGAAAGCAGTGGTGTGCATGGGTTTTCTTGCTGGGAAAAGGTTAGGAGCAGAGGCAGTGTTTCTGAACACTTTATTTGTCACACTGCAATAAAAAGACAGCAACCCAATGTTTTCCAGTAAATTACGCTACAGCACTCACCACACGGAACAGAGGGCACAGGGTTTTCTTTGAATTCTGAGCTATTAAAATTGTCAAGTCATTAAGGTCCATTGTTTGTTAATCTCTGAACATGCTATGTGTCTGCAGACAGACTGACAACCCCTTCTGGACCTCCACTGAGAAAATTCTGCAAACCATAACGCTCCTGCTGACTCCCACCTGTCACAAATTAAGGGAAAAAAAAAAGGACCACCTGCTCTTCAAATAAAAAGCTCACCCCCAAAGAGAGTGAAATCTATTTAACTCCCTTCATTATCCCCAGTTTGAAATGCAATGTGCAATTAGAATTATTATTTGTTAAAAAGTCCTAGGTAAGGCATGGTTATTCCAAAGCTGATGGAGGAGCCCCTTAGGAAACCCAGAGGAAATAGGCAACTTCGTCCAGGTCGACAGGATAGTCTGTGAGCAGCACCGGGGTCTTCTCGAACAACTCCCCCTTGTAGCTGCGCCACTTGCCTGCTGGCAGGTAGACGTCACGCTCCTGCTTGCCCATCTCCAGGACAGGTGCCACCATAAGGGTGTCCCCGATGAGGAACTGGGAGTCAATCCTGTGAGCAGCCTCGTCACGGGGTGATATCCACCAGATGGGGCGGATGATGGGATCGCCGGTGTCGGTGACCTCTCCAGCCAGCTCCAGCAGCAGCGGGGCCACCAGTGACTCGTGGAGCTCCGTGAACTTCTGCGCAATCTCCACCACCTCTTTGTCATAGAGCCAGGGCGGAATCGAGAACTGCATGGAGGGCATGAAGGCCGACAGCTCCAGCCACCGCACGTACAGCTCCCGGTCAGGGATCTCCACTGCTCCGTCTGTCTTGTTGGGGAGGAAGTTTCCTCCAATCATATCTGGCAGTATGAATGGGTACCCCAGCATGCTGATGGTGAGTACTGTGGGGATGAGGGACTTGAGGCCCAGCTCGTAGCCCCAGACAGAGTCACGGTCGATGATGCGGAAGAAGCAGGAGATATTCTGTGACTGGTAGCCCACCCGCACCTCGGCCAGCTCGTAGAAGGGGATGGCCATCTCCGTGTAGCGCCGTGACCAGATGCTGGGGTCCGAGAGTGGGCGGAAGGTGCTGAACTGCTTGGGCAGGTAGCTGGTCTCGCCCGCATCAAACTTGAAGGACGAGATTCCGTATTTGTGTCGGAGCTGGCGCAGGTGGCTCTGGAACCAGTCGCGGGCTGCTGGGTTGGTGAAGTCCAGGATGGCCCCGATGCCGTTCCACCACTCCACCATGGCCGGCAGCCGTCCCGACGGCTCCTTAATGAAGAGCTGCCGCTCGATTCCCACCCCAAAATTGGAGGAGTTGTAGTTTATGAAAGGGTGAGTCCAGAGGGTGACCTTAAATCCATCTTCCCTCAGTTTTGCAAACATCTCGGTCACGTTGGGGAACTTGACGGGGTCAAAGTCAAAGTCTCCGTAGGCCTGCGTGTACATGTCGTCGATTTCAATGTGGCTGCAGTTGAAGCGATACTTTCTGATCTTTTCAGCAAACCTCAGGAGTTTATCCTGGTCGATATCGTTCTTGTAGAGAGCCCAGGTGGACCAAATGGGGTATCGGAAGGCGTTCTCGGCAGGGATCTTGGAGGGCTTGTTGAAGTACCTGCGCACCATGTACTTGTGGATGGAGGTGACGTCAGAGCCCACGCAGACGCGGTAGCTGAGCTCGGGGAACGGCGGCTGCCCTGGCGGGGGCTTGTACGGCGAGTCCTTGTAGCGGGCCTGGAAGAAGAGGGCGCGCTCCGTGGCGTTGAAGCCCAGGTGGAAGGGCACAGAGTCATTGATCTTGATGGCTGCCGCCTTGGAGGAGAGCCAGTAGCGCTCAAGGATGCCACCAAAGCTGTCGCGGAAGGAGTAGACATCGCTGGTGACGTAGGGCATGGGCTCCTGGTAGCCGGCCAGGCGGATGGGCCAGTGCTGGGTGCTCATCTCCGAGCCCCCATACCAGTGGGCGTCCTCCCAGAACATGGTGTGCTCCACCGCCGGGCCGTCCGCCAGCTCCTCCCAGCGCACACGGTAGCACATCACCGTGTCCTTGGGCTTCACTGTCTGGATGAAGAAGTTGAGTGGGCCCCTGCTGGACCGCGTGCAGCTCAAAATCTCACCCTCCTTGGAGCAGGACTCCAGGTTGAGGCTGCCCGAGCGGAAGGCCAGCCGGAAGACCACCTCCCCATGCTGGTTCCTGATGACAAAGCCATCAGCCCTCAGGTCCATCAGCTCTGTTTTGAGACGCTCAGCCTTCCGCAGGGACACCGTGTAGTAGCACCAGGCCACCACTGCTGCAATGAACAGGAGGAGGCCCAGCAAGATTGCCCCAAGCATGGGCCTCAGCTCCTTGGAGGGCTTCTGCTTCACCAGCCTGATATTTTCAGGCAAAGGTGTGTCTGTGGCATCTCCCTTTTGAGCATTTCCGTGTTTTCTTGTGCGGTGAGTAATGTCCATGATGCCTCTGCAGTGTCAACAGCTGATTAGAAAATTTGTTACTGATTTTTTTTCCCCTCCATTTGTCAGACAGAAAATCCATGATTTTGCATGAAGATGTTCATGGTCTTCTTTCCCAAAGCCTGGCCAGTCATAAATACATTGTAATTTCATGAAATACAGGGTTATAAACACCAAAAACCTAAGTCTTGATCAAGGTTGTACCTCCTCTCCCCTTTGCAACCCGTCAGCCTCCCTGGCCCTGCAGCTCTGGCTTGCTTTGCTCTCTGCGACAACAAGCTGCTCACTGGCAGCTGGGCTGAACTTTTTGGAGTAGGGCTGTGCCAGTATTCCCGTGACCCTCCCTTGGCTGCAGTCTCTCTGAGTCCTGCAGAGCAAGGGCAAAGGGATGAAATTAAGACCAGAGCCTAGACGAGAATGGGGCCAGGGAAAGGGGCTGGTACTTGATCATAAAAGGTGGACATCACATAAAACTGATCTATCTTTAAACTAATTATGTGCCTTGCTGGATTTCCCTGCCTGCCCACAACTTCTCTGTATCAAACTGAGGCAGAGAAATACTGTGCTGAAATGCCCAGCCTCTGGCTGTCATTCCCCACTGCCCCTCAAGGATGCAATCACTGAGTGATTTTTTTTATCTCCCTGTACTTTGCTCCTTCCCTGAGCTGTGTGGGGCTGTAGGGTGCACACATTTTATGGCCAGCACACTACTGCTCTGGCAAAGCTGGGCACAGTGCTTCAGCTGCCTGTCCCAAAGCCATCAGTCCCTCCCTCCTGCCCTGGCAGAGGAAAAACCTTGTATCTCTCTGCATCGCCTTTTTTATCCTAATCTGGTTCCTGTATCTTCCAGGCTTATGCCAGGCAAGAAGATACCGTGCGGTAGAGATGAAAAATATTTAGGCACAGAGTTTGAGGATGGAAGTGTAAAACTGAAGTTGTGTCAAGACCAGGACTACATTAAAACCTTATTTTGCTGAGAACTACTCAAGAAGGTTACATATATCCCAGCTGCATCAAGTGTCACCAAGGCAACTGGTGCAGTGCAGCTTGCAGCATCTGAAAGAGCACCCACTGCCACAAAACCCCAACATACTGGGTAAACTGAGGCAGATCACTTGAAGTTTATGCTCTCAGAATAGCTGACAGGATGAACATTTGCAAGAGCACCCTGTATGAAGACGAGAAAAACAAGCCAGCTCATGTAGCTAAGCCATGCCCAGCAGCTGTACATGCCAGGCATATTCACCTGTACCACCATGACAACAGTATCTAAGTATATAGAGATGATAAACTGCCCAGGGAGCCATCAAAAAATGCCAGAGGTCAACATGTTCAGGATCAATCACAGCAGCCTCCCAGCCACCCAAATGAACTGCTCAGTTAGCTTTTGTAATGTGGTCTTGGAGTGGGTGAGGCTTTGCCAAGGAAAAAAAGGGGGGGAAAAAAGAAAGGGGGAAAAAAAGCCAGGGTGAATAAAAAAAGTGTTCCTGGGCAACCTGTGGATAGGGTGGAAGGTAAAAGAAAGAAGGTTGCTGCTGCCCCAAAGAGATGGTGATCCAGAGCAGGGCTGTTTTTAGGGAGCAGGTTGATTTACACGCATTCTCAGGGAGCTCTGCCAGCACCAAAGTGCTCAGAACTGGCAGCCTCCTCTGTGCTGGCCTGGCTTCTGACATGGCTTTGCAGCTCTAGCTTGCATGGCTTCCAGCAAAGCCCTGGTGTTTATGCAAAACAACTATTTCACTTTGAAGATGTTTTTGTGTGCTGGTTCAGTCCTCTGTTGCTCGGAGCTTTCCTCCTCCCCTTCCTTCCTCCTTTCACCCTCCCAGCCAGCCTGGAGACCAAACTCTCCTTTAAGAAGAGCTCCACCATTTCACAGCAATAAAAAACAAGGAAGTGAAAAGGAGAGCGAAATAAGTTTTCCAGGAATTATGAAAATGTCTTTTAGTATTAAAAAATCATGTTAAAAAACCTCCAAACACAGAGACTTCAGGACTCTGAACCTTTCCTCCAACAAACCCCTACCCCACCCCCAAAAAAATGAAAGTATGGGAGTTTTCCCAGCTTTCTATGCAATGAATTCTCTCCCAGATAACTGCTTTAAATCCCTTGATTTCCCCAAGGGTGGAAGATCAGCAGCAGAAAGACAGAATACATGGGGGTCAGGGCTCCTGTCCCAGGCTATCCCATCACCAGAGCCTTTTGGGTTTTCCTCCCTCCTATGATGTGCTGGGATGCTGTGTTGGTACCCCAGCCAGGCTCATCAGAGAGGAGAGGTGAGATGTGAGTGATCAATTGGAAGAGCTGGCACATCTGGAGGCACAGCAGGATAAAACTGGGATTCCTGGAATAGATCCTGACAGCTTCATTTGTGCCTTTCAAAGTTTGTCTCATGAATCCTTAAACATCTAGTGGCCTATCTGGCAGTCTGAGTGCTGTCCAGGGGTGATGATACAGAGTCCTTCCAAGGGATGCACATAGGTGTCTCAGACCTCAGATCCAGCATTTTGCCTGCTCTATTCATGGGGTTATGGCATCCTTTCACCATGAATATTTAACCAGTCCTTGCAACGCCTCTCTGCTCTGGTATGTATTTAATTAATCCACACAAAGTTAAATGCTTTCAAGCAACAAGGGGCCAAATGTTAATATAAAACCCTGAAAACCATATGCACCAGGGATGCAGGCACTGTTTTGTTGGGTTTGGGCTAACCTCATATGGGTTTCACCCAATCAATCCCCTGAAACAAGCTGGGATTCCTCATGTTGTGGATCTA
Organism: Dryobates pubescens; assembly: GCF_014839835.1. Classification (NCBI taxonomy): domain Eukaryota; kingdom Metazoa; phylum Chordata; class Aves; order Piciformes; family Picidae; genus Dryobates; species Dryobates pubescens. The sequence continues at coordinate 85,816,736 of NC_071657.1, read as the reverse complement.
GGCATTCACAGATTAAAACAGTGACATACCCAGCATGCACCATGCATGAAGAAAATAAGATGGGACTTTAGACCCTCTTTAACAGGAGCTCAGTAAGGATTTCAAGTGATGAAATGCATGACAACAAGCCCATAGGGCAGATATGCACTTAAAACCCTTTGTGCACCTACTCTCAGAGCTTACTCCACACCAGATCTTTCCCCAGCAACCCCCTCATCTCTTGGCTCATATGGCGCAAGTTTGTCAGGCCTTTGTTCAGGTCCCAGCTATGATTCCTGAATCCCCAGGCTCTCTTCCCCATGCATTTACACGCCTTCTGGTACAAGGAGAGCATCACTCTTTAAACAACCCATCAGGAAGCAATTCTGCATTTAAACAGAGCATAGCTTTCTATATTGAGGTTCCCTTTATAACAGGTTGTCAAAAACTTCAGAGTTGTTATCAGGCACTCATAGGGAGAGTACACAATGTGTTCTAGCAGAAGCACTGGTAGCTGTAAGTTATGGTCATAAACAAACTATTCTCTGTTAAACTCTGGAAGAACTTATTAATCATTTACTGAGCCCTTTCAAACTGTTTCAAATAGAACCTTTTTGACAGAAAACACATACAAAGCAGAAAGCAGCTCCCATCAGCTATCATTTCCCATAGCAGCCTAGCACACACAGCCATTGTGTGGGGAATTTATTGCTAAAAGGGGCCAGGAAAGGCTCACTCACCATTTTTTACTGTGTTTCCAGATGACATGAAAAAGAGGTATCTGCTATCACTGCAGACAAGAAGGGCAAGCAAGGGAGAGCCAGCCTTACCACGTGAGCTGAAACAGATTACCTACAAAGCCAACAAGACTTAACACAAGGACTAAGTGGCTGGGGAAAGGATACAGAGTGGAGTGGCATTGACACGAAAGCTCTGCAGCCCATGTGGTACTAAGGACACCAGCATCCCTCCCTGCCAGAAGCACCCAGTGCTTAGGAAGCACCTAGAGCTACCTGAAGAGGTGGCTGAAGAGGGACACAGGCAGAATCCCTCCCATGATGTGGTACAAGATCCCACTCCTCCTGGAAGAAAAACTCACGTATGTCTTGAAGAGAGAAGGATATTAGCCACAGTGCTGCACATATCCCTCACCCCACCTCTGGGCTTTGTGCAATTCCTGAGAGTTCCAGCCAGGGAAACAATCATGGCTGGCCTCACAGACTTGACCCTTGGACAGTGGGGATCTTGATCTTGCCGAGAGTCCTTGGGCTGAATCAACAGTTTGCTTCATATTAACCATGTCAGCAGCAGAAACTGGTGTGACAGGAGGCCTGTGGCTGTATTGTAGAGAGATGCACCAGCAGCAGAGCGAGACCTGCATCAGCTCATGCTCACCCAACTGCTCTGTGCAGTCTTATTTCTGGGAGCCAAGTTGATCTGGGAGACTCTGCACTGCTTCCTACAGCTCCTGATGCCTGAAAGATTTTTAGCTCATCTTAGAATCATGGTGACTGCACGGATTCTGCTGTCTTATGCCTATACAAAGTGCTGCTGCAAAGCTAGTAACTCCACACAAACCTGATAGTGCTATAAGCCCCTTGGAGCCAAGCAAATCCAGCTCAGGTCTAGAGCAATGATATAACCTGGGAGTTTTCTTATCCAGAGGATCCCAGTCCTTCCCTACTGTAACTAAAGTGGAGCTGGCAAGGTGTTCAAGCCCAAAAAGCCAACCATATCCTGAGCTGCATCAAAAGAAGTGTAGCCAGTAGGTCAAGGGAGGTGATTCTGCAACTCTGCTCTGCTCTTGTGAGACCTCACCTTGAGTACTGTGTCCAGCTCTGGAGCCCTCAACACAAGAAGAGCATGAATCTGCTGAAAAGGGTCCAGAGGCTCTAGGGAGACCTTACAGCAGCCTCCCAGTAACTGAAGCAAAGATACAGGAAAGATGGAGAAGGACTTTTTATAAGGTCAAGTGGTGATAGGACACGGGGCAATGGTTTTAGACTAAAGCAGGGTAGATTTAGATTGGACATTAGGAAAAAGTTCTTTACTATGAGGGTGGCAAGACACTGGAAAGGTGTTTCCAGAGAAGTTGTGGATTCCTCATTCCTGCAAGTGTTTAAGCCAGGCTGGATGAGGCTTTAAGCAACCTGCCTGTGGCAGGAGGATTGGAACTAGATGATCTTTAAGGTTCCTTCTGACTCAAGCTATTCTATGTTTTTATGATTACTGCCCAGGTCTTTCAGTACTAATTGCTGTAAGGGCAGGCAGTGAAAACTCAGTGCTGCCCTCTTACGTGAACAAACTCCTTCCCAAGTCGGTGGGGGGAAAACAAACCAACAAATCAAAACAGAAACAAACAAAAGCAACCATTTCAGGTCTCTGGTTCCTGAGCCTGCACACAGTCCATATGCTGCTCCAAGCTCCAAGCAGTGGCCACAGCATTCCACTGCACACTGAGCTGCTCTGCTTGCATCCTTGGGAAGGAGCTCCACCTGCTGATCCACTGACCCCGGCTGAAACCCACGGAGTATTATCCCAGGAACGCAGGGTGAGTAATCATCATTCATCCCCTGAGCACCGTCAAGACCATCAGACTCTACTGCGTCAGGATCAGTGCTTGTGAGGAGTTTCAGGGAGTTTTTGAGGCTCCTTCTCTTGGTGAAGAAGAAGCAAACAGAGCAGAGAGCAATGAGATAAGCCCAGGCACATGGTGAAAAAAAAGTACCGTGTGTTGCAGCTGCAATCATGTAAGCAGGTTGGGGGACAATGGGAGCACAGCAAAAGAGGGAGAAAAAAGGGTGCTGTCATCTCAGGCTGCTCTGAATGAAGTCAGTGACCTAGGTTGTACCAGGTGAATGAATAAGGCAGTAAGGGACTTGGGTTTGAGTTGGGCTTTACCCCACTTAGATCCAGGCTAAGTTGGAGTCTGTACTTAAAGAGGGAACCCTTGGGAGCAGCCTTCAATAACTCAGTAGCTTGAAGACTTTCACCTGAGACAGGAACCACTGTTGCTATTTTCTTTTGAGAATGAGCCAGAGACTTACCATAAGCACCAAATGCTCCAGGTAGGTAACAGTATCACAGTATCACTAAGGTTGGAAGAGACCTCAAAGATCATTGAATCCAACCTGTCTCCACAGACCTCATGACTAGACCATGGCACCAAGTGCCACGTCCAATCCCCTCTTGAACACCTCCAGGGACGGTGACTCCACCACCTCCCTGGGCAGCACATTCCAATGACAAATGACTCGCTCGGTGAAGAACTTTCTCCTCACCTCGAGCCTAAACCTCCCCTGGCACAGCTTGAGACTGTGTCCCCTTGTTCTGGTGCTGGTTGCCTGGGAGAAGAGACCAACCCCTTCCTGTCTACAACCACCTTTCAGGTAGTTGTAGAGGGCAATGAGGTCACCCCTGAGCCTCCTCTTCTCCAGGCTAAGCAACCCCAGCTCCCTCAGCCTCTCCTCATAGGGCTGTGCTCAAGGCCTCTCCCCAGCCTTGTTGCCCTTCTCTGGACACGTTCAAGTGTCTCGATGTCCTTCCTAAACTGAGGGGCCCAGAACTGGACACAGGACTCCAGGCGTGGCCTAACCAATGCAGAGTACAGGGGCACAATGACCTCCCTGCTCCTGCTGGCCACACTATTCCTAATGCAGGCCAGGATGCCATTGGCCTTCTTGGCCACCTGGGCACACTGCTGGCTCATGTTTAGGTGGCTGTCAATCAGCACCCCCAGGTCTTTGAGGAGTCTTCAGACTCTGCATGCCAACTGCCTGCCAGGGTGAGGGATCTGGGCCATTTATCTTGCACATGCCCCTGGGGGACTTCTTTGGCATTGACACACCCACAGTGGGAGAATAGGCCCTCAGGCAGGCTAGGGACATCTGCTTTAGGCTCCTGACAGTCTCAGCCTGTTGCTCACAAGGGAGCAGGGCTATGAGCACCACATCTAACCCAGACATCTTTGGAGGTGCTGCTTTATTCCCAACCAGCTCCAATTCTTGGCCATCCCTTCTTGGAGATGCAGGATCATTACTGAGGTTATCTTCCTAAATGTTTGATACCAAGTTCTTCTCTGTGACCAAAATTTTCACTGCAGAGAATACCCTATGATGGCCAGATCCCTCAGCTTGCCTCAGCGTTTACCTACCTTCACCTAGGGCCACGAAAGCCCATCTTCAAGGCAGATGTGACTCAAGGAATTAATTGCAACCAACCAGCAGTCAGAGTGACATGATAGGGGGTCTTACCTATCAGCCTTCCAAACCCAACTTGGTCATAACCAAGAGACACTTTCCTGAGTTTTTCAGCAATTACCCTGAGTGGCTGAAGCTGATCCTTTCACAAGCACCTCAAATCAGGCACATAGATGGAAAAACCTGAGAAAGGACATACAGATGAGAAGAAAACTAAACAGCATTTTGCACTTTGCCTGAAGAAAGCTATGTGTGGACAGGGGAAGTTTTCATCCCCAAAGCACTGAACAACCAGACAGCTCCCCCACAGAGTCCCAGTTGGAGAATGTTACATACACATAAATTTAGGGGTTGGAAGGGACCTTGAAAGATCATCCAGTCCACCCCCACTGCCACAGCAGGATCACCTAGAGTGGGTGACACAGGAGCTCATCCAGGCACATTTTGAATGTCTCCAAAGAGGGAGAGTCTATAAGCCCCTGGACTGCGTTTTCCAGTGTTCCATCACCCTCACAGTGAAAAAATTCTCTGATTCTATGAAAATTCTTCCTCACTTTTACATGGAACTTCTTATGCCTCAACTTCCACCCATTACCCCCTGTCCTGTCATTAGGCATCACTAAGATCCTGACTCCATCCTCTTGGCACTCACCCTTTATATATTTGTAAACATTAATGAGGTCACCCCTTAGTCTCCTCCTCTCCAAGCTAAAGAGCCCCAGCTCCCTCAGTCTCTCCTCACAAAGGAGATGTTCCTCTCCCTTAATCATCTTTGTGGCTCTGCACTGAACTCGTTCAAGCAGTTCCCTGTCCTTCTTGAACCAAGGGGACCAGAACTGGACACAATATTCCAGATGCAGCCTCACCAGGGCAGAGTAGAGGGGGAGAAGAACCTCCTACCGACCTACTAACCACACCCCTTCTAATACACCCCAGAATGGCGTTGGCCTTCTTGGCCACAAGAGCACAGTGCTGGCTCGTGGTCAACCTCCCATCCATTAGGACCCCCAGGTTGTTTTCCCCTTCACTGCTCTCCAACAGGTAGGTCCCCAACCTATACTGATACCTGGAGTTGTTCTTTCCCAGGTGCAAGACTACGCTTGCCCTTGTTGAATTTAATTCAATTTCTGCCTGCCCATTTCTCCAGCCAGTGTAAGTCTCCCTGAATGACAGCTGTGTGTCAGCCACTCTGCCCAGTTTTGTGTTATCACCAAACTTGCTGACAGTGCTCTCTGTGCCTCATCCAGGTTGTTGATGAATATATTGAATAATACTGGTCCCAGTAGTGACCCCTGAGGGACTCCACTAGTTACAGGTCTCCACCTAGACTGTTGACCACAACTCTCTCTTCTTTCCTTCAATGAGTTCACATCCACCTCACTACCTGATCATTCAGACCACACTGCCTCAGTTTAGCTGCAAGGATGCTGTAGGAGACTGTATCAAATGCTTTACTGTTTTCCCTGGTGCAGAGCCCAAATTGTTGTATGAAAAGCCAGGCTCAGCCTAAGCAACCCTCAGAGTCAGCATCAGGGCAGACTAGCAGCAAGACCCTGCTCCCTGTCCAGGACTTCACATACCCCTTCCATCACCCTCCAGATCTAGGACCACCACCACCACCCCCCCCACCCTCACCCCCACCCCCACCCCCCCCCCCCAAGCCTGTTTGCAAAGTTTTAGCTTTGCTGTGACCTATAGTGATGGTTAAATTCACCTCGGCAGAAATAATTCTCCCTAAAGAGGGAAGGACCCTGTGACAACACAGCTGAGCACAGGGCTTCAGCAGACACATCGCACGCCCCTCCTGGCACTCCTGCCAAAATTTATCTTTTCTTGCCAGTCTGGCCCTGCGTCCTCTCCTGTTCCCAGCCCTGGTGAAGGCAGCCCGCCAGCCTGCTTAGCATTCGCCTCTCGCTGCTGGGAGCAACAGCGGCTGCTAAGGAGCTGAGCTTGGCAGCTGCGAGCACCTCGGTCCAGTGTCGTGTCGTGTCGTGTCCCCCACCCCACCCCCAGTCCTGGTTCGTCATATGATTTCTCCTAAGGGATAACCACTGAGCAGGACGAGTCACCAAGCCGATCCTTTGCTGATAAACCAGCTGCCAAGTCTCCAGTGCTATACAAAAGAGCTTTTCTCTTCCCAGCAGGTTTTTCTGCCGTGAATGACAGAGGAAGGGGGGAAAGTGAGCTGCCTGGCACTCCCTGTGAGCAGCAGGCTTCAGGGGCATCCTCCCTCCCACTGTGCTGGCAGACCATGGAGCTTTTCAGGCTGAGTCTGGGCTGTATTTGCCTTCTTCCTTGGCTTGAGGGTAAGTCTTTTCTCCTTTGGGGTAGCTGGTTAATGGGAACTGAACTGCCTCCCAGGTTTTAACCTGCCTTCCTGTTGAAGGTTTCTTGGGCTGCAAAGTTCTGAACCCACCAGCTGCAAAACAAGTGCCTGTGGGCACATTTCAAAGTACCATTTTAAATGGGATTAAACAAAAAGGTACAGGAGAATGAGAGACAGGCTGGCAGGATGCTGGGATTGTTTGGCCATGGACACCATGGCATCATGCTGGCTGCTTTCACAAAGCGCTTTTAAACTGCTAAGAGAAGTGGATGAATTATCCTGCTCTGAGCGTAAGGCAGGCACTAAAGTGACCTCTCAAGGACTCTATTTGCTTCCTGACCAACTGCTCCTTTGCAGCAGAGTGGGCTCAGAGTTTGCTGGCAGCATAGGAGAGGGTGGTTGGAAGAGGAGCAGGACTCCATTGCATTTGTCCTGCTCCTGTGGTGGTCAGCTGGCAGTGGGATGTGCTGGGGAGCTGCAGTCTGCATCTTGCTCTTCTTCAAGGACCAGACCTGGTAATGGCTTGTTTTAACATTCAGCTGCTTACTGAGATCACTTGAATCCTGCCCATACGTGGAGTATTTTGAATCTGAGCAGCCTTGGTTCTGACACACATGGGAAAGCAGAAGTCAGGCTGAGCATTATCCTGCAGATCTGGAGAGGTGCTACTCAGGAACTAAGGAGTGATGCTACCTGTGGTCTTGCCTGTCCCATTACAGGCAGCAAACAGCATTTATTTTCTTTCCAAACAGCAAAGCCCCTAAGCTAATATATAATTCTCTTGCCTCTTTGCCTGAAATGCCATGTTGAAAGGGACATACATTAATAAACCCCTGAGGCTCATTCAGTCCCTGAAGCTGCAGGCGACCAGCCCTGCAGTTTTACAGGTTGCCTGCTCAGAGCTTTCTAAGATTCTTAGGCAAGACGACTACAACTATATGGACTGTACAGCTGGCATCTTTATTTGTTAAAGAGAGACTGGCAGCTCAGACCAGCTTTTTTCAATTCTCTGCTTCACAATCTCTAAGTGCATATTCCCTGGGCTGCTTGAAGCAGCTATCCCTCATCGTGCTTTGCAGCCAGGTCAAAGGAAAGATTCGGACCCCTACACATTTGGCTTTCATGCCATGTACTGCTGGATTTTGCACCCCAAATCTTGTCAGTTAAAGTAAATATAGTGATTTAAGTATCTCTGTTTTTCTAGATATGTCATTGTGCTAGTGAGGGGTGAGGATACATACGCATCTTTTAAAAGTTACAAGAGCTCCTGTTAGGACCTGGAGGTAACACCATGGTGGGATGGCAAGAGGGCAGAGCAGCCCTCAAGGTCTTGCAGACCTTGTCCAGTGTTGAATGAAAGTGCTTCTTTAGTGTTGCCCTACAACAGGAGCCCTATGACTATATTTTATCAGTAAATTCAGGAGGATCCCAGGACACTGGGATGTTTCTTTTCGGTTCCAATGAAATGCTTTTTGTGCAGCTGCATGATCAGCCAGACCACTAATAAAACCACAACTGTTTTGCAATAAAGGAATTTATCTTCCCAATACCTGGCAATGCCCAAAGCAAGCTCAAAGAGCAGAGAGCAAACATGCACTTGCTTAGGGATGATCGCTCCCTGCAGCAGCCTGTCCCCATCCTACTCTGCCTGGGATTGCTGAGTTTCAGGGCTGCTGACAAAGCAGAGGTTCTTGCTCTCAACAGACCTGAGAGGGTTTAGTTTCTGTCTGGAAACTGGAAATCCTGGAATTATCTAAACTAGTCCTGACAGTGAGTTCTTTGAAAAGTCCCAAATAAGGGAGGGAGATGAAGCATTTTCTTAGAAAGCCAAGCCTGAAGATAACCCAGTGAGGTATGATGGGTGATAGGAAGTCAGATCTGTGCATGTATAAGCAGAAAGAAAACTCATTAAATAATACTGTATTTAATATTGACTCTTGATTCTTAATGCACCAAGTGTGAGGCTGGTGGTGCCGCTGCTTGACATCATGGCCCAGGGACTGCTGTCCTCCCTGTCAAGTCCATGTGCAGTGCTGGATGCTCCCTGAACCCACTTCAATAAGGCAGCTTTAAATATCTTGTGATGAAGAGACAGAAAAGCCAAGCATATCTGATAATTCTCCTCCTCATACCTTCTCCTCATACCTTTCCAGCTTCCAGATATTTTCTCCTTGGGGGTTTTCCAGGATGCTGGTGTGTTTAACTGTTAAGCAGCTATTATATCTTCACCCCTTGGCTTGTGAGGCACTCCCCTGGCAGCAAGCATGCATGGCTGTTAGATGCAGAATCACCTCCTGTGAGCTTTCCCTAGTGCTCCTGGTCTCACCTGGTCTCGGTATTTGATCAGTCAGTCTCTGCCTGTATTCTTTCTGGATTTTACAGACCTCCATCATATCCCCGCAAGGGGCTGGTGTTCTTCACATGCATCAGTTTCCTGCTGGCTTCACCAGCCTCCCCTACCTCCCATCATTTATCTATATGTTTTTCTATGTCAAATCCTTCCTTCTTTTCCTATGGCTGCTGTGCTCCCTCAGAGGCCTTTGCTGGGATACCTGGTCAGAACCAGACCTTGCAGTAATGTGGAAAGCTGTGAAGCCTTGCTGGTGAAGCAAAAGCAAGACACTTAAGAAAGCTGCAGTGGCTGGGAAAAGACACAGCCCATTGTGGCTGCCAGAAACGAGAGCTGGGAAGTACTCTTGGAGAGACATGTTACTGGAAAACAATCCCAGTACAGACCAAGAAGTATTTGCTATGAGGGACTTGCCCTAACAAGCCAGCTAATTGCTGGCAGTTACCAGTAGGTTTTGTTGACTTCTCATAAAAATGAGACAGCTTGATCATAGATGATCTGCTGCCTGGTGGAAATTGTGTTTCCATAAACCCAGAGCTCCCAGTTGCCAGATACCTGCTCACTTTACTCCAGTTCTGCCTGTTCTGCCTGTTTCCTTACTAGCACGGACTCACCAAGTTGCATCCAGCACCATCCTTTCCATAGGTAGGCTGGCCACATCCACTGACCTGTCATGGACATTTGCATGTCTAAACTTTAGATCCAAGTAAGAACAGTTGTTGGCTAAGGGAGACCAGGCCAAAATGAAATTTATGACAGTTTCAGCCAACAGACTGTTTTGCAAAAAAATACCTAATATCACTTTGTGCCCCAGCCTGGGCATGGATTTGGGCAAAATAGACAACAGAGTGTTAATCTTACCATATTTGGGCTTTCTGCCTTTAAGCAAACACACCTGGCTCACCAGACCATTCTAACAACAGCAGATCCTGGACTGGTCTCCTTCTGGTCTCCTGGGATCAAGCAGAGAAGGGCTTGCTTCCTTGGAAGGAAGGAGACTTTCCATGAGAAGTCACTGAGGGACTGCATTCAAGTCTGGTCCTGATCATTTATTCAAGGCCTTTCCTGTCCATACCTGAGGGCATCTCAAGCTGCTTGCTTTCATTAGACTCAATATAATGTTCCTCCAAGTACATGTGTAGGACAATGTCTTACCCTAAGTACCATCTGCATGGGGAGCCATCCTGCCTTAACTGTGAGCTTTGCTCTTCTGCTACTCTATCTTCTCATTTCTACCAGGTTCTTACCCTCTGCAGGAGGTAGAAACAGCCTCCTCAGCCCTGGGCAGCTCAGAAGGAGCTTCCCCTCCTGTTCAGAAGAGAAATCTGGCTGAATTTCTTTATCTTCACTCATGGGAGGATATGGAAACTTCAGGCTGTTGCAGGAAACTGGTCCAATTAAAGTCTCTTCTGCCTTCAGCCACCCACCTTCTTTCTACACTGCCTGGCTTTGCAGATGTGCTATAAAAGTCCCACTCTACTTTTAGTCCTGAATTTGAATGTGAGTGAGGAGTCTCGACAGAAAATATGGTAGTGCTGCATTACCAGTGTGAGGCCTAAAACTACCACACCTGAACCCTGAGAGACCTGATATTCAGGAGGAGGTGTGCAAGGAGGCAAACACATGTAACATATATGAGAATACAAGAACTGTGTGAGTCAGTGCCCATGGCTGTATGCTATGATCACCTGCAGCAGCAAACAGTGGATGTAGATTATCCTGAGCAGGAAACTCTCTGGCTCATCTCACCATAACTCGGGCTACCATAATGCTGGCTCCAAGGTTTCTCAACCACAACATGTGTACCCCCTGGTGCTATGCTCATTTTGGGTGGATGAAGCAGAAACAACTTGGAGACATTTCTCCAAGCCTCTGTTGCCACAGCCTGTGTGACTTGTGATTACCTGCTGTCATATAGTGGTATCCCAGAAAAGCCATATTTGGGAGTTCTGGGCTGTGTGATGTCCCCACAAAGCAATCCTTACGGGAGCTGTTGTGGTTGCCACAGATGGATGCCCACCTTCAAGGACAGGTAGAAACAGGAAAAAGTAAATTCCTGACTGTGGCTCAGTGGCTGTCTTTGCCCTACACCTACACCTGCTTGGCAAGTGTTTTCAAGGCTTAGGAATCCCCACCAGGGAGGGCAAAAGAGGTCAAAGTCAGTTATGAGGTTCCAGGTGACCTGGAGTATTTTACTGTGACTTATCCCTTCCCTTTGAACAGTATGTAGAGGGAGCAGCCCACCCCCCAGATCATTTGCAAATGACTTTGATCAAGGCATCACAGGCACTGCTTAGAAACAGCAGAAATTTTCTGAGACGGATGGGGACTACTGGTTACCAAGAGTTTCCTGGTGGCATTACCTTAATTAGTAATGTTGCATGGGTTTTTGCTCCTAATCCTACAAGGAACAGTGTGTCCCAAGGGTGGCCATGCTGCATAGAAGCAGGAGGCTATATTTGCTTGCTTTTCTTTCTTGTAACCAGAATGGCAGTATCACAGAACAGATGAGCTGCCATCAAGTGCCTTTGCTAGAAATTGTTTATTTTGTTCCTAAAAATAAGAAGAGGCAAAAACATTCAAGCATCAGCAGCTCAATGTAGGCATCTGCTCAGGTTCTGTGGGTGAGGCTGGCATTTTCCAGAGACACTAAGTCCCATCCCCAGGGAGTGCCTTGGATTCTCTGCTTGCTCCAGGCTAACATTGCCAAAATGTTAGGGTTGAGGGCCTTAGGGCTGATGGACTGTGGGACTTGGCAATATTGAGGAAAAAAGGTCATTTTGCCTCCTGATTAAGGTGCCTGATATGTATCCTGAAGTAAAAATATTCCAGTTTTATTTGTGGGTCTACCCCTTATGACTGTGAAGCATGTGCAATAATTGCTGCCAGTTACCCACATCTAACTGTAAGTTGCTCACTTCAATAGCACATCTTCACCTCAGGAAAGCAATAATCTACAGCTGAACCTCTAGAACAGATACTGTCTCACATCTAGGTTGGCAAGAATCATGTGAAACTATCCTGCCACCGATAGCCAGCTTTACAGAGCACTCAGTAGGGAAGATACTCAGACCACAGTTGAGAAGAGAAGGATTAAGACCTTAGCTTGGCTGCCACCACCCCATGTAATATTGAACCAAGCAACATTTAGCTAGTCCTCTGTTCCCAAGCTGTAAAATGGTGGTTATACTTTTGGACCTAAAGTAGGTGTGAAGATAAAAATCTGTTAACAACTTAGTGTTATACACTGCTGAGGAGCTATGCAAATCTCAGAGGAAAGCACTCCAGTTGAAATTCATCAACTTGCATACACTGCCATGGTAGGTGGGCTGCACTGGACCTTCAGAGGGGTGAGTCTCTGGAAAATGAAACCTGCAGAAAATCAAGAAAGGTGTAAGAAAGGTGTTAGAAAGGGGCAGCTCAAAATTTCAACAGGTTGGTAGATATCAATGGGGTACTCAATGGTACTGCTAACATACAGGTAACATAACAATCCTTGAGACAGCAATGTGTACCACTGAGAACTGTACATAGAGAACAAAACACAAATGTGCTGGCTAAGTTGAAAAACAATGCTCTTCTAAATGCCTTTAAAAACAAAACATTCAAATGGAATGGAATAGAATAGAATAGAATAGAATAGAATAGAATAGAATAGAATAGAATAGAATAGAATAGAATAGAATAGAATAGAATAGACCAGATTGGAAGAGACCTTCAAGATCATCGTGTCCAACCTATCATCCAACACCACCTAATCAACTAAACCATGCAACCAAGCATCCTGTCAAGCCTTGTCCTGAACGCCCCCAGCAATGGCGACCCCACCACCTCCTCAGGCAGCCCATTCCAATGGGCAATCACTCTCTGCGTAAAACTTCCTCCTAACCTCCAGCCTAAACCTCCCCTGGCGCAGCCTGAGACTGTGTCCTCTTGTTCTGGTACTGGTTGCCTGGGAGAAGAGACCAACCCCTGCCTGACTACAACCCCCCTTCAGGTAGTTCTAGACAGCAATAAGGTCACCCCTGAGTCTCCTCCTCTCCAGGCTAAGCAACCCCAGCTCCCTCAGCCTCTCCTCATAGGGCTTGTGTTCCAAACCCCTCACCAACTTTGTTGCCCTTCTCTGGACTCGTTCCAGCAAGTCAACATCCTTCCTAAACTGAGGAGCCCAGAACTGGACACAGTACTCGAGGTGCGGTGGATGGTCATCACTAATCAAGGAGGGGGGGGAGAAAAAAATAAACCCTGTCATGTTTAATAACATATGACCATCTGGGGTTCTTCCAACCTGGTTTATTCTATGTATGTATGTATGTATGTATGAGAAAAAGATTTGGAGGAGTAAAGTAGAGAGAGCATAAAAAGTACAAATGGAAATTTTCAAACTTATCTGAAGTAGGAACTTGGTGGTGGTAAGGTGGCCAATAACTTATTGATGTAAATGCAAAAAGGATAACCAAGGCAAGGCAGGGATGAAAGTCTGCTGGTGTTCACTTCCGACATGATCAAGGAGGTCCTCACACAGCAGCAGTTCTCTGTAGTCTGATGAGCATTATCAAACAAAATTGATAACAGAGGAAGTTTTAGGTTTAAAACAAAAAAAAAAAGTTAAATAATCTGTGGCAAAGGACCAGCACACATGGCATAAACACTGAGTTACAGAAAAATAAAGATGACATTTTTTCAAACTTCTAAGGGAGTATGTAAGCTACTATCTAAATCAGCCTCGGCACCAAAGACTGTTATGGCAATTATGTCTATCTTAAGAGGGATCTTTGCACAGCCTGGTGAAGCACTGGTTACTAGGTTTGATTTCAGTGCCAGGAAAGTCAGGGGAAAAAGTAGACACAGAGCTAAATATGAGAAAAGTCAGTAGAGCTTTTGTAGAAGGAATATCGGATACCTGTGATTGCAGCAATGAGTGCATAAATGTGGTGGCCTGATCTAGACCTTGCGCTACATTTGTAAGAGGCCTTTGGTAAGATTGTTCCACCAAGGTCTTTAAGAAACTCCATTCTCATGGAGTAAAGGAGAGACTTACTCCACAGGTTAGAACGAAGTGGAACAAGTTGACAATGATGACAGCAATGATGACAGTATTAGTGGGTGCCAACAAAGCTCAAAGAGTGACTAATGAAGTAAATAAGTTTGTTGATGACACAACATTATTAAGAATAATCAAAACTGAAGGTGACTCTGTAGAAGGAGCCCATAAAATTATGGAGCCATTAAGGCTGGAAAAGACCTGTAAGATCATCAAGTCCAACTGTAACCCGTGTACCATGACTGCTAAGCTATATCCTGATGCATATCATCACGCTTCTTGAACTCCTCCAGGGATGGCAACTCCACCACTTCCCTGGGTAACCTGTTCAAACACCTGACCACTCTTTCAGTGAAGAAAATTTTCCCAATACCCAATTTAAACCTCCATTGGCACAACTATATGCCATTTCCCCTCATCCTATTGCTAGCTACTCAGGAGACTATCTTAACGTACTGACTGAGCAACAAAATGGTTTTTAAACTTCAGTGCTGGAAAATACAATGTACTGTACATGGGCAAAACCATTTTAAGCATAAATACCAGTGATGCTCTCTTAACTATTCTTCCATGTAAACATAAGGAAAAAATTTTTCACTGTGAGGGTGACAGAATACTGGAACTGGCTGCCCAGGGGAGTTTGTGGAGTCTCCCTCTCTGGAGACATTCAAAATCTACCTGGATGCATTCCTGTGTGATCTGATATAGGTAATCCTGCTCTGGCAGGGTGGTGATGAACTGGATGATCTTTTGAGGTCCCTTCCAGCCTCTAAAATTCTGTGATTCTGTAACCAGCTGATATATTTGAGCAAGGAAGCACTGCCATCCTTGCTGCCTTTACTTGTTTGGTTCTTATCCTCTTAACCTATTAGCTAACACCCAGTGCTGGAGACAGCGTATTGGCCTCAGTAGATATTTTATTTGATCCAGGTGTTCAAGAGGGGACTGGACGTGGCACTTGGTGCCATGGTTTAGTCATGAGGTCTGTGGTGACAGGTTGGACTTGATGATCTTTGAGGTCTCTTCCAACCTTGGTGACTCTGTGATTCTGTGATCATTCTCATGGTCCTCTGTTACATTTTTATGCAGCTCTCAAATCATTACTTTGGAATGGGCTTATCCTAGTTAATTTAAAGCAAAGAGGCAAGAGTCCTGGATTCAATGTCTTAGAAAAAATGTGGTGAAGGGACTTCATTCATCCCTTTGTATTTTCTAAAGATTATGAGATATTATACAGGACATTTCCCCTGTCTTTGGAAACTCAAGCCCAAGGTGCATTATACATCTTCCCTCATTCCAACCTTCAGTAAGGAACAAGACTCACAAGCTATCCACAGATCCTTCAGGAATTTAATTTCCATTTAGACACACAGGCTTGGCAGGAGTTGCCTGGCTGAGTGGCTGTCACAGCTCCTTGAAACTCAGTATCCCAGCATGGGCATGTCCATCTGCAGTTCAGAGCCGGTGCAGGAGCAGTACTGTGGTTTTTGGCTGCCTCTCTCTGTGCGTTCAAGCTGAGCAGAATGCCCCGAGCTGCTTCTGGTTTACAATTGCCAAGCACTACTAATCTAGCAGACCCCTGGAGTTTCCTGAGAGAAAATACAAGAGCTCTTGTAAGCTATTGTTCATACCCTTGGTATTTTGCACTGACTTCTGTTTACATGGTAAGTAGTTTTTTCAGGTACCAAGCCAAACACTTGTTGCTAGGGAAAAGTATTGTTCTCTGCTTTGGGAGGGGAAACTCTGCAGAAATCATTGTTTAGATAAACATCTATATTCTTGTCTATCACTTTTTAGTCCCCTTCTACTCCTTATGCTCAATGCCATACACTGATGAGGCTTTCATAACCCTGGCTCCTGAGGAAAAGAGGTCAAAAAATTCACTGCAAAACCTGGGAGTTACCATGTATTAACTGTAATTAAAATTAAGTATTTCTCAGAATGTGCAGAAACTTGAAAGTTTTATCTCTATCCCTCTGTCTGGCAGAAAACACACAGAAGATACAGCTGCATTAGTGACATGTGGTTTAGCATTTAACATTTTGCTCAGGATGTTCACAGGACGCACCTGATGACTTTGTACTGAAAACAGAGGCATCTGTCCAGCTAACAGGATATTTATCTACCTGGGCTTTCGTGAAGCCTTTGACACTGTCTCCCACAGCATTCTCCTGGAGAACTGGCTGCTCATGGCTTGGATGGGTGGACACTTTGTTGTATAAAACATTAGCTGGATGGCTGAGCCTAAAGAGCAGTGGTGAACAGAATTAAGTCCAGTTGGTGTACTGTTCCCCAGGGCTCAGTAGTGGGGTCAGTTCTCTTTAATATCTTTACCAATGGTTTGGACTAAAGGATTGAGTACACCCTCAGCAATTCTGTGGAAGACACCCAGTCGGATGGGAGAGTTGATCTGCTCCTGGTTAGGAATGCTCTTCAGAGGAATCTAAACAGGCTGGATGAAAGGTCAGAGGTCAGTTGTATGAGGCTCTGTGAAGCCAAATGCTGGGTCCTACACGTGGGTCACAACAAACCCATTCAACACCACAGGCTTCAGGCAGAGTGGCTGGAAAGCTTCCCAGCAGAGAAAGACCTGGGGTTGGTGGTAGACAGCAAGCTAAACAGGGTCCAGCAATGTGCTCATGTGGCCGAGAAGGCCAACAGCATTCTGGCCTGTATCAGTGGGACCAGCAGGAGCAGGAAAGGGATCATGCCCTAGTATTCAGCACTGGAGAGGCCACACCTTGAATACTGTGTTCAGACACTACAAGAAAGCATTTGAGGTGCTGGAACATGAACAGAGAAGGGCAACAAAGCCAGTGAAGGGTCTGGAGAAAGAATTTTATGAGGAGTGCCTGAGAGAACTGGGATTGTTCAGTCTGGAGAAAAGGAGGTTGAGACAACACCTCATTGCTCTCTACAGCTACCTGAAAGGAGATTGTAATGAGGTGGGGAGCAGTCTCTTCTCCCAGGTAAAAAGCAACAGGTTAAGAGGAAATGCAGCAGAAGAGGTTTAAGCTGGATATAGAAAAAAATTCTTCACTCGAAGGATAGTTAAGCACTGGATGGCTTAATGGGCTGCTCAGGGAAGTGGTGGAATTACTGTTCCTGGTTCACAGAGGATGTACATGTGGCACTGAGGGACATGGTTTAGTGGTGGACTTGGCAGCATTAAGTTAACAGTTGGACCCAATGACCTTGGAGGTCTCTTCTGTATTCCTAAACTATATTCTTACCCTGACAGGTTGGACTAGATGATCCTTGAGTCCCTTCCAATCTGGTATTCTATGATAATTCTATGACAATTTGGTGATTCCATGATTCTAGGATTCTTTATTTATCACAAGTTTTAAGATTTTTTGGGATCCATTGCTATTAAAAGCCAGTTATTTTGAGGGAGGAAGTGATGGATACCTATTTAAAGCAATTATCCATTACAGAATCACAGAACAGTCAGGGCTGCAAGGGTACTCTGGAGGTCCTCTAGTCCAACACCCTTTCTAATGCAGGTACACCTAGACTGAGCTGCAGAGAAATTGTCCAGACAGGTTTTGAAAATCTCTGGAGAATGAGATGCCACAGCCTCTCTGGGCAGCCTGTTCCAGTGCTCCCTCTCCCTCAAAGTAAAGAAGTTTCTTCTCAAGTTCAAGTGAAACCTCCTGTGTTCTAGTTTGTAACCAATGTTCTTTGTCTGATCGCTGGCCACCACTTAAAAGACCCAGTCCCATTCTCTTGACCTTTGTAGTATCATATCATAGTATCAGTCAGGGTTGGAAGGGACCACAAGGATCATCTAGTTCCAACCCCCCTGCCATGGGCAGGGACACCTCACACTAGATCAGGCTGGCCAGAACCTCATCCAGCCTGGGCTTAAACACCTCCAGGGACGGGGCCTCAACCACATCCCTGGACAGCCCATTCCAGGGCTTCACCACTCTCATGGTGAAGAACTTCCTCCTCACATCCAGCCTGAATCTCCCCACCTCCAGCTTCATTCCATTCCCCCTGGTCCTATCACTACCTGAGATCCTGAGAAGTCCCTCCCCAGCCCTCCTGTAGCCCCTCCTCAGATGCTGGAAGGCCACAATTAGGTCACCTCGGAGCCTTCTCTTCTCCAGACTGAACAGCCCCAACTCCTTCAGTCTGTCCTCTTAGGAGAGGTGCTCCAGCCCTCTGATCATCCTCATGGCCCTTCTCTGGACCGTTCCCATATCCCTCTTGTAATAGGGGCTCCAGAACTGGAGGCAGTACTCCAGGTGGGGTTCTCACCAGAGCTGAGCAGAGGGGGAGAATCACCTCCCCTGCCCTGCTGGCCACACTTCTCTTGATGCAGCCCAGGATCTGATTTGCTTTCCAGGCTGCAAGTGCACACTGAGAGCTCCTGTTGAGCTTCTTGTCCACCAGCACCCCCAAGTCTCTCTCCTCAGGGCTGCTTTCCAGCCAGTCACTGCCCAGCCTGGATTTGTGCCTGGGATTGCCTCGACCCAGATGCAGGACCCTGCACTTGGTCTTGTTGAACCTCATGAGGCTGGCTTGTGCCCACCTCTCCAGCCTGTCAAGGTCCCTTCACCCTTTAGATATTTATATGCCTTTATAAGGTCCCTTAGCAGTCTTCTCTTTTCTAGGATAAAGAGTCCCAGGTCTCTCAGACTCTCTTGTAAGAGATGCTCCAGTCCCCTAACCAGCCTCATGCCCTCTGTTGGACACTCTGGTAGTTCCCTGTCCTTCTTGAACTGGGCAGGCCAGAACCAGACACAATACTCCAGGTGCAGAGCAGAATAGAAGGGTATAAGAACCTTCCTTAACCTGCTGGCCACACTCTTCTTAATGCAACCCAGGATAACATTGATCTTCTTTGCCATAAGTACACTGCTGGGTCACGGTGAACCTGTACACCAACACTCCCAGGTCAGTCTCCATGGTCAACCCCTAACCTGTTGTATTACATAGAAGTATTACATAGAATAAACCAGGTTGGAAGAGACCTTCAAGATCATTGCGTCCAACCCATCAACCAATCCAACACCACCTAAACAACTAACCCATGGCACCAAGCACCCCATCAAGTCTCCTCCTGAAGACTTCCAATGATGGTGAATCCACCACCTCCCTGGGCAGCCCATTCCAATGGGCAATCACTCTCTCTGTGTAAAACTTCCTCCTAACCTCCAGCCTAAACCTCCCCTGGTGCAGCCTGAGACTGTTACCTCTTGTTCTGGTACTGGCTGCCTGGGAGAAGAGACCAACATCCGTCTGTCTACAACCTCCCTTCAGGTAGTTGTAGACAGCAATAAGGTCACCCCTGAGTCTCCTCTTCTCCAGGCTAAGCAACCCCAGCTCCTTCAGCCTCTCCTCGTAGGGCTTGTGTTCCAAACCCCTCACCAACTTTGTTGGCCTTCTCTGGACACACTCCAGCAAGTCAACATCCCTCCTAAACTGAGGGGCCCAGAACTGGACACAGTACTCAAGGTGTGGCCTAACCAGTGCAGTGTACAGGGGCAGAATGACCTCCCTGCTCCTGCTGGCCACACTGTTCCTGATGCAGGCCAGGATGCCATTGGCCCTCCTGGCTGCCTGGGCACACTACAGGCTCATGTTCAGCCTACTATCAACCAGTACCCCCAGGTCCCTCTCTACCTGGCTGGTCTCCAGCCACTCTGACCCCAGCCTGTAGCACTGCATGGGGTTGTTGTGGCCAATGTGCATGAGATTACTCCTCCTCAGGCATAGGACTCTGCACTTGCCCTGGTGCAATTTTATGACATTCCATATTGCCCAGCTCTCCAGCCTGTCCATGTCTCACTGAATTGCAGCACAGTCTTCTGGTGTCAGCCACTCCTCCCAGTTTTGTATCATCATGAAACTCTTTCCTTCATCCAGGTCACTGATGAATATGTTGAACAAGACTGGACCCAAAACTGACCTCTGGGGAATAGAATAATAGAATAGAATAGAATAAAATTAACCAGGTTGGAAAAGACCTTTGAGATCATCCAGTCCAACCTATCACCCAACACCATCTAATCAACTAAACCACGGCACCAAGCACCCCATCCAGCCTCCTCCTAAACACCTCCAGTGATGGTGACTCCACCACCTCCCTGGGCAGCACATTCCAATGGCCAATCTCTCTTTCTGGGAAGAATTTCTTCCTCACTTCCAGCCTAAAATACCACTATCCACAGGCCTCCAAGTATAACCTGCACTATTGATCACAATCCTCTGAGCTCTGTCATTCAGGCAGTTCTCAATCTACCTCACTGATCACTCATCTAACTCACACTTCCTAAGCTTACCTTTGAGGACGTTACAGGAGACAGTGTGAAATGCATTACTGAAGTCATTCACTGCTCTCTCCTTATTTGCCCACTTGGTCACACCACCATAGAAGGCTATCAGATTGGTCAAACATTATCTCCCCTTGCTGAATCCATGCTGACTACTCCTTACAGTCTTTTCTTCCACACACTTAGAGGTGACCTCCAGAATGAGGTCACCATCCTCCAGGGATGGAGGTGAGGCTGACTGGCATGTGAGGCTGACTGGCATGTAGTTCCCTGGGTCTTCCTTCTTGCCCCTTTTAAAGATGTCCTCCAGTCACCAAGCACCTTTCCTGTTCTCTCTGACCTTTCATAAGTGATGAAGAGTAGCTTAGCAATAACTGTAGTGAGCTGCTTCAGCTCTTATGGATGCATCCCATCAGGGCTCATGAATCTGTGTGTGTCCAGCCTGTCTAGGTGATGTCTAACTCATAGCTGATATATTGAATCAAACATACACATGCAGATATCTCCTAACAATGTAACTTTTCAGGGATGATAAGTTTTCCACCATTAGTTACATGGGACATGTCATTGTTGTTTCTCTCTATTTGAATACCCTGTATTTTATAGAAATGTCATTCTGGAGAACTAGGATGCTGGGGGATCTGTTTATCTAGGCATGTTCATCCAGGAAAGGACTGGAGGGTTACATCTCCCCTTCCCCAGGGCATTTACAATGTCTGGTGCTCAGAAGATGCGTTGGCCTCAGACAAGCACAGTACTAAACCATGCTCTGATTGTACCACAGTAGCAGAGGGACAAGGCTTCCTCATAAGGAACACCCGTCGGGAAAAGTGCATTTGCATCTCCCACCATGAGACCAACGGCATCAGCCTGGCTGACTGCAAGGCACACTCCCGGAAGCAACAGTGGAGCTGGGACCCTGCCACCAAGACCATTGTCAGCATTCAAACTAAGCAGTGCTTGTCAGTCCACAACATGCAGGAGTATGCTTTGGTCAAGCTGGAGCCTTGTGGGGACTGGGAACACCAAGTGTGGTCCTGCAGCAAGAAAGGACACTTGACTCTGCAGAGCTTGGGTTTCCACCTCAGCACCAAGGAAGAAGGCCACAGCATCTTCGCCTCAAGGGAGAAGAATAAATTCAGTAGGTGGAAGACTTTAGCAGATGAAACCGTCTGTGCTGATGCCCAGACACGAGCCCCGATGCCCAGCAAACCAACACAACAGGCTGTAGACACACGTGTTTGGATCTATGAAAGTAAGATAAGCTAGATTTAGCATCAAATAACTTCTAACCTTACATGTCATCCAAGCCACCTAACACCAGGCTTGCATCCATCATTTTAACTCACATTCATTTTGGTCCCATCTGGAGAGATACCAAATACCTCCAGGTACAAACAGCTAGTTTGTACCACCAGTTTTCAGTAGTTGCTGTTCAGTATTTTCCAGAAAGTATATCACACATTGCAGGATCAGATCTAGAACACACAGCTGCATTTCTGATGACACAGCCCAGCATTTTGGAAAGCTCATCTGAATTGGTACCCAAGGCTAAGAGTAGTTGGGATTGCTTGAGCCTCTCGAGTCCAAACCAACCAAGGAAGCCCCACAAAGTCAGGCACGTAAGGAGGGATTTTTGGTAACAAGAAAAGTGGAGGCAGCTGAAAACCTTTTTCAAACTTGCATGAATTATTGAGAAGCAGCCATATTTGAGATGAGAAACTGTTGCTTCAGTTTCTAAGCAACATGCTAGCTATCTCCTGCTAGACCCTGACAGTCCACTTATCACTAATGAAGGCATGGTTCTAACCTTCCTCCTGTGCGCTCATGATCCTCAAAAGAGAACCTTGCTCCTGGTGCCTGATGAGATGAGTGAACACAGCAAGTATTGGGAGGTAGTTACAGCAGTGTCCTCCCTTTGCAATCTAAAACCATGACATAAAAACCTAAAACATGACATAAAAAAAAAAAATAAAATAAAAAGTCTGGTTTATGTTATAAGTTTCACAGCCTTGGTCTCTGCTAAAAAGAATCTTACCTCTGCCTTCATGAGTGTTCATTATTCTCTGCCAAGACTTGACACAAAAAGTGTCCTAGTCCAGTCATAGTTTTAGGTGTTGGACATCAGGCTAGAAGACATCAGGTATGGTCATTGTACCAAGATGTGACTGTCATCATTTGTCAGATGGCCAGTGAAGTTCATTGCCAACCACTGATAATTTATGGTCCAGTCTGCTTCCCCCTTTCATTTAGTCCTCTTTGCAAAGAACATGTCAGGACATTTGTTGTGAAGTTAGTATGCAGAACTGAGACCTGAGAATCGCACTCAATTCCTCTCCTCAATCTCTCCTCCTCTCCCTTCTTCCACTCCAGGCACAAGAAAAGAGCTGCTGTTTGTAATGATTTCTCTGTGTTTGCTCATTCTGTAGGTGATGAGGATCACAACATTCATCAGGGGAAATTATTTCCCTTAAATGAGTTTATTCCTTGCCTTAAAGGTTGATGGCCCAAATGAAACTTTCAGCTTTGCAGAAATGAATAAAGAGAAAATATGATGGATCTGGTTGGCATAAGCAAATGGCTTTAGGGTATACCTTTTTGACACAAAAAGGCTATATACAATTCAAAGTAATTTAAAAAAAAACCATACTATAGATTTTCAGGTTGCTCTTGCAGATAAGATGGTATTTTTATCAAGGATTTCTAACCCACTAGAAGATTACAGTGGTCACAAGTGCTGGTTTTTGTTTAGCATGAAGGTAAAAACAGTGAATACAAATTAGATACTATAACAAGCTAGTTAAATATAGGCTAGGAAAATCATGGAACACTTAATATATGGGAAAAAGGCATGTGAAAAGGGTGCTTGTGTTCCCCAAGGCAATGTTCCTGGCAGCCCAGGGCTGCCTCAGAGCCAGGCTCCCCAAATAAGGCTGTGAGAGTAAACACAGAGCAGGCTTTGAATCCGGTTGTGCTAGTCTGCATGCCTTGTGCAAGCTGCTAGTTTTCCTACCATCCCCATGGTTCAGAGTCTGCTGGAGGGAATCTAACTACTCAGTAACAACATCAAAATCTGGAGTGTTTGTTCAAGCTTTTCTTATCCAAGTTTCCACTGTCCATCAACAGACAGCTTTTACTTTGTCAGGTTAGCTGCTCAATAAATTGAACCCATGGATGTTCATGACACAGATGGGGTTGGAATAGGCAGTTGGGATCCCTGCAGATGTGGGTTTCTTCATCTTGCTACATGCATCAGTGCAGGATCGATTTTCCACAACTACTACTCAAACAGCAGTTGCTATTCTACATACCATACTTCTGCAGAAAGATTGTCAAAGCAAAGGATGTCACTGAGCCTTGCAAGAGGTATGGACTATTTACCACCCCTATGAGCCCGGTTTTTCATCTGCTGAATTAGTAATACTTGTGATGCATCCACTAAGCTCTTCCTCACACCTCATCCTTCACAGCTGGTGTTGTGTTCATAACTTCTAGACCTCATTTACCACCAGAAGACAAGTTCTATTTTGTCTGTGGATTCCATCATTTCATCTTTGGAGTCTCTGAGAATTGAAGGCTCCTGATGCGTAGGGGAGGGTGTTTGCTTTTACCTCATGCACTGTTCACATTGCAGAGGACTAACAGGCAGGGACGGATTCCTTTCCCTTGCCAGGCGGTGAGCATATCCAAGTTTCTGAACAAAATGTAAATGACAATTACAAATGTCTTTATTTCCTTCCAAGCAAAAACCATTGATTCATCAAAGAGTCATGCCATGGACAAAGAGTCTTCTGTGAGCTTGACTGATCCACCTTTGGCTAACAAAATTATCAGCACGGTATCTCCAGTGAAGACCAAACAGGCATACCCGCCAGCAAATGAGGGTGAGCACTTTTCTTTCCTGAATGCATAGGGGAGAATAGCAGAAAGGAAAGTGTGGTGGGCACCTAGAGATTATGCAAGTATTTTCAGTGGTGGTAAGTATCTGTGTACTTCTGAAGAACTTCCATGTGTACCACTGAGTGGTTCAAGGCTTTGCTCTCATACAACATCTTGAGATGTTTGCCTTGGCAAGTGGTTCACTGATATAGCCACAGTCTTAATCTGGAGGCACAACCATCAGGTATTCTAGGAACAAAAAATATCTGTGGTTAGGGAAAGCTGAGGAACACGTTTCCTTTTCTCTTCTGCCTCCACACAAAGGGGATCTGTGGTTGTAATGCTTCCTCTAGTCCAGCAATGGAAGCTGCTAATTTGAGTCTCTCTGCTTCTTGCCCTAGATATGTCCCAAAATCACTCTAAAAAGTACCATGGAAATCGAGGGAAAAACGCTGGGGCCAGGCTTGCAGGTAGGTCCAGTGAAGGACCTTCTCCAGCCAGAAGAGGAAGAAACCAGGGGGTTAAAAGTTGATCAATGCCCCTGACCTTCCCAGCTGCAAAACAGAGAAGCATGAATAGCTATTGTCATCATAGCAAGAAAGAAAACCCTTTTTTGGCCATTTTCAACAGAGTTATGTTGTGCAGTGTAATGCAGCTGTATGATGTTGACCTTATGGACAAAGCACTTCTGTTACCTGCTAGTCTTCAGGGACATTGCAGGTGTCTACAGTGGCAATCATGGCTATTGCAGAATGATGGGGATAGGTACAGCAAACATGTTTGTTTTCTATGATATCCTTTCAGGCACGAACTGGAAGACAGCCATGCTGGTCCTCAGCCCCTTGGCATTCATTCTGGGTTTAATAATACTGACACTGAATGTTCATTACAACAAGTAAGACTCAGGTTCATTTGGTTTGCCACTTCCCTGCTCAGTGTTTCAAAACAAGATTCTTGGTCTTGGCACCCTTCCCAACCCCACAACAGAAGTGTCTATCTCTGTTCACCCATGATTTCATCCTTGCTGATTTCTTCTCTCTTGCACCCTGTTTCTCCCATCCGCTGTCCCAAATGCATACACATACAGGCACTAGTGTTGGCTCCTTCTCCCCTACACACCTCATACCATCCCCAAGGGTCTAGGGAATGTGGGCACTGTGGCTGCTGAACCAATTGATGTGGAGAAGTAACCAAGAGACAGGGAGATGCAGTCATACACTCTCTTCTATCTTATCCTAGGAAGAAGAAACTCCTCTCTGCTCTGAAGAGCTCCCCAGCCCATAGCAGCAGAGCTGACTTAAGAGAGCCATCTCCCTTACGAAGAGGACCCCAGCCATACCTTCCACCATCTCGCTCTCCTTCCTTGAGGCATGGAGAGATCCTCATTGAGTGGAAAGATGGGACTGTCACTCCTCTTTTTGATAATGCCAACTATCAAATGGACTAACTGCAAAATAGCTGAGCTATTGTTCCGTCCTGTGTCACTCTTCTCACCAGAAAGAGTGACACTATAGCAAATATCTTCCCTAGCCTTGCTGTTTTTATGGGGAGTTGTAAGCACTGTTTGTTGAGAGGTTTTAACACTTGAGAACAATCTCCTTGCACCGCACGTGGTTGAAACAAGCAGAGCAGATTGTTTGTAGAGGCACACCCTGCTTAGCTCTTCTGGAGTAGATTTAGCCCGTAGCAAACTCCAGGTTTAGATAAACGAAGCTGAGACTCTCAACAGCTGCAGCTGTCCATTGTCCTAAAAGTTAGGAGTGGCTGAGCATATGAGAAAGTAAATCCTTTGAGACAAGGTGTAAGGTGAAAAGCAGAAGTCTTGATGATCCTTAAACTCTTTTCAAGAGAATACTAACTGCCAACAAACAGAAGGGTGTCAGTTACTTTGTCAGCCTGAGAAAGTAGCTAATAAGCACTGCCTTCTGGGCTCTTCCAAACACCTGCCAAAGTGCTTCCCCTACTAAGTTGCCAATTAAGTCATGGCAAGTAATTTTTCTATCTTAAAAGGTTAGGCCTTTCTGTATCACCTGCAAGAGTCCTGCTGAGAGAGTATAAATACATACATACTTCCATATTTAGGATGCATTAGACATTATTAAATAACACACGTCCCCTTTATGCAGAATGACAAGCAAGGTCTGTGATACTTGTCATAGACATTATACAACCGGTTTATATCAGCTTCAGTCTCTGAAGTCATATGGAAAGGGCACTGCTTTCAGCCTTTACACTTCTTGTTGGAGCATAATTGCCTGTGACAATCACACTCGGTCTGCACTTCTCTCAGTGAAACTTGCAATCTCTGAGAGATTACCTAACATTCATTAATTTATGCTTTCATTCTCTGTGACCTTGTGATGATGTAAACTGTAATCATGGCTATAAATCAGGAATTATTTGGAGAAATACTGAAACCAGGAAATTACAAGTATGAGCTGCATCAGAGTTACTTGTTCAGAAGAGCAAGGGAAGACACATCCTAACCTATCTCTTACTCAGATTTGACGTGTTTCACTTGACCTAAATTGCCATGCTCTTTTGGTGGAGTTTGGACTTCTTTATGTTTTACCTAATGCAGAAGTAAGGTCTTGGGAAATTTACAGTCTTTTATTTTTATTTTTTTTTTTTTAATTAATTTTCCTTTTTAAACATAGATCCATGGCCTGGTAAAAAGCTAAATGCAAAAAGAAAGTTGCAAGAAAGAAAATACAAACTGTATTGGTTCAGGGCACAAAGATCATAGAAGTTGGAAATACATTTATTCCCCAGGCCAATCACTCCATAATTATTTACTGGAAGGTAAACACACAATCCTTGGGAAAACACTTTACTAGTTGACAAGAGCTGAGGAAGAGCTCATTCTTCACCAGTGAGCAGCGAATGCAAACAACACAGTCAGAGTTAAATTCTGACTTTCCAATGTTTCCACTTCAAAACAAATCCGAAGACTTTTAAGTTTACAAATGTGTAAGCATCATTTTACACACACTTGTGGGGATACATTCTGTACATAAATTGCTCAAAGCACACAGGCAGTGCCTCACCAGGTATCAGTTACATACCTTTTCCTACCACAATTAATATGCTTTCCTTGGAAATTTTGTCCAAGGACCACATTGCTTCACAGTGCACAGCATTTGTTACACTCCAAAACCTTGAAACACTTTGGAAACACTTTGTGTGCAGTGCCATTAAAATGGAAATTTTGACTTTGAGTTCAGCTACTGTTGTGCTTCCCAAGGCAAGAAGTGCATATACTGCTGAATGGGCAGAACAGATTACTTGCTAATGGCTCTCTGTAATTCATACTTGGTATGCTAATCTTGCTCAGAAACATGAAGGCAGTGACACCATTGTTTACATAGTACTGATTAAATGGTAGCTCAAACACTAATGAAAAGGTAAGACTGTGAAGCAGCACAGGCTTTTATGTTTCTCTTTCTCTCTTTTCCTGCTTGTTAGCTTTTAGTTATTTCTCACTGGATTACCTATATTAGAGGTTAGAAATCAAATTTTCCAAGATATAGACAGAGGAGCTGAAGGTGTGAGTCTTCATTACCCCTGAGGTCTTAAAAAGCATGTAAGCCTAACTGAGAGTAACTGAGAGGTGACCTCATCAATGTTTATCAATATGTAAAGGATGAGTCCTGAGAGGATTGAGCCAGGCTCTTCTCAGTGTGCCCAGTGACATGCAAGACTATGGAAGAGGTCATCTTGAGTGCAATCTCACAGCACTTACAGGATGGCCAAGGGATCAGGCCCAGACAGCGTGGATTTAGGAAGGGCAGGTCCTGCCTCACCAGCCTGATCTCCTTCTATGATCAGGTGACTGCCTGGTGGATGTGGGGCAGGCTGTGGATGTAGTCTGCCTGGACTTCAGAAAGGCCTTTGACACCATCCCCCACAGCAAACTCCTGGCCAAGCTGTCAGCTCGTGGCTTGGACAGGAGCACTCTGTGCTGGGTTAGGAACTGGCTGGAGGGCTGAGCCCAGAGAGTGGTGGTGAATGGTGCCACCTCCAGCTGGCAGCCAGTCACTAGTGGTGTGCCCCAGGGATCAGTGCTGGGCCCCATCCTGTTCAATATCATTACTGATGATCTGGATGAGGGGATTGAGTCCATCATCAGTAAATTTGCAGAGGACAGCAAGCTGGGGGCAGGTTGATCTGTTAGAGGATTGGAGAGCTCTGCAGAGGGACCTTGACAGGCTGGACAGATGGACAGAGTCCAAGGGCATGAGATTTAACACTTCCAAGTGCCGGGTTCTGCACATTGGCCACAACAACCCCGTGCAGAGCTACAGGCTGGGGTCAGAGTGGCTGGAGAGCAGCCAGGTGGAGAGGGACCTGGGGGTACTGGTTGATAGTAGGTTGAACATGAGGCAGAAGTGTGCCCAGGTGGCCAAGAAGGCCAATGGCATGCTGGCCTGGATCAGCAATACTGTGACCAGCAGGAGCAGGGAAGTCATTCTGCCCCTGTACTCAGCACTGGTTAGGCCACACCGTGAGTCCTGTGTCCAGTTCTGGGCCCCTCAGTTTAGGAAGGATGTTGAGTTTCTGGAATGTGTCCAAAGAAGGGCAATGAGGCTGGGGAGAGGTCTTGAACACAAGGCCTATGAGGAGAGGCTGAGGGAGCTGGGGTTGCTTAGCCTAGAGAAGAGGAGGCTCAGGGGAGACCTTATTGCTCTCTACAATTACCTGACAGGAGGTTGTAGCCAGGAAGGGGTTGGTCTCTTCTCCCAGACAACCTGTGACAGAACAAGAGGACACAGTCTCAAGCTGCACCAGGGGAGGTTTAGGCTGGATGTTAGGAAGAAGTTCTTCACAGAAAGAGTGATTGGCCATTGGAATGAGTTGCCCAGGGAGGTGGTGGAGTCACCATCAATGAAGCGGTTTAAGAAGAGACTGGATGAGGCACTTGGTGCCATGGTTTAGTTGATTAGCTGGTGTTGGGTGATAGGTTGGACTCAATGATCTTGAAGTTCTTGTCCAACCTGGTGAATTCTGTATTCTGGCAAGGGGCAGTGGGTGGAAGTTGAGGCATAGGAAGTTTCACATAAATATGAGGAAAAAAAAATTCACTGTGAGGGTGATGGAGCACTGGAACAGGCTGCCCAGGGAGTCTGGGGAGTCTTCCTCTCTGGAGATACTCAAAACTTGCCTGGATGCATTCCTGTGTAATCTGGTGTAGGTGATCCTGCTCTGGCAGGGGGGCTGGACTAGATGATCCAGCGAGGTACCTTCCAGCCCATGAAATTCTGTGAACATCCATCAGGAAAGATCCCAAAAGGCTGATCCTGCTCTGGGGCTGGGTCCAGTGGGAGTGAAAGACACTTCCCATCCTCTGCTTCTAAAGCAGTGAGAAACACTTGGAGCAATCACACAAGCTATGTGCTGTTCACTCCCTGCCGTCCCCTAAGTGCAATGCTTGTAATCACTGTTCATTATCAAAATAAAACATGACTGTAAAGTGGAGGAGCACTGAAGCTCTTTATTTATGCATGTATATGTATATGTGTGTGTATATATATATATATATGGGGGTGTGTGCATATTAAAAGCTTCTTTAATGTGCACACAAAAAAAGGATGCAGTGTAAGTACTTTTATAAATCACTCTACAG
Source organism: Dryobates pubescens (assembly GCF_014839835.1). NCBI lineage: Eukaryota > Metazoa > Chordata > Aves > Piciformes > Picidae > Dryobates > Dryobates pubescens. The sequence goes on along the minus strand of NC_071657.1, from coordinate 85,787,052 downwards.
GAAGATAACAGAGTCATGACCAAGACACCACTGTCACAGTAGTACTTACATTATTAATGTACACTGCACCAAACGGTAAGTGCTGCACAACCTGAGAGTAACATGGTACTAAACTGCTGCCCATACTTCTCAGATGAGTTACACTGGCATCTCCAGTATCACTGTTCTTCTTCAGGTGTTATGTGATGCTGATGATCCTCGTTTAGTTGCTGCAGCAAGGAAGAAGACAAAGTGGAAGCTGAGCCCACTTTCTCATATGCTTATTTACTGTGCAAGTTCCAAGTGCCTAAGCAGTAAAAGGTAGAGGAGATGGAGGGAAGAAGGGACACCTGTTCTGCCCCAGACCTCTCTGGGATTCAGAAAATCTCACACCTCACCTAAAAACTTCAACAAGCCATGACGATTTTCTGGGGCTCGTGTACCAAAACATTCACGGGGTTATGAACTAAGAGCATACATAATCACACAGGCTGCTAGCAGCAGCCTCACCTCCCACCAATGCCAAAGACAAAAGAGGTCCACAGGAAACCTGATGCAAGTGAGAGCATTAGTGGCACCACAGGCTTCTGCAACCATCCACCATGAATGTCTACAACATAGCACTAGCAGTGCACATGGCTGTGCTGCCTACACATGGGTGCAGGCTGCCGCCTCAGAAACACAAACACTATCAAACGTGTAAGATTGCATGTTAGCTTAGAAATCTCTGCAGAAAACGCTATACTGGGCAAACAAATTTCCCTTTATCAGCTCCCTGAATGATGTGGGTGTGCTAGGTTGTGAGAATCCTGTAACTCTGTCTGGCAGAGGCAAAGGCAGGAAGGGGCTCAGCAAAGGAGCTGCGTGATAACATCCAGGGCATCACCAAGCCAGCCATCCGCCGCCTGGCTCAGCGCGGCGGCAGCAAGCGTATCTCTGGCCTCATCTACAAAGAGAGACGCGGTGTGCTGAAGGTCTTCCTGGAGAACGTGATCCGTGATGCTATCACCTACACTGAGCACGCCAAGAGAAAGGCCGTGACGGCTACAGATGTCGTCTACGCGCTTAAGCGCCAGGGACGCACCCTCTACAGCTTCGGTGGTAAAGCTCAACTGCAGACTTTCCACACTGTTCACCCAGTCAAAACACCAAGGCTCTTTTCAGAGGTGCCCAGGCAGCCAAGATGGCCAATGGCATGCTGGCCTGCATCAGGAACAGTGTGGCCAGCAGGAGCAGGGAGGTCATTCTGCCCCTGTACACTGCACTGGTTAGGCCGCACCTCGAGTCCTGTGTCCAGTTCTGGGCCCCTCAGTTTAGGAAGGATGTTGACTTGCTGGAGCGTGTCCAGAGAAGGGCAACAAAGTTGGTGAGGGGCTTGGAACACAAGCCCTATGAGGAGACACTGAGGGAGCTGGGGTTGCTTAGCCTGGAGGAGACTCAGGTGAGACCTTATTGCTGTCTACAACTACCTGAAGGGAGGTTGTAGACAGATGGATGTTGGTCTCTTCTCCCAGGCAGCCAGTACCAGAACAAGAGGACACAGTCTCAAGCTGTGCCAGGGGACATTTAGGCTGGAGGTTAGGAAGAAGTTCTACACAGAGAGAGTGATTGCCCATTGGAATGGGCTGCCTGAGGAGGTGGTGGGGTCGCCGTCGCTGGGGGCGTTCAGGGCAAGGCTTGACAGGATGCTTGGTTGCATGGTTTAGTTGATTAGGTGGTGTTGGATGATAGGTTGGACACGATGATCTCGAAGGTCTCTTCCAACCTGGTTTATTCTATTCTATTCTATTTCACTCTCTGAATGAAAAATGTTTCCATGCTGGTACATTAGTGATGTACATAAATTCACGCTACAAACACAACCTGAAATGATTTGACAAGGTATCACAGTGTATCAGCGGAGGAGCTGGAAACAAACTACTGCTTCCCCGTTTGGAAAACAAGGTGCAACTTCTGCAGTAAACATTTTGTTATCAAAAAAATCCCCACATGATTATTCCCTCAACTCTGTAGTTCTACATCTTCAAGTCAAGAAATACCAAGTGCTGGTTTTTCAAAGACCTGTGGTTGTTCAGGATTTCAAGGGGGGGAAAAAAAGGAGAGACTTAAGAGACTGGACTAGAGGAAGCCTTTGCTGACTCTGGATTTCAATTCAGGCATCTTTGTCTCATGGTTCAATTAAAACATGTTTTTTTGGATTAGCTAGGGAGGGGCAAAAGCACAAGCTCTTTAAAAGCTCCAACTATTTTCACTGAATTTGTACAGATTTTAAAAAGATGTCTACATTTCTGCACCCCTGTAGTTCCTCCCCCTTCACAAGTTCACTCCTTGGAGCAGAGAAACTGATGCACTTCTTTCAGCGTCACTTGCATGTCCTCATATTCTGCAAGTTTACAAGCATCCTCCAGCTTCAGCCATTGAAATGCTTGGTGCTCCTCTGAGAGCTTGATTTCAGTGTTACAGTCCTTCATTTCAGCCAGCCAGTAAATGACCGTTTTAGGCTTGCCACGGACAGGATAGTGCAGCTCTTTCTTGTACCCCTCTATGAGGGTGAGCTGACTGGCCTGGAGACCAGCCTCCTCCTGTGTTTCCCGGAAGGCTGTCTGCAGGTCATCCTCTCCTGGGTCCACGTGGCCTGTCAAGAAGGTGAAAAGGTTAAGTCTCTGAAAGGGCAGCTCAGATTTTGTTTATTCACCTGACAACGAGCAAACATGCAAGAGAGAGATGACAGCACACTGTAGCTGATAGTCATGAGGTCTGTGGTGACAGGTTGGACTTGATCTTTGAGGTCTCCTCCAACCGTGGTGATTCTGTGATACAAAGTAAGTGGGAATTTGAGAACAGACATTGCTTTTCCAGTTCTTATGTCTTGATTTGTCTTTGTCTGGTGGTTTTTAGAATAATTTGTCCCACATCTGAAGCTCCTAGTGGCCTGTCAGCACAAAATATCTTTTCTACTCAGTCCTCCTCTTCTCTTCTGGAGCACTTCATACCTGTAATGCTCCACCTCAGATATACTGATGACTGAGTGCCTCATGAACACTTTACCACTATCCAGATAGAAGTGAGACAGCTCATCCACAAGAGTCTCAGTCCTCTCTCAAGCTTTTCCTCGCACAGAAGCTTAAGTCTCAATTCTGCAAAACTGCCCAGAAATGAGACCAGGCACCAACAGGTTTCAGTAAGACGGTTACAAGTATTTTTATTCACAGAATCACAGAATCACCAAGGTTGGAAGAGACCTCAAAGATCATTGAGTCCAACCTGTCACCACAGACCTCATGACTAGACCATGGCACCAAGTGCCATGTCCAATCCCCTCTTGAACACCTCCAGGGATGGTGACTCCACCACCTCCCTGGGCAGCACATTCCAATGACGAACAACTCTCTCCGTGAAGAACTGTCTCCTCACCTCCAGCCTGAACTTCCCCTGGTGCAGCTTGAGACTGTGTCCTCTTGTTCTGGTGCTGATTGCTTGAGAGAAGAGACCAGCTCCCTCCTGGCTACAACCACCTTTCAGGTAGTTGTAGACAGCAATAAGGTCTGCCCTGAGCCTCCTCTTCTCCAGGCTAAGCAACCCCAGCTCCCTCAGCCTCTCCTCATAGGGCTTGTGCTCAAGGCCTCTCACCAGCCTCATTGCCCTTCTCTGGACACATTCAAGAGTCTCAATGTCCTTCTTAAACTGAGGGGCCCAGAACTGAACATAGTTCCTCTCCTGTATTTCCCTCTGAAACACAGCAACTCTAAAAGCCAGTCCTTTCACCAGCTGCGCAGTTCTTCTAGGACACATCATTTCTTTCACGTTGCTCAGAAGGAGAGGTGCCATTACAAACAACGGATAAATATAACACATCCACAGATGTTTGTACTTTTGTTGAGAAATGTCAGATTTAGTTTTCTCACGAAAGCTCCAGACAAGAACGTAAATAGAACAAGCCAAGCAAGATCTCAAAAAAGCAACATAGCAGGAGCTGGGAGGCTTCAAGTGGAAAAAAAAAAAATAAAGGAAAAAAGGAAATAAAAAAAAGGTTCAGCTTTATCTTGCCCTTGATGTCATTCTATTTTTTTATGTAGCTGGCTGCAAATGGCCCTAGGAGAAGCTGGACATGAGCAGGCAGTGTGTTCTTGCAGCCCAGAAGGCCAATCACATCCCGGGCTGCATCAATAGAAGCGTGGCCAGCAGAGAAGTGCCACTTTCCTCTGCTCTGGTGAGACCTCACCTGGAGTGGTGTGTCCAGCTCTGGAATCAGCACAGGAAGGCCATGGACCTGATGGAGTGGGTCCAGAGGAAGACCATGAAAATTATCAGGGGGCTGGAACACCTCTCCTATGAGGACAGGCTGAGGGATCTGGGGTTGTTCAGCCTGGAGAAGAGAAGGCTCTGGGGAGACCTAATAGGAACCTTCCAGTACGTGAAGGCGGCCTGCCAGAAGGCTGGAGAGGGACTGTTTACAAAGGCCTATAATGACAGGATGAGAGATTTTAAACTAGAGAGGAGTAGATTTAGATTGGATGTTAGGAACAAGTTCATTACCAGGAGGGTGGTGGAACACTGGAACAGGTTGCCCAGGGAGGTAGTCCAGGGCCCATCCATGGAGATATTCAAGATCAGACTCAACAAGGCAGCCTGATGGAATGGAACATGTCCCTGCTTGTTGCAGGGTGGTTGGACTAGACGACCTTTGGAGGTCCTTTCAAATCCAAACAGTTCTATGATTCTATAATATCTTTCCTGGGGTCCCAAGTACCCAAAGCCACCCTTTAGTACTAGAACTGGAGTATATAGGGAATTCACCTGCTTTCTGAATAGGTCTCATCCACCTCTGTGTATTAGAATCTTAAACGCCTCTTAAAATGTGACATCATCCCACATGTAAAGAATGCCGCTATTTCAAGCAGAAACTGTGCAGAAAACTGCATTTGATGTTGACATCTCATGTATTTGGTATCAAATACACTGAGGCTTTAGGTTAAAATATTTTCCTCATTTCAGCACTGCAAGTTAAGCTGTCTCCTTTTGGACAGAATGTGTATTTCCATAGCTGGGACTTACTAATAACAGTCAAAAACCAGAATCTATTTGGACTTACACAGCTGGGTTATTTTTACAATACCTACAGCAAATGCCCACAAAACATCCATTAACCACATTTTTTTTTATGACAGTCATCATCCATAGTCATCAAATGTGCAATTCATTGAGACAGCAATAAAGCTGGAGGGCTGAGGTTCAGGTTTAACTCAGAGGACACCAGTGCCACCCCTTGCTTCCAGCACAGCAATAGACAATCACCTTGCCCTGCTGCTGATAAATGTATTTAAGTCTGAGCTGGGTAAACTGCCAACTTTGTGCAGTAGAGTCTACCTAAATGGTGGAAAAATAACTCCACGTGTGGAAAAAGAGCACCAGGTCATACTACAGCTTCCAGATCCTACCAACTGTTTGCAGTAATGCAGTTCCAATACGCTAAGAAGGAAAATTAACCCCCTAACCTTTCCCATCAGCTTCAGCTACAGCAGAATTGCAGTCCTAAAAGCAGAGTGAAGGCTGGTGAAGGCCTCATGGGAGCACCCAAGCAAGTCCAGTTTAATTCCATAAGGGTTGCAGCTGCTTAGGGAACTTTTAAAATATTAATATACAACTGCAGCTGTAAATCACCTTTTGTGTGCCCACAAAGAGATAGTTGCAGTATCTCTTTCTGGCTCCTGACACCTTAAATCTATGTCTGCATCACAGACAAGTTATGTTAACGCACTGTGCAACTTCAGGTTTCCTTTGAAGACCATTAATTTTGCAGAGAATAGATCATGTAATAGGTCCCCTTCATTTCTTGCCCCTAAATCTGAGCAAAGCTTCTATTAAAGGCTGTCATCAGACATCAGGCTTTTTGACTTATAAAACCTTAAACCATATGTTGAGGGAGGTGATTCTGCTCCTCTACTCTGCTCTGGTGGGAGCCCACCTGGAGTAGGGTCCAACTCTGGGTGCTCCTTCCAGCACAAGGAAGACAGGAGTGGGTCCAGAGGAGTGACACAGAAATGACGTGAGGGCTGGAACAACTCTTCTGTGAAGAAGGGCTGAGAAAGTTGGGTTATTCAGCCTGGAGAATATAAGCCTCTAAGGAGACCTGTTGACAGCCTTTGTATAATTAAAGGGAGCCCATAAAATGGGGACAGACTTTTGCAGGCCTGTTGCTACCTGACAAGGGGTTTTAAAGAAAAAGAGAGTAGATTTAGACTAGATATAAGGACAAAATGTTTGACACTGAGGGTGGTAAGACACTGGCACAAGTTTCCCAGAGAGGTGGCAGATGCCCCTTCGCTGGAAATGTTCAAGGTCAGGTTTGATGGGGCTCTGAGCAGCCTGATTGAGTGGAAGATGTCCCTGCTCACTGCAGGTGGGTTGGACTACCCTATGAGTCATTTCAGTCGCTTGTCCAGAGTTACTGTGTTCCCAGTGAACTTGGGTGTCTCCTCCTGCAACAAGCAATAACATCCCAGCATGTGTTTTTTAGCTTTCCAGTAGGCTGCAAAGTCTACTCCCTTAGGCTTTCAGAGAAGCAGACAAAGAGGGAGGTTTGGAAAGTTTTGTTCCTTTCCTTAACGGGAGAGCATTGCTGATACTGTTACAAGATTTTTTTCCAATTTGCAGATTCCTGTTTACAAACTGCTCCTGCACTATGATTTAACAGCAAGCAGGAAGAAATCTTGAGGGCAAAGTTATCACAAGAAGATCTACAAGGAACCTGAAGCATTTCTGTGTTGAGCTTTTTCTGGCAGCAGGCCTGACACTACATACTACCAAAATGTGTCTCTACAGACAAGGTGTTGCTGGATGCCTTGAGGCACTGGGCTTATCTTCTCCTTCAGCGTCTCACTGATGAGCAAGGGTGGCTTAGGTGAAAGTGGATGCTCAGGTTACTTCTCCTGGCTGTTCCTCTCATCTTTGCTGCACTGAGTATGTATTCTTCATCAATGACCTTCTGAAGTCAAAGAAACTCCTGCCACCTTCCAAGCAAAGTGTTCTATAGTAAATCACCACTGATTTCAGTTTGCTTTCTAATACTGTGCTGCAAACTTTGATCCTTCCAATTATACATGGGTCAGGTATCTGTGCATTGGCAACCATGACACCTGCCAGAAGGACTGATCTGAGCAAGTAGGTAAAAATTTTTCTAACTACTCATTTGTCTGCACAGTGTCTGAGAGAAACATCAGTCATCTCAGGGACACCACTGGGTGACCTCTATCTTCCAACCCACATCAGTCATGCTCAAACTTATACAGTCACAAGTTGCAAAAAATTTTGGCCATAAGCCTCCCCGCTCAGGTGCACAAACAACACAATCAGCAGCTATTGTCAACTGATAACTGCCCCACAAAGTTGACCCTAGCCACATTTGGCCAAAGTTCGGTGTGTAATCTCACTCACTCTGGGACTTTGAAGTGTTATCAGAACAAATATCACCTTTGGGTGGGGTCCAGTGATGGGTCCCATAGGATGTTTGAAGGAGGAGATATTCAATACCATCAGTGACCTTAGAAGATGGTGGTGACTGCAGCCTCCTGTAGATGATCAAGCCACAAGCTCTCACAGCCATGTCCCTCTCCTAACTGCTGTGGAAGAGCACAGATCAGGAAAAACAACGTGGAGTTCAAACAGCTTAGTGGTATTTAGCCAACAAACATACCTCAGTGTGCACTAAACATCATCCATCCCTTTGTAATTACTACACAATTAAACTGCACTTTATTAACTACCTTTGAACTGAAAAAAACCCCAAACCAACAGCTTAAAAAAAAAAAAGTTACAAAGAAGCATGAAAAATCACCTGCATGACATCTCTCTACTGCTACCACACTACAAACATTCCACCAATTAACTCTGAAACTTTTCCATCGCAAAAACCCAAAGGTCCTGTGCAAAGACCATGCCTCAGCACCCCTAGAACTGGCATACAGAAATAATACAAATCTGCCCAAGACAGATCCCTTGCAGCTGAGATCTCCTCAAGTCAGTGCCAGAGCTGAGAAACTGAATTACAAAGGACAGGCTCTCTGCTACATGGACTAGTCATGAGGCTGGTATACAAACCCAAAAGCTTCCTGGCATATGTATTAAGCACTAATTTAGTATAAAAATGAACACACCTTTTTAAGCAGCAAATACTGTAATCAGTAAGTTATGCAGCAAGGACAACTGGTCCTGTGAAGAAAAACAGAGAAAGAAATGCAGATGATGCATCCCTGTTAAAGAGTTCTGGGCAAAGCTGTGCATTTTGAGAGAGCCACTCATTTCAACAAACAACAAATTTACACAACACCCTTTCTCCCTGGCACAATGAGTGAAGCATTGCTATACCTCCAAACTGGCAGGCCAGAGGCACTAAGTCCTTCACCATCAACCAAGCCTGAAGATGGTGTTCGACTCTCTCGATTAACCCCTTTTTAACTGTTTCAATTAGTTTCTGATCAGCCATGCCAAAAACAATCGCAACTGCCGGCCAGCAGATCAGCGCCCCGCGGGCAGAGGACTAACCCCGCCCGCCTTGGAGCCGCAGACCGGCCGAAGGGGGAGACCAGCGCCACCTCCCGTGCGCATCTGGAAACGCAGGTCTTGGACGACCAGACCTTGGAAGGACGAATCTCTGCAAGGACCGCCAGGACAGTGGTCCCCGGGACTCCCAGGGCTGCAAAGCACACCGGGTACCGGTACCCTCTCACCCTCATAGGGTGGGTCCACGTATCCGCAAAGGCTGCCGAGCCGCTCCCAGATAGGAGGACTTCCCCCCCGCGCCCCCCACCCCTGGCAGAGAGCTGAGGCGGGGGAACCAGGCCTGACAGACTGGAAGAGGTAGAACCGCTCCGGCTGTTGCCGTGACAGCGGGACACCAGAGACCTGGACACAGCCTCGCACACCCCAGCCACACGCTCCCCTCACCCACCCCGCCCCTCACCTTCGCTTCCGGGAAGGAAAGTAGGCGGGCCGGGGACGCACGACTGAAGGCAGGCTCAACCAATCACAGCGAAAGAGGATCCGGCGGTAACTCCTCCTTTCCCTTCCGTCCTCCCTCCCCCTCCCGCTTTCCCCTAGGCCCAGCCCCCTCCGGTCGCGAAGACCTCGGATTGGTTTCATTCCGCCAGGACCCGCCTCGCCCGCACGTCTCCCTCACTCTATTCGCTGGCTGCGGGTGCGAGGCTGCGCGCGAGCGTTTAAAGCGGGAAAAGCGTTGTTGCTATGGGAACATGGCCTAGTCTCTGTTGCTGGACGGCCCCGCGGCCGGTGAGTAGCCGGGTTGCGGGTGGGGAGGGCAGCGGCGGAGGCAGTGGGTGCTTGCTGTGAGATGGAAAAAGACAGCTGTGCCGAGCGACTGGGTAAGTTGCCCCGGGGCCATCACCTTCTCTAAGTGGTGGAGCAGCCCCGCGGCTTCCCTCAGCCCACTCCCGCGGCGGATTCCAAGCTGACCGCGATGCGGTCTGCTGAGCCACCTCCTCCTACGGGCTCCGCCCGGCTCGCATATGTGCGGGGAAGAGAGGTAAAAAACTGGGGTGGCACAGCCCGGGGAAGGACGGGAGGAGAGCCCTCTTATGCTGGGGCTCCGGAGTGAGGTGGCTGCGGCGGTAAGGGTGTGAGGCCCCTGCCTCAGCATTGTGCCCCCTCTTCCAGGCGGTAAAGCTTTGAAGTTCCTCACTCTGGGATTCAATTCAGTGAGAGAGCCTCTAAATCCCTATGGGACTACATTCAGTAACCATGTTCCCCCTCAGTCTTACAGTGTAATTCCAGAGATGCAGCAGTTTGTTTGCATATGATTATAAAATAAACGTGGAAAGCCATTTGGTAAATATTACTGGCAGGAAAGGTCCGGGCACAATTTTCAAATAATCTGCACCCCAATATAACTCGCAGATTATTTTCTTAGCATGTGGCTGAATATTAGACACTTCCCCTTCCCATGCAGCTGTTGTTTTAAGCAGTTGTCAAGGATCAGCTGTAGGATGGAGTGTCTTCTGCTGAGGTCACCAAACTATACTTAGTATGGAGGGCTGATAATAAAAAATAGCAGTCACTTGCCAATTGACAAATACTCTGTTGGGAAACGAAAACATAATTTTAAAAAACGCCACCAACATTTAGTTGTTTTTGAAAAGTTTCAAAGAGCAGGGCAATGGCCTGTAGTTTCAGTAACCAACTCTGTTAGGTATGTCAGTAGCAGGAGTGTTCCCCTAGGGAGAACTGCATCATGACCCAACTGCAAAAGAATTGTCATTTAACATCAAAAGTATTTCCTCTCCAATTACTCTTTACCATACTGAAACTATAAGAGGTCATCTATCACTGGTATTCAGCTTTCCTCCCCATATCTTCCAAATAGGCTGGTACAACTCTTGTTTCAATACACAACAGAATACTTAGTACCCTGTTGAGTACGTGCAGAGGGAGTTGTGTAATCCTATGATCTTACAAAGGGATCTGCTGCAACGTCAAACACTGTTTCACAGGTCCCTATTTACTGTAGTAAACTAAAATTATGAATGCATCTTGCAATACAGGCTCTTATTATGGAGGCTGTGTTGATAAAAGTACAACTGCACCCTGACCCCATTCCTCACAGGAATACCCTAGTTTCCAAGGAATGGGGTCAGAAAGATTAAAGGTAAAACATTTTGTATGCTGCTCTGGAAAATCAAATTACCCATTCACTTCTGGAGGGCTAAGGCACATTTGGCTTTGGATCACAGTTAGAAAAAGAGCTTAATGTTCAGATGAATAAGAAATAATGAAGGATGACTGGTGACGTGAGTTAGTAAATCTTGTGTTTCTCTACTGCATGACTGCCAGATGAGCTTTATTCTGGTCTTCTATCCTTCAAAAGCCAGCAAGCCCTTTGGCACAGTCAAAGCCTGTGTTGATGGCTTGTTTAGGGTAAAGTAATGAGTGCAATACACTGCTATAGTTTTGGTCAGGAGAGGGAACATAAGTGTGTTTACAAATGTTATAAGTTCTTTTTATAAGGTACTTGCAAAGCAAAATTATTTACATAATATGAAGTGAAAAGCAGGAAAACAAGGTGCTGTTTAAGTTCTGCACACTGATTAGCAATTACTGTATCTTTTTCTGACGCCCCTGAAAATTGTGCCTAATAAAATTATTTAATGATCACACCAGAGTCTGTGATTCAGAGTTATTATCTTAGAATATTTGCTAGATCAAATGTATGCTTGCATTAGTTTGCATTTGTAGGCGTGCCACATGAGACTTCTTCACTTTGCCATAACTTAACTTCCCTAATTTAAAATGTGGATATAGTGATAGCTGTGTCATGTCCTGGTGGAGACACTCAGGAGTGTCAGGGGAAGTCAGGTAAAACTGTTATAAATGAGTGAGCTACAGTGGGATTACAGGGCTTTCGAGTGTTCTTCAGGAGAATGGTGCACTGAGATCTTTAATATATCAGAAGTTAATAAGGATCAAGATACAGTGATCTAAGGCAGCTTTATTCTTAAAATAGTCCATGTAGGGTTTTTACATGATTTATCTTATGCACAATGACTGATTCTCACTGGGTGAATATCTTTGAAGGCCAGCCTATTCTTCACTTTGAAAAGTGCATTAAGAATAAAAAGATCTGTGCAAGAGCTAATTAATAATTTAAAACATTTGGAATGGAAGATCAGCTCCTAGAGCATAATTTTGTGGCAAGTTAACTTCCTTCAGAGTAATTCAGATCTGGCCACTTTTTTTTGTTTTGTTTTGTTTTTACTATTTATGCCTGACATTTCCCCACAGCTTTATGACCTTTTAAAACCTCTATTATTGAAACAAAGGAGAAGTTCTGTGCTAGCAAGCTCTGATCTTATTCTGTGCTTTCAGTTGGTTTCTTTATATAAAAAAATTCTAATCATATGCTTTTACACAAGAGGTACTTACCCATTACCAGCATCTGGCAGCCTTTTAAGATGTTTATAAATCTTTTTTGCATAAGAAGTGGTAAAGAACTCAAGTTTGCCTCACCAAGATAGTAGGCTGACGGGTCCCTTGTCCCTTGTTCAGACATCTCATGTGTTCCAGCAGTGAGGTGTCTCACCATTAACTTTGCTGCTGGTTTGTACATTAGTAATTGAAGATGATCTGGACTTTGAGTTCACTATTTCATTGACCAGTTTCAGCATCTTTTGTCAGTGGAAACAGTCCCTTTGTGTGATCAGATAAAGATTTGAAAGTGAAGTTGGGTCTCTCTGCCAGCTAAAATGAGAACTGAACAGATAAGAATCACAGGTGATGTAGTAGACATTACGTGGAAAGTTTTTCTTAGGCTTGAGTCTATATGGTCTTACAACTGGCTGCTCATGGAGAGTTAAATCACCATACTGGCTTACTTTTTTCCTCAAAACCTGCTTTTCTGAATTATTTTAAGAAGTCTTAGGCTTTTGCATCAATCCTGTTTTCAGTGAAGCTACCCATAATTTTGTGAGGAACAAGACCTGGGCTTTGATATGAAATTACCACACTGAAGAATGTTATTTTTCTGCCTCAGTATATAATGTTCTCAAGTAAAGAAACAAAATTAGATCCTGAAAATAACTAAGGGAATGATGGTGGTTATTTCTTTTAACAACAACAAAAAAAGTCTTCTCTTTGTTTGCCAGAAGATGGCATTATCATTAACAATTTAGGATTCTTGAAAATTTAGCAATACTTCTCTTATTTCTTTATAAAGCAAGTCTATTTTGAATTATTTATCTGTTTTACAAATGGTGTCTTCAGGCAGAAAGAACTCTACAGTGCCAGACAAATTATTCTTTTAGTGAGGAGAAAGGCATGCCTGCCTTTTATGGCTGATGCCACAAGGGTTTCACTGACAATTGCAGTTCCCCTGAATTTTCTCATGCAGTAACCAGACCAAATTTTTTAGGAAGTTTTAAAGTTATTGGAAATGCTGGAAACCATCACCATGACAATTGCTTAATTTTTCCATGTTTAGTTTGTCACTCCTTTGCTAGGAAATGTTTGCTTTTCCTAGGTTGTGAAATAGCTGTTCCATGGATGGAGAGACATGAATTATCCCCTGAAACCACTTAAGATCCACTAAGACTTACTGTGTCTAAGAAAGCAGAAGCAGTTGTTATTTCCTGGGCCAGCTCTCATTAAGAACCCATTTAATTGCTTTCACATGGCACAGAGCCTTAGCCAATAAGCTGTACTGAGCTGCTTACATATCTCAGCACTAACCCACTTGTATGTTCTGCAGTACCTATATTGAATTTTCCTGAAGCTGAGAATCCTAGTCCCTTGTTATCCCAGATAATGACTGTCTGTACAGTCATTTCTACCTCTTCAAATATATTTTGTTCAACTTTTAATTAGAACCTTGACCTTGAAATTCTTTGTTCTCTCCCATTGAATGCTGCGGTTTGGTAAATGTCATTTTAATTTCTTTATTTTTTGCACTGGTCTTCAGCCACTGTATTTAACTTAAGCATATATAAAGATGTAGGTGGAACCTAGGATACAGAGTAAGAGTAGAGAATGTAATTTTGCTGGTTTGTTTTCACCTTTAAGATTCTCAGTACTTTGAGACTGGTGCGTTGGCTTTGTGTTCTAGCTGCTCCTTCCATCAAGCAAAAGAGGTTCCCCACGGCAGTGTGTGCAGACATTTGCACAGAGCTTGTACTGGTTTTGTATTTTAAGTTGCCTTTTGCAAGACAGACTTTTTTCCAAAACCATAACCCTTATTTAAATGGACTCTGAAGTTCATGTGGAATTTTATCTGTTAGAGAAATTATCAAATTGTGAATGCTTGTGCAAGTGTTTGCATGTGTCATACTCGGCCTCTCCTGATAGCTGAGTTGGCTATCTTTTATTTTAATTTTCATTTCTTGCTCCTATCAGGCTTGTGAGTAGCTCTGACATTACCTCAAGATGAGGAGTTGCATTACATGTACAGTAAATAATTCTACCTACACATGATGGGTTTTTTTTTCTTGAAGCTTGTTACTGATGAACTGCATAGCTTTATTCTGGCTAGCTACTGCTTAGACTCTAGCTTCTGAGTTATATAAAATGGTTTTATGGAATGCTACTGAAACCTCCAAACAAGAATAAGTAGTGTATTTGCTAAGGTCCTAGTCTGAACAAAGATAGGCAGTGGGCAACAAATACTTGAAGTGCTATCATTTTTCCATTTTATGGAACAAGTAAAAATATCTGCAGATATTAATCCATCTGGATACAGACAGCTGCACAATGCATTGCTAGGGACACATGAGTGAAGGAGTTGAGGGTTTTTTGGCATACCTTTCAGTGATGTGTGTTGCTTTTTTTGGGTTTCCCAAGAACGCTGTTGCAGTAGCAGATAGTGTTTTAGACAAATTCCATGGTTCAGATTTTTCAGAATGTGTTGATTATTCTGCCAAGGCCATTTAGAAATGTTCCCCAGATTGATGATACACAATGGAAAGTTACACAACAAAAATACAGCTTTGCTGCATTTAATCTATAAGGTGAACAGTTTTAATTATTCAGCTTGAGGTCAAGACAACTGCAATTTCTTCTCCTTTGGTTAACCAGGGGATATCTGAACCACATTAGACCACATGCCCTGATATTAAATTGAGTGTCTAAAATTAGGCATTTTACATTCTGTAGCTTGAGGACAGGGTTTCAGTAGCCGTGGCATTCATCAAGTAGACATCAGGCGTGTAGGAGCTCTTCAGCAGTAAGTAACACTACTATTGTGCTTTGCTTACACATTATTGTCCATTGTCTATTTTTTTTAAAGTATACTTGTTTCCTGTTTAGTGTTATTATTGCCATCTTCTGTAGTGTTTGACAGATTAGTGTATTGTAAACTTGTTAAACTTCTAGCCTAACTGCAGCTAATGGCATTGGGGATTCTGTATTCTCTTCCTTGGTAACTTTGTCAAGTCTGATGTTTCATATTATTTTAATATGTGTTTTGTTTGATTTCTTGCAGGCTTCAGCTCAACAATGGCATCATGCCTTTATGAATGCCTTTGTGAGGCAGAACTCGAAAAATATTATCCCCATTTTGCTGCCTTTGGTCTTCAAAAGATTGATGAGCTTGCCAAAATTTCCATGAAAGATTATACCAAACTGGGGGTCCATGACATGAATGACCGCAAACGACTATTTCAGCTCATTAGAATAATCAAAATTATGCAAGAGGAAGACATTGCAGACTTAAACAAGCAAGATTTTCAACCAAGTAGCCTTTTCATTCAGCCTCAGCTAACCAGATCAGGTCCTCGTAGACAGCTGCATTTTGAGTCCTTTCAAGAAAATAATGGGACAGTTAAAAACTCTGAATCTGAATCATATGCTTCATCTGATTTCAGTGCCAATGAAGAGAAGAGCAATGTAGGGGAAATGCTGGGACACATTCAAACACGTGATTCAGAGCTGATCAGATTGACTGAGAGAGACCTAAATACTCACGGAATATGCACAAAAAAGGACCCAAGCTCTCCAACGGTTTCTGATGATATTGCTCCTCTCCTGGGGGATTCTGATGTTCCTATTGTACAGAGAATAACTCATGTTTCAGGGTATAATTATGGACTACCTCATTCCTGTATCAGGTAATTTTCCTTTGGTAATAATTAATTCTTTCTTCATTGTTAGGGAGGATCTCTATTCATCACCTCCAAATAGGCAAACCAACCACTACGGAGCAATGAAAGATATCTTAATAATGACTTATGACTCTCCAAGTCTGGGAGAAGGAATCAGCTGGATTTCACCACCTGCTTACTCATCAAGGCTGTCTAAGAATAGTGTTAATTGTCTTTCAGGACATAAGGCTTTGCTTTCTTGGTGTTTTGACCAGTCTTTCTCTTTTTCTCTCTATTACACTATCTCACAAAACATTAGTTTTCCAAATATGATATTGTCTGTTGATAAGTTTGTCAAGTTTTCCTCAGTAAAAAGGACACACAGTGTGACCATTACCGTTGTTCATAGAAAAAGTTTCCGAAATGGAACTTCAGAAAGAAACAGAATATAACTGGAATGGGATAAAGGTGTTGAGAGCCTTTCGTCCCAAGGACATGATTTGTAAGTTTCATACTTTCCCAGTGTGTGGTAATGAACCAGTGGCACCATTTTTAAAGTACAATTATTATTTTTCCTGATTCAGCATCAGAGCACACACCTTCCTGCACACATTGCCAGCTTCTAGCTCATTGCAGTGCAGTTGTTGGACTTTTTTAATGCAGTGAAGAGAGGTGGGTGTCTGAGACTGGGGCTTTGCCTGAGAAGGCCATGGGGAAAAACTTGTTATATGGAGTTAAGGTGTCTGTTACAACTCCTACTGAGCATGTGTGTATTAGTCAGGGGGGATATATGATGTTGCCACAGTAGAAATTATAACATAACATAATGATGAGCACTTAGTGTGAAATGCAAGACAGGTTTATAACTCACTCTTGCTGGGGGGAAAAAAAAAAACTGCCTTCCAGAGAGACATCCATGGCCATCTTAGTGCATGCTGTGTCTCCTCTAGAAGCTGAGCCAAGGTGCAACAAAAAGTTGAAGATTCATGGTGCTGGCAAATAAAAAATTATAAACTATAACCTAGTGGCTCAGCTGAATGAGCTGCAGATTTTTAATCCTGGGGTAGAGCCTTGCATCTCCATTGTTCTCACTTTCTTTACTTGTTTGTTCTTTTTTCCTAAGCACATTCTTCTGTGCCTAGCAAGCATTGTGTTTCATCTTACAGGCTTTCTGCATCCTCCTTCTGACATGCCTAAGTTTTTCTTTCTCCTGTTTTGACCACTGAGTATGTGTTGTGCGTTCTTGGCTTGGGCTGTCTGCTGCCACTTGGGTGTCTGATTCTTGTTCTGCAAGTGCCTAACTCCTTCACTGAATCCATCCACCTTGTGATTTGACCACTGTGAAGTCTAATCTAGTCTCTTCGGTGAGAAGCATGGCAAAACACTGGCATGGCTTCACATGGCAGAAAAATAAAGAGCTCTTTTAACATGTTTAAATGTGGTTCACATTGTCCCACAGCAAATGGCTTGACTTTGGCAGTAACAGACATGACATACTAATTCTTCTGACCTGTTGTCTAATCAAGTTTTTTGGTTTAATATAGAATATATATAGTTATAAAATACTATTCCAATTTAAGACAAGTTAATAGAAAATCTAAACTTAAAATGCATAGTTACCATATAAAATAAGTTCAACTAAAGGTGCCTCTGTATTGAAAAGAACTTGTGCTTTTTCTCTCGTAAACAGAGCCTCCAAGTTGTCATCTTTTTCTTTCTCCAAATCTTGCAATCATTCATCTTTTTCAGGCTCTTGAAGCACAACAGGTTCTTTTGTAGGTCACCACATCAAACCTCTGACATGAGAATTAAACTTCAGAGCCTCTGATCCTTTGTTAGACATTTGGTGCCTGGTGATATCCACAGGCTCACACTAGCTTATGAAGCATCTTATTTCAAGCAGCATTGCCTTTCTTTTCAGGGGAAAGAATTTTCCATCTAAATGCAGGGCCTGATCCTGGTGCATGGGGAAGCTGTACTAAAATGAGGCTCTAGTTACAAGTGAAGATTACTTGTCTGTAGTCTTTGAATGCTGTGTCTTGAAATTTATATATGCATGCCATGTGCTTCTGGGGAACCCTGCAGCACAGCAGCAGTGATACTATGAGCTTGCAGTTGTAGGAAGATATTGAATAACTCCTAAGTTTGGTTTTAAGGTATTGGACAACCAGTGTAAATCAGTTTCCAGTTGCTACACTGAGACTGTAGAAGGGCATTTAGGCAGCATGGCAGAAAGACTACTTTGGGGCAAGTTAGAATAGAATAGAATAAACCAGGTTGGAAGAGACCTTCAAGATCATCACGTCCAACCTATCATCCAACACCACCTAATCAACTAAACCATGGAACCAAGCATCCTGTCAAGCCTCGCCCTGAACACCCCCAGTGACGGTGACTCCACCACCTCCTCAGGCAGCCCATTCCAATGGGCAATCACTCTCTCTGTGTAAAACTTCCTCCTAACCTCCAGCCTAAACCTCCCCTGACGCAGCCTGAGACTGTGTCCTCTTAGGACACAGTTAGGGCTTGATTAAATTATTTTCGTCACAAATTTCCTTTCAAATTCAGGATGAAAATCATCACTCATTTGGCTGAAGACTTCTTGAAGAGGCAAAGGCAAAATGAATGCATTTTGGTTGAATTCAAACATATTCTGTATGCTACATATTTATACAGCAGGTCAATTGATGTAACATAAAATGACCTTATATTTCTGAGATGTCTTAAAGGGAACTACAGTAGATATGATGAAACACAAGAGTACAACTCTGTCTGAAGCCATGTCGTGTTTTGAGGCGTGACAGTGCTGAGATCAGTAATTCAAATTTTCTTTGAGCTGAATAGGAACATGGTGATACTATCTTGTTTCCCTGGTTGTGTCATTTACTTGTAACCTATTGGACAATCTGTAGTAGGAAGAACGAAAGTCAATATAAAGTTAAAGGCAAATAAATGTAATACCCTTTTCAAGTCTGTTCATGCTTATATCTGTATATTATTAAGTGATTAATCATGAGTGCAAATTTTTCAGCAAGACTAAATTTCATTGCTAACTTGCATATTTTGCTCGTTTCAACCATGTGTTTGTGGACAGCTGACAATATACTAGTTTAGCAAGGAGTTCAGAAATGTAGCTGTATAAACACAACTATTTGTTTACCAGAAGTGCACAAAAGGCATCAGTCTGTTTAGGGAGAAAACAGCAGAAACTTCACCATATAGCAGTATGACATGTTTTCTGGTATTTTTGACAAGCTATTAAAGACAAAAATATTTATCTGTTAAAGCTAACCAATTTATGTGTATTCTGGATTCTGTAGTATTGTGATTTTTAAACTGTAAACCTACATTACTGTTGTAGACCCAGTACTTCTGAGAAGGAGACTCCCTGGACACAGAGTGAAAAAATCAGAGTGTGTGTCCGAAAACGTCCTCTAGGGCCAAGAGAGGAGCGACGTGGGGAAGTTAATATCATCACAGTTGAAGATAAAGAAACTCTCCTTCTTCATGAGAAGAAAGAGGCAGTTGATCTCACCCAATATATTTTACAGGTAACATGCTTTACTTTAATTTTTGTCTTTATGGACCGGTCACTTGCATGGATGGGATAAAGCAAATTGTGTTTGGAGTTTCCATGAGGGGAAACAGAAAGGGACTGTTTGAGTTTCTTGCACTTAAATAGGTGATGGGCTCTTCTGTATGCTCAGCATAACTTTGTTTGACTTGGTTTTGACTGATGCCAGCCTGTGGCAGAAAATCTGAACCCTGAATTTTAAGCCTCAAAAGCATGTCTCTTGCACCTTTCTTTGCAGGTGGCAAAATAAAATCTTCTGCTATGTGCTGTTGCCGCAGGAGAATTGCCTGCTGCAGTGTCTCCTGATAGCTTTCTAGGGTACTTCTGAGGAGTTCTCTTTTCACTATTTCAGCACTGTAGGTCAGTTTCAGTGAATCACATACACCCTCATCCCCTCCTTTCCTTCTCAAATGCTTTTGAAAATTAAGTTCCCTTTTGGTCTTTTAATCTTAATCCCAAATACCTTGTGCTGTCATAGTTCAAATTCTCACTTTCGACTGACAGCACCAGGAACAGAGCTGATTTACAGAGAGCAGCAAGCCAGTCTCACTCTACTGGGTGTTATTTTTACAGTCTGTGTCCTAGGAACAACTGTTTGAAGTATCCAATAAAAATTCAGTTTGCAGCTCTTCTTGGGCCCCCTTCATGTACCACCTTTTGCAGTGCAACACATGCAGCAACTCCACCCCATTCCCTCCATCTGACTCCATATTGTTGGTATTTATGTGGTGCTTATCACCACCTTCCCTCAGTGCTGAAATAACCACTAATTATTTTTATGTCAGTACAGACAAACAAAATCTTGCTATCAGTAAATATAGTCCAGACAAAAGTATGCTATGTCAGAGGCTGGCTGTTGTATAGGACCCAGAAGAACTTCTCTGCTTCTAAGTCTGGCTACTCACTTTGCCTACATCTCTAGTTCTTGTAGAAAGGACAGAAAGGAGTGTAGAGCAAATGGGAGGTGGTGGAGCATATCCCAGCTCCACAGCTGGGGAACCCAACTGCAGGCCCATCACAGAGAACATCTGTCCTCTAAGCTGAGTGTAGCAGCTGAGACTCCCTGGTTTAATCTGCCCTTGTGCTAATGTGGTTTGTTTGTGCATCACTGAAGCATTTCTCAGTCATAGAGATCTACTACTTTAACTGACACTGCAGTGGATTTATTAGAGTGCTGATTTAGACACCAGTCTATAGAGGTGGTTCTGAAAATGTGATGCTTGTGACTGTCCCTACAAACACACTTCATGACCTAGAAGAAGCTGGTAATGAACTCTGCAGCAGTGTTTCCAGAGTCCCTACTGCTTTGAGTCAGATATGGAGTGTGAGAAGTTTGGGGTTTTCTTGTCCCCTTCTGATAATACTATCCAGCTTTTCTTAGGAATAACTTCATTCTTCTCTGGCACGAAAGGTTTTTAAGCCTGCAGAACAGAAACAATCACAATAGAAGACTAATTTTGAGAGAGTCAAGAGTTAGGGCTGAGTAGTTTTTACTGCCTTAAGTCTTACTGTACGTCTGCATGTGGCTTCATTTCAAGAACAGGTTGTCTTTAATGAGCATTTCTTTTATGTTCTTGTCAGTCTGTGGCATGTTCTGCTTCAAAATGATGACGAATTACAGCATCTTTATTTCCTTTTATTATTTTTTTCCTACTCTCTAGTTGATGTAATGATGTGTTCCTGTGTATGTCATGCTGCATGATAAATGTGCTAGATCACTTTGTGTCTGATCCAAAGTCATATGAAACCACTGGAAATTGTTGTTTGACTTTGCCTTTGAATGGGGGTGAAGGGGAAGTGGAACATGCTCATTTTCCTGTAAAGATCATATTTATTTTTCAGCATGTTTTTTATTTTGATGAAGTCTTTGGGGAGTCATGTACCAATGAGGATGTGTATATGAAGACAGCTTACCCTCTCATTCAGCATATTTTTAACGGGTAGGCCATCAGCACTTACATTTGTTATTTTTTTTTGTCTTGTTGTTTTCCAATATCATATGCTGCTTTAATTTTCCTTTCTGCTTTTCATCTTTTGAAAAATACACTCATTTCACCTTTGCCACACACCTTCCTCCTTTTAGAATGTCTTTAGTTGCAGTTTAAACAAAATAGTTCAGGAAAAACTGAAACTGAGACACCATGGGCAGTTCAAAATTAAAATGTGTGTCAGGATTTCTGGAGTCTCATCTCCACTCCAACAAAGGCTTCTCTGTGGTATCACTCATTCATAGATGAATAATAGTACCTCACCTGTGAGAGTGCTATGAGATATTTTTGCATGTATTTGTACAATGGAAATTATTAATAACCTTTTGAATTTTTTATTTTACTGATTAATATTTGCTTAGTTTTAATCATAATTACATCCTGATTTATGGGAAAATTTGTGGTGGCTTTTATGTGAGTGATCTTACTTTCACACAAATAACAAGTTTGAATATAAGTGCATTTTTTGAGCCATCCTTGTGGAAAGGATTCTGTATCCATGCTGAAAATTAACAAAATGGAGCCTTCTGCTACTGAAAATCTCTAAATATTGTCAGCAGAGAGAGAGAGTATAGAATAGAATAAACTATCATGCTTTTAAAGGAAAAAAGGAGAATGAAACTTGTAGCTGGCTGTGTAGCAATCACTAAAGGCACAATTCACATTACAGATATTTCAGTAATGCCACCAGAAGAGATGCTTTCTCTAACTTTTCTGTCCCTCCTCCTGCATCCCCTTGACTGGCACTGGTCTAATCTGAATGCTGTCTTGAGATAATTCTGCAGGCTGCTCTAGCAAGAAATTCACTGTGCTTACTGTAGTCCCAGATTTTTACCCATTTCTCTGCCAGGGTAGTCAACCAGCTAAAAAGCCTTTACTGGAGGCTTTTTAGCTGGTTGAGGGGGGAAATATCTTTTTTTGGCTAATTCAGTTCTTGCAATCTGTTCACATCATGTTTGTGGGTTCAGTGCTTGTATCAGAGCAAGTAATGGAAGGATAAGTAAAGCACACAGTAACTTCAAATTAGATCAGCTTGAAGGGCAATGGATCTGTCCTGAGACCACCTGGGCATTTTATGTGCCTTGCTACTATAATCTTAAGGTGATATGATGACAAAGCTGGGGCAGTCTGTAATAAGATAATACTGTGGTTTCACTAGCTGGGGTGAGTGAAACCAGTAGCCCTCTGACAATGAAAGGGGATGATTCTCTTCCTTTCAGACACATGGGTGACTTGAAATCAGTTTTGGCATATTTTGTCATCCTCTGTGAAGTACTTTAATTCACTGAACCCACAGAAAATTAGCTTACAAAAAAAAGTGGAAAGCTTTCTGCTGTTTCAGTGCAGTAAAGTCAAACATCAGAGCCACCAGAGGCAGGGGTGGGTCAGTGGGGTAGGTCACACAGCTGGGAGCAGTGGAAACCTTGCCCTAGGCAGCAGCTCCTTAGGTTGATTTAGCTGTGTGCAGGATTACAGCATGAGACAAAGTAACTTCACTCCATAAATTACAGTGCTGGGGTGTTAGTTTTCATTAAGTAAAACATAATACAGAACCTGGCTTATGCCTATTTTGCATCTTACATCACAGACATTTTTCTGTGATTCATGATCATTAGGATTCCCACTGATAATCCTATGATACTTCTGCAGCATCTGAACAACAGGAAAAATAATAATGAACTCTGTTTCCCTAAACTCATTTTTGGCATCTGGAAGAAAAGAGAGCTGGCACGCTGTGACACACCATATCTCCATAGGACATGCTTAGGAACCACTGTTAAGAGCTTTGCAGTTTCCCAAATAGGATAGCAAGCCAAACCTCACTACTAAGAGGCCATTATAGATAGATATTGACACTGCAGAATCTTTATGTAATAAATATGAGTAAGTAAGATGTGACACTAAAAACACAAGTTATCTTCACAGGGGCAATGCGACCTGCTTTGCATATGGGCAGACTGGTGCTGGCAAGACTTACACTATGATAGGTACTCACCGGAACCCAGGACTCTATGCCTTGGCTGCCAAGGACATCTTCAGACACTTGGAAGCATCACAGTCCAGGAAAGATCTCCTTGTTTTCATCAGTTTTTATGAGATTTACTGTGGACAGCTTTATGACCTGCTGAATGGAAGGAAGAGGTATTTCAATAAAAATGTGTTTTACTGTAAACCTATGAATGTATGAATTGTTCGGTTGCTGTTCATAAAGCATTTACACTTTCCTGCATTACTTTTAATGTAATACCACTTATAATATTTAAGTAGGGTTGTGCCTGTGAGCCACTTGAAGAGGAAGGCAGAATCTGACACTAAACACTGTGGCATTGGTAAGGGCTTCTGGTTTTTACTGTTCTGTAAGGAGGGGGTTAAGCAGGAGTAAGGACCTGTGGTTCTGTCCAAAAGTTCTTACGGCAACCGTTGTGGAGTCTGTCGTTCTGCACTCGGACATAACCTCGGTCTGTCCTTCCTGCTATGCTGGTGGAGCTTTGGCTCTTGCCACTTTAGTTTCTGCAGATCCTGTTCATCTCCACTTGTCACATCTGATTCTGCTCCCCTTTTCACTTAGTGGTTTTACCTGGCAGCCCAGTGACTTAACCAGAACAAGCCTTTGCAGAAGATGCTGCCATCAACCTCAGTAGTAGTACCTCAGCCCCAAAGTTGTTTGGAGGAATGTATAATCTCCTATCTCCTACAGGAACTCCATCCAGAATGGAAGTTGGTGCTGTTCAGTACATACCCAGTATAAAAAAAAAAATCAGTGTGGTCTGAAATCTCCAAATAAAGTAACAGTTGGTTAAGATCTTAGCTGTGAAGTCTTTTCAGAGTGATCCCAAAGGAACACTACTACTCAGCTGGAGGCATTGAACTCCTATGCTTAAAGCAGGCTGAGTGGCTCAAGAGGGACGCTTTTTGCTAGGGGAAGTGAGCATTTATTCATAAAGGAAGCACCTGTTTCTCTGTATGTGTGTTCCCTTTCTCTCAGTCTTTAAGGAGCAGGTAGTGCTATGTAAGGAGTCAGTTTACTAAGGAAGAAAGAGTGCCTTTTTCTCTGCTTGTCCATTAGGTATCTTACATGTCATTGAAGGTGAAGATTAAACTTTCTCCTCTGTGCATCATGTGTGTTTTCCTGTGTACTGTAACATGTAATTCATGGCAGAGGTACTCTGAAATCTGACTCTAGTTGTGGGAGCCACTTTAAAATCCTGTGCAAAAGTCTTGAGTGCAATTTGTAGTCCAAACTTCCTAGAGAAGCCTGAGATGCAGTCTAAAGAGAGACAGGAACTCTCAAATGTAAACATGGTAATTTATTTCTCTGCTAGGTTGTATTCCTGAACAGCAGACTTGCAGTGCTAATGCCTGTGTGACGATGGAATGTCAGTGATACATGTTATAAAGGAAATACCTCTTCAGCTCTGTAAATCAATGGATGACAGTGGTGCCTCTGCCAGTCAGTGGCCTTGATTGGTTTATCATAGTGTCGTAGCGCTGGCCTGTGTTTTCATTGTTGCAGTCTGAGGTTTCATAAATCTCCTTTCTGCACTCCTTTGGTTTCAGGCTTTTTGCAAGAGAAGACAGCAAGCATGTTGTTCAAATAGTTGGACTGCGAGAGGTTCAGGTGAACTCTGTAGATCTGCTGTTGGAGGTAACCTCTGTTTGCAATTATTTTTTTTGTCTTCTACAGCCTGATTTTATGATTTGAGATATGTCACTTAACAAGAGATTATTTGTCATGTAGTACATGTGTATGCTTCTGCTTAAGGAGAGCACTGAAGAGCCCTATTAATAAAGTGCCTTTACTCAGTAAGCTTCTTGGGTTGCTGTGACTTGTGTTAGGGACATGAATAGCAGTGTGCCCATTTACAGCTGTCACTTCTGTTGCCACTCCTTATGGAAAGGTCTTGACAAGAAACAGGCTGCTATCACTATTCCAGAAATTAATGCTGTCCCAGCAAGGGACTCTGAAAGCTCGATAAGAATCTTCTTCCATTGTGGCTTCTTTGGCCCCTGTGAAAAATTTCTATACTAAGGGTATGTGGATGTGGGACAAAAGGCATAAATTTGACAATTAATATAATTAGAGGAGATTTAGGATTGAGATACTGATCTGAATTAGGATTAAGACACTGCATAGATAAGTGATCACAGCCAAGTGAAATCAGGATCTTTAAACAGTAGCCAACATCCAGCACAAGCAAGTCTTCAGTTTTCCTTCCCTGCATAGCTGAGTCCTAAAAGAATGCTGTCAAATTTTCTACATTGTCCTGCAACAAGAAAGTTAGTGACATCTGCTTTCTATTTAGCCTGACTTTGCATAGCTTAATTTCTTTCTTAGGAAGGCACTGTAATTTACAGGTACCTGGTGGAGTAACTGACTCATTAAAATTGGCATGGTGTTGACCACTTGCATTCCATTTAATTTTGTTCATCTTCCCATTAACTCAGAGCTTTGGGACATGCTGGTGATTATTCTGCCAATTAGAGCTCAAATCTCTGTATGGTTGATTAGCACATTCATCTGTGTTATCACATCCCAGATGCAGAACAGCTCTTGCATGACCTCATTCTTACAGGTGTCTCATTAAAAGAAAAAATAAACCAAAAAAATCACTTGATGTTGTCCACAGGCCCTTTTGAACACAAAAATGTCTCTGGCTTGACTCAGCTTCTCATCAGTATGCAACAGATATATGGGAAGATTCTTAAATACATCTCCAGTTAATCACTATTTGTGGATACTGTCTTTGGTCCAGAAATTAGCTGCGTTTAGCACTAATACAATGCTTGGGAACTGCAGCAGTTGGTTAGGTTGAGAACTGGCCACTGAAAGGCATGAATAATACACATCTGTCAAGTGAGATCATGTTGATTTTGCTCTATAATATTATAACTTGTTCTTAGAACCAGAAACAAAATTAATGACTGTTTTATGAAAGCCGTGCTGTGTTGCTGCTAGACTTTCTGCAGTAGTCCTTAAAAGTTCTCAAAAGAGAATTATCTGCCTTATCTCTATCCTTCTACCTTGACTTTCTTGATTATTTTTAATTATTATTTATTGTATTAAGTATAATTGATCTTTTAGCTCTATTTCTTACTTGGGTATAGTTTCTTTTAGTTCTGGAGATGGAGAAAGGTTTTGGCACTTTGTGTTTAACTGTCTGGGTAGTATTACCCATCTATGACACACAGTAGCATTTTAAAAGAACCATGAAAACCATGCAATCTCATGAGGCTTATGCCTGCAGTCTTGCTTTCTTTCATTGATGCCATGCTTTTGATGTTAATGCTATAGTTTGGGTATTTTTCAAATCCAAGTGAATGTGTGATGCAACAACTCCTTACCTGCAGTATGCTCTCTATGCTCTGTGGTGTCACTGCAAGCAAGTCCATACATAAAGTTCTGAAACACTTTGGAAGTGATCCAGGTGTAAATTAGTGTTGGTCTTGCACCGCACTTTGTAATGAACCATTCCTCCTAATGTTTCCTTGTCTTAGAAGGACAAGATCCCATTCTGAGAGATGGTGGATTTGTTTGTGATTTGCCTGGATTTTGTCTCTTTTACTTTGCAGGTGATTTTGAAGGGTGGGAAAGAGCGTAGCACAGGAGCTACTGGAGTGAACTCTGACTCCTCTCGATCTCATGCTATCATCCAAATCCAAATTAAAGATACAGCCAACAGGACATTTGGAAGGTAAGACTAGGAAGTGGGAGTGCTCAGGGCTGATGAGGAAGTCCAGCCTGGGGACATCCAGGAGGAAAACAAACTGAAGTGTGGAGTTAGTAGGCAGCTCTGAGTTAAATCAGAAGATGGGGTTCAAAGGCACTCTGAGAAGTTTCACAGTGCTTTCTTTGTTCCCAAGGATAGTGCTTAAGCCACATCTGTGGGAATTCTGTCAAGTTTGTAAAAATTTCTAGTGAGGGAGTTTGGCAATCAAATCCATCCCTTCATCTTCAGTGTTAGAAAGCTTTGCCTGTCTGGCGTTAATCTGGCTAAAGGTAGATGTCTGCAATGGGCATATCCACCTGTGAGATTGTGGCCTTTGAAGTCAGTAGAAAGGAATAGTCATTTCTGGGATCCAATTCATGCTGTTCTGCAGTCACCTAAATTAGGTCAGATTGATTTGCCCCTCAAAGCACTTCTGGCCTGTAATTGACTACAAAGGGAGCCTGGGATGACTAGCACAGGTTGAGATAATTCCATTAGAGATATTTATCTTTGGTTAGTACTTCACTTAAACCTCTTTGATAATTCGAATGTGACTGATGCTATCTGCAGCAGACAAAAGGATCAGCTAATTCCTTTTGTAGCATCCATTTTTCTTATCTGAAGACAATGATTGTGCCTACTCTGATTTTCTTTTCTGCAGAATAAAAAGCCCCAAGAAATGAGTCTGGGGAATGAGGTCTAGGTATCTGTTTTACTATGGAGTGTCAAAAAACCCAAGCTAACACACCCTTCCAGCAACTACTGTGCAGTCTTGCTTCCCAGCATCTTATTTTAAATACAAAGCAAAATGAAGGAGCCACAAATGGTGGAGAGAGGAAGAGGCAGGACCAGTAGGCTTAGAAATAGAAGCGTATGTGGTCATATAGGTGTGGCATGTGTGCCATTCTTTGTTACTGAAAACAAGGTGGAACTCCAGTGGGAAGTCAGGGCTGTCCCAGAAAAAGAAGAGCAAAGACAGAGACAGTGCAACAGTCTGTTCAGCAGCTGGCACCCAGAGGTGGGGAATGTGATAGGGACTAATCAAATTTGTTGAAGGAAAAGGACAGGGAACACAGAAAGCTCAGAGTATTACTACACTGGGCATTTCTGTTCATACTGCCCTGAACCCCCACTCTACTCTGCATTTGTCTGTTTTACTTGAAAGAAGAATCAAGAAATTCATGATTTATCTGTGTTCTTAGGAAGCTACAAGCATTAAACTGTGGAGCACTCTCATCACGTGCATTTACATTTCCTATTTATGATTGTGTTAGTGCCAGGATGCTCTGACACTGTCCCTGCTGGTAAGCTTAGTTTGGGGCCTCAGATATTTCCAGTGGGTATTGCTTGGTTTTCAAAAATTCTAAAAAAAAACCAAAACAAACCAAAACCTCAGATAAATGCAACTTTGTTTTTTTCAAGGATATCATTTATTGACTTGGCTGGCAGTGAAAGGGCAGCTGATGCCAGAGACTCAGATCGACAAACAAAAATGGAAGGAGCCGAAATAAACCAAAGTCTTTTAGCAGTAAGCAAGCAAGTAGCATGCTTGGGGAAGATTTTGTATTTAATTATTAGCATGTGTGTTTTAGATAAAAATGAACCACAGAAAAATATACCTATGTGTTCCATGAAGGGGGAAAAAAACAAGTCAGTGTGTCCAGTTTAATTTGTCTCATGCCCAAAGACAATTTAAGAGGGAAAAGATGTTGTCCTTTTTACTTCCACAGAACACTGACTTGGGGTGCCTGTATTTGTTTCACAAAAGCATATCTGTTCCTGCTGGTTATTTTTACCACTTCAACTCAGAACTTCTCTTTCAAAGCAGAAGTGAGTGGCTTAAATACTGAAGAGCATAGAAACCAGCAATTTGTGTGAGGAAGGAAGAAATGGACTCCTAATGTAGTCTTTATACGTGTTCAGAGTTACCTAAAGAGGGAAAAGGAACAGAAAAATGCCATCGAAGAGAAGTGCCTCTGTGTGCTGGAGAGGGCTATAGAATAAGGATAGAATAGAATAAGGATAGACCAGGTTGGAAGAGACCTTCAAAATCATCGTGTCCAACCTATCATCCAACACCACCTAATCAACTGAACTTTGCACCTCCCTCAGTTCAACTGAACATAGCTTACCGATGACTGAGGGCTTCTCTAAATGAAACTGAAGGCAATAGGTAAACAGTGAGTCAACAGTGCCAAAGCTAGTGCACCAACTGTACCTCTTAGAGTGCTGTAAGTAGAAGGTGGTTTGCTCTGTTTTGAGACTGTAGAATGGCCTTTTGCACAGAGGCTTTCCTGCTGTGCAGTATTAGCATTTATAGGGGGAGACAGCCTGTAAAGTGAGTGTGTGGCTGTACTTCATGCTTTCTTGAATACTTGCTGGTGAATAACTGAGTGACATGGGGACTCAGGACCTGAATAGGAATGATTGCAGAGGTGTGAGTCTCGATGAAAACACACACAAAACTCTTTGAAAAGGAACTCTAATGTCAGAGTATGAGTGTGTGAAGCTAAGTAAGCTGGCAGCCTACATGTAGGCACTGAATTAACCATAAAAGGCATCTTTGGGAAGTCTTCATGAACTGCAGCCTGTGAAACCTAGCTCTGCCCTCTTCAGGCTTTAAAACACATGAAGTGTGAAGTTTGCTGCTGGTTTGGATACTTGTGTTGATTTCAAGTAGTACTCATACTACAATTATGAGAAGCAGGATTAAGAAAAAATAGAATAATTTGCTCTCTTGCTTGTTAGAGGTCTGATTTTTAATAAAATGCAGTAAAAATGAGAGCTAAATGTCATTTTAGGTGGATGTGTGGAGAATGTAGTAAGGCTTTAAAAGCAGAGGCTGCTTCACGTAGTATCACCAAGACAGTGCTGTCCTCTGCTTATTTTTCCTTCAATATTTGCTCTAAATGACTTGTTTTATAGCTATGCAGTCAATTTCTGACAATTTTAGAGACCATCCAGGCTTGATATGGAGTGTGACACTCTTGTGCTTACTCTAGTGGAAATATGGCCAAAAAAAACAGAGAGTGCATATCTTTGAGTTTGAACATGACAACTTTTTTCCAAACTGGTGGTATCTCAAGGGCTGTTTCTTCAAGACTCTAGGCCACCTCCCTTGATGGTTATTAACAACAAGAAGTGTTGAATGAGTTCTGTGCAAGGCATGGCCGTAGCTAGCTGCTCATATTCTGTTAATTTCAGTGGGAGTTCTGTGGCTGTATCTCCACTCCCCAGGGAATCTGTTACATTATTAGTGTTTTGTGTATAGTTATCAGCCTGTCAAAGGTGACAGTGACATGGTTGTTGAAATAGTCAGATTGTACCTATACCACCCTCTGAGCCTGGACTTGAACCTGGACTTGAACCCAGCACCCTTCACAGCTAATTGTTTGGTGCTGGTCCCCTTTGGTTGTGTTTGGCATGTGGCACTGGTGTGAAGAGGAAATGGCTTGAGGCCAGTTGCCTTCTAACACAGCCCTGTGTAGGTGGGGCAGCTAGACTACAGATTGTAGCCAGTATGGATCACAGGATGTAAGGGGTTGGAAGGGCCCTCAGGAGATTGAGTCCAACCCCCTCCCAGAGCAGGACCATAGAATCTAGCACAGTCTCCAGAGAAGGAGACTCCACAACCTCTTTGGGGAGCCTGTTTCAGTGCTCTGTGACCCTCACAGTGAAGAAATTCCTCTTCATGTTGAGGTGGAACTTCCTGTATTGTTTATATCCATTACCTGTTGTCCTGTCACAGGGTGCAAATGAGAAGAGCCTGTCCCCTCCCTCTGGACATCCAGCCCTCAGATATTTATAAGCATTTACTAAATCCCCTCTCAGTTTTCTCTTCTCCAGACTAAACAGCCCCAGGTCTCTCAGACTCTCCTCATAAGGCAGTGCTCCAGTCCCTTAATCACCCTCATAGCTCTCTGTTGGACTCTCTGGAGGAGATCCCTGTCCCTCTTGAACTGGGGGGACCAGAACTGGATGCCTTATTCCAGGTAGGGCCTTGGCAGGGCAGAGTAGAGGGGGAGGAGAACCTCCCTTGACCTGCTGGACACACTCCTCTTAATGCACCCCAGGATACCATTGGCCTTCTTGGCCACAAGGACACATTGCTGCCCCATGCTGACACAATGCTGACCCGTTTGTTGTCCACTAGGACTCCCAGGTCCTTCTCCATGGGGCTGCTCTCTAGCAGATCACCTCCTAACCTGTACTGGTGCAGCTTATTATTCCTTCCCAGATGCAGGACTCTGCACTTACTCTTGTTGAACCTCATGAGGCTCCTCTCTGCCCTGCTCTCAGTCTGTCCAAGTCTCACTGAATGGCTGCACAGCCTTCAGGTGTATCAGCCAAGCCTCTCAATTGGGTATTGTCAGCAAACTTGCTGAGCAGACACTCTGTCCTGTCCCCCACATCAATGACATTGATGAAGATGTGGAACAGGACCAGACCCAGCACTAATCCACTAGTTACAGCTCTCCAGCTGGACTTGGCACCAATGACCACTGCTCTTTGTACTCTACTGTGTAGCCAGTTCCTAATCCACCTCACTGTTCTTCTGTCCCACACCTACTGACCTTACTCACAAGGATGGTATGTGAGCAGTGTCAAAAGCCTTATTAAGGTCAGGGTAGACTACATCCACTGGTCTCCCTGCATCTACCCATTCAATTACGGCATCATGGAATGCTATCAGATTAGTCAAGCAGGATTTCCTCTTGATAAATCCATGCTGACTGCTCCTGATAACCACCTTCTCTTCTGAGTGCCTAGAGATGACCTCCAGGATGAGCTGCTCCATCATCTTTCCAGGGATGGAGGTGAGGCTATCTGGTGTGTAGTTTCCTGGAACCTCTTTCTTGCCCTTTTTGATGACTGGAGTGACATTGGCTTTCCTCCAGTCTTCAGGCAGGAGGGAATGGGGAGGAATGTATCACTTGTTAGTTCATGCTATCTCTGATTAAGGGATGCAAGTATTACCAGAGTGTCATGAGACATTTACACTGCTAGTGTCCAAAGTGTTGTATTTTTGGAAGGGGAAGATCTTCTTTTAGAGGAAAAACATTTGTAACAGATGGAGCGCAAAAAGCTCTGCTGTTAAGGCATGCTTGTCCTGCAAGCTGCAGTATTGTCTAGGATACACCCAGCCTGGCATCTAACTAGTTAGCTACAGTGCAGGCAACAGCAGGCCTAATTCTGTGTGTGCTAAATGTGTGCATTTACACAGCTGCTTCTTTTTTGCACGGCCACACAGCCACGTGTGGCGGCAGCTTTGCACTCTGAGTGCAGCCGAGCTGCTGCTGGCTGAAAGACCTGCAGCCAGGTGTTCATGGCTGTGGCAGCAGCAAATTCCCCTTGCAAGAGACATCACACAGTAGGAGTCCAGCCAGCATGGGTTTAGGAAGGGCAGGTCCTGCCTCGCCAACCTGATCTCCTTCTATGATCAGGTGACTGCCTGGTGGATGTGGGAAAGGCTGTGGATGTAGTCTACCTGGACTTCAGCAAGGCCTTTGACACCGTCCCCTACAACAAACTCCTGGCCAAGCTGTCAGCCCATGGCTTGGATGGGAGCACACTGCATTGGGTTAGGAACTGGCTGGAGGGCCAAGCCCAGAGAGTGGTGGTGAATGGTGCCACATCCAGCTGGCAGCCAGTCACTAGTGGTGTCCCCCAAGGATAAGTGCTGGGCCCTGTGCTCTTTAATATCTTTATTGATGATCTGGATGAGGGCATTGAGTCCATCATCAGTAAATTTGCAGATGACACCAAGCTGGGGGCAGGAGTTGATCTGCTGGAGGGTAGAGAGGCTCTGCAGAGGGACCTCGACAGGCTGGGACCCAAGTGCTGGGTTCTGCACATTGGCCACAACAACCCCATGCAGTGCTACAGGCTGGGGTCAGAGTGGCTGGAGAGCAGTCAGGTGGAAAGGGACCTGGGGGTGCTGGTTGATAGTAGGCTGAACATGAGGTAGAAGTGTACTCATGTGGCCAAGAAGGCCAGTGGCATCCTGGCCTGGATCAGAAACAGTGTGGCCAGAAGGAGCAGGAAGGTGATTCTCCTCCTGTACTCAGCACTGGTTAGGCCACACCTTGAGTTCTGTGTCCAGTTCTGGACTGTCTCAGTTTAGGAAAGATGTTGACTTGCTGGAATGTGTCCAGAGAAGGGCAACAAAGTTGGTGAGGGGTTTGGAGCACAAGGCCTGTGAGGAGAGGCTGAGGGAGCTGGAATTGCTTAGCCTGGAGGAGGCTCAGGAGTGACCTTATTGCTCTCTACAACTACCTGAAGGGAGGTTGTAGACAGGCAGGGGTTAGTCTCTTCTCCCTGGCAACCAGCACCAGAACAGGAGGACACAGTCTCAAGCTGTGCCAGGGGAAGTTTAGGCTGGATGTTAGGAAGAAGTTCTACACAGAGAGAGTGATTGCCCATTGGAATGGGCTGCCTGGGGAGGTGGTGGAGTCACCATCACTGGAGGTGTTCAGGAGGAGACTTGACAGGATGCTTGGTTGCATGGTTTAGTTGACTAGGTGGTGTTGGATGATAGGTTGGACACGATGATCTCGAAGGTCTCTTCCAACCTGGTCTATTCTATTCCATTCTACTCCCTTTTGAAGGTGCATGAGGGCAATAGCACATCGATAGGTTAGGTCTGATGCAGTTCAATTCCTTGCCAGTGTTTGATTGGTTTTCCTCTCTGTTCTTCATTTTGTGTTTCTTTTGTAGCTCAAGGAATGCATTCGGGCACTGGACCAGGAGCATGCACACACTCCTTTCCGGCAAAGCAAATTAACTCAGGTAAAAAGCAGGAAGGCAACAGCAGAGGCTTCCCTGACAAAGACAAAATAAACAGAAATCTAAAAGGGCATAATTCAATAACTGTTACTAAATTCTTCAACAAAAAAGAAACACTTGACTTCTGCAAATGTTAATTTTAATGGTAATCATGGAATTAAGGCCAAATGCCAGTTCCCTCAGTCAGTCCTGGGAACTGGCATGGTGAAAAAAAGATCTAAAATCAAACAAACCCCCCAGGGACTACCTTCCAGATGGATTCAGAGTTACTATCCATCTCCACCCAGTCTGCAACCCATCTTGCATCTTCTGTGCAGTAAAAATCCTGGGAGTTTTCATCAACACTTCTATACTCCAGCTGTAACATATGTTTTATTCCTCAAAAACATATGGACATAGTTGTAGGATCTGGTACAAGGTCTTGTTCAGAGCCCTGATTAATACTCACATTAACTTTTCATTGTAAATAAAGAATTGCAAGAGAAATTGAAATGAGGATTACACTTAAGAGGGGGGAGAAGAGTTAGTAACTATGCATCACCTGACTCATGTTAAACTGCCACTGTACACATTGCTAACCTACGGGAAATGCAAGGTGCATGAATTGCTAGGAACGTCCTTTTTTTCCTTCAAACCCTAGGTGCTAAAGGATTCTTTCATTGGCAATTCAAAGACCTGTATGATAGCAAATGTATCTCCCAGCCACATAGCTACTGAGCATACCCTGAACACTTTACGATATGCTGACAGGTAGGTGATGGAACTCAATACTGCCAATGTAAAAAGCACGAAGGGAAATGTAATGTGTGATGGTGGTTAATTTTGGTTGCATTGGAAATGTTGATTTAGGCAAGAAAAGCCATTTGCACAATGCAAATACAATCTTCAGCTGTTGCAGTATTTGGACTTCTCTGGGTCTTGTAAATCCTTCCTGGTGACAGCCTTTGGTGATGAGAATACCACCGTGCTCCCTGTGCTAGGTTCTCTGCTCTGGCAGAGGGGTTGGACTCGATCCCCAGAGGTCCCTTCCAGCCCCTAACGTCCTGTGATTACTAACCTCACCAATCAAATATTTTCCAGTTTTGTATTATACTTCTGCCTAGAATGTGTGCAAGTCCCTACCCTCCATCCTCACAGGAGGAGGTAAATCACAAGCTGTGCAGTGGTAGGGTAGAGAGGACAGGAGGTGCTTAAGGGACAGATTAGTAAAGGAAACAGCTGAGGGGATAGGGTGATGATGATTAAACAGCTCTTTACAATTGCAGTGATGAGCCTCATCCTGTAGCACTGTCACCTAAGCTACTCCAGCCCCACTGCAATTCCAAAAGCCTTATGTTGTGTCTTGTGGGACTGATGTGCTGGGAGCACTAGGTAGGAGCTGGCACTGTGCCGTGATGCATTACAGAGTTTGGAAATGCAACCCCCTTACACTGAAACAGAGGCCATCTCACTCATTTGGCCTGTTGTGCACTGTTTAAGGAAGCACTTCAGAATATTTCTGCAGACCTTTCCAGAATTCAGGTATTTTGGTAGAGGAGGTTTTGATACCTAGGTGGATTGCTGACAATTAAAACAGAAATCAAGACACTGAACTGAGTGTCTAGCGTGAGTTTATTCTAAGGACACTGTTATTTTTTTTGAAAGCATGACATCCTCTAAAGCCAGCCTCATTTACAGGGTCAAAGAGTTGAAGAAAGGGATGAAATGTTCAACCCCTGTCACAAACAGACGTCGGACAGCTGGAAATGCATCTCCAAAACGTGTCCAAAACTCTTCCTCCTTACCAACAGGGGAAAAGAGCTCCCCAAAGAAAGTGAAACTAGGCCTCCAGCATCCCTCAAATGCTACAAAGATGAAGGCATGTCCTGCAGTGCTCCAGCCACCAAATGTTGCTTTTACCTCTACCCTGAGGGGAATCAACAAAGGAAATGCCTACAAAGGAAATGCCAGCTCACCGTGGTTTCACCAGGCTAGCCCCATGAAGGGAGTCCCACGGACAGTGCATCCCTTGAGGAAAGGTGATGATCTGTCTCCCCACTCTGACAAGAATCCCACTGTAAAGGATTTCATCATGAAAAATCCTGCCACAGCAGAAACAAAGGAAAGTGGCCAGAGAGACAAACACACGCAAGACAGACCACCTGTCCAGTGCCTGAAAGTGCAGACTGTGCAACCTGTTCAGAAACAGCTTGTTCCTAGAGACGATTTTCCTTTTAGAGATGGAAATCTGCCTCCCAGCAGCAGACAGGAATGGGGAAACACCTTTGCTAAACAGTCCGTTGAAACCTGGACAGCTTTGCCTCCGTTTCAGAAGGAAAGGGAAGAGCACTTACGTCTTTATCACCAGCAGTTTCAGCAGCCACCTATCCTACAGCAAAAACTGAACTACCAACCCCTAGAAAGGTTTTTAACACAATACACACCCCAGGAGATTCAAGTGAAGCCAGAGCTGAGCCTTAGTCCCGCAGAAGTACAGAGCAAAGAGGGGATGCAGCTGGAAGATCTGGATGACAGTGATTTCAGTGAAGATTCTTTTTCACCTGTCTGCAGTCAAATGAGTGTGAAAAGAGAAAACACTGACAAATGCAGTGAACATTCCTTTTTCCTTCATCAAAGAGAACAGGGGACTGAAGAAGAGCAAAGAGGGAAAAGGCGACAAGATTTATTTAAATGTACAATATCCACGCAAGAATATGAAGCGGATGATAGCTGGGATTGTAGTGAAGGCAGCCCAGAGACAGAGGACTCCATTACAAATGTGGGCCACAGCAACACTCCATCAGACTGGAACTATGACTTAACGATTGAGTCCTCTCCAAGCAATACTGCAGAAAAACCTTACTGCCCGCAGGGAGATTCTGCTTGCAACTGGAAGAATGGCAAAGATTTCCTAGATGATCACCAACCGTACCAATCCAAGCACAAATGTCTCATTTACTCCAGTGAAGCCCCCCTAACTCTAGAAAAGGATGCTTCTAACTCCTATGTTTCTCATGTACTGAAATCAGGGACTCCAGAATGCAGAGAGATCAACCAGCATGAAGCAAAAGAGTCCACTTCAGATAGACAGGCTGCCCTTGGAGATGTCAAATGGAAACCCCAAAAAAATGGAGTTAACCATTGTGGATCTTCCAGTTGTTACTCAGAACTCACTTCTGAGCTCATGGCCCCTCTCACAGTATCCCTTCTTGACCACAAGGAAACAACCGATACAGAGAAAGTGCCTTTGAACCAAGAGAAGCTTCCCCATGTGAAGCAGATGTTGGACAGGAACATAGAAGGCTCCCAGAAGAGGCTTGAGGAAGAGGGTTGGCAGTGTACGCGAAGCAGAGCTCTGACAGACAGCATGTTGGAACTTGGGGAGCAAATGCGTCGTGGTGGAAGACACTGCGCCATGCTGCGTTCTCCACAAACAGGGGACAAGTGGCTTTGGCCTGCCTGCTGTGACATGAGGGCATGCTGCTGCCTTCCAGGCTCAGGTTCACCAAAGCAAGGATGTGACCCAGCAGAAACATCTGCAGCTGAACGCGCAGGCTCCCGCGGAGCGAGAGAGGGTGGTCTGTTTCCCAGCAAGCCGGTGTGCAGAGAATACTCTGGTGGCAGACAGCACGATGCTGATGTTAAAGATCATCCAGGGAAACCTAACCCAAACCAAGGACCCAGTGTTGAGCCTGTGGCTCAGGAAATAAATGCTAACGTGCCGGAAAAGAGCCATGTCTTGGGTGCATCATGCTTTCTCAGTGCAGGATATGAGGAGCACGTAGTCCAGTCCCCCTCTCAAGAAAGCAGCCTGCTATTGCAGCCAAAGTCAGGACTGAGGAATGAGGACTTCTGTCATTCTAAAGACCCAGCCAAGTCATCGCTCAGCAATGAAGAACTAGCATTACTGAAAAACAAGTCAATGCAGAGTGTTCTTACCCAAGAGACTTCTGCTGCAGACTCAGAATTTGCAGCCAGAGATAATAAGCTGTTAGCAAATGCAAAGAGCCCCTCAGGTGTGTCCAGCAGCAACTTTCCAACTGCTACATCAGAGGTGGGAAGATGGCAGAGGGAAGCCCTGGAAAAGGCACAGTAAGTCTTGCTCATCACTGAAGTTTGTCATGAAGTTTAGAAATTCCAGATGTAATACATTTGTCTTTCTTTGTACATCACACCCATGTGTGCTTAAAAAAATATGGGAAGTCAACCTCTGAAATAATTACTTATGATTAATGATAATTTATAGTGATTATCTCAAAAATACAAGATTGATTATCATCTAGTGTTATTTTAAAATCTCACTGGAAGCCAATTAATCTATTAGAGCTTCCTAGAGGAATGAATATTGTAATACAAACTGCAGTTCTCAGTAACTAATTGGCTTCCTGTGAGCTGTAAAGTACCTGAAGTATATCAAAACTTCCCATCAGGAGTCAGGTGACAGCTGTTCCATGCCTGTGGAAAGAAGGACAGGTAGAGCAGCTGGGTAGATGTAAAGCTTCAAAGTGCTATGAGCTGCCACTGTCAGCTCCCAAGGACTGGACTGCATTCACGTCACTGGAAATATGTTGTTGGTTGGAGAAACTTGCTCAGGGGAGTAAGCAGCAGCACTGCCTTCCCCCTCTGCCTGTTTGTAGTGGCTTGAGCCTTTACTGGAATTTAAGAGCTCAGATGGTGGCAAACCAAGAATTCCTCCCCCACCCCCCACCCCCCTTTTCCCTGCTAAGGGAAAAGGGAGAGAAAGTTAAAAAAGGGGTAGGGAAAAGAGAAGGAGGTAAATTCACCACAAAATAATCTGGAGTCAGTTTGGGCGTGGAAGTAAATTTTTAAACAAAATATATCTACAGCAGTAACAGGGAGGGTTGACAAGGGTAAGGAATGAGGATAAATAGGAAAATATACAAAACCCAGCTTGGATGGCTTTATTTCCCTCGATGTATGTGGATTTCAGCCCTTTAGAGAAAGGTGGATGCAGTAGGGAAAGAGCAGGCCTGACCACATGGAAGAACCAGGAGGCTGGCTGCAGCTGTTAGTCCCCTCGAACAGGCGAGGCAGAAGCTAAGAGAGGCAAAATGGCAGCGCTGTCCCCCCTTTTATAGGCTTGCTGGACAGGAAGGGGGAGGGGAATAGACCACCTTTGACCCACAGGACCCCTGCTCCTGGGAGGGGGAAACCAAGTCCCTCTCTCTTCACCTGGGTCAGGTTTCTTTTTTCCCCTGGGGGAAGCAAGGCTCTCACAGCCCTCCCCCCAAGCTGGGTGTAACCAGCACACTGCTTTTCACCAAAATTATTTCAGCTTCATGGCTGTAAGCCATTTCACTGGCTAATTAGACAAATTTTTTATCCTAGATTTTGCTGTGTGCCCAATACACCCCTGTGCTGCCTGTGCTAATGAGAGACTGGGGTCACTTCTCTGAGCAGTCCTCAGTAATTAAGGTCGTCTTTAACCCCAAACTGGTGCAGTTCACTGCACTCCATAGCATGGACTTTGAATGCCAGGGGCACAGGGCAGCAAGGCTTCCTCTGGGGTATTCCTCCTTCTGAAAGGTTTGAGGCCAAGGGTAATTGGTGGTAGCACAGCAGGCCGTGTAACCGCCTGTCTATTGTGTGTTCATCAGACAGGCTGTGATTCGGGCCCATCGGCAGCAGCTGGATGAAATGGCATCCTTGTGCTTCAAGGAAGAGTGCTTGATAAATCAGATGTCAGCAACATCAGTAAGTATTTCAGATGATGACTTCAGAGCCCATTAAACCTGCATAAATTAATCTCAAAGATTATTAACCTGCCTTACTGATGTGACACTTCTCATCAGTTCTTCCTTGCATTCTTCGATGTCTCCTGACTCGTAGGGGAGGCCACTCATTTTCAGTGCCTGTTGTGTCATTGCCAGTTTCCATACTGCCAGTCCCACGGGGGAGGAGGAGACTTATGGGCCAATTCTGAACTGCTTGTCTTTGTTAGAACAGCCTTCTAGTGTCAGGGGCACCAGGTTATATGAAACAGGGCACAGTTCCATCTGACCTTTTTCTCCTTACAGACTGGAGCAAGTCAGTCAGGAAACAGCACGTCCCCAAAGCTGGGTGTAATACCACCCAGCTGGTGGTGTAATACCACATTGTCTTCTCTTTGGGGGAGCCATAAACTGTGTTAGTTTTGTGCCAGAGAATGCTGTGAACAAAGCAATTTTAATTTTTTTTTTTTTTAATCTTTTAAAATTGTTCTAAGAGTGTTGGCTTCTGGACACCCATCCCTCCATCTATTTGCCCCTAGCAGCAAGCAGCCACTTGGTGGCTAGCAGAATTATGACAATCTTGTGACTATCTTGTGTTATTTCACAGCATGACCTTTCTTTGAGAAATGAACTCAGCCTGGGTTTCCTGTATGAGTTTTACTCCTTACACTTTCAGGTGTTTGCAGCTTCTCCAGCAATAAAACTCTGGCCCCAGAAGAGACTCCTGCCATGATGAGCCACGTACTGAATCAATTAGTATTTGAAGTGCTTTAGGCTATATGGGCAGGTCTTCATTAGTCCTGATGTCCCCACAAGGCAAAGACACAGTGCAAAAGAGGGCTAGAGTCCTGACAAGCTTCCAAATGACTGATTTTTCATGTGGTGGCAAATGAAGTCCCTAGCCCTGTGGACACTGATGCCCTCTAGTTCCTAAGACACTGACCTGAGAACAGTGGCACAAAAATGCTCTCAGATGGAGAACTGAGCACCTTGATACAAATCTACCTTAAAAATATCTGCCTCCATTTCAGTTTTAGTCATGGTTTCATATCACTTTTTATCTGTGTGGCAGGTTGCTATGGAAGGTAGAACGTGGCTGAGGTTATGCATGCTGCTGATACTTCTGCCCAATCTAGCAGACCTGTAGCCATGCAGGAGTTGGACTGGCCCTGTGACCCAAAGTGATATAATCCTCTCCACCTCCCAGGAACAGGCTGTTATATCTGATCAATGAGGGGCCCAGCTCACTGTTTATTTTCATGACTAGATCCAGCATGAGAAGTGTCAGGAGCAGAGTTCAGTAAAGGTGCATGTCGGGTGAACAGTCCCTTTGACAAACTGACTTAGGTGGAAGGGCAGTAACAGGGGCTTTATACATTTTTGGTTTTAAACCATTGCATTAGCTGTAACTTCACCAAAACTACCAGAGTAACACTACCTCACTGTTTAGAGGTGCTGATCTTAGTGAGGGTCAGGACTTCAACAGAAAAACTGATTTAATCTACTACACTGCAAAACAAAAAACAGGCTTTTGCATATGGCTACAGTACATGAAATACACTGATTTTCTCCATCCTGCTGCTACTGTTGCTCCCTAAACTCTCCTTTTGCCTTCCTTACCAGGATTTTCAGAATTCTGTGACCAAGCTGGATGAAATCTTAGCGCTGAAGTCGAAGTGTATCCAAACAATGCGAGCCCAGCTCCAGCTCTGTTTAGCCTCTCCTAGCATTGATGTGCCCTTGCAAGTACTTCCACCACTTTAGACCTTTCCTTACAGATGCACAGCAACAGATATGGACACAGCCAGTGCTTCACCACACTTGGTGATGCAGAGTGTGGGTGGGTAGGGGATAACTTTTGGTTTGATTTTTGTGACTAGTAGTGTGTATTTCCAGATAAGAATCCTCAGTAAATGAGAGATAACTACTTGGCACCACAAGCTTTTGTATTTTCTTAATGCCAGTAAGCCATGTTCTTAAGAGTAGCACTTCAGCAGCCTTTAAATACCTCACCAAGCAGCAGGCAGCCCTGTCCACAGTATTCATACCAGCCTCTCACCTGTTAAAGGCACTTCCCTGTTGCCAACAGAATCAGGAAGAAACAAACCCACTTTGAAGCTAAACACAGGTCTGATGCTCAAAAGCTGTCCAGAAAAGTGTTTGCAAGCAAAAGCCAGGAAGGGGTGAGGAGCCACTGTTTGCTAAGTACATGAATGTAACTAGGCAGTAAGTGAAAGTCATGGCAGAGCAAGAAAGGACATTGCTGCATTTCTTCTTTGCTAGGGACAGATGTTCCTAAGCTCCTGAAAGATGCTGCTTAAGTTATGAATGGTCTAGTAGGTTCATCCAGCAAGTGAATAATCATGTGGGTTTCACACTGCTGCCAACAGTGGAAGGCCAGCAGCTTACCTGCTGTAGATGCTCTCTGCTGTCTGCACTGTGGCACAGCAATGGAAAGCTTATTTTTCAGAGGGACAGAATTAATTTTTTATGTTAAAAGAGGGTCTGGTTAGAGACAGTGGAATGGTGGAAGCTAACAGTACTGTTGTGAAGCTGCTACTTCAATTAAGAACTACATAATCACCAGCAAGAGCCCTACAAAAGCGCTGCTGCTACATCCATCACAGCTGAACCATAGAAGTCCACTTGCTGAAGCTGCAAGTGGCCTTGAAACATGCTCAGCTGGCAACATGCTGTGTGAGTGTTCCCACTCCAGAACTAGAGCTGTTGCAGCACATCAGGCTCTTTTTGTGTCTCTGCAGTAGCTCAAAGCCTGCTCAGCAACCAGAAATACCAACCTGGGATCACTTCTGCCTGGACAGCAGCTAACCCAAGGAGCCCAGGCTTGGCCAAGGGGCAGCAAGTAGCTGTCCTGACACTCAGACATCTGATGACACAGTATCACAGTATAACCAAGGTTGGAAGAGACCTCGAGGATCATCAAGTCCAACCTGTCTCCACAGACCTCATGACTAGACCATGGCACCAAGTGCCATGTCCAGTCTCCTCTTGAACACCTCCAGGGACAGTGACTCCACCACCTCCCTGGGCAGCACATTCCAATGACAAAAGACTGGGGAACAGAAATGCAAGGGAAAGACCTGTGACAGAACAAAGTCCCAGATCAGTGCCCTGACTCTTGTGGGGGTTTTAACACTGGTTAATTGCTGTCTTGCAATTGAGACTGGATTACTTGGTGGGGCAAGGGGCAGAGTCCTTCCAGGGTCAGAGTTTATAGCTCTCAAGACGGTTCCTGTGTCCAGGTTACAGGCCAGCAGCAAGTCACACCTGGTTCAGGTGTCCCAGCTCGTCTCTTCAGAAGCTTTCCTTGCCCAGAGAAAAAAGGTTTCCAAGAGCAAGACTTGGTGCCAGTAGTATGCACAAACACCAAAACAGCAGCAGTGCTTGACAGCCACCAAAGAGCTGTAATGTACAGGGACAGTTAAAAACTATGGAGGGAAAAGTAGACATTAAAACCAGCTCCCTCCACCTCCTGTGGCCAGAGACAGCTTTCCTGTGTCCAAGGGGAGAATACAGGGAAGCTGGGTGGTGGTGTACCTTCTGAAAATATAAATGGTTATGACCAATTACAGTGGTTTCCCCAGCATGCTTTCTCAGCAAGAATCCAGAAAACAGGGCCAACAGGGAGCTACTGAGGAGTTCTGCACCTTTTGTTTGGACCTGAGAGGGTAAGGCTGCAGGATGTGTGCACAGGTCACAGGGAAATGGGATACCCAGCCCATAATGCAGTCCAGGGAGGAAGATTCCCCTCCCACTACTCTGACAGTTGGGAGATGTTTTGATGAATGGTACTTACAGGATTTTTAAGATCAGCTCAAAGTACATTGAGAGGCATTTTACAACTCTTGCCCAAGATAGCAACACTCAAGAACCATTCACAAAACCAGTAGTGCCATGTCCTAGCCCTGTCCTAGACAGATGAGTGACTGAAGATTTCCATGAGCAAAGGGGAAGGGAGTTAAGGCAGCTACCAAATCTGAATCCTGTCCCGTCTGTTGTGAATGAAGAAGATAATCTGTCTGGCAGATCTCAGCTCCAGGGCAAGGTTCCAGAGATGGAACTATTTGCTCTTAAGACTGCCGGGATAAAGGGACACCAAGAAACAACTACAGAGCACCACCATCAGAGTTTCCAAAGTCTGCTGATCTTCAGCTGGAGCCATCCTGCTGATCCACAAGGCTCAGTCTTCTTGTATGTAAGATTTTAAGATCATTTGTCCTTAGAATTTACTTTTCCCTACTGAATGTGACATGTGACTAAAACAAAATTAAAACAAATAAAGCAGCCCTTGCTGTCAAAAGCCACCCATCCTTGGCTGTAAAAGGGCTGTGGACATGCTTGAAGTGCTGCATGCTCAGAAGATGCCAAAAC
The DNA here is from genome assembly GCF_014839835.1 of Dryobates pubescens. Classification (NCBI taxonomy): domain Eukaryota; kingdom Metazoa; phylum Chordata; class Aves; order Piciformes; family Picidae; genus Dryobates; species Dryobates pubescens. Next base: position 85,743,339 of record NC_071657.1, on the reverse strand, counting down.
TGGGCTCCTAGTGTGTAATGAAACTACCCAAGCTGCTGTTAAAAAGGGCAGTACTTCCCTTTCCACTCCTACTCCCTGGACACTGCTTTAGTTCTTGTGTGAAAGTGTTTTAAATGGGGATTTTAAAAGTTTGTATTTGGCTGTTCATGTCAGTACAATACCAATCAAATAAATACGGAACCAAAATGGGTTCACTTTGTATTTCAATGCAACAAAGACTCTTGATGCTCATGGCAGATGCTTGATCTTTTATTTGCATAACTAACATAATTTGAAATAAAATTCAATTTACTACACAATTAAGATAAAATTTGTTTAAAAGTAACTATGCTCGTAACACTTACTTCTCTGACTGCAAATTACCTGGGGCTGGGAACCTGTACAAGGTCCCCTTCTCATCTAGCCCATTGACCAACAGCTGGTGGTGGCAGCAGCAGCAGAATGAACCTTGCACCAGGTTTTGCCATTCTGCCAGCTTTAGTCTCCCTGGCATGCAGAGCTGTCCAGCTACATACCAAGCTGGAAAGCTGCAGGGACAAGGTCTGGGGCTGGCAACCTGTGCAGCTTGGGGGTACTCCAGCACACCCCAGACACTGCAGGACCCACCAGCACAGCAGTACTAAGCCTCAGGGCATGCTGGGGGCATCCACAGCTCCTGCTCCCTGACAAACTTCAGAATCCCAGAAAGAAGTCACCCTTAAAATAAGGCAGTGATCACAGCAGCACCTCTCATCCCACCAGGTCTCCAGCCATCTGCAGGTAGAGTGGGAGGCCTCTGCAGGTCTATGGGCAACTGACAGCTCTTCAGTGCCAGAAGCTTTTACCTGGTGGCTGCTGCCCAGAAGCTTCATGAGGCAGCTCAGAGCCTTTTCTGGCTCACTCAAAGCACAACCACCCATTTTGACTCTGTCTCTACACTTCTCAAACTTTTCCACAAAGGCACCCAGGCCTCTGTTACCTGGCAGCAGCTAGTGCAAGAAGGCAAAACAATTCTGACAAAGTGAAGACAGTGCCATGTGCTTGCTACATAAATCAATCTGCTTGAGAACCTAAGGAGAAGCCTTAAGGTCTCAAGTGTGACCAGGGAGACACATCTCTCACCAGCCATTGGCAGGGCCTCCCCTCATCCAGGCTGAGCATTGGTCCTAAGTGAGCAGAACAGAATGACAGTACCAGAGTAACTACCAATGCAGAGTGCGCAGAACAAACAACATTCAAGGCTAACTACAGTATGCCACTTGTTACACATCTTCAGAAGTGCCCTTCTCCTAAGCCACCAGGTTAATACGCTCACACCTCACTCTTTCATTCTGTGAGAAGCCATCCCCAGAAACATGCTTCCAGCCTTCACCCACTCACTGACATAAAGCCTCACGATGCAAGATCAGTGTCACGTGAGACAACACACACAACATCTTTTGAAGCAGGAAATCAGCTCCACAGGCATCACTTCCCAGCTCCACAGCTCTGCTCTCACCTCTACAAGTGTCTCCATGGTGGTTACCATAGTGGGTTAAGAGACAGCCCCTTCATGGGGACTTTGAAAAAACACACATTAACACCACCAAAGAGATTATTTTATTCAGAAATTTGATCTATGTGGTTTTGTCTTCACTGGTAAGATTTCTTGCCCTTCAGGACTGTCTATTACCAGAGTGGGACTTGCTGTGTTATACTAAGAAAACCAAAACAAGCAATGCAAGTGAGTGCTCTCAGCAGTGACAGTAAAGTAGTTTGAGTTTTGTTTGCCAGCTTCTCTGGTGTCTCAGAAGCCTCATTTCCTTGTTTCAAACGGTCATCTCTCTCACATGGGAAGGAAAACTGGGCATCTGCTTTACCTGCACTCAGAAGCAGCAGCTGGTGACCTATCACCTCAGTGATACAGGATACAATCCAAGGCAATCAGCCTTGGTCCTACTCATGATCCAGCTCTAATCTCCTAGACACATCTCTCCTACATCTCTCCTCAGCATCACTTTCTTTTACATAAAGATCTGTAATTAGCACAGTGGAGCACCTCACACAGAATCCCAAGAGTTAACACAATGCAGGTAACATGTTTTGGTTGTACAAAGTTAACTGTATAATGGAGACAAAAGCCATCTCCTTTGGGTTCTTGAGGAGATAAATCCTACTGAAAAAACAGGAGGTGGTAATGAGCCTCCTTTTCCCCTCTCAACATCCAGTGCTCCCAGTTCCAAGCTCTGACATGGTTCTGGATCCCTAGGCTTGGGTTTTGCAACAAGACAAAAAAGCCACAGAAAAACCAGCAGGTTCTGCCTCTGCAGCCCCCTGCTTAGAGACCTCTGGTTGTTCCTCTCAACACACACACGGTGTTCCTGCATGCCCACTGGAGCAGGCAGCACCTGAGTGGGGAGGATCCAGCAAGTTCTTCACCTGCTGAAGTTAAAGAGCAAGAGATGGGAACCATGACACTGGGAGTTTCATTTGAGGGTTTTATTAGTCGTTCTTCTGCAGAATCAAAATATTTAGCAAATTACTTCAAAGATTCCTCAAGACTGATGATATTTTATGTATTCAGAACAATGTACAACGTAATACTTGGAACTATGAAAACCAACCCAAAACCTGGTTTCTAGTACTAGATGTTACTATGTAATTCTACAGCACTGTGAAAAATGGAACTAATGCAGTGAGTATAGTTGTTTTAAAGAAAGTGCTTGAAAGAAACCTCCTGCATTACACTGAGTATTATTTAAACCAAAAAGCTAACTGATTTCCTAGCAGGGCATTGTCTTAAATATCCTACAAGCCTGGGCATTAAGAATACCAATCCCCGACTCTCTGCCTTCAGGTTCAAGAACCAACACAAGCTGCAGGTCCAGGTAGAATTCACAGCTTAACTATTTGAAGAGAACTTACACACCACTCAGCATTGGATGCTCAAGTCTGGCAGAATTGTTGGATGCATGGGTTGGAAAAAAAAAAGAAAATACAAGAGGAACAGCTTCTTTCTTTATGCATAGCAACAGTTTCTGGACCAGTGTTTTACTAAGTTACAGACTAACTTTCAACCAAAAAATAAAACTCCATTGCACTAAAGGTCAAATTTAACCAGTTAATCTGGACTGTGACACAGTCAAGTAATTCAGTACAAGCAGACACCATAAAAGCAGCTTCAAAGAATCAAAGTATCCTAGTTTCAGAACCAACTTAATATCCTTCTGTCCAACTCCAGTGCAACAGTGATGGGGGGGAAACCACTCCTGTCTCTATCTATGTACATTTACAGTAGAGGCTGGGCAGTCTAAACTCTCCGTGGCCAAGCTGGGAAAAGGAAACTTAGGAAAGGACACTTAAAAAATTTAAGAAAGAAAGCTGGCTCCCAGTGGAGAGAGGAACGCTGGAGTGATGCAGGCAGCCAGGCTCGCTCCGTCGCTCTCCCCTGTACGCACAGAGCTGGACTCCTTCCTGCTGAGAGCAAGTCACACTGCATATGAAGGTGGCGGGGCTGGTCCTGCTCCGTCGCGCGCCACGCATCCGGGAATGTGTCTTCAGCTGGCCCCTGCACGAGCCATTAGATCTTCCAAAGCGTTGTGTTGGTCGTTGTTATGTAATAGTAAGACCTCCTTAATGTCTTTTAGTTCAAACCCCATTTCTTTAAATTGACTCATTAGTTGGAGAAGTTCTGTGATCTGAAAGACACAGACAGTCCATTATTTGCAAAAGAAAAGAGAAAGAGTGCTCAGCGGAGGTTTAGCACAGAGCCTGTCTTCAGCAACCAGGCAGCCTATGGGGTGGACTTCTCCCCAAGCACAGCCCATTGCAGCTCCACCTGGAGAAAGTCCTCTCACACCAGCACTGGTGGATCTTTGGGTGCAGTCATCAACAGGGCCAAACCCTCAATCCCCTGTGTTTGCAGTCCTGCGTCTCCAAAATCCTCTTCAGCAAGGCCACCAACGCTCAGTCTCTGGGGGTGTCCCTCTCTGCAACAGTAAATTTAGCAGCCTGGCCCAATGTGGCCTCCCTGAAATGGTGATTAATGGCAGCACCTTGCTCCCTCGCTCAGCACCTCCTGATATATCTGATTATTTATTTTTTTTTTAAGTAGCCCTTGCTATCAATTGCCTTCTCAGGTCCAGGGCAAACCTGAAGGATAAGCACAAACCCTACTCAATACACTCTGCATGATACTACCAAGACCAACCATGAATCCTCCCTGAGCTTTGAGAAAGTAATGTGACAAGAAGCGACTGGGATGATCAGACTTCTCTGGACCCTCTGCCATTTGCAGTGTCTCTGCTCCACTCCAGGGGAAAGAAAAAGACAAAACCAAGCAAACAGGTTGAAAGGGACAACTGGGAGATTAGCCATTTCTAATTTGGGGTTTAAGCCAGAAGGAAGTATGTTTCCTGAACCCACTTCTATTTCCACACTGCTGTTCCTCCCTCTGTTTGCAAGTTTCTCACCAAGTCCAAGGCAGGAAAGCATTACGTAAGTCTGGGGGCGGGAGGGTTGCGCCTCTGTAGATTTAACAACTTGGCTGTAAAGTTTAAAAGGTTCTGCTGCCCTTTGCCCTGGCTACCTGCTCCTGCCTCTGTACCTTTGGCACATGTAAAGCAGCCACTGAAACAGATCCCAAAAGCCTGTTTCCCAGCTCCTTCAGAGCAAGCTGTAACACAGTTTGCTGAGCAGCCAGGCAGATGCATTTGTGCAGGTGTGAAAATTCACAGCTGGCAGGGTTTGAAAGATAATTTGCTGCCTCAAGCACCTTACCCATAAGAGAATTCTGGGTTCAAAACATTACAACCCAAATAAGCATGGTCTTCAAGAAATCCTGTCCCCATACAAATGCACACAACTGAGCAGTAAAATGCTGTGGAAAAATTCTAATTCTTCAGCACATATTCACTGTATCACTGCAAAAATGCCCCTTGGCAGTTTGTTTTGGAAAGAAGACAGCATCACCATAAAAGCCAGGATTACACCAACCAGAGGAACTGCTGCTGGAATTCACCACAGTGCCCCCTCTATTGCTTAGTACATTGTGCCCTCACCTTGTCCTCTGAACACTGGTGCATTTCTAAAGCTGCTTCAACAAGAAGTGGATCAAAGCCCTTCTCACAAAGCTGTCCATGTGCAAAGAGGTAATCCAAAACCTGTGGGGAGTGGAGAAAAGAAATTAAGCTTGCAGAATGACAGTGACAGCACACAGTTGAACAGCACCTCTGCACAGGCAGAGGGGCCAAGCACAACTTGATCCCAGGCTTCACTGGCGACTAAGATGAAGTCCTGCCTAGTAGAGTCGGGATGCTCACGGTTACAAGTGCCATAGTGGTTTGTGATTTGTGTTGCAGAACCCCGTATTCGGGGGGTAGTGGCAGGTGGTTTGTTTTGAGAACGGAGGGTAAACGTTCAGATTGTTTTGGCTTCAGACAGGAACCTCATGACAACTTTCTCAGGAGCCACAGAGTGTTTACCTCAGGTAAGTCCTGTGCTGCAGCTGTACTTGTGTGAGAAGATGTGGTTCTGCGAAGAGCACAGGAGAATGACCGCCCCTGCCTCATCTGCGACCCCTACCACAAGGAAGACGCATGCTCAAGAAGGCCAAGAAGTTGCTAGAGCTCATTATCATATCCCAGCCTTCTATTAAGCATAAGCCTGCATATGTAGAGGGTGTAGCTATATAAAGAAAAGTTAGGATTTGTAAGCTGCTTTTTGGCAGAGACTGGAGGTGCCTGTGGGGGCAAGTCTCTGTGGCCCAGCACGCTGCTTCTCTCTGTTTTTCCCTGCTGCTTGCTCGCTTCTTTTTTAATGAACAACTCTCACAAGAAACTTGGAAATTTTCTTGTGCAGCCTATTTATAACACTCACTATGCAAGAGCTTGGCCAGGGAAAACAGACAAGACCTTCTGTCCTCCTGTACACTCCCACCAGCTCTGAACATGGTATTTCACTCTAGCCAAAGCAGTCTCAGAAACCTGTGTTTATGCTTCCTTGCCTGATCACTGAGCAGAAAGCAGAAGTTTAACTGTTTTTTACAGCACAAGTTTTTAAAATGAAACTGCAGGTCCAGCAGTCAAGATGGGTCAACTTTTAGCTTCCTCTCAACCACAAGAGCTGATGCAATCTGAGAGCAGGCAGCCTTCTAAGATCACCTCGGCATAGTGATCCATGCCTAGAAATTGCTTCCAAGTTTCTTATTTGTTCTCAGCTTTGAGAGGTGTGGGGAGAAGTCAGATAGGTAATACTAGCAGTGTGAAATAAAGCAGCCTGCAAATGCACCAAGATTCAAAACCACGCTCCCAAAGGGCATTTTGTTCATTTGATACTACGGTTCACTCTGGCACACAGCTTGAACTGCTCTTGATGCCTAAGGTAGTGGGCAAGCAGATCATCTCTACAAACAGAAGTCACTGGGACACTCCTCCTCCCCAGGCACAGTCCCACCAGGCTTGAAATGTACAGCACAGCTGGCCATGGGTCAGCACAAAAAGCTTGACCACAGTCTCCACACTTTAAAATGTTTGCTTGAAGCAGATCCAAGCCCCAGAGCCACACTTCACCCTGCAGTGCTCTATGCTCTGTGACCTGGTTTTAGCAAGTGTTTGAGGCAATACATGAGGCAGGAAGCACCTCAACCATAGTGCCCAGAAGAAAGTCTGTTGGTGGTGCCTTGCCAGAGCCTTTCAGGGCTGCCTTAAGTGGCAAACTTCTCTACAAGGAGACACCAGCACTGTCACCCCTTGCACTCAGAACAAGCGAAGCTGGCTGCTTTTTTGCGCTGTAACACTAAGTATACAGCTATGCCAAGCTTTGCCCAGATGGCGTTGAGGCTCCCAGGAAAGGCCAGTACCTCTCCCAGCTTCACATGGAGCTAAGGGCCCATCCCAGGCTCAGTGCACCTCTGAGAGAACACCCATAGGTGCGGCTGACCCAAGCAGTCTCTAACCAGAAATATATACAGACACTCTTCAGTTTTGGGAGCCCTTACTGCTAGGTGACAACTTCTCTAGCCATTAATACTGCAGCAGCTACAACCTGCAATCCCCTGCTAGAAGTACCTCCCTACCTGTTTTGCAAAGCCAAGGCTTTTTCTTAGCAGAACTGGCATTCAGTCAAAGATTTCTTACTTGCAGCACAAGCTCTTACCTGGTCTATGTTCTGTCCCTTCTTCTTCATGGCTTTCAGAACGTTTTCAGGTGAGTACCCCATGTTGACAACCATCTCTACACACTGTCTTTCACTAGCAGAGAGGGTCTGCTGTAGCTCAGGAGCAGGGCCACCTGACTGCTTTGTGCAGCTGGTGTTACTGGGCACTTTAGACACAGGAAAGTTTTGGTGTGTTACCTAAAGGTGAAAACCCAGAGGCAGAGGTGAGGTGATGGTAGAACAGAATAGAACAGAACAGGTTGAAAGAGACCTTTGAGATTATCAAGTCCAACCTATCATCCAACACTTTCTAATCAACTATACCATTGCACCAAGCACCCCATCCAGTCCCTTCCAAAACACCTCCAATGATGGTGACTCCACCACCTCCCCAGGCAGCCCATTCCAATGGCCAATCACCCTTTCTATGAAGAACTGCTTCCTAACATCCAGCCTAAACCTCCCTGGTCATCTTCTCCATCCCCATATCCTGCTTCTGGCTACTGCAGAACCAGGACACCCCATGTAATTAATCCAAGAGGCTGTCTAGACTGCCCTTTGGAAGTTACACACTGCCAGGATGAAGCCAAGCAGTGCACAGTCTGACCACCACACTCCTTTCACTCTCAAAACAGCAATCAACATCGCACATACTTCAAAGTATACTCTCTCCTATCAATGGGACTAAAACCTTCCAAATACTCAACCTTTGCAACAGTTAAGGTCCTAATGATACAGCCAAACGCTATACCTCAGAGGAACCTAGAGAGTGCTTCCTTCACCCAAGTTTACTAATCACCCATGATTTTTTTGTACTGAAAAGAATACTGCTTCTTAAGGTTTTCAGAAACATGATCTAGTGCAAGCACACAGGTATTGGGGAACTTACCACAGGGATCTCTGTTTCCTTGTAGTCTGGGTGTACCTGTTGGACAACACATGAATAAGATGACTATAAACATTACGCACTGGTGAGCAGAATTTGCTACAGCTGGGCAAGAAGGGTTTCAAGAGAGAGATCTGGGAGTAAATCTGCCAAACTAGGGGAGACATGTGGTCTCATCGGGATTCCACATGAGATGTAGACATGAAGCAGTAGTGTGTTATTACAGAATAACCATCACAAGGATTATTTCTTCTCTTAAGACTCTACAGAGATCATATTTCAAGAAGGATGTGTGTCCCCCTCAAAACAATTGTAAACTTGTTTATTCTGTCACTGTAACAGCTACATGTTCATAGACATCAGTGTAACTGTCTCCTGTTTAGCTTTTGACACACCATGGCCAAGTCTAGAGACTTTGCTTTTACCTAGATTTCACTTTTTGAGAAGGGGTAAAAGAAACCCTGCTAAAGAGTATGTGATTTTTCTACCAATGCCCAATACTTGGCCCTATTCCCAGTACACCAATGAAACCACATAACATCACCTGCTGTACACCTGCTCCACTTCTGCAGAGCCAGGATGCCAGAGAGCAGAACCAACCCACTGCTTTTCACTACTTCACCCAAGATAAAAATCAGGCAGAGCTTTACCCCACCAAAACTGCATGTTTCAATTCATCCACTTAGAAGTCTTCCTGCATTAAAAATAGAATTAGGAAAGTCTGCAAAAAACCACTGCTGACCAAGAGCCTCATTTTGTTTGTTTCTTGATACTTATTATGCTAACACAGATTGCTTGAAAGCTTGTCCACTTCTTTCAGACAGACCTTCCTTGGGCTCACACTAACAACAAAAAACTGTTTATACAAAAAAAAAAAAGAGAGTTCTCAGAAAATATATTAGGATTTTGACAAATTCCATTTATTTGGAAAAAAAAGAAACCCACAACACAAAACCCACCAAACACCAACCAAAAGTAAAACCAACCAAACAAAAAACCCCACCAAAACAAAACACCATCACCAAGGCAGTTCTGTTCTGCATTTCTGACCATCTTCATCTCAGGGGTAGAGAATTTCACTTCTAGGAGGCAAAGCTTGAGAAGTTATCTTCAGTTTGATGGACTGATTTACCCAGAATCTCTCCTCATGTCAGTAGAGAGGTTCAAGGTGCTTTGCATACACCCTCTCCAGCCACTTTTGCCAAAGATAGAAGTACTAGAATATGGGATACACTGAAACGGGGTCCAGAGTAGCCCTGAAATCAGCTGGTTATCCAACTGAAGGATGATGCTCTGTTACTGATGCTGCAGCCAGGAAAATTAAAAATGCTTCTGGCACCAGAGATTCAACAGTTTGGGAAAACCAGTTCCTTCCCCTCCACATACTGGAGCATGGCAACCTGTGCTTGCAGTCAGTGGCTTCCAGCAGAGACAAGAAACAGCTAAAGGAATTGCAGTGGACAAAGCCAAGACTAGTCACTTGGTAGCCATGCTCCATTACATCTCAAACTTGCATTTCAGTGCCCTTCAAGCAGAAGGCATGCAATGCTTTCAGCATATGCTTGCACACTGCTTTTTAGGGACTTCACATAGAGACACAAAGCCCTGGCTGCAGCTGGTGTGCCTGCTTACAACATACAGATGCAGCTGCCTGTATTCTGCACCAGGAGTGCCCCATCCTCCCATCACCAGAGATGTCTCTAAATAAAATACATCTTACTAGTCAGGTCTCCTCTGACCAGCTTTGTGTTTAACTCTATCCTGTTGACTTCACTAGTCGTTTCTCCCTCTGCCAATGCTGCAAAAAAGCAAAACAGTGAGCTTCAAAAAGAGAGGAGGTGGGACTAACCAAGACAGAATCAGTACAGCCTTGGAGAAATCACAGGTTTACTTCCACCTAAAAACTTCTATATCCAGTTCACTTGCATGAATTTCAGCAGTAACTCCAAATCTAAAGTTACCATTTCTAGTCTTGGGAGAATATACTAGGAAACATAATTGCCCTCAGACTTTCTGAAAACAACAGACTTATTCTTGCACAACCTTGCAAAGAAGGGGGGGCATAACCCTTCTGCTCCCAGATACAGGGATTACTGTGATTTCTTGAGGATTTCTGTTACATTCAGTATTTGTGTTGCATTTTCTCAAATTTCTTGCAGCTCAGCTGTCACTTTCCAGCCACTGGGAACATATTGTGGAAACATGAAACAAGAATTGTCTGAAGTCTTGGAATTTAAACAGAAAAGAACTAGTTCTGTCAGCATACCTGTTTCTTGGTTTGCTACTTTCAAAGCAGAAATAGCTTCAAATGAAGATCTTTATTACTTCTCCTAGTAAGTTTAGTTTTGTTTGCTTATCAGTTTCTGTCTTCCCTTACAGCATTTCCAAGAACACACCTTCCCTCTTGATCTTTCAAAAATTTTAATCCAGTGAAGAGATTTGAAAATTCTGAATGTGAAACTCACAAAAAGTGAAAGTTTAACCACCTGAATGCCCACCTATCTCTTTGCAAATGACCTTTCATACTAACCCCTACAGATGTGTGATACTGAGCTACAGTCACACAACTGCCTCCCAAACTTGTGATCTGTAGCAGTAAGCAATTGCTCACAGAACTGCTACTCCTAAAAAAATTTACTATTAGATTTATTCCAGACATCAATAAACAGCTGTTCTGCCATGCTCTGATAGCCTAGCTGTCACAACACGTGTTTCACAATTAATAGTGTATTTACCTAAGACAGAAGAAAATAACAGGAGAAGCAGTGTCACTTGTTTCAGAGCACCTGGTGTCACACAAAACCCTACAGTATGCCAGTAAGGACACAAAACCACTGCTTACATCAGACAGAAGGAACTAGATGTCTTAAGAGCCGGCTAGAGGATTTGACTGCCTTTCTTTCATTAAGCTTCATGAGTATCTATGTCCGGATCTTATGTTCTTTGGGAAAAAAGCCCACGGACTTACTCAATCTCTGCTGTCATTCACAGAGACAAAGACAACAGCTGGTGTGAAGTTAAGTGTCCTCAAAGCAATTTTAGAATTTGCTGCAAGTTTGAGGAAATGAAGTGTCAGCTTCCCATCTCAGACCTGTACACCAACCAGCTGCAACATTAGTGAACCGAGATGATCTGCAGGACTGGTTTTGGTACCCACCAAGCAATCCTGTCATCCTCTTTCACATGGAAGAGGGTACACTTCAAATTACCATCATTTTCTTCCATTAGATTCTAAAAGCATCTCAGGAAGAAAAATAATTTTTTTTAAAAATAATTTTAAAATACATTTATTCCACCTGTGGGTCAAATGTACCCATTTTATTTCTTCTCTAAATGGCTAGGCACATCTGTGGGGTTTTTTAACCATTTATTGCTTCTGTTCCTGCATTCCTGAAGCCTGCATTTACCAGTATTTCCATAAAATAAATAAGCAAGCTGAAGAACAAATCTATAAAAGATTTAGCTCAAAACTTTGTAGCACTTCAGAATCTCAGTCTTATTAGGACAGAATGCAGAACTGTACAATGATATCTCACACTCTTAGCTCAAAGGTATGTAGCTAACTATGAACAAAAAAGCTGAAAAATATTTAGAACAGTCCTGGTGATTTTTCTATCAGATTTGGGGGTAAAACGGCAGAGTAGCTATCTGAGGTTCAGAACTGCCAGCATTAAGTCCTGATGAACTGATCAATTTGCTTTGTAAATTAACAAGATCTACACATGACTCATTAAATGAAACTTGCTCAGGATGTTTTAGAAGCAACATTTGCCTCCCCATCTCCCCAGCAACTCCAGTTCTGCATATTTACCATAGTCGCTGTGCTTTGAGACGATTCTTCTGTACAAACTGTCGACACAGCCAGGGAAGGCAGCCTGGATGAAGTGGATGTTGTTGATGTCTCCATGCCACTGTCCTCATTTAGAGTGGAAAGCCCAACTGTATGGTGTCCATTCAGTTCACTAGCCTTACTCTGAGCACAGGTCTGCAAAGAGCTGAGCAAAGTGCCATTGCGGAGACAAGTAGTGCTGTGGAAAGCACTGGTGAGCTTTGACGACTTTTGATCACACTCATCGGAGTCAAGTTTAGGAAAGGAGAGGGATTTGATATTGCTCACTGAAGTGATGGGAGACAGGGACACTTTGGAAGACAAGGACATCTTTTCGCAGTTTCCCAGCTGTGGTAAAGTGATGAAGCCATTGGGTTTGTGAAGGGGCTTGAAGTCCAACGTGGCCCTTTCTATGGATGCCAGAACTTCCTCCTCTTGCAACACAGACTCAGACCCTCCTTTGGGCAAAGTATTATCTAACAGCTGGGCAACAATTGGTCCAGTAGTACCAACATGGATTTCAAGAATATTTTTTAATTCCTCCTTATCATCAATAGTTTTTAATTCCAGTTTGTCAAATGGATCTTCTTCACATTCAAAATCAGCTGGGTTGAAGTCTGCTTTTGGACATGGTGGACTGAGAACCTTTTGCTTCACAGAGCTGCTGTTGGCAGGCGTGGGAGTAAGAATACTATTGTGCTGCAAGCTAGCAAGAATGGGGTTAATAGGAGGAGGCATAGCCTCAGGGCAAGGTCCCTCTGAGAATCCCCTTTTGTTGCCTTCCTCTGGAGCTGCCTTTGAGTTTGCTAGTGCTTCTTCTGCCTTGTGTTCAGCTTCTCTCTGGGCAGCTTGAATTTTTTTGATATCTTCAGCCCACTCAATTGTTTTCTTTTCCAATGAGAAGTCATACTGAGCAGGAGTGGACAAGAAAGGAGAAAAAAATTGTAAGGATTACAGCCACTACTTCTAACAGTAATATAACTAACATAGACCAAGAGGTACATGAATTAACATAGACAGGCTTCTATTCTCCACAGTTTCTCTGTAGCCTACAGACTGACAGAGCTACAAGATACCAGCAGCAGCTCTTCTTGCAGGCAAAACCTGGATGTAGTCTGGAGTAGAACATCACTTTCTGCCTCCTGCCTACATTTAGTTTTGCTGTAGAACTACTGATCATTCCTAGATCAGTTTCACAGCCCTCCCACCCTCTCTAGTCAGAACAAGGATGTAGCAGGAGGAATTCTAACACAATTACTAGACAAACAATCATATCCAGATCTGACCACAATGAACCCTGTCCACAAGTTCCACAATTTATTCAAGACTATGGCAGAGTGTTTTTGCATGCAAAGACCAAAAGGGTACTCAGTTTCCCCTAAAAGATTCCCAAGGGACTGGTATTCTTGCCCCAGCACCAGTGAGTCACCAGCCAAAGCCATGTATACTGGCTGTACCAATGACGACATCCACCTGCAATAGCAGATTCTGCTGCAGTTACTGTCATGACAGGAATCCCACAAGTTCTCTCATTTCACATTTCAGCTCCTTCAGGGCCAGGTTAGCATAGGAAGGCACTTTTAAGACACCCACTACCAGTTTACTGGCCATTGGGGCAGCTTGGTTGAGAGGACAAAGTTCTGAATGGGCTAAATCTATTTAAAAGTTTTAATGTCTTAGAAAGAATATCTTGTGAAGCCTCACATGCACTTTAAATTGGTAATATGTTCAGCAGACATGGCCTAGAAGCAAAGTACAAGATGTAGTACAGACAAGAAGTCGTAAAATAACCTTGCCAGGATAATGGCACGCAACTAAACAAGGAAGTGGTCTTGCCATGAGACTGCTGGGGTGTACAAACTTCCAGCTCTGAACAGCAATGAGCCAGCAAGGTTTGCTAGGACTCTTCTAGGCTTTTCTGGGACTCACAATGTGTTGCACCACAACCCATCCTAGAGCAAGCTTCAGTGAGATGCTGGAGAACTGCTGTCTCAATCGTATGAATGGGTTTTCCCAAGACTCTCAAGAGGTGTGATACACAATTCCTCAGCAAGGTGACCTTGGAAAAAAACTCACTGCAGAAGTGCTGGGCACTATTCATTCTTTGCTATCACAGTTTTGTGTGTGCCTATGAATGTGGTCATACAGCCAAAACTAAGCTAAGTCATGTGTTTTTAAATACTAAACAGGAGGTATTTATACAAAAATGGCTTTGGTGAAGTTGGCTTCCTTGCACTTCCTAAATGGCTCTCACTACAGCTGGAAAAAAAGTAGAACTGCACTGCAAAATGCACTGTTTACACTGCCACATTGTATTATTGGAGACACTCCAGTCCCACCAGATATGCTATATTTGACTGTCAGCTCAACAGGAAAATGGATACAGCACAATGAAGCCAAAACCAGAACATAAGTCTCCTTTAGCTCTCCCACCTCAGCTTCACTGAGTGGAAATACATGTATTAGGACAATTAGGTATTGATTTAACCATTATAATGAAAATGCCATGATGTAGTGTAAGAGGGTAATACACAGGACAGGATTAAAAAAAAAAAAGGGGGGGTGGAGGGGGGAGGAGGAGGAAAGGAAAAAACCAACCAAAACACAAAACCACAAGAAAAAGTCATCACAACCAGGCAGAACCATCTACATCATGCTGTGACAGCTGAAGCAGAAATAATCATAAATTGGGACTGATCATGGAAAACCATAGATCCAAATAACAAAACATAGCTCAATTACATTTCCTACATCACAACCTGCATTTGGATAATAGATTTGCAACAGTTATGATACAGCAATTGGTTTTATGCTCCCAACAGCTTACAACCACAAAGATATGCTCTTTTAAGACCTGAAAACCACCTGCACCTCTGTAACCTCTTTGCCCAACAGCTGGAAAAGAATTCTCACTCCTCACTGAACAGAAAACAAGAAATGGGTATTTGTTTCTTCTTCACACTATTGTGAGGAGCCATAAAATATGTTCATAAAAGCGCTTGCTTGCCTCAAACAAGACTCTGCAAAGGTGCCAAAGCACATTAAGTTTCCGTTCTTAGCATTTTTCCTCTTTTAAAATGCTACTCAAATATAGTCAGGGTAACATTCAAACCCTGTAACTATTCCACAAACCCACTTGTTTTCTCCAAGTGGACACACCAAAATAAATATTAACAGGCTTTTAAAAGTAATCAGAAGGAGATGCTTTTTTTGCATGGCCTATCATATTTTTTTTCTACACATTCTAACTATGGCTACTTGCAATTTGTAGCACCACATGTTGGGAGCCAAGGGTGAGAGGGAAGAGAGCAGAAAAGCAAAACATACGTCTTACCTGGACTTCTTGGACAAGTTGAGAAGAATCAGGCAGGCAAAAACCGATGGGTAATCCAACCTTTGCTGGGGTTTTGAATTTGTCTCCTATCTTAAATGGGACATCATCAAGATAACTGAAAGGCCCTAAGATCAAAAGCAGAAACTGTATCAGAAAAAAACCAAACCCTTATAAGTTCACTGCATTCATAAAGACTCATGTGTTTGTGAGAGATTTTATCTCTGCTGCCCCAATTACACCAGGCAATTCAATGCAAAGGAAGTTGCTTGAGCAAGAAACACATTGATCTGTTTGGACTTCCTTGCCTCGAATTTTGTTTTGGTTTTTGTTTGTTTAGGGTCTGGGGCTGTTTTGGGGTTTTGGTTCTCTGTGTGTTTGGTTGGTTGTTAGGGCTTTTTTTGGGGTGGGGTGCTGGTTTTTTGTTGTTATTTGGTTTGTCCTTTTAATGTCCTAGTCTGGAACTATTTACAAAAACAAGCAACAAAACAATCCAACAACCAGACAGATCTTAACGTCAACATATCCAGTATCTTGGCCTCCCCAGTGACAAGACCATCCCTATGCAACTGAAAGCTGGGGTTTTCCTAAACACTGTCTTCTGTTACACCTCTGTACATTCAGAACAGGCTGTAAAATGACCCAGACTTAGTGCAGCTAACAAACCAAAATCCAGGTTTTGGCATACAAGCAGGAAAGAACATTCGGACAAAAGCGGTCACAAAAGCAAAGTGGTCCAAAGTTTAGACACTCCACTTTAACCCAAACACAGCAAAATCTCTCAAGCATATTTATGCACAGCAATTCTTTTTTATGAGAAAGGCAATCTAACTTAACCAGCTGATTTGTGACCACTCCAATGAGACCTATTTCATTGTACTCCACCTATGCTTTATATCTATCTTTCTTTCTTTATATCTTTCACTTACATGTGCTATTTAATAACTGGTTTAGGACAAAATTCTTCAGACAGCCTGCAAACTCATGAAGTAGAATCACTTAGAGCTCAACCACCTCCAGGAAGCCAGACTATAAGCTTGTTTTCCTTGAGCTGCTGTGAAGAAGTATCAGAAAACGCACAATACAGATTGCCCTCCGTTTCTTGATTAACTGAAAAGAAGTCTCTTGGATCACTGATCTAAGCTTCTGAAATCACAGGCAAGGTTTCTGCCCATGTGTAACAATCTGTTTTGTTCCTCTAGCACTCATTTGTAACTTTGAGTTTTGCAGATGGAAAGAGACATTAGTGGCAACATCTATGACAGTGTTCAGTGACTAACCTCTTGCTCAGTGAGCTGTGACTTGCCATTTTTATCTGACCCATTTTCATACTCAGATGAGGGTTTAAGTACTGTTTGTGTTCCTGCACTGTTGACTTACCCACAAGGCAGCCACAGGCTCAGAAAGGATGAGCAGCTTTCAAAAACAGGAACATCCGGCTAATTTGGAGTTAAATGTTTATGTGCTGTCATCACTGGAGCTCTCACAGTATGCATGCACTGATTCTTCAGTTTTAAAACCAAAGTTGAATTTAGTTTTTGTGGTCACACAAACCACACTTTTCAGAAATTAGCAGTTACAAGCTTTGAGGTTCTATAGTGACAGTGACAATACAACTACAGTATTAACATACTGCACTTGGTATAATTCACACCATCTCCAACAGATGAGAGCTGCATTTCTAGATTCCCCTAACTACTAGAACTTAAGCTTGAACTTCCAATTATTCAAACAACAGGAGAGCATTTGGCATCCTGGCCTGCATCAGGAACAGTGTGGCCAGCAGGAGAAAGGAAGTCATTCTGCCCCTGTACACTGCACTGGTTAGGCTGCACCTCGAGTACTGTGTCCAGTTTTGGGCCCCTCAGTTTAGGAAGGATGTTGACTTGCTGGAGCATGTCCAGAGCAGGGCAACAAGGTTGGTGAGGGGCTTGGAACACAAGCCCTGTGAGGAGAGACTGAGGGAGCTGGAGTTGCTTAGCCTGGAGGAGACTCAAGGGTGACCTTATTGCTGTCTACAACTACCTGAAGGGGGGTTGTAGTCAGGCAGGGGTTGGTCTCTTCTCCCAGGCAACCAGTACCAGAACAAAAGGACACAGTCTCAGGCTGTGCCAGGGGAGGTTTAGGCTGGCGGTTAGGAGGAAGTTTTACACAGAGAGTGATTGCCCACTGGAATGGGCTGCCTGAGGAGGTGGTGGGGTCGCCGTCGCTGGGGGTGTTCAAGGCGAGGCTTGACAGGATGCTTGGTTGCATGGTTTAGTTGATTAGGTGGTGTTGGATGATGGGTTGGACACGATGATCTTGAAGGTCTCTTCCAATCTGGTTTATTCTATTCTAAGTTTCATGCTTAGGGACAATTGCAGTTGTATGCTAAGAATACCCTTCAAGACAAGAAAAAGGCTCCTTTTTTTTCCCCCACGCATACCTCATGTTCTGATCTTCATCTGAACACAGTCCTGAGCAACCTGTTCTGGGTGGCTCCACTTAAGCAGAGGGTTTGGACATGGTAGCCTCCAGAGGTCCCTTCCAACCTCAACCACTCTGTGACTCAACAACAGTCCTCTAACCTCTAATAAGCAGCTCAACAACAAGTACAAGAGATACACAATTACGTTGCTCAATTTAATCAGCCCGGTAGAGACACTGAGCTGAATGTAGCTGTTATGCTAGATGCTTTACAGGAAGCCAAAATTCACTTAGTAGGATTAATTCTTAATAATCCTGGAAATGACTGAAAC
Source organism: Dryobates pubescens (assembly GCF_014839835.1). Taxonomy (NCBI): domain Eukaryota; kingdom Metazoa; phylum Chordata; class Aves; order Piciformes; family Picidae; genus Dryobates; species Dryobates pubescens. Next base: position 85,725,442 of record NC_071657.1, on the reverse strand, counting down.
AATTGCTCTGCTGATTTAAGACATAAGCCAACAAAGTTGCTTCACTACTCCTGAGAAACAGTACTGTGGCAGTGTCCAGACCTAGAACAAGACCATGTTTCTAAAGCGTAAGTTTTTATAGCACGATAAAATCTTGTTAGAAATTTCACATGAACCTCCCAGTACTACCTTCAGTGATTACTAATTTGAAGAAGTTACATTCTGTACAATAAACTGAACTTCAGTGCTCCACAGAAATACTAATAGTCTGAAATTGCACCCCATTTTCTAAAGGATAAGCCTATACACAAACCAATATTTTTTATTATGTCAATCATCTGCATGACACTACATATCTCAAATGCAGAACAATTTCTTCTTCACTCACTTAGGTCCAATTTGGTGGGGGGGAGGGGCAGGAAATCAAGCAAATGAGGAAACAAAAAGCAAGCACAGATCAATGATATATTAAAAGCTTCACTTTTAATCCCATTTCTAATGTGATTTCCATAGGAAGTAGCTACAGATCTAGTATCCATCTTCAGCAAATGCCTGATCAGTATCACAACTTCACTTCAGCTTTGATTTTGAAGAGGAGGAGGGAAAGGGGAAGGTATTCATTCTGTCATGAAGGAATAGTAACAGTCACAGGCTGAATTTCACTTTAACCAAAGAGCAGCCCAGCATCAGCAAGCAACTATGCAAGGAGGAAGCCAAGACACTTCATTCCTAGCAAAAAAGACTCGAAGTCTGAACATTTCAGGCCTCATGGAGAGTTTAGGCTGGGACATTAGTCATCAGCAACAGTAGGATTCATCTTACTGAAAAGACAACAATGCCAAATTCCACTTACCATGAGAGTCAGATCCCAACTTCTTAGAAGCCATTTAGAACCTGCAAAACATTTTGTAACAGCTTTAATATCTGATACACATAGCACAGCCTAAAACTACAGTCTTATCTCTAGATGATGGGACACTTTTCAGACACATGCTGCTTATTCTGTTGCCAAAACAAATATGCAAACTTATTTTATATCTCTTAGAATTGATACAGCAGACAACTTTGCCCAGGACCTGACAATCTAAATAGCAAAATGAAGGGGGGGGGGGGGGCGGGAAACCAGCCAAGAAGCAGCCAAGGTGGATTAGGAAGATAGAGAATTCCAGATCACCATGCTCAGAGGTCACTCTGACCAAGACCCATGAAGCACATTCTGCCTCCCTTGCATTAAGAAGAGCCCTTCCTACTGAAAATATCACACTGATCCTCTTCAGTTTAATCCTTGCTGCTCTAAAAAGGGATACTATCATATTTGGCAGTCAGTGTGGCACTTGTCTAGACACACTGGGTAATGTGCAGGTAACAGCACATATATACAATAAACAGTGCCATTAGGAAGATATTTTCTGATGCACACAAGAAAACAATGTTAACAAGAGTCCCCATGCCCTGCCCACAACTCTACTGAGAACGTCTGAATTCTGGACGCAAATCCTACTTGGCCAAGACCTTAAACAGCAAAACATCTAGTCAGCTTTTAATATAAAGCAGGCCTGTCCTGAAGAAGAGAAACAAGACAGAATTAGATGTCTAATTAGTTGTCAGCTAATTAAAAAAAAATTATTAAAAAAAAATCACATTCCAGGAAGCTTAAAATTATTTCAATACCACAGTAAGGTCTTTTGCTAGATTAGAAATACATCAAAAGATCTCAAGCCACTACAGTGTAATTCTTCAAATAACTGAATTTGTAAGTCCTCTTTTGACATTATGCACAACAAAGAATCAGAGTTTCCCTTTGTTTCTGAAGTCTTCCAGAAGACTGAAATGTCCAAGTTATTCACCAAACCCATGAAGTTATCTGGTACACCCCCAGCAGCAGCACACAGTGCTCAAAGCAAAACTTGGAGCAGATAAAACATTCAACACCATCATTCCTGGTAGCTGCTGACATAACTGAAGTCAGGAAGAGGCAGTTTCAAGTACTTCAGGAAAGTATCTTTTGCTGTGTAAAGGTCCCTTTCAACATTATGTTGAAATCAATAGATGAACCAGCTCCACTGACTATCAGGAATTCAACATGTGGCTAAAGCTGTATGAGTATTACCCATATGCAGCTATACTTCATGAAACACAGTGAGCAGATGCTAGACTATGGGGAAGTGAGTCACGCTGGGCAACTCCAGGCACACCTTGTAAACAAAAGCCACGTCATTCTGCTTAATGTTTGTCTAGTTGTTCTCAGCACATCTCTCCATCCTACCCAACATTTTATTACATTCAAAACTACTCCACTAAGCCAGAGAACTGGTTTTGGCACTATCAGGCAACTGCTTCTTTGAAGCTTACAAAATATTGAGACTTCAAAGACGTAAGAAAAAGGAGGTGAAACAGTGCCATGCCTGCCATCTCAGGAAGGCTGTCAAGGACAAAGCCACAAGACCACCTGGCACAGTTGGCATGTCAACTACTAGAACTGAACAGGCTTTACCAGTCCAGTGTTGGAGAGGAGGAGACCAGTCTGCAAACTACAGCACATAAAATATCTGGGTCTTGAAAGGCGCAGCCTCACAGTGTCAGACACTGCTACATTGGTAGTTCCTCTGTATTAAGCAATTAAGATGTCAACGTGATTTGTTCTTGCTAAAAATGACAGGCCTTTGTGTGAAATCATACATCCCTCACATAACCCATCAGTCCTCTGTATGTCACTGGAGACTGTGATGCACTGCCTGCAAGCAGGTACTACTGGTTGGTGTTCATTCACCAGTATCACAACAGAGCTAAACTAGGGACAATGCCTCCACACACTTCCTTCTGAATTCTAGTTGCTCTCAGACTGAAAAGCAAGTGATCCTTTTCTACAGGATTTTAAAGCTTCTGATGAGGGGAATAACCTTCTCACTTCGGCAACTCAACTGACAAAGTTCTTTTAGCACCAGCAAGGGAGTTTATGCAGTCTACCTCACCACTCCCTGGAAGCACCTACTCCAGACTGTACTGACAGACGACACAGAAAATTCAAACAGATCCTCTTGAATAATAACTTATATGCCCTCTCCAAAAGGTCAATCAAGAGCATATTCATACCATCTCACATAATGATCTCAGGTAACCAAACACCATGTAACAGTAACACCATCAATCTGCCCTGAGACAACAGCAGCATCGTGTATATCCAGCATACCGAGAGTTCTGCAGCCGCATAACCCTACATATCTTGATTTTGTTGGCAATCCTGTAGTAAAATCCTAGGCACATGAATTAACTCCACGGCGCACTGGGAAAAACTCTTCTTCTGCTACATACAACATTTTATTTTAACTACAGAAGTAGCAAAGGTTCATCAATACCAAGCTAATCATGAAACTGACCACTTCTCAGGGAGACAGTCCCAATTCAGATTCAGGCATTTGAGTCTAAATCATACTAGCTCCTCCTGATGCACAGCAGAAGGCACTGTCAGCAACCAAGAATTGTTAAACACTGCACAAAGTAACACTGGAACAGACTGCCAGACATACATTGTCATCTCCTGTCCAAAGAGGGTTTAATTAAAATAGTGTCTCATGACTAATCAGATTTGATAGGCTATTCAGAGACCATTGTTACAAGCATCTTCCTGTTGCTCTGGCCCACTGGCTGGAAAAAAATATTTGTAGCCAGTCAGAAAGCTAATGATGTAGCTACTATGCATTATCTGAACTGTATTTGCTTAGTCACAGCCATTACACTGTGCAGTAAATGTTTGCTTACCTTCGCTGACACTCTTTCAGAAGTTTAAGGGGCTTGCTCCCAAAGCCTTACTGCAAACCTGCTAATGGACAACTGCAGTCCTTTGTTTCCTTTGATCATCACACTGCAAATCAGGATGCGGAAGAGCAACTGTGGTAATGGCACATGGAGGCACAAATTTTGGTCTGATGCTTTACTGCACAAATTAAATTGATGAAAAACATACTCTCCAATGCATGTAAAATTTTTAAACACCTCTCCTGGACTTACAGAAACAAGTTAGTTGCATAGTACTACAAGGTTTTCCTACAGCCATTTGCAAGCTCTCTTTTATCAATGTATCCTTACACCCAGTTCCTCATTCTTGGTTCTTGCAAACCCCCTGAAGAGAGGCTCAAAGTTAAGTGAATTAAACATCAGCAGCCACTGAAACAACCTGATGTGAGCCCTTCCTTTCCTGCCTATATGTTCGCTTTTCACTGACACAGCATGTAACACTCTCAAAACCTCTCAGCCAGAGGAACACAGTACAGCAGAGCCCATGATAAGGGCAGATGATGTCAGAATGATGATAGAAGGGTAGGGGGGGAACTGGGAAACAACCACACCACCACCATCAAACAAAACCAACCAACCATCCAAACAAATTAAAACAACACACCACCATCAACAAAAAATCCTATAACCTGAAGATGCCGAGACAGAGAAGTGACAACATGAAAATGATGACAGAAACAACCAGCACAATAAGACAGATGACAAGCTGGAAAGGCTTGAAGGGACAGCACAGAGATGACCAAGACAATCCACCTGGCATGTAACTACTTAAACCTGAATGACTATGTAGCTGTTCTGCCAGACAACAAGGAGCCAATTTAACCACCTGTCAAGAAGAACTAGTCTCTTGCTGCTATAGTCCTCATTTTGGTGCGTAGGTATGTCTAGAGTCCAGACCACATGAATTCTCTGAAGCAGCTCCCACCTAAGACTCAGATAAAGGAGAAATGTAATTACCATAGGCCAGAGGAAAGCCAAATACCTCAAATTGTCAACGGTAATCAAATCAGTACATCTATGATTTTCAGAAAAAAAGAGACCTGACCTCTCAACTTCCATTTTGCCTGTTAATACACATTGGGAATTATACATACACAGAACTGTGAACGCATCCATTCACTCAGAAAACTGCAAACCCCAACATTTAAAAAAATAAAATATAAAAATTCTCCCTATATTACATTTGTGACCTACCAATTTTACACTGAGGAACTGTGAAAAAGATTTTAATTCATGTAACTGATTTCTAACATGTCACAGGTATTCCAGATTTAGGCAGCAGTTTAACTTCTCAACGTAACTACTTGTTTTAGTGCAAGTGAAAGGCTATAGCCAACACCAGAATTTGGTACATAGCCTTATAAAACAAAACTAGAAGTAGGCAGTGCCAGTTGAGAACAAAAATTCAAATTCTGCTATCAAAGCTTCCTACCTGTGCAAGTGTTAAATCACTGCTAGGCAACTGAGATCTCTTACATAGTCTGACAGTAAAAAGTTGGTCACAGAAGTTTAGTACAGTATAGATTCCATTTTTGTTTACTGCAGTCTGCAAACAGATGGTAACACCCTAAAATCTGCAATAAAATGGCACTTTAAAAAACATTTTCAGAATATGTGAGTAGGAAGAAGAGGGAGGAAAGAGTCCCTGAAGAGTAGTTCTGTGTACAAATCACATTATTGGATTAGGAGACAACACTCCAGTTGATGGCAATAACACCCATTACAGGGCTTTACGCACAGATGTGGGAGAGCATTTTCCTAGCAGCAACAAGCATTAGGAGAAATTGATTCTTCAAATTCTGCTGTTGCTTACTGACACAGCGAGCAATTAGACCTTCTGCTTCAGCACACATCAATCAGTGCAAAGTGGAAGACAATTCTTCCACAAGCTCTCAGAAAAGGAAGGCATCTCCCGCTCTGTGGTTCCATACAAATTCACTGCATTAATGTTAGACAATTTTAGTTACATAGCTACCTTCTTGTCACATCCAAATTTGCTCATTAAAGACTTTACAGCTGTAAAGTTAAAACCGTTAAAAGTGCATACTATTTGGGATGGTTAAGGAGTTAAGGCTGTTAAAAAAAGACAGCTCTATTCCTCTTTTTCAAGGGACATGAGGTAATTTGCCACATATTTCTTTCAGAAATAAGGGAAAACCCAACAATGGCTGAGGAAACACAATACGCTAATGCACAAAACTTTCATTCATTGAATCACTTATTGTACAAGTTTCCAAAAGAAATTGAAGCTTATAGACCACAGAAGCCCCTCAAATTACAGGTTTCACAGGACAAAGCATTAGAAACCTGACAATTACTTACAGACATAGCTGTAAGTCCTGTGGCCAAGGCCGATCAAGGCAAACCAAGAACACAGAAGATGCACCTATTGTAAGTTCACATTTTAGCACTTGCAGCAAACAAGTGACCTTTCAAAACTGAACACTTTCCAAACTGGGGAGTCCTGTCAACAGGAGAAAACCATTTGCAGCTAACATCTAAGACTGCTCTGACTTCCAGAAACTGCAAACACAGGAACAGCTCAGGTTTTGTCAAATCTGAGAGCAGGTGTGGATTTTCAAGTGTAGCTCCTACTAGTGATGGTTACCCAAGTTAGCTAAACAAGAAGTAGAAAAAAATAAATGAGTTCCATGACTTCACACCTTTTATTCTTCTCAAGAACAGTGTCACTAATCTAGAAGCTAAGATACCACCAAGAAAAGGGTGGTAAACCAGAAATAGAAGGACCAGCTTCCCCTTCATAAGATACAACAGAAACAAGGCAGGCATTTGCATGATAATCTTTGAACAAATATGCTGTGCAACTCCTACATTCTAGCAAAAAGTGAGAAAAGATGATACAGCACTCATACCACCAATAAGGGCTAAAATAATCTCACAAGGCAGCAATTGAAGTCCTAAATTTAATGAGCAGAGCAACTGCTTTTATCAACAATTCCCCTGTATCTAAATTTTGGGTAGTAAATACCTACCACTTCTGAGAGTTGAAAATAGTCAGATGTAAAGTACCTAGCAACTCTTAACAATTTTAGCCGCTTCAATTTAGTTAGCACAAGATTTCATGCTATTAAAGATGAGTCAAATCTTCAGCAGTAATCTTAGCACAAGACAGAGACAGGTATGTGCATTAACTTTTCTAGTTAATTCTGACACTTTGAAAAAAGCTAGTATTTCAGTATGACCCTTCTGAAGTGAGAGCAACTGCTAACTACAGAAAGCTGGTATCTTCAAAAACAAATGGCCCACTACTTCTGTTCTTTTGGTATAAAGATACATGAGGGGGAAAAAAAAGTGAAATATCCTGCCCATTTAAAATGCATGTCAGGAACCCAGAGCAGCATGAGCTAATTAAAATGCTGCTCTATTTGTTGCAGTGATACTTCAATCTGTAACAAGCTGACTCTGAAGTACTCAGATATTATTAATACTTCAGACTTGTCCAAATTGTGAATGAGGAAAGCTAGACAAACATTCTCAAAGCGCTGTCAACAGAACACAGCAAACTAGCTTTTGCCATTAATTAGAACATCCCCTTTTTAACCCCAAAATAACAGAATCTGTACAATTTCAAGATTTGTCTTGGTCAAAGAGCCTAGGAGAGTTGTAGAGGTAGCGGATTTGTTGTTGCTTAGGAAGAAGTTCAACTCCCTTGCCCATAGCAGGACCTACTCCCAGTACTGACACACAGTATTTAATTGCAGAAAGTGATTTGCATTGTTTTGATAAACATAAATTGATCAGAATTTAATGCTTTTAATGCGCTGCAGTGATTAAATAACTCTAAAAAATCCAATCCAAATTAAGCTATACAACTACCTTTTCCTTCAATACTGTTTCTCTCCTGAGTTTTATATTTATTGATAGTTACACTTTTGATTAGAAATTTGATGAAATATAAATGTGTATGGAATTGCTTTAACAACACAGACAACAAGTAGCAAGAAATCAAGTTGGACATAAGTTTTAAAATGGAAAAATAAAATCTGTCATCAGACCAAACATCATTTGCCATTTCACATATCTGAACTCAGCCAAAGTGTCTATTGCACTGTACAAGAATAATGGGATCAGTGTTAGACTACTATAGATTCATCAATTTTTCCACTTATACAAGGGTCACATGCACTACCCACTCTCACCACACACTTAATATTTTCCCAGCAAAACTCAGTATGGTACTGACAGAAAATACAGCCTGTTAAATTAACTATTCCACCTACACACAACTCTGCTGCCCTGCACACTAAACCTTGAACTCAGCATGGGAGACACTACCTTCAAATTCTGATTGCACCCTCAGTCCAAGAAGTTTAAATAAACATAAAGGCCAGTAACAGTCTTCTCCAGCTCCATACAGACCTTTCCCATAATGTGGTTAAAGCCACTGAACTCTTCCAGCTATCCAAAGCCCTTGTTTTCCACTAGCATACCTCATTTCTGTCAACTAGAAGAGCCGTATTCACGAACACTGGTTCCCTGCAAATTCACTTCATTTTGAAACCATCAGTCATGGAATGGTTTGGGATGAAAGGGACCTGATTCAAAAATTATCTGGTCCAGCCCCCTGCCATAGTCAGGCACATCTTGTACTTTATCAGGTTGCACAAAGTCCCATCTGGCCTCTAACACTTCAAATTGAATGTAAGCAGCTCCAGTATCTCACCACCCTTATTGTGAAAAAAAATTTCTTCCTTATATGCAATCTAAATCCAGCCTCTTCCAGTTTCATCTCTCACTGTTGCCCGTTTTCCAGGAAACATCTCTAATCGCTGCAAGTTGCCCTTTCATCAAATATACACTTTGAAAAACATGAAAGCAAAGCTCTAAAGACTTGCTGTTGCTAAAATGTGCAGCTCTTTCTGGAAAAGTGTGTTACCCAAAACACTATTCTACAGTGACAACAAAAAACTCATACATCTCAAACCTTCCTGACTTTCAAAATATACCTCGTGAGATTGGTTTGCTTTTGTCCTGACAGAAATAATGCGAGACGTGTGAACTGCATCTTGGGTGCTAAAGATAGACATTCTTTACACATTCACTGACTTTTCTTTTGCCATTTTCTTCCACTCATCGACGTATCACTGGTAAAGTTTTCACTTTCAATGCTAGCTGATTTTGTCCTTAATTCTCGTGTCTGTCCTAGTAAGTTAATAGGCACCTGTTTTCATCCAACCCTTCTTATCAAGACTGAGACAAGAAAATAAGCCTATACAGAAATACGTCTGAAAAGAGCCCAGGTTTTGCTGCACTGAAGGACAAAACTAACAGTCAAGTTTGCCAAGCTGAGGTCTCAGGAAGGACACACTTCTTCCCAGACTAACTCAACAGAATGAAGAAACCAAACTGAAACATAGACAAGTCAATCCAGCAAATCAAAACATGGTCCCACTTCTATAATGCCTAAACAAGAACCAAATCTGTTTTGACTCTAGGTATAGTATCAGTTGAGCACGTTTCATCTTTTTTCCATCCAGTCCAAACAGAACTGAATGACTGAATTAAAAAGATGACCTATATGGAAAACACTATCAGCGGTCAACACTGAATTAGATTCCACTACCAGAATATTTTAAACGAGAACATTTCACTTGTTTTAATTAAACATTGAACTGGTACATAATGAAGCAGTTTTGAAGTGCATACTTACAACTTATTTCTTGAAAATTCTTGTTAACTTTCAAGAAGACCAGAGCTGGTAGCAAAGATTAAGTTCTGCTCTTTAAAAAACACACAGGAACAGAAGTATTATTGCTGGCTACCCAAAAAAAGAACAAAAATACTCTGACATACAAAACCAGCAGCAAACATCTGAATAGGCTCAGGAATGTCATGGTATCCACACCAAGTGCACTTCTAGAATTGAATTCATTGAGAACCTGGGAAGATGTTAATCTTGAGCAAGCTTGTCAAGTATAGAAAGGTAGACTTTTATCTTTGAGCAAAGAATTCAAACTGAGCCTGTCTTCACTTGTACTGGATATGTTACAGAAATAGAATACAGCCAGTAAAAGAGCTGCATGCGTGTTGTATAGTAAACTTCATTGGCTGAAGTACAGCACCTGAAGGAGCACACTCCAGACGTGAACAAAAATGCCTTCCTTGCAGTCTCTTGGTTTTGGAGTGCTAAAACAGAAAAGGTTTCTCTTTTGTTTAAATGGAGCAGCTTCAGCCTGCAGTCCAACAACGGACTGCAAAATTCCGGAATGGTGGCCACAAGCAGCAGGTTAAAGAAAAGAGAGTCAGTACATCTGTTAAACAAGCTTAATTTCTTTGTGTGCAGCTAAGGTTACTGGCAGTGAAAAATGCAAGCATGCAGTCAATCCTCACCCTTTAAGAAAGCACGCAGAGCAACTACCCAGTCCCTGAGATGTAATTTTCAAGGATGCTGCAGCTGCTACACTCACCTTTAAATAGCTCAGAAAGCAGCTCAGCAGCACAGGTGCCAAATTCCTCCAGGTGACTGCTATGCCACAGTCACCAGCTACACTCAGACAAAATACACTTCTATCTGCAGTCACCTACCTTAATTCCAGTTATTTCCACATAAAATATTTGTGCTTCCTCTCAAAAACAAATGGTAAGGTCTGCTTTCTCTCTATGACAGTAACTCAGTATGCCCTCCCAGCACTGTAATCCTACACTTGTACTTAACATTTGAAGCAGATGAGTTTATGGATCAGTGTAGACTGGAAGCCTGCAAACTACTACACTATAAACAAGATGATCTTTCTACTATGAATGTTCAGAGCGAAGTCCAGAAATGTGCAACGTTCTGGGAGCAACAGACACACAATTACAAACCTCCCAATGACAAGAGTTTATGAAGACTGAACTAAAGTTTCAGGTTCAAATACAACAGAAAATGAAAACTAAAATGTAGTAACAGACGCTGCTTTCAGATGATATTCAGGGTATTCATATTGGCAGGTAGTGAACACTCTTCACACACACACACTTTTCATTCATTACCTTTCCCCTGAGCAGAAAGTAGTCTTGTCAAAATACCCTTATACCCTCAGCACTGCCTAGTATTATAAAATACATAAAAACAGTATTCAAGGAACTTAACTTGCATCAGTTTTTGGGGTTTTTTTGTAGGTGTGGAGAACAGGGTGTGAAGCTGAAGCAGTCTGCCCACAGTCATCCAGCTCAGCCAGCAATACAGCCAGAAGAGAACTTGCATTTCCGGAATACCCAAATATAAAGGGCACCCTAAGAATCTCACTTTATTGTCTAGGGTTTTGATAAATATCTTTGTCCCCCCCTATACTCCCTAATAAATCACTCCTATTCAGGTTTTCATCTTACTATAAAAGCCCTACCTTAATGCTGTTCTTCTGGATTGATAAGAAACTGGTCTTAGTCCAAACTATTCCTACGTCACTACTTGACGTTCTTAAGTCTGCAATTTCGTTATACATTTTATACCCACTTTCAGCAGCATGAACTTTTTTCCTGAAAATTAGAAATTTCTTCAGCAGCTACAGTAATGAATGCAACCTCTGAAACAGTTAAAGCAATGAATAACTAAGCTCATTTTTTATGTAAAAGAGACATATTAGCTTCTTTCCCTCAGGACTCAGCTTCAGTGATCTATCCTTATTTCCATCTTACTAGACAAGAGTAGCTCACTGGATGAGACTGCCCCATGACCTCACAACAGTAATGTCCACATCTTCTTCTCTCCACATCACACATACAGAACATGCCAAGAGACAGACTACTTGCATACACAGTATGGAAGCTGAGGTATGAAAAGAATGACATCATATCACACAAACAGATGTGATACCCATTCTTTCAACCACACATGGTTTTGGAGTCTGTTCCTGGCTCCAAAAGCACCTTAGACCACCTTGCCGTTAAAGTCACTTTCAATGTTTTCACCTTTGTCTATCTTAATTTTGCATCTCATATGTATCATATATATGTATTACGTATAAAAAATAGAATTGGTTTGGTTGGAAAAGACTTTAAAGATCATTAAGTCCAATCATTACCTAACTCTACCAAGTCTGATGCTAACCCATGCCCCTCAGCACCGCATTTCTGCACCTTTTAAACACTTTGAGAGATGAGGTTTCAACCACCTCCAGGAAGGGGATTCAACCCTTTCAGCAAAGAAGGTCCTTCTAATATCCAAACTAAACCTCCTCTGGTGCAACTTGAGACCACTTCTTCTTGTCATATCACTGGGTACTTGGAAGAATGACACCCAAATATACACTGAAGATGGACAACAGAGTGTTGCATATGATATAGTATCATATATATATGCACATAGACATATAAAATATATCACCAACATATGCTGATGGTTTCTTTAAAAGTTGTATTCATAAACACTTTTCCAGTTGAAGATTTTACTGTGAAAGAGATTACAGAACCTAACAGTATGACATTTAGGTCCACACTTGAATCTGTCAGATTTCCCTTTCCATATAAATTAAGAAAAATTCAATGGTGTTAGCTAAAAATCACCAAGCTTACATGTACTTCCTTTGCAAAGAAACTACCTTACTAAGCACAGATCTTTAGTGGTCTAGAAAAAACACTACACTTTAGCAGCTATCTAATTTTTCCCAGTAAGCTACGAGAAATGATGGATTAAACTCCTGTCTACACACAAGAAGGAAGCCTGTAACTGTGCAGGGATTTTGAAAATTGTCCCCTGCTATGACACTAGCAGAGTCTAGCAATCATTCTTCCACAGAGAGTTCAGTGATGTAAAGGAACTGCATTTCACATTTGTGCAAGCACAAGACTCCTCATCCTATGTGGGAGTCCTGAATTTCATCTCCTCCCCCACCAAAATCAAAGTCTGACAGTTCTTCAGATTAAAAGGGTAACTCAAATATTTGGCCAATTAAAATCTGATAAAGAGTTTTTCTAACCCAAGCATTTTCCTTAAAATATTCCCTAGAATAGAATCCAGAAGATGACAATTCAAACAGCTATATGCCTTCTTGTAAAAGTAATAGCCAGTACTGAACCCCAGCAGCCATTTACCACTGATAAAATTACAGCTCCATTAACAAATCTAGGTCTATAAGGAGCTCAGATCCATATAACACAAAAATCTGCCTTCCAAAATCTTTATGGTTCATTACCCCTCAAATGCGTATGTATTTTATAGTACCATAGTTTTCTATCAGTTTGTTTGCAAAACTCCCAACTCACACTTACTCATTCCCCTTCTTCCCCAAAAAAGAACCTAAAGGTACTTTATGAAAAGCACAATTGAAAAAAAACTTCCTGTCATACTGTTATGAAAATACTAAGTGAAATGAAACTCAATAATCTTTCAGCTTTTTTCCTAGCAAAGAATCAAATGGACTGGCAACAAACTACTTGTGAAACCTAATACTTAGCTAAATAATTAAGGTTGTTTTTTTCCACACAGAAGGCATGTACCAAAGCTTTTCTATCCTTTTTTGCCATACATAATTTTATTCCAGATGATTAATAGTGATTTTATTCATGTAAGCTCCTTTCCTCACTACATGTGCCTCCTCTATTTCTATTTCAAATTATTACACATCAGTGTACAAAGACACCACATGGTGGTATTAGTCATTAGGGTGGATCCCAGTGTGGCACTGCTGTATCAGAAAAGGAAATACACATACTTTAACAATTACTTTGCAGAGTGTTTATAAACTAGGAATCTAGCTTTATTTTAGAGTTCACAACCAATGAGGCAAATCTGGTTGCACATATCCAGACCTCTATGTCTAGATGAAGTACAGTGCTAACACTTGATAACAGCACAACTGGTAACACACATACTCTTAGAAGTCCAGCCTCTCAAATGGTGGGAATAAATCTCACTAGGCATTTCAGTCACAGATTCACCTAGAGATGACAAATGTAAGTACAAACACAGAGACCAGGAAAGGGCTTAAATTAAATCTTTCAGATAATCTAGCAGGTAGTTGCACCATGAATGCTGATCTCCAGCAACACAGACCAGACTAACTACGAGCTCACAACTCTTATCACTAGTCTCCATTATGTACTAATTACCAGTAGCTAAGTAGCTTGAGTATGTTCATATTCAGACCATCCTTGAGCTGAAGAACTGACTGCTTGGACTCATGTTCTTCTGATGTCTCCACTTAAAACACTACTCTGGTGTAAGATTTTTCTGCCACAAAAGGCAGCTGAGGAAATACAAGTTCACATTTTCCATTTGAAGCCAGTCAGTCAGGAACTGTAAGACTATTAATGCAGCACATTACTTCGCAACACTCTGCTTTCCCTTCTAGAAAGATTCAAACCTAAGTCAGTGCAATGATACCCTATTCCTTCTTCTACATACTCTGTATTTCAAGTACACTGCAAGCTTAAAGGATTCTAAAAACATCCTGTAGCCTTCAACAAGAAAACAGAAACAACCAACAAAACCCACGCCCAAGTCTGGCCATACAAGCTGTTCTTTCAAAATTTCCCAATCACAAGAAAGATGGCAGTCTTAAGAATTAAGAAAATATATTCTCCATGCAAACAAGGATTTGGAGTAAGCCTGATCATTTAGGAAAAGGAAAACCCCCAATTCTCAGCTTCTCTTGGAGACCTCAATACAAGACCACACTGACTGCAGGAGGTCATTAGGGTCGCGCAACATGAGCTTATTCAAACCAGATCAGGGGGTCAAAGCATTAAGCAATTCACTGGCATACCAGAGCGGTTTAACTACCTAGGTAGTTAACACAGAAAAACTGTGAACTCAGGCTTATCAATCAGCTATGATCCAAATGATCACTTGTAGAGTGGCAAGTACTGTAAGATCAATAGCACTGCCCTCCCAGTTCACAGAGCAAGCAGACACAGCAGAGAAAACAACCTTTGCTACACTTAGCTAGTTTTTCAAACGAGAAAGCTATTTATAATTCGTAAAAAGCCTTTCTTGGCCTTTCCTTCACACAATAGTTTTCAAAAACTTCTTCCAGAGCTTTTCAATTACAGCTGCACTAGACCTTCTCTACCCTGACATTGATCTGAATTGCACTGATCAATTTTAAAGAGTAATGTCCTTAGATACAGGTTCTTGTAAAATGACAGACAAAGCTCTGGAATTTATGACTGAAAAGAATGGAAGTAATTATGCTAGGAACAAATTGCCAGAGAAGGCTGGACTGAAGTTCTGCCTAGTAAGTAAAACTGAATTTCTCACAGACTTTTATCACTTTATCAAAATATTCAAACCCACACCAAGTGCAGAATACATGAACAGGCTGAGGGCAAAAACTTTTATGATATAGGCACTTCTATAATATACAGGCTAGACACTGACAACAATATAGTATGTCCTGAAGTATCAATCCCTAAAGTTTGTGGAAGCAACAGGAAAGCATATGTTTATACAATGAAAAGGCTAATGCCTTCTGTGGTATTATAGCGTTTTAGACACCAGCACCAGGCAAAAGAATGCTAACTGCCAGTATGGTAGAGTAAGATGAGGCGATCTGCTGACTCCTGAAGCCTGACTCCTATTCCACAGCTGAAGATAGCAAGTACTGGGCACTGCAAAGCACCATATGAACAATGGAGAAGAAGCTTTACCATGTTTTTTGATGAGTTTCCAGTTATCAATATGATGATCAGTATATTCTCCATACTCTTAAGATACTCTGAAGTTAAACTAACACTTATTAATTTACATCTTATACCCGAGACTTCCTTGCTTTTCCTTTGAAGTTTCTAGTACCTTTGTTTCAGCTTACACTTATGTGGAATGCCTGATCTTAATAGAAGTCACTTCTTTCCAGACACCTTTGTCCCACAGTGCACTCACAGAGAAAAAGGTACCAAACTTTCAGTCCAGCTACAGCTGATGAGACAGGAAACATGCAATTACTTTTGGTTTTGTTTCTGAGACCAAAACCACAAGACTGCAAAAGCTAACAACACATTATTTCTCCCTCTATGACCAGAACTACAATTTTGCCTAAAAGGTTTAGGACACCCAACCACAGTGGTGATTCAAAGCCTCACTGCCACTTTTGAATCACAGCTCTGCATCTGCAAAAAAAATGATGTTATTAAGTAGCAGAAGTGCAGCCTGACACTACCTTGTTGTGAGGGCTTTGCTGCTACCACATGTACCATCTCAGGCTCATTCACCCCCCATTATGGCTATCACACACACAGCTACATACACAGTTCTGTCCTGTATGGACAAAAGGAGAGGCAGAGGTCAAAACATCTGGTTTTCCCCTCTCCTCTGAAAATGCTATTGCAGAGCAGAGATCCCAGGTATGCAGGGTCAGCCTTAAGAAGCCAACACAACACCTGCACAGAAGCAGAAAGTCCCATGTGGAGAGGTCTGTCTAACAGTACCACATCTTCCTCTTTTCCTTAACACACCCTCGATCACAGCATGAGTAAGATTTCCCTCACCAAGCTCATACAAAAGCCTCTTAACACCGTAGCAGGCTGTGAGAAGCGGTGTGCCTTCTATAAGCAGCACAGCAGCTAAAGTTACGTCATCGGTTACAATTCAGTAGTTCCTCAACTTGGCTAATATTCAGTTATCATTTAGGAATATCCACCTCTAAGTGCTTAAATTTGATATGAATGCATTTTCACTGAGTCCAGGATGGCAGCTGTGTTAGTTGCAAAGCCAAGTGTCAGAGTCCATCTGCTTATCTCTGTTCTAATGACACAGCATCAACGTCACAGGATTTCTGTAAGACCACTTCTTTTTGATTGTTATAATTTTTAAATGATGCAGGTAATAAAAACATTGATAAAGCAATCACTCAATTTCTTCCACTGTAATTTCTTTTGCTAATTTAGAAACAAAAAGCACAATCCTAACTTTCCCTTTAGAATGACAGATTTTGAGCTGTATAAACTCATGAAAACAGTCCTTAAATTATACTAAAAAGTTTCATCAAAGTATCAGATGTTTTACTTCTGGTATGCACTGAGTTAAACAGAATACAAGCCATTATCATGAAGTCAGGAATTACAAAACTGAAGTATCTTTCAACCAGTGTATGCGTGCATGATATGTCTGCATCTCAAAAGAACAGCTAATTGAAAATTATCCAGAAATGGGGAACAAGCATGAACAGAGATGTAGAGGGTCACAACTTCGAATCTTCAGCCCGTAAGAAAATGCAAACAAAGTGTGAATGCAGTTGAAATCTAAAGTCAGAAGTGGCATACAGAAGATGAGTTTTCACACCACAAGAGCCAGTAATTAAATTAAAGCCTGAAGGCAGGCTCGACAAAACACCCACACCTACTCCACCATGTAAGATTTACTAAAGCGGGGAAAAACTTGAAGTATCACAGACACTAACCGTTTATTCAGATTTCAACATTTCTTAGAAATGTATCGTGTTATTACGCAGAAAGGTATTTCTTCGACTGAAGTAGTGCCTGAAACTACCGGGAAGCAGGAGACTGTAGGAAGAGTGTCACCCCACCTGCCCGACCTACCTCTGCTCCGCAGGGCCAGCCCCAGCCCAAGCCCCGGGTGTCCGTCCCTCTGAGCTGACAGCGCAGGTTCTCATCGCCATTAAAGGGACGCCGTGAAGGCGGAGCAAGCCACAGGCTGAACAGTGCCCACAAGATCTCTCCCCTTGGTGGCCAAGGGAGCGGCTCCCCAGTTTGACTCCCTCCCCGCTTCGGGAGGCCAGCGGCCCCATAGCCGCCCCACAGCCGTCCCACATGCACTACGTATCTGCTGAATCACGACGCGGGTGCGGAAAGTCTCCCGCCCTAGACGAGGAGAAGCGGCAGCAAAGTTCGGGCCCAACGGCAGGGCGGAGGACGCAGGAGAGAGTCTCCTGCCCAGGCCCCACTACAAGAAAAAACCAGCACCCCTATCTGTTACCCGTCCGGCTCGTTACCTGCGCGGCGCCTGGCGGCCCCCCGCTAACGTCTCCGGCTGTTCCCACGTCAGTGCTCACGACCTGCCCCTAGGAAACCTGCCCCGCGTTGCCACCTCCGGGTCCCCAGCCGGGAGACGCCATCTTGTCTACCTGCCCTCCGCCTCGCCTCCCCGGCGACGCGCTGGCGTCACGCCGCCAGGTCACCTGCCTCCCGCCGGCCCAATCGGGAGGTGCGTGAGGTGACGTCACCACAGAGAAAAAGAGCGGGGCGGAGGCGCGGAGCCATGCTCTCTTCTGCCGTGTGTGGCGGTGAGTGGGGCTGCTGCTGTCCCTGCCTTTGCTCCTACTCATGCTCCTTCTCTTACTCCGGCTCCTGTCACCTTTTCCCTGCTCCGGACCGTAGACTTGCCTTTTCCCCTCCTCGTGCCCCTTCCCCTACCTTGCTGGGCTCTTGCTTTTTCTCCTGCTCCTCCTGCTACAGCTCCTGCTTCTTCCTCTGCCCTGTCTCTTTCCCCTGCCCCTTCCCTTGCCCCTGCTCCTTTTCCCTTGTGCCTCTGCATTTTCCCTTGACCCTGCACTTGCACCTGCCTTTGTCCCAGCCATGGGCCTGTCATCGGCTCTGGCCCTGCCCGGGTGTCCTCCAGCAAATCCCACCCCACTCCCAGCTATGCACAGTGATCTGTTCCCCCAGGGCCGGGATAAAGGTGGTGCACCAGGCTCGGGTCGCACATTTCACACTGGTAGCCTTTGAGTATTAACCAAACATTATGGGCCCCTTTGCCTTCTAGTACCCTCTCCCAGGAGATTTCCCCTGTTAGGAAAAAGTTCTATACAGAGAGAGTGATTGCCCATTGGAATGGGCTGCCTGGGGAGGTGGTGGAGTCGCCATCATTGGAGGTTTTCAGGAGAAGACTTGATGGGGTGCTTGGTGCCGTGGGTTAGTTGTTTAGGTGGGTTGGATTGGTTGATGGGTTGGATGTGATGATCTTGAAGGTCTCTTCCAACCTGGTTTATTCTATGTATTCTATGTATTCTAAAAGGCCAAAGTTGGCACTGCTGAAATCCTCATCCTTCTTCTGCAAGGTCACTTGCAAAAAGACAATCAGTGGGTTTAGGTTACTTTAATTTTTGCCTCTCTAAACACAAGTAAAAGTGCATATGAGCCAAGCAGGCATAGGAAAAACATTTCTCGATTTACATCAGTTTTAAAGTGTTGGAATAGAGCACCTCAGCATCTCTGGTAAGACCTCACTTGGAGTCCAGCTCTGGAGTCTTCAGCACAGGAAAAAAATGCAGACCTACTCAAGGGAGTCCAGAGGATGGCCACAAAAATTATAGCAGGCTGGAACATCTCTCCTATGGGAGGTTGAAAGACTCAGTGTTGTTCAGCCTGGAGTAAAGAAGGCTCTGGGAAGATTTTATTGCAGCCTTTCAGTATTTGAAGGGGGCTTATAAAAAAAGACAGGGATGGTCTCCCCTATGAGGAAAGGCTGGAGCTGGGTCTCTTTTTCTTGGAGGAGACTGCAGAGTGACCTAATTGGTATTTATAAATATGTAAAAGGTGAGTATCAGGAGGAGGGACCCAGGTTGTTCTCAGTGATGTCCAATTAGAGGACAAGGGGCAACAGATGCAATCTGGAGCATAGGAGGTTCCATGTGAACATGATATAAAATTTGTTCACTGTGAGGGTGACAGAACACTGGAAGAGGCTGCCCAGAGGGGTTGTTAGATGCTCTTTCTCTGAAAACCCACGAGGAGACGTTCCATTGTGACCTGTTCTACGTGACCTGCTCTGGCAGACAGGTTGAACTACATGATTTTTGAAGTCTCTTCCAACTCCTTACCATTCTGTGATTCTGTGATTTTATGAAGGCCTGTTGTGACAGGGAAAAGGGTATTTGTTTTAAAAGATGGTTGCCTAGAGAAATAGCAGAAGCCTCATTCCTGGTGACATTTAAGGCCAGGTTGGACAAGGTTCTGGGCAACCTGATCTAGTTGAAGATGTCCCTGCTTCCTGTGAGGGGATTGGAGTAGACAGTTTTGAAACGTCCTTTCCAACCCCAACTATTCTATGGTTCTATGAACACCTCACCATGGACACAACAAACAACGTGTGTTCTAATCCTGCAGTCACTCGGTGTAGCCGGGTCATAAAGCTAACCTGTCTGCTAGTCCCATGTTTCTCCTTCCAGTGACAAATTTCCTTTCCTCAAAAAACAAATAAAGGCGGAGAAGTCACAGCCCACGCCCCTCCCAGTGCTGACATTGAGGAGCCGGGAGGCTGCCAGACCGGCCTGGCCTGCCGCCTGGGGGCGCCGCACCGCCGCCATGGCAACCACAGAGGGGGCGGGCCAGCTGACTGCCAGGTTGCTAGGAAACGAGGCCCAGGGTTCGGGAGGAGGAGCTGCCGTAAAGCTGCGACGCTACTGTCGTAAAGAAAGGGGAAATGTCGTGACGCGCGGTCGGCCGAGCCTGCGCCGGAGAGAGTGACCGGGCCCAGCTTCCCGCAATTATATGCCCCGTCCCCCGGCGGCCCTATACCCCTTCTGCTCCATGTGGGGCTCGGGCCGGGCTCTCGGCCTCTCCTCCTCCTCCTCTTCCTCCTCCTCCTTCTACTATGTCCCGGAAAACAGTTAGCAGGAAGCGGAAGGCGGCGGCTGCCGCCGAGGGGCCCGAGGGGCTCGAAGGGGAGCAGGTAGGGAAAGAGGGCAGGAACAGATGTGTGGTAGGGCGTGGGAGGGAAACCCTTGTCCCTCTTATAGGGGCGGGATAATGAGCCAATGCGCGGGGGAGGAGGTGATCCTTGGTGGGGTTGCCGTGTCCTGGTGTCTGGTTGGGGCGGGGAAGGAGGGCAAGGGTCGTCATAGTGTCTGGGGAAGATATCACTGGTTGGGGAAGAGTAGTCCTCAGCCTAGTGGTGGGAGTTGGCTGAGTGTGATACACGAAGCATCTTCTCATTTCCCCAAGTCCATAAGCCCGGGCTGTTGGGGGCTGTCCCGTTCCCTCGCGCTCTGCCCAGAGCGTTGGCTTCAGCCGTTTGGCCCCCAACAGCCGGGCCACCGCCGGGCTGAGCCATGCAACGGGGCAACCCCAGGCCGAGCAGCGATGAGGTCGGTATCAGGAGGCCTTCTCGGCATAACTCCAAACCTGCGAGGCTCACAGTGCTGTCGGGACTGCCCTCTCTTTTGAAAGTCTTCGTTTTCTTTTTGTTTCTCTAAGCATCTGGCATCTTAGCGGTGCTGAACCGTTGAAGACTGTTTGAAAATCGTTGCGGTCTTACTTCTTTATTAAATAGTTACTTTTAATTTTATGTTACTTGAGGCTCTATCAGCATTTCCAAGTTAATCTTTGGAAGACTTTGGTATTTTTCTGGGAATACCTTTGAATTTGGAAGGGTTGTGACTTAAGTTTGTTCTAGTTCTTTACCTAACACCATCTCTAACTTTTATTTTCTACAGTATGGGTGGGATCACCATGTTCGCAAAAGGAAAAGACTGACCCCAGTGAAAAGGTCTATGGTGTACTACCTGAAAGGCAGAGAAATCAGGATGCAGAATGAGTCCAGCTATCGCCGTGTGTTGCATGGATATGCAGCCCAGCAGCTTCCCAACCTCCTGAAAGAGAGAGAGTTTCATCTTGGAACCCTTAATAAAGTGTTTGCCTCCCAGTGGCTGAACCACCGGCAAGTGGTGTGTGGGACAAAATGCAACACAGTAAGTGCTACCTCTCAGTTTCTCTTCCCCCTCTTAATTATTCAATGCCCCCTCCCCGAAATGATGCTTACTGTAATTGAAATATATGGACTGCCAAGGAAAATATTAGGAAGTAATTAGGAGCAGAGGCAAAATCTCACACAATTAATTTTGAATGAAACTAATGCTTAATGATGAGCCATTGTCGTCTGAAAATGTGACACTGTGCAGGTGGCTGCTAACATGAACAGGCCAGTGCCTGGATGCAGCATCTGTCTAATCTGCACAGAACAATTTACATACGTTTGTGGAAGGGAGAGCAGCAGTGGGATCAGATCTTTCTTCTTGTCCTGCAAATGGAAAGTTAATGAACAGTGCTATTAATTGCTAGATGGTTGCTTTCATGCCTGGCGGGATTATTCTTTGCTTGTTGAGTAATTTTTTCACTTTGTTTTCAGTGTTCCAATTACTTATTTGTTTGTGTAACTTTTTTTATATACAATCCTTTCAGACTCAAAGTGATTCTTTTTATTTGAAAACTAGGAAAGTAATAAAATAGTGTCATATGGCATTAATAAATGCAGGGGATGATGCTTCTTAGGTCATACTCTCTCTACCACAGTTAGTAGCCCAACTTTATTAGCTGAGGTTGCAATTTCACATATGATTGAATTAGTGCCAAACCCCCAAATTTATTCTTGGCAAGTTATTTTGTACCACAGAAATTAATCAAGTGTTGTAAGGAATGTATAGATCAGTCAAATCTTAAACTTCAGAGTCTCTCAGTTTGTATGACTGCTTCTTTGCCTGAAGATTTCTTTTTCCTTTACATTTTCTTGTACAATGATCTAACTTGCAAGGGGCAGTGGTTTTTGTGTTTGGGTTTTTTTTTTTATTTCAGATATTCTGGTATTCATTTTTGCACAGTGGGAGGCTTTCATGCAATTGATATTAAGAAGAGAAGCATAACTGTGTAGACAAAAGAGGCGTTTTAACAGGAATAAGTCTGAAAGAGAACCTTTCTGCCTTCTTTGTCTGTGTGTGTTCATCGTCTTGGTCTATTAGCAGCCAGCACTGTTCACACACAAACTTACAGGAGACAAACTCCTGCTGAAACAGAAGCTCTCAAAAATCTCGCTTACTCTAGCAAGATGACTGCATGTTTTATAGAGCTGTAATGGTTTTGCTGCATTCTGTAACTTCTGTAGTTCCAGTGCTGCTGCAGCAAAGATAAATGGGCAAGTGAGTTGTTCATGCAACCTTGCAGAAAATTGTATGGGAGCATACAGTCACAGAACTGAACGGGAATTCAGCCATGTTGTTGTTCCTACTTCACACGCTGCAACAAAGTCTGTACTTCTATAGCTAGACTCAGCATTTCAGATGGATCTCATGAAATATTAGGCAAAATACAGCAATGGCAAAAGATTTCACTTCAGTATTGTGGAAGGTTGTATCTGAATTATGAATGCTGTAATAGTTTTAGCTTGGTTGCTTTCTGTTCACTTTTGAACAAGTAGAGTGTTAAACTCTACCATCTTAATTATGAGCTTTTTCTCTCTGACTATGTGAGTTAATAAAGAATTCCTTTGTCAGTTCTCATACACTGAAGTTGTGACATTTAACTTGGGAGTAAATCTAAAACAACTTGGTTCACGCTAATGGGTTTTGCTGCATTGGAGTTGCATGTAATTAAAGTTAATGCAGCACAAAAATATAAACCATCACATGTATTTTAATCAAAGCTTGAATATGACACTGCAAGCTTTTAGCATTTAATTTGTAAATTGCCCTTAGCTGTGCTGTGCCAGAAGGATTCACTATTTTTAATAACAAAACAAAAATACACCAGTGTCATAGAGGAGTAGGTTTGCATTTAGTCACTTGACAGTACTAGTCACAACTAGCACAGAAGATAATATGGAGGTCTCTGTAAGTTGCTCGTTTTTGATGAAGACTGTAATATTTTGGTAACTTTTTTATCCTTACAAATATCCCTAGGTGTTGTTAGATACCTGAAATAGCTTTATTGTTCTCTGGTAGATCCTGGTGCTCTCAGTTGGCTGTATGTGAATCAAATATTTGAGTTTCTTAAAGGTGCATGTTTGTTTCATTTTGGTTTGTGGCTGGTGTTTTGTTTGTTTGTTTGTCTTCTGTTAGATTTAGATGTATGAAACCTGTAAAAGTGTTTTGTCTGAAAATTTAAACCTAGTCACCTGGGTTTTTCTGAGGCAGGATGTCTGCAAGGATGTCCTTGTTCTAGCATGCAGCAAACTTCCTAAAGTTTTTCAAATTCAAATGAATGAGCAGGCAAACCTCTGCCAGGTGCAGGCATTTAGTGTGTGTCATCACAGCATCTAAATTATCAAAGGCTAATACTGAGAAGTCCCAGAAGAAAGTACTGCCTGTAATGAGTGTCTTTTGTTCAAGCTTCTTGGAGGAACATTAAGAGTTAGGTAGGAGACAAGTTTGTGATAAATGAAAACCCTGAACATGAGGTTGTTGAAGTTTATTAGGTTTGGGTGTTTGGGGTTTTTTTTACTGTTTCAGGAAATCAATAAATGGCTTCTAAAAAACTATTCCTTCCAATAATCATTTTGCAGCTTCTTTTGTTCCAATAGTTCTGTCTGGGATGTAATTCTTTTGCTAACTGTGAAGTTAAGGATAGAAAAAATACAAGACCTGTAAATGATTGCCAAAATACAGGGAGTTTATTATCTTATTTTATTTTATTATTTATTTTTATTATTATTAATTTTATTTATTATTTATTATTATTATTTTCTAGTTGCTTGAGAATGTAATTGTCTCAAATCTAATTTATTTTTTCTTTTCTGATTGCCCCTGCCTCTTCCTTTCCAGGGAGGACTGATAAGTATGCTTGTATTTAAAAATTCCTTACTGAATGCTCTCTTCTGGTTTCTCAGGTGGCTTTTCCAAGTTAAGAATGAGTTCTTAATGAATGGCAGTTGATACATTTTCTCTTTGGTAGATTGACCTGTTGCTTTGGATGCCCTGCTGTAAATCACCTGCTTTTTGTGTCTGGGAGACTTTTCATTTGTTGAAGAGATTCCATGTCTGTTCTGTGCATCTCATACAGTTACAATTTAATCTTTTAGTTCTGGGGGTGTAGTGGTGAGAATGCAAAGCGCAGTTAATCTTTCATCCATCAGTGTGGACTCTCGATGGGGAAATTATTTCTACTTGCTTTGCAAGTTAAGTTATCTTCTGGCATAGCACATAAAATGAAGAATCAAGACTGATAATTTCTGATGCCAGGATGACCAAAACTGAGTGTAAATAAGTCTCTGATGCCTGCCATTGACACTTCCTATGCTTTTGTGGCTTGCGATTAAGTATCTGGGTGTTGCTTCTCATATCACATATTTGATTGACTGTCAGCTAGTCAACTGCATGTGATATCCATGTCTGTCCTCAGAGTCTGGTAATTTCCATGTCAGTTACGATGTGGGCAGTAGAGATGCCCTTTAGCAGGCAAAGTCTCTCACTTCTCCATCCTTTGCCATCTGTTGACATGTGTTAACTGTCTGCCAGCCTCCTGAAATAAAACACGAAGGGCAAGACACAAACTGACAAATGTGATTTTGGCAGTGAAAAAAAACCAGTAACATCAAAATGCATTCCCGTTAGCTGATGGTGCTTCAGAGCTGCACAGCAAGGTGGAGTGAGTGCCCGATTGCATGATCTTAGAATACATAGAATACATAGAATAAACCAGGTTGGAAGAGACCTTCAAGATCATCGCGTCCAACCCATCACCAATCCAACTCCGCCCAAGCAACTAACCCACAGCACCAAGCACCCTGTCAAGTCTTCTCCTAAAAACCTCCAGTGATGGCGACTCCACCACCTCCCCAGGCAGCCCATTCCAATGGGCAATCACTCTTTCTGTATAGAACTTTTTTCTAACATCCAGCCTGAATCTCCCCTGGCGCAGCCTGAGACTGTGTCCTCTTGTTCTGGTACTGCTTGCCTGGGAGAAGAGACCAACATCTGTCTGTCTACAACCTCCCTTCAGATAGTTGTAGAGAGTAATAAGGTCACCCCTGAGTCTCCTCTTCTCCAGGCTAAGCAACCCCAGCTCCCTCAGCCTCTCCTCGTAGGGCTTATGTTCCAAACCCCTCACCAACTTTGTTGCTCTTCTCTGGACTCGTTCCAGCAAGTCAACATCCTTCCTAAACTGAGGGGCCCAGAACTGGACACAGTACTCAAGGTGCGGCCTAACCAGTGCAGTGTACAGGGGCAGAATGACCTCCCTGCTCCTGCTGGCCACACTGTTCCTGATGCAGGCCAGGATGCCATTGGCCCTCTTAGCTGCCTGGGCACACTGCAGGCTCATGTTCAGTCTACCGTCGACCAGCACCCCCAGGTCCCTCTCAGCCTGACTGCTCTCCAGCCACTCTGACCCCAGCCTGTAGCTCTGCATGGGGTTGTTGTGGCCAATGTGCAGAACCCGGCACTTGGATGTGTTAAATCTCATGCCGTTGGACTCTGCCCAACTGCCCAGCCTGTCGAGGTCCCTCTGCAGAGCCTCTCTACCCTCCAGCAGATCAACTCCTGCCCCCAGCTTGGTGTCGTCAGCAAATTTACTGATGATGGACTCGATGCCCTCGTCCAGATCATCAATAAAGATGTTAAAGAGCATGGGGCCCAGCACTGATCCCTGGGGCACACCACTGGTGACTGGCTGCCAGCTGGATGTGGCACCATTCACTACCACTCTCTGGGCTCGGCCCTCCAGCCAGTTCCTAACCCATCGCAGTGTGGTCCCATCCAAGCCATGGGCTGACAGCTTGGCCAGGAGCTTGCTATGGGGAACGGTGTCAAAGGCCTTGCTGAGGTCCAGGTAGACTACATCCACAGGCCTCCCCACATCCACCAGGCGGGTCACCTGATCATAGAAGGAGATCAGGTTGGTCAGGCAGGACCTGCCCTTCCTAAACCCATGCTGGCTGGGCCTGATCCCTTGGCCATCCTCTAAGTGCTGTGTGATTGCACTCAGGATGACCTGCTCCATAATCTTTCCTGGTACTGAGGTCAGGCTGACAGGCCTGTAATTCCCTGGCTCATCCAACCGGCCCTTCTTGTGGATGGGTACCACGTTGGCCAGCTTCCAGTCAGCTGGGATCTCTCCAGTGAGCCAGGACTGATGAAAAATAATGGAGAGTGGTTTGGCCAGCTCATCTGCCAGCTCTCTCAGCACCCTAGGATGGATCCCATCTGGTCCCATGGACTTGTGGGGGTCCAAGCTGCTGAGGAGAGCTCCTATCACTTGCTCATGGAACAAAGGGAAACCATGCAGCTCCCTGGCTCCCTCTGCCAGTTCTGCAGGCCAGCTGTCTGGTAGACGTTCTTTCCAGGTAGTAAAAACTGAGGTAAAGAAGGTGTTAAGTACCTCTGCCTTTTCCTCATCCTGTGTTACAACATTTCCTTCTATGTTAACCAAGGAGTGGAGGTTGTCCCTGCCCTTCCTCTTGCTATTAATATATTTATAGAAGGACTTTTTGTTGTCCTTCACATCAGAGGCCAGTTTAAGTTCCAAATATGCTTTTGCCTCCCTAATTTTCCTCCTACATGCCCTAGCAACCTCTTTAAACATTCCATGGGTTGCCTCACCTTTCTTCCAAAGATGATACACCCTCTTTTTTTCCCTTAGTTCAATTAAAAGTTCATTACACAGCCAGGCTGGCCGTCTGCCCCGGCGGCTCCTCTTCCGGCACATTGGCACAGCCTGCTCCTGAGCCTTCATCAGCTCTTTCTTGAAGCAGGTCCAGCCCTCCTGGACCCCTTTATCTTGTATCTGGAAATGTGAATTCGGAATCCCCCAGCTTGCTGGCTGCTCCTACCTGTGCTCACTTCTCAGATGCTTTCTGGATTGTTTCCCTTTGAACCATTTCAAGGAGGATGTGTGAAGCAGTTACCTGCTTGTGTCACTCGTACTGCACAATCTGTGAGAAGGTTTTGTGCTAAGATTAGTGCATGTTCTGATCTCTGCCGGAAAGGAGGCATGCCAGTTTGATAGCTTAGTCTTGAGCAAGCCCATGCTTCTTTGGGGCTTAGCATATTTTAGTACGTCTGTATTGCCACAGAATGGAAGAACTTTATGCCAAGTGTTTTATGAACGTGGAAAAGAGAGATGTTTACAATCTAAATGAAAGGCAATACTGAGAACTTGGAAAAAATCAAGCTGTGCTATTCAGTGTGACCAGTCATGGTGTTTGTATAATGTGTCTGTAAGCATTGTCTTGCTTTTGCTGTTTTGTTAGCAAAAAGCATATTTGAGGGAGGACAATTATGTAGTTTTTCAGCTTGGCAGAGAGTGGGATTTTTGTGTCCAACTTCAGCTGTTCTGGAGTTTTCCTGTTGCTAAATGGGATGTTCCCACCTGTTTGCTCTTGCTGATGCACTCATGGGTGGGGGGCCAGCTTGCTGCTATATAGTCAGATAGGTTTGCTTGCAGAGCTAGTTTTCACTGAAGGCAGCTGATCTGGCAGCTTACCTGAGCATTAGTTAGTGACACAAAGTGGTGAGGTTGTTTGGGTGAGGAAGAAGCACATGTATTCTCTAAGACTAGCTTAAGACAATTGTGAAACCTCATTGTTATTGATTCTCACGTAGTGACTCATTTTTTAGCCAGCTAGTACGTTTATCTCGGGTGTCATTCAAATGTTTGTGTGAATTACAAGAATGTCCCTGTAATTTCTAAGAGCAATATGTGAAGAGCTGGGGCAGAGAGCGTATCACGATGAGCTCTTCTTGCATGGAGAATAAGGAATCTCTTTCATTCATGGTCTTTTAGCCTTGTAAATCTCCATCCATCTTGCTTCTGTAATACAAGCATGCTGTAGCTCGGGGCATCACCCTTTTTATTCCGATTGATTTTCACAATCAACTGAAAACCAGGGCTGCTTGTCCATCTGCTGTTCTGTGCGACGATAGCAGAGGAGGGCATGAGTGTCTACTCACTGCCTTGAAATGGCATTTCATAGGCCTTATTTTTAATTTGGCTGTGTGAAGTCAGTGCTTTCATTTACAGGTGCGTGGGAAGGGGACTTAGTGAATTGGTAGCTTTATTGTTCCCCCCCCTTAGACTATTGTCTCTGGAAGGCAGGTTAAAAAATGGAAGCATACTGGGAAAGAGTTCTGCTATCAGTACTGTATTTGAGAGGAATTTCTCTGTCTCTATCATCCAGTCTGTTTCCTGGTTAGAACAAGGTGGTCTTGCAGAGAACCTGAGAGCTGAGTCTGCTCTGTTTCTCACAGAGCAGTGCTTGGATTTGTGGCAAATGGCCAAAGCAATCCCAGTTTGCTTAATCCTAATGTGATTTGGCACACTAATGCCTGACGTGCACATGTTTTACTGGGGAAGAAATGAATTACATGCAAAGCTTAAAATCAAGCGACAGATATGCCCAGTTCATTGTTTGTGGGTTGGTGTGGGTTTACTGCATCCAGGAAAAGTTTTTGGGGCTGGTTTGGTGTTTGGTTGTTGGGTTGTGGTTTTTTTTTCTTCTGTGTAATGAGTAGCTAGAAAATGAGTTCTTGTTCCTGCTTGAGATAAAACAAAAAATACATGTGTAGTTCAGCTATCAGGACTTTGTCAAGACTGTTAAAGAGTCCAGGCTGATTTAGAGTTACTTGCAGATACACTTATTTTGAGAGTAATAAATTCCAATTTTATTGGAAGAAGCAGGCCAGTTTTTAATTCAGATTTATGTCATTGTATGCTGTGGTTTTGGCTGTTACTGTTCAAAAGTATGGAGATACTTTTGTACTTGATTTACTGTAGTGTTCCTAAAACTCTTAAATTGTGTTCTTAGCTGGGTGTTTATGTTGTTCCTTACCATTTCTCTTTTTGGCTTTAGAAATGTCTGTTTGGCTTCTCTTGACTTCAGTTTCCTGGGTCTACAGGAAAGATTTCTTGGGAATCTTGTGTAGCTTGTGAGTGTGAGTTTCTGTCTTCCTGTCCTGCCCCGAGTGGTGCAAGAGTCCTGGCATACACAGGCAGTGCTTGTTTATTTTATTCTGAGGCGGTGGTTGTTATTAAACTACCCACAGTGTGCTAGTTTTCATAACAAGCAAGGGGAAATTTTTTTGTTTAGAACTTAGCAGCTGAAACTGCAAAGCCAGTCTCTTCACTGTGTGCAGTTTCTTGCACTAAGAGGGGTGCTGTTCTTGCGATGGTAATACTGTGTAACTAGAGGAGGAAAGAGAGGAAATGAGAATGCAGTTCAAGGGCTGATGACGGGTTAGAGTGAGGTGCAAGCAGGTGAAAGCATGATATATGTCCTCTTGTTTCTGAGACTTAGTTTGGAAACTTCTTACAAGGAAACGATGTGGAGGTTGACAATCCAGGGCAGCAAGTGAGAATCTGATAAGTCAGCATTTTCAAGTTCTTTACTTTTTCAGCTCAATTAATTTAGAAGTTAGCTGAAGGAATTCAGCACTAGAGTAAGTATTAGCCTTGTATCACACAAGGATGTAACACACTGATGTTGGACTGGAGAATATGAAGGGGGTTTAATTTCAGTCCTCATAGCTGTTGAAGAGCATTTCAAAGTATGAAATCTCTTATAGCTGAAGCATGAGTTTCCTGAGTCTGTGGACATCCTGAAGTGTGGATGTGTTTTCCTAATTAGCATTTCTGGTGCCAGCTTTAGGACCTGCAGATGACACTTAAGAGCTTTCATCTTAGGTACTTAACTGTTGTGGTGGGGGTTTTTGTTTGGCTGGTTGGTTTTTAGCGTGTGTGTTTTTTTCTTTCAGTAGCTGAAGAAGACAGGGGGAGTTGGGTGTTTCTGCTGGAAGGAAGTACTGAGGAGGAAAAGAGGATATGCACTCATAGAGGAAAGACAAGAGAGGATAAGAGGAGAGGTCATTACTGGTCCTGATCCTCCAATGTAGGTGTTAATTTTCAGGGGAGTGCTTCGGGCAGAGGCATTGCTATCTGGAGCTTTTACCATCTGTCTCAGGTGGTGAACTATGTTGTAAGGCTTGGGATAAGTGAAGAGGGCCTTCCTCCTACTCAGGTGCCTGACCCCACACCTGTATTTGAAATGAAGACCTGCAAATGAAAATCCAGACCCTGAAGGAGCAGTCTTCTGTTTGTAGAAGCTTCAAGCCTGGAAGCATTCAAAGCCAGGTTGGATGGTGCCTTGAGCAACCTGGTCTGACAGGAGATGTCCCTGCCCAAGGCATGGGTTTTGATTGATCTTTAAGGTTCAACCAAAACAATTCTATATCTGAGTTTTCTACCAAGTCTTTATGTAGCTAGATAACTTTTGTAGGTGTTCATGCTGGCAGTGCTATGTTTAGTTACTAATCTCTGCATGTCACCAGAAAATAAACTCCAATTAGATGAATTTATAAATCGTCAGTTTGTCAAACCCAAGCTTTCATGGTAAGTATCTTGTCTGGCAGGCCAGAGACATGTGCTAAGCCCCTTGAGGTTTTTTTGGCTGTTTTGAGGTGGGTCTTTTTCTCACTGTGATATGGGGAAACTGGAAAACAAAGTTGTTCTGTCATGATACTGAACAGGAGAAAGAAGTTTAGATTCAAAAGTTTTGTGAAATGGGAAAGGTCCCATGAGGTGTTTCTCTCTCCTCTATTGCTACAAAACCCAAATGGGGTGATTGAAATAACATCCACTCTAATTAAGTTTGCTTGTTTATTTGTTTTAAGAGGAAATGTATGCATTCTTCAGCCATACTTTCAGCATTTACAGATTCCAGCTTGAATGTAAATTTGAAATAGGGGGCATAATTGATCATCTTTTTGTTCCAATCTGCTAGATGATGGCTTGCATCACCTGTTTGTTTGTTTTTTCCCCCAGTTGTTTGTAGTAGATATCCAGACTGGTCAAATCACCAAGATTCCTATTCTGAAAGATCGTGAACCTGGCATGGTGAACCAACAGGGATGTGGTATTCATGCCATTGAGCTCAATGCCTCAAGGACCCTTCTGGCCACAGGTGGAGACAACCCAAACAGTCTTGCAATTTATCGTCTGCCTACACTGGACCCTGTTTGTGTGGGAGATGTAAGTGCCAGTAATGGGGGAAAGTTTATTCTGGGACAAGAATTACTATTTTGAAGTGCCTAATGTCAGAGAAAGGTTAACAGGAGTGAATTTCTGAGAGCTTAGACACCTTAATCAGAAATGTGTTTCTTTTAACCAAAATCCTTTCAATATGAGTGAATACATAAATGTGAGATAGTTCTTGGCTTTCTGAGTCTGGTTTCTTCTTCCTCACCCTCATTCAGGCCTACTTCAGGTTACTTTTAGGCACTGAAAATGTATCAAAATCCTAAATGTGAAAGTCCAATGGTTGCAGTGACATCTGAAACTAGCTTTTGTGAAGAAGCTCTTTTGAGAAATTGGAAAGATAATACAAGTTGTTGAAGCAGGGAGACTTACTAATTATTTTTCTTAGAAGCTCTGCCAGTAGTTGAGTGATTAGCCTCTAGACATAAATAATGGTGTGGCCTTGGGCTGGCTAGAGCAGAGGCACAGCTCCAGACAGCAAAGGGGCTAAAATGATAAAGATTCATGCACTGAGAAGTTGGCCAGGACATTAACAAGAGACTGCAAGACTGCAATGCTGTTGGAAGATCAGAAAGTAACAGCATAGACCAAGAAGTGAAAGGGCTTTATCTATTTATTTCCCCCAAATGGAATTAAGATGTATTACTGTAACTTCATAGAGAGCATCTTTGGTTATGTGAACTGGGAGGGCTACCCCTTTGCATACGGCATCATTAATAAAGGCAATACTTTGCCTAATAGCCAACAGCTATTAGGTTTTGATTGATCTCCCTGTGTCATGGTTCAGATTTTCCCCCCTCTTCAGGGCAGCTTATATGTGTGTTATCCCAGAGGTGGAACCTAGCTTTGAGGATTAGTTCTAACCCAGTGCCTTAAGGCAGTTTGATACACTCTGCTAC
Source organism: Dryobates pubescens (assembly GCF_014839835.1). Taxonomy (NCBI): domain Eukaryota; kingdom Metazoa; phylum Chordata; class Aves; order Piciformes; family Picidae; genus Dryobates; species Dryobates pubescens. The sequence continues at coordinate 85,693,139 of NC_071657.1, read as the reverse complement.
TCCTTATATTTCTGAAACATCGTGAGGTCTTTTGAAAACAGCCAGTCCTAGAGAGAAAAAAGGCTGAAATGAGTGTAGTGTGGTCCTGCAAACACTTCTATCATATCCTCTTTTTATTTGGGACTTCACAGAGATGTTAACTACAACAGCAGAGGTCAGGTCAGAGTTTCTGCAGTAGCAGGTAAGCAGCTGCAGAAAGGCTCAGCTCTGAAGATTTGTATGACTCGCTGTGTGTTTGCATGTTGCTGTGACTTTGCGCATTTTCACATAGAACTAGAATATTATAGTCTTTCCTATTTTCTTTTTTCCCATAGGTTTCACACCTGTTAAAACATTCTGAAAGTAAAAGTCTTGAAACGTTAATCTGTAGGTAATATGCTGTAAATACAGTATTTTGGTTACTTCTTGTAGTAGGGAGGTGCATTTGAGGAAATAGAAGTATGTAGCTACTTCACAGAAGTAAAGGGTGCTGCTTTCAAAATGGAAAATTAAGTCCTTAGAACTGATTATTTTTCTATCATCTAACTGCTCTCTTATTAATTATACACTTCAAAATGAATAAAGTTAAAATTGCTGTTAGGTTCTTATTCTGCTCCAGATGGACACTGGAATATTACCTCTATGTTTTTACTTGTCTATTTGAGAATGCTTGAGTATAATGGCCAGAAAAATATGTTTGTTTTTTTTGCCCTTTAGGATGGACATAAGGACTGGATATTTTCAATTGCATGGATCAGTGATACTATGGCTGTTTCAGGTGAAGTAAATGTTTGTTTTCTCTTGTTTTTCTTTCTCTTGGCCTCTCCAGGATTTTATATTGATGTAGAGCACTTGATAAGTCTCAGGGAATTACCTTTATCAGAGCATTCGAAAACACTTGTGTGGTGGGTTGAAGTTTGCTCCCCAACATCAGGGGAGATTCAGGCTGGATGTTAGAAAAAAGTTCTATACAGAAAGAGTGATTGCCCATTGGAATGGGCTGCCTGGGGAGGTGGTGGAGTCGCCATCACTGGAGGTTTTTAGGAGAAGACTTGACGGGGTGCTTGGTGCCGTGGGTTAGTTGCTTGGGCGGTGTTGGATTGGTTGATGGGTTGGACGCGATGATCTTGAAGGTCTCTTCCAATCTGGTTTATTCTATGTATTAACTTTGCCAGACCAACACAGTTAGAAGCAAATGAAGCTGTATTTACAAGCAAAAACTACACTCTACAATGGAATGCAATGAATATGTACAAAATACACAGCATTTACAATATTACAGTTAGCAAACAACAAGATATTCACAACTTTCTCAGGATGTCAGGAAGTGATAGGACTAGGGGGAATGGAATGAAGCTGGAGGTGGGGAGATTCAGGCAGTTGTCTCAGCACCCTAGGATGGCTCCTCTCTGGTCCCATGGACTTGTGAGTATCCAAGTGGCTAAGCAAGTCCTTATCTACTTCCTCATGGATTTCAGGGGGATTATACTTACTCCTTGACCCCATCTACCAGTTCAGGAGTCCATTTATCCTGAAGTCCTCCTGCCTTACTGTTGAAAATGGAGGCAAAGAAGGTATTTTGTTTCAGCTCATCTTATTATAGATATTTACCCAATGAATTTGTTTAGAATAGTATTTTGTTTTCCTTCTTACACCCAATAGTGATTTATTTATATTTTTCTACTTTTCTGCTCAAAATCTCTAATTAAAGGCAGAGCCTAAAGAAAAGGACTCTCAGGTGACTCAGGGCTCTTAGGGTTCTTGCACCATAGATTCCGCATGAATTCTTCTTTTGGGTGTGATGTTGTATCTGTACAACACTCTGAATTTAACCTCTCTCAGCTAAAGTTAGATTTCTTTGTGGAATACACTGAATTTCACCATTCTCTTGCATTACCTAGTAAGTGTGACCAGGACCATCAGCAGAAACCACCCCTAGGACAGGTTTGGCCTCTCCTGAGGGAGACAAATACCCAAACAGTTTTACCTAACAGATTCTTTTTTCTAACAGGAACTCTAACACCTTCTGTCTTTTGTAGAAAATCTGAGCATGCAGGTGCAGCTCAATTCACTGAACCTCTACTATTTACCAGCCAGGTGGCTTGTGCTAGATGTTTCTCCCAGTTTTTCAAAGATCCACCCCCCCATAGCTTTGAGAGTGGTCTTAAGCAAACCGTTGTAGCTTTCAGTCTTAGCTGGTGCATCGTAGGGGATGTGGAATATCCACTCAGTGCTGTGCTCTTTGGCCCAGTTTTTTACAAGGTTGTTTTTGAAATGAGTTCTGTTGTCTGACTCAATTCTCTCTGGAGTTTCATGTCTCCAAAGGATTTGTCTCTCCAGACCAAGAATGGTGTTACATGCAGTTGCATGTGGAACTGGATAAGTTTCCACCCATCCAGTGTTTGCCTCTACCATAGTAAGCACGTATTGCTTACCAGATCAAGAACCAAGTAGAGTGATGTAGTCAATCTGCCAGGCCTCAACCATACTTGTACTGGGACCATTGGTCATCATACCACAAGGGCTTAATTCACTATGCCTGCTTAATAGCAGCACAAATGTCATCACTGCTAGACTGGTCTCAGGCTGGCCAGGTCTGAGACTGCCCCCCCTCCTCCTGGCATCACACTTAGGCAGGCCTAAGAGGCCTTGAGATACTCCCCTAGTGTTACCTGATAGGGAGCATCTCCCACAGGAGCAAAGAGGGAAGAAAGAGGAGGAGAATGGTTCTTTAAACCTGTCTTGGTACAGTGTTTTATTTGTAGGGCATTAGTATATATTTGATTTTTGTAGTATTAGAGGAAATACTGTATTTCCAGTAGGTGTTGCCATGAGAGGGTTTCTAAACACAGGGAGCTACAGGAACGGATTCCACACAGGAAGTAAAACTTTAAGAGGGGTGTTGACTTATCAGTTAATACCTTTGTAATACAGTAGAGCAGTAGCAGTTTCATGAAATACTATGAAAGATTCATGAAAACTCAAGTTTATTTTGTCAAGCTGTCAGCACAGTTGTGTGTTTATGTATATGCATGTGTCCTGGTTTGAGGCCAGGTAGATCCTCTCTTTCCCCAAGAAAGGGGCAAAAGAATGACACTGACACAAATAGATGGCAAAAGTGATGGAAAGTTTAAATGGAAAGCAGTAAGTGTTTTACAGAAGCTACAAGCATAGTGACAAAAGAATCCCAAAGTCTCCCAACACTTCCCTTCTCCCCACCTGAGGGTATACCCAAAACCCACAGGGCTCTTTTTTTCTCCCCCCACTGCTAGGCTACTCTCAGCTGGCCAGGTCTGAGGCTGCCTTTGCCCTGCCTTTCTTCTCCTGGCATTAGACCTAGCCAGGCCTAAGAGGCCTTGAGATACTACCCCAGCGTTACCTGATAGCATCTCCCATGGGAGCACAGAGGGAAGAAAGAGGAAGAGAATGACTTACAGGGTGCAGGATACTATGGATGTGAAATACACTATTTCTGGTGTCCACCTACTGGGTTGGACACTCTCAACACCAGAGGTGTAATGTACATGGCAGTAATAGGAGGCACCCAGCCTAAACTGACTCTGCAGCAAATGGGAAACAAATTACAAACCAGATTTGGGGACCGGGTACAGGAACACCTGGATTGGGATTGAAGGCAGAGTCCTCCTTGCATGCTTGCCTTTGAGGAAAAGAGCTTGATCCTCACCATCCTGTAGCTTTACAGTGAACATGATGTGTCTGGAATGGAATCCCTTGTTTGTAAGTTTAGGGTCTCCTGTTCGTTCCTCTCTGCAGGAGTGACCTTTTACTTTCTGCCCCCCTGGTGTGGTACACAAGATTTAGCAGTGACGTTGGTCTGTGAAACAGTCCTTGGTACTAACTATAAACCTTGAGCCTTATCAATTCTAGAAGCAGACACTGTCTGTGAAAACACGCCGTTAACTTGAAGAGAACAGAAATGATTACAGAAGTCCAAGGGAAGGACACAGTACTCCAAGTGTGGCCTAACCAGTGCAGTGTACAGGGGCAGAATGACCTCCCTGCTCCTGCTGGCCACGCTGTTCCTGATGCAGGCCAGGATGCCATTGGCCTTCTTGGCCACCTGGGCACACTGCTGCCTCATATTCAGCCTACTGTCAACCAGCACCCCCAGGTCCCTCTCTGCTGGTCACTCTCCAACCACTCTGACCCCAGCCTGTAGCTCTGCATGGGGTTGTTGTGGCCAATATGCAGAGGACACAGTCTCAGGCTACGCCAGGGGAGGTTCAGGCTGGATGTTAGGAAAAAGTTCTATACAGAAAGAGTGATTGCCCCTTGGAATGGGCTGCCTAGGGAGGTGGTGGAGTCGCCATCACTGGAGGTTTTCAGGAGGAGACTTGATGGGGTGCTTGGTGCCGTGGGTTAGTTGTTTGGGTGGTGTTGGATTGGTTGATGGGTTGGACGCGGTGATCTTGAAGGTCTCTTCCAACCTGGTTTATTCTATGTAACCCAGCACTTGGATGTGTTCAATCTCATGCTGTTGGACTCTGCCCATCTCTCCAGCCTGTCAGGGTCTCTCTGCAGAGCCCTCCTACCCTCTGACAGATCAACACCTGCCCCCAGCTCTGCAAACTTACTGATGATGGACTCAATCCCCTCATCCAGATCATTGATAAAGATACTAAAGACCCATCCTGATAGAGGCACAGATATGAGATTGAATTGTGTTGCTCTCAAGTGTTTCTGCATAGTGAGGATTGGAGGTGTGAACAGACTGACATATTCCCTGTTGTGTGATGCTCAAGCAGGATGTGGTGTCTGCTCCAAATGCCAGAGAAGACTTCTTGAGAGCAATTAGCAAGTCTGATTACTAAACTGAGTTCTTCAGAACTTTCCTGATGACCCTAATCAGGAGAAAACAGGCAACTAACTACTGATGTTTTAATCTGACAATTTTGTATTACATCTGTATCTGAAGGTCTAGAACAGAAATATTTGAACTCCAGACACTGAGCACATGCTTTCATCTGAATTTCACAAAACCTTTCATTTAGTTTCTACTTTCTTGGAGCAAGTTAAGTGCCACAGAAGCAAAAAAACCCAACCAAACAACCAACCAACACATTTGGTTTCACCGCAGATCACAGTCATCATATAGCTGAAATTAGAGATTAGGTAGTGTACTTCCTTACTGTCTTCAGAACTCTTGAGAGAGTATGAAGAACTCTCAGAAGCTTGATTATTTTTGTGGCTTGTGTGAACTTCAAGAGGATGGCTTCTAAATCCTGCAGTAGTGTATTTCAGTGCTCTATAAGCATAAAGTTAAAGCCATAGCTGAGGGAGAATCCCCTCAGTCTTGCTGGCTGGCCAAAACAATTTCCATGGCAAACGCTTCAGGCAGGATGAATAATTCTCAGGATAGCATAAAGCTAAGGTAACAAATTCTTCTCCTTGCCCTCAGGGCTGACCAGTTGAACAACATGCTTTGACTTTTTGCCCTGTTAGGGCTGTTAAAAGGGACAGCTTCCTCCTAAAGTATGTCAAGTGTTTAGAAATTATACTGCTAAATATTCAGCCTCCATAAAAGACAAGATTAGGCGCCATTAAAAACTGTCAGCATGTAAATTGAGGGGCAGGATGCTGTGTCCTGTGCTGCTTGCTGCTGTGCAGGTGTAACTAGGAAGCTTCTGTATTTGGCTGTAGTAGGTGCTAGTGGCAAATGGCTGACTCCTTCTGTGAAGGGAGCAAGGCAATCTTTGCTCTGCTGCTTGTATTGCAGCAAGATGTTTTGCTTAACTGTCTTTGCAGCTTGTTCCCCATGATATACCAAAGCTTTTACATTTATCAGGTTGATGTAGATACTTAGTCTTTTCTGGCATCTCCTGGCACATTCTCTGTGAGAGGAAGAACGTTTTTCACATTATGAGGGAAGAAAACAAGGCAGATGTCCAACCCATCAGAGCTGACTTAGGTGGAAATGAGTTGCCTGAACACCAGAAGGGATGACTGTAGGGCTTTGAATTAACTCTGTCTATGGACCAAAGGCACTCAACTTCCCACATCCAGCATTGTTACTGTTACTGAATCACGTTTTGGATTTAAAGTCTTAACATTCAGCAGAAAACTAAAATGAGTTTGTTTTTATTCAGCCTTAATTCCTACAGTGCCCAATTTAAACAGGTTGCACAGCAGAATGTTTTAAATGGATTTCATCCAAGTTGGTTTAAATTGTTTAAAATGGCTGTTTCTGTTCAGTCCACGAACATGTGTGCATATCCATAAGCACACTGGTAGAAATCAAATGAACCCAAATTGGCATAAACTCAACTGAGTTTTCTTTGATTTTTTTTTTATGGTTTGGCTTAACAGACTGTGCCTGTCAGTGTTGGTAAGCCAGACTGCACACAGAGGCTGTTCAGACACCTCGGAGTTTATTCTGTGTGTGACTCTGTAGTGGACATTGTTGTACAGGATTGTGCTTTCTGATGCATCATCAGTTTGCAAACAGATGAGGTGATGTGTATGCTAGCAAACTATGTATACAAGCCAGTTGACAATGAGTTCACAATGTTACCAACTTCACAGCTCAGTAAAATGAAATTTTGGTAAAAGTAATTTATATACAGGCATCAGGAGCATGTTAAGTTAGATTAATAACATCTTTTCCTGCTTTCAGACCCTATTGTTTATTCCCTTTCTTTTTGTAAAGGTGAGTTAGGTATGTGTGAAATGGACGATTTATTTATGGACTGTTTATTCAGGTTCCCGCGATGGTTCAATGGGCCTTTGGGAAATCACAGAGGATGTGTTGTCCAAAAGTGATGCCAGGCATAATCTCTCTCAAGTTCCTGTCTATGCCCACATAACACACAGGGCTTTGAAGGATATCCCCAAGGAGAACACCAATCCTGACAACTGCAAAGTCCGAGCACTGGCTTTCAACAATAAGAACAAGGTCAGTAAGATAAGGAAGACAGGTGAGAATTCCTGAGACAGTTCATCTGTAGTAAGGGGGGAAATCTACAAAATGCCAGGGAAGCAAGCTCTTTTTTTTTTTCTTTTTTTTTTTTCCCCTGATCCTTTTGCATCCTTTTCATGAGTTGGTAGTCTTCATCTGCTAATGTCTGCTTCTGTCTAAAGGGAATGCAGTCCTGTAGGGGGGTGAAACTGTATTTTCTTGAGAATGTTTACTAGAAGCAGACAAAGCACCAAAATACCTCTTGAAGCTTGAATCCCTCCTTGAGTGCTCTTGCTCCTTTCACTCCCTTTTCAGGAAGGCCAGCGAACATTCAGGCAGTTCCTGTTTTTATGACTGAGTTGCTCAGCAAATGAGTTAGCTGACTCAGGGCAGGCACCGGTGCTTAAATGGTGGGTTTTCTGTCGGCTTTTCACAAACAGTAAATGTTAACCTCCCCCATGCTGATCTCTCCTTATTACTAGTAGAAGTAACAATTCATCCTACCTGTTGGTTGTTTTGTTTTGTCTGCTCTTGAAGTACAGAGGTCTGAAGCAAAGTTGGGTGTGCTCTCAGAAGCACTGTGCTCCTGTGGGCTTTATAATTCACTGTAGCTGTTAATTACTTCTCTGTTGCAAAGACTTAATAGGGCTTTTCCAGTAGAGTAATGGCTGGAAGAAAATGTTTGCACCAGGATCAGAATTGGTGTGGGAACTGCTGAAGAGAATTTTAAACCCTAGCTTGTACTGTCTAACCATTATTTGACTGTCTAATAAGCTATTTTGGTGGTTTGCTGTTGTGGTATTTTTCTTCCTACCTGGCATCTTTGTGCTGTATCACATTCTATCAAGGTCAGTATACAGTGAAAATCTGTCTTGATAAGTATGTACAGGATTATGGATGAGTTCAGTACAGAGTATGCAGCCTTTCTCTTAGAGTTTGTAAGGACATCTATAATACAGAAACTAACTGTTTTGTTATTTTTAATAGGAGCTGGGAGCTGTGTCCCTGGATGGGTATTTTCATCTCTGGAAAGCGGAGCACACACTATCAAAGGTCCTTTTCTGTTTGTTGCTGTAAAATGTCAAACATGCCTAGCAGTTCAAGTTGTTCACTATTCTTCCTCTCTTTTTAAATTACTGGAATAAAGAGCAGTAGTGTTTGTATAACACTGACAAGCTTTATGGAAAGTGACATGCCCTAAAAATTAGAAGCTGGGGAGAGAAACCTTCCACTTACCTTATTTTAGAGGGTGAGAGTTACTCATTCTGCCATTTCTGGGTGAGCTGAAGTGAACCATTGTACAGGGTGAGGTGGGTACTTGATTAGCAAAGTTTGTGAAGAAAGTTTCACTTCTTTAAGTATAAAGCAGATCAAATCCAGGTGCATCTATGCTACTGTATGAGGTAAGCTGTATAGCTGATATCTTTGATCTGTTTACAGTTGCTGAAGAAATAACAGTAGCTTAGATTTAAAATAATTTGCCAAAATACCTGTTGTTCTTTGTATAATATTTGACTTCAGCCTTTGTAAGTCTCAGTTTGGTTCAGATAAGACAGCCCATCTCCTTAAGTTGTTTTGGTGGGGTTTTTTTGCTGGGTTAGGTTGTTGCTTTTCTTTTAAAGTTCTGCTTTTGTGGTGAACTTTTATTAGCTCCACTTTGTTTGTGTGGGTTTTTTTTTTTCACTGCAATTTCCTTGAACAGACCTTACAGAATTGTTATATTAATATCCTGATATTTTCTAATTAGTTGATTTTTATTTCCTCTGTTTCCAGTTGCTTTCCACAAAGTTGCCATACTGCAGGGAGAACGTGTGTTTGGCTTATGGTCAGGAGTGGTCAGTGTATGCAGTGGGATCACAGGCACATGTCTCCTTTCTGGATCCCAGGCAGCCTTCTCACAGTGTTAAATCCGTCTGTTCCAAAGAACGAGGCAGTGGTAAGAAACTTGTCAAAGGGTACTGCATTTGGTGTGCTTGCAGAAGTAGCTGTTAAGACTGCAGTAAGAGAGCTTCTAATAAACAGGAAGGTTATTTCACTGTGATAGACAAAATCATTAATAGTATATGAAGGTTTGCTTTTATGACAGTATTCTGTGTACAGCCCACAAACCAAATGTAAAAGCAACTCTGGAATCTAATGATAGAAAACATTAATGCTTTCATGATCAGCTAAATTATACACCATCCAAGTACTGAACTTCTAAAAGTGTGTGTTTGGCTGTATCTTACTCTGTTTTACTTCAACTGAAAGTAAATCCAGTCTTTGTACAGCTATTAATACTGTCTATTCCTGCATTCTTCTCGGAGAGTGAAGGAAAAAAGCATGTTGTCTGCTGTGTGCTACCGTACTGGGTATCTGTGCTGTGAATGTATGCTTGCTTTGTAATTTTAAAGCTGTGAGAGAGACTTATTGTATATTTATTCACTTTAAATACACAAAGGCTTGCCCTTCAAAACAAAGCCCAAACAAAAACTTTTGCAGATTTAAGTGCTGCATTGTTTTTCTGGTGTTGGTGCAATATGTTCATTTGAACCTTTTGTCAGGGCCAAGTCTGAGGGCTTGCAGTGTGCATGGACCTACAGGCTTCTTGCCATACCCTTTATTGTGAATCATGAGAAGCACTGTGCTGTGATGCATGTTTGAAGTATGTTAAGCCCAGGCTAATAAATTGCAGTCCTTACTTAGCTTGGCACTCTAAGCATCCATCTCTTCACTGGTTGACTTACCAAACGAGAATGACTGTGGGTAAGGGTTAGGGAAGTTGTACTCAGGTGGTTACTGGAGTTTGCATGGTGCTGTCCAGTTAAATGTCAGAGTCCACTTTATATACGTGAGAAAAGGTGTTTACCTAGCTTGGGTTGACACCTGAATGTCTGTAATGGGTTAACACACCCCTGCATAACCTGCCTGCTTCCTCAAAGCAGAAGTGAGGGAAAAGTAGCACAAAAGACTCAGGATTGAGATAAAGAGGTAAGAGCTTAATATATTATAAGATATTACAATCAGAATGCATAATTACCTTAGCTTAGCCTGCTTGCAGAAAAAATTGCAGTTAAGTGCAAGAAAGGAAAAAACCAGCATAAACCAGAACCAAAAGAAGCATGCTACCCAACTCCTACCCATCCTGCCACCATGCCTGGAGAAGATCCAACACCTAAACACCACAGGAGGTTCAACTCAACCCATGACATCTTACCAGCAACAGCTTTTGCCCTGACCTGTTGTCAGTGAGGGCTCTGATATCCTGATGCTGTCACCTTTCAGTATCATAGGGAAGAAATATCAAGACACTGGATCACCCATCCAGTTGGCAGCCAGTTACTAGTGGTGTCCCTCAGGGATCAGTGCTAGGCCTGATCCTTTTCAATACCTTCATTGATGATCTGGATGAGGGGATTGAGTCCATCATCAGTAAATTTGCAGATGACACCAAGTTAGGAGCGGGTGTCGATATGTTGGAGGGTAGGAGGGCCCTGCAGAGCAACCTTGACAGGCTGGATGGGTGGGCAGAGGCCTATGGGATGAGATTTAATAAGGCTAAGTGCAGGGTTCTTTACTTTGGCCACAACAACCCCAAGCAGTGCTATAGGCTGGGGACAGAGTGGCTAGAGAGCAGCCGGGCAGAAAGGGACTTGGGGGTGCTGGTTGATAGTAGGCTGAACATGAGCCAGCAGTGTGCCCAGGTGGCCAGGAAGGCCAATGGCATCCTGGCCTGTATCAGGAGTACTGTGGACAGCAGGAGAAGGGAGGTTATTCTTCCTCTGTGCTTAGCACTGGTCAGGCCACACCTTGAGTCCTATGTCCAGTTCTGGGCCCCTCAGTTCAAGAGAGATGTTGAGTTGCTGGAACATGTCCAGGGAAGGGCAATAAAGCTGGTGAGGGGTTTGGAGCACAAGCCCTATGAGGAGAAGCTGAGGGAGCTGGGGTTGCTTAGCCTGGAGAAGAGGAGCCTCAGGGGAGACCTTATTGCTGTCTACAACTACCTGAAGGAGGGTTGTAGACAGGTGGGGGGTTGGGCAACCAGCACAAGAACAAGAGGACACAGTCTCAAGCTGTGCCGGGGCAGTTCTGGCTGGATGTTAGGAGGAAGTTCTACACAGAGAGAGTGATTGCCCATTGGAATGGGCTGCCCGGGGAGGTGGTGGAGTTGCTGTCCCTGGAGATCTTCAAGAAAAGACTGGATGATGCCATGGTCTGGTTGATTGGATAGGGCTGGGTGATAGGTTGGACTGCATGATCTTGGAGGTCTCCTCCAGCCTGGTTGATTCTGTGCTGTGAGAGCAATCACCTGAAATCTAACAAAGAGAGCAAAGACTAATTTCTGATGATTCCTCATGTAAATGACATATTAATGGAGACATGAAAAAATCTGCCAGGCAGAAAGATGCACCCAGAGCAAGGCAGATGAGGCAAGGGGCTGGAAGAAGCAGGATATCAAGGATATTTTAAAGAAATTCTTGCCTTCAGATTAAAAAAAAATAATAATAACCCTGCCTAGTGGTGGTTAAAAGCTTCTGCCTTGGGTACACGATCATCCCTGCAACAGGGGGATGATCACACTGTGTAGGTAGTATCTCTGGGACATCTCCAGTTCATGTCTGGAGAAAGCCTTTGTTCAATGTTGTTTTCTGTTCTGCATAGTAGGTGGCTTCTTGTTTTTTATTTTGGCATGGTGCTGAAGGCACTTAATGGTAATTCACAAGATATCCAGTGTTTCAGTTTTGGCCTCATCACATTGGGACTTGGAACAGTGACTCAAGAAAGCAGGCTCTTCACTGATTTGTGGAATAAAATTGATGTTTAAGTGCTTTGAAGTGTTAACCTGAATGTGCTTTCACCTTTCAAATGCACCTGCTGAATGTATTAAGTCCACCTGAACTTCACTAGTCTTGTATACCATAGCAGGTCAGAAAAGAAGGTTGTTTCTTATTAAGGCTGGAATTAAGGCTTGTTTTTACTCAGTGTAACTCTGCTCTACATGAGAAGATACATAATGCTTGCAGCACGGGGGCATGTAGGCCCCTGTGCAGTGTGGAGACTCTGCTCTTTTTGTAGGACTGCATCTTCATTTCACAGAGTGGTAGGGGTTGGAAGGCACTACTGGAGATCATCTTGTCCCACCCCCCTGCCAAAGCAGAATCACCTAGGGCAGGTTGTACAGGAACACATCCAGGCGAGTTTTGGAAGTCTCTGGAGAAGGAGACTTCACAACCTCTCTGGGCAACTGTTCCAGAGATCTGTAACTCTTACAGTAAAGAAGTTTTTCCTCATGTTGAGGTAGATCTTCCTGTGTTCCAGCTTCTCCCCATTGCCCCTCATCCTATCACCTTGGCACCAGAGAAAAGAGTCTGTCCGCTTCTTATTGACACCCACCCTTGATGTATGTACGAACATTGATCAGATCCCCTCCTAGCCTTCTCTTCTCCAAGATGAAGAGCCCCAGGTCCTAATCATCCAGGTCTACAGGTGGTGGTGTCAGATCTTACATGGTCCAGGTCCAGAGGTCACAGTGCTGGTTATGTCTGGAGCCTTGCTGTGATCAGTTCTAGGCACAGGTTGTGCTTTTAGTTTGCCAGGGATGATTAATCTTGGTGCTTCAGCCTCTTGGGAGTCAATTCGAAGTGCTCTTCTTCAAAGCCTGTTCTATACAGCTTCATATTAGTGAGAACATCACAGATTCCTTCCTTTTTTTTTTTAATTAGAGAAACATCCACAGTTGTTTTGCATTTTACATATTTTTATTAATTCAATTGAAGGTATATGCCATGTGCTTTCATAATCCATCACCTGTTTCTGTTAAGTGCTCTGCTGGGATCAAGAGAGCCTGTGGAGCAAAAATAAGAGGTACATCTTGTACATTTCTCCTGTTGTCTGAGTGACTGCCCTTGCTAACTGCAGAGTGCTTAAACTTTTATGTTTAAGGACCTTACAAGGTATGAAGAAGAAGGAGAGGTCTCCCAAGTCACTTGGATGCATTTGTTCTCTTAATTCAGTGGAGATTCATGTATGAATCTGGAAATCTAATTCAATACATGTGAGACTTGCATAGTGGTTTCCCACCTACTAAGCTTGCAGCCAAGATTTCACCTCACATCTGCAGCGCGACACCATGGCCTTGCCTCTTTTAAGTGTATGTCACAGATGCTGGTGGCTGTGGGTGTAACATCAGGGTGCAGAGGTGGAAGGATGAACATGTTTCTGGTTAGGGCTGCATACAAAGATGAAGGGGAAGCTCCTTGGCTGCATCCACATCTCCTGGGATGTCTGGTGTCGTGTGTACCGCTAAGTGTATTGCAGTATGTTGTAAGAGTTCTGTGATATTCAGTCCCTCTTGGTATGGTGACAACAGTTGGCACGTGGACGTGGTTGGCACAGCTCACTCTTTTCCCCTCCTGTGTGAATGCTTCTTTAGGCTGTAATTCTGTGATACTTCAAAGAGGGCTTAAGAAGCCCTAGGGTTTGCAACCTGCTGTGATGTTGTGCAGGAGGGAAGAACAGAGATATGGTGGGATTTCCTCCACGTAGGAGAGTTGCTTGGGGCAGAACTCAGGACACTTTGCAAATTCCTGCATACAGACTCCTCACAAGACTATTTCCAAGGGATCCTTGCTTAGCTAAAACTTTAGATTTTGTGGAAGTAGAACATGGTTTTTATACTCAATCTAGTGACATAATTAAATGGCTAGAGTGTTTTGGGCTGGAAACTTGCTGCAACTTCCCAGGAGCTGGTGGATCTCAGTGTTGCTTGGGTTGGAGGATTCCTGGTCTGCTTTCTTTTCTGGGTGATATGCTGAAAGTCCTAGCTACAAAGAGTAGAGTCTTGTATGAGAGTATTTGGGTGGAGGTAGCTTGACAATTAAGAGCCTGAATTGACTGAGCAGCAAAGTGAGTACTGACTGTTACAGTTACACATGCTTACAGCTAGCCTGTTTGTCTGCAAAATACAGCTGGGGCAGTACTTTTTCTATCTGGTAGCTAGATATACATTGTGAGCTTGTGGAAGAAACCAATGCGATGTTCTTTTTCCTCTGCTGCCACGTACTCACTTATGGCATGTTCGCTTAGATGCTTGTGTCATACAGAACAAAGCCACCCTTGATCCTAAATGTCTTATGAGCTTTGCTTATCTGTCAGAGCTGGGACCTGTTGAGAATGAAGCTTCTTTCTACGCACCATCAGTGTAGCTGATGGCCTCAGAAGAGAAGGGAAGTAGCATGTGTAGTACATGTAATTGAAGCCACTGTTTCAGTAGTATCAAAGGGATTTGTCTGCATTGCTCCACAGTAGTGGGGAAGCTTATGTGTTGTGGTGAATACTACTAGGGAGTTCCTTTTGAAGAAAATACTAGACAGCAAGCAGCAGCTTCTATCTTCCTTACTGCATTGTATGTCCCTTTTCTGACAGGTATTCGATCAGTGAGCTTCTATGAGCACATCATCACAGTGGGAACAGGGCAAGGTTCCTTATTGTTTTATGACATCAGAGCCCAGAGGTTCCTGGATGAAAAGCCCCCACATGCCTGCTATGAACAGAATGAGGAATTGGGAGGAAGTGAAATTCTGAAGTTGACTACTGGGAAAGGCTGGCTGGTGAGTAGCTTGAAGCTGGAGGAGACCCTTTACAGAGGAGTGTCATATGGCTCAAGAACCAGTTCCTTTTACAGTGAAGGGAGCTGTTGTATGAAATGTGTCCCAGCAAAACAATGATCATGTAAGCAGTAACTGTGAGCATGAAGATCAAGAAATGCTGCAGAACTGCTTTCTGCAAAAAGTTTATGAAAGGGTGTTGGAAGTGTTTTCTTGAGTCTAAGGTACACTGACCACTGTTCACATCACTGATTCATTAATTAACTAGATTTTAATACTTCCTATTTTTCATGTAATCTAACCTTTAGTTTTCAGAATCTCAAACACAAAATACATTGTCTTCCTGTACAAATGTACTACCCTAACGTGGTACTCTTAAGGGAGATTTAGTTGTGTGCAGTTTCAGAAACTGGTTTTCCAAGGTAACACCATGGCAGGAGCTTGTGTTCATTTTCCTGTATGTTGTTATTGTCAAGCAGTTAGTAGCTTTGTCTAACTTCTCTCCGTTATCTTCTGTATGGTGGTGATTAACTTGAGAGACTGATGAAACTTGATGTCTTCCCTACCTTTCACCTTCCCTTATCCAATGTTTGGCCCAAATGTCCTTAGAAAAAGCTTCAGGACAACACTAGTATCATCGTGTTGATCTGCCTGAATCTGCAGGCATTATTAACAGAAAAGATCCCTTTCTAGGCCCTGGAAGCTACCTTTTGCTTTTGTGAAACAAGGTTTGGGGTTTGTTTGGTAACAATAACAATTTAAACTTTTCCTTTAACAGAATCATGATGAAACCTGGAGGAATTATTTTTCTGACATAAATTTCTTCCCAAATGCTGTTTACACCCACTGCTACGACTCGTCTGGAACGAAACTCTTTGTGGCAGGAGGCCCTCTTCCATCAGGACTTCATGGGAATTATGCTGGTCTCTGGAGCTAATAACTCTTTATAAATGCTGATCTTTACACAGATTTCCACTTTTCTTTTCCTTTTGTAACAACAAAATTGTGTGATGCTATTGATTTCTGATTTAAATGCAAGTTATTTTTTGGCACAGTTCTCTGTTGGTCTCCAACAGTTTTGTACATCTTTTTGAACCAGTTTTTTGCTTTAGCCTTCTTGATCCTTTATATGAAGGGTTTTTGAAATCCCTTTTTACTGTATTTACTCCAAATGACTCTTCCCCCACATTTAGGCTATCATGGCCATAAGCCCCCTGCCCTACTTTGCTGTGAGGTAGGATTCCTTTCTTATAGAGTGGTTGCTTCTGGGCTTTCTGTGAAAGTCTAGGGGCTGCGTGTGTGCAGGTACTTTGTGTCAGTTACATTACCTGGAGTGAGAACTACTTGTAAGTAAAAGATATTATAAATATTTATAAGAGATAAGCTACTACATTGTCTGCAGAGCCTGGCCCTGGCCTGGGTTGATCTTATTTTTTAAAAGTACAAGTCTAACGACACTGTTTATACATAGAGGATTATGGTAACTTAAAGCTGTACTCATTAGAGCCTAGGGCCACACTCCCCGGGGATATTGCCCACCAAGCCAAACTGCAGAAGTTCTCAAAAGTGCATTTGTATTTGAATTGCAGTTTTCAGCAGTGCCAGGAGCAAAATGCTTTTCCATCTCTGCCGGTTCCAGGTATCAGCTTCCACAACTGGAGTTTGTGCAAACTTGTTTGGCAGCGTGGCTATTGCAGGGTGAAATTGCACTGAGGGCCTGCAGAAGTTCTGGGAGGAAATGGGGGGAAGAGACATAAGTGTTCATTGTTACTCAAAATGAGCTAAATCTACCCAAAACCTAGCCAAGGTTCCTGAGTATGCTGCTGTGGTAGCTCATGGGTTCTTCATAAACTGCCTAAACCCCAGGATCCTTTTTGCCCCAAGGTGTTGGTGATCTCCTCTAAAAAGCCAGTGGAATAAATAAATTTTTACTGCAAACTTAAAAGAGTACATCATGGACTTTAACACAAGCTAGAAGCTTTCCATGTAGCAAGATCAATTGCTTTTAGTTCATGTTGCACTAGCATCTGCTGTTGCCCTGCTTGCTGTATGAAAGCCTTAGTCTTTCCCCAAATCCCCTGCTGCCTTCTGCATTCAAACTCCCTCAAATATTATGTGGGACTGGGTGAGGACAAAGTGTGATGCTCTTCCAGTCCCACTAAAAAGCATGTGCATTACAGGGTGATGGTCTTACCTAACACTCAGCTAAAATGCAAGACACCAGGGTGTTCTTCCCAGTCTTCTGACAGGTACCAAACTCCTACCTTGTTGCTTATGTCTCTGTCCCCTGCTGGGTTGAATGCCTTTCACTGACCTGGTCACTGGTGGAGTAGAGTGTGCCTGTACCTCACTGCTTAAGTACCACATGAGTAGCTGGTTGAAGCTGGGAAGACAAAGCTGAGACATATTCTGGTCTCCAGTCTCTCCTGGAGATCACAGCTACCACTGCAGAGTAGCTCTGTTCTCTTACACAGTTCTTGCAAGACTGCCTTGAGCTAGTCTGCATGTGCTCTTGTGGTCCCATTTGTCTTTGTGTTTAATCTCTTCATCAGTAATGCAAGCAGTGAGCATCAGGCTTAATTTCCAGCTGGTTGTGGTGATGTGGATGGAAGTCCTGTGAGGAATGCCGTTCCTTCCCATCCAGTGGAAATTCTGGCAAAAGAGGAGGTCTCCCAGATGTGCATCTGTCCCAGAAGTATAGTGCTTCACAAACAGATCTTGTGACATTTTGCAACTGTACTTCCCCCTTGGGTTGGGTTCTTAAACCAAGTCAGTTCGCAGTGCTGCTTGAGTGGCTGTTGAGGCTTTTCTCTGAAAAAGGGGGGAATTGCAAACCATGGAGTAGTGAAGGCGATCTCAAAATTTATTTAGAGTTGTTCAGTGTTTTTTAAAGATGTTGTAATGGTGCCTGTGTTGTTCTGTGGTGGCAACATACTGCTTTGGTTGTTTTAGGGACTTTGAAAAGTGGAAGTATACGGGGGAAAAAAAGTCTTAGTGAAGTATGGCAGGATGTCTATTTCTAGGATTAGTCCTCCAGCGACTGTGTAAGATCACATTGTCATAGGGGATATGTTCTGCTTAGCCTTTTTAATTTGGGCATGGTTTGAGGTGCTGCTTTTTTTTGTTTGTTTTGCTTTTGAAGAAACTGTAGACACTTGAGTCTACTTCAGTGTCTGCCAGTTCTGCTGACATGGCAGTTACTACTTAGGTACTTAGTGTCACCAGTGCCAAAGGAAAACTTCTGGTCTGGAAATCCTAGCCCTGATGCTAATCTTTTAACAAGCATATTTCAGGTCTGGACAAGGGGGGTAAAAAGGTATTTGTATGGACTGAGCTTTTTGCAGAGTCTGTAGGTTACTGCAGAGGCACTCCTGGAAAGTGTCACTCTCTGCTGACTCTTACCTCCATGAGGATTTCAGGTGTGGTCCTCAAGCCTGGTGGTGTGAGTGCCCTTTTCCCCCTGTGGTTTTGGTTGGTGTTTTAGTTTGTTTGTGGCAGTGGTGTTGGTTGTTGGCTTGGGTTTTTTTCCCCCAAGGTTTTTTTTTGTTGGTTTTGGTTTGATTTTGTTGTTGTTGTTGTGTGCTTGGTTTCTTTTTCTGTATCAGAAGCTTTGGACAGTTTTCAGAAGAATCTGGACAGTGACATATTAAGTTTCAGTGGTTGTTGCTGTGCCACTTTTGGTCTAGTCAGAGTTAGAAATTGAGGCAAAGAAAAGTGATGTTATTCCAACTCTCCAAAGATAAGTAATAGAAGAAATAGGAGATTTGATTTTGCTGCCCTGTTGGGCTAGGTATCAGAATTGAAATCCAGGATCGTGGTGAGAAATGCAGGAGTTTCCCATTGAAGTGCAGGAATGACTGCAGCAGGGGATCTCCAGGCTCTGCATGGAGGTGAGTTGGGTGCCCCCCATCGTTCACATGATGTGGACATTGATGGAGTTTGATCTGGTGACTGCACTTCAGTAGATTCTTGAATGGCTTACTGCTCTGCTGAGACCTAGTTGCGTGCACATTTTCAGGCTGTCTTTTCTGATGTCCTAACAATTTCTCTCCCTTGCTCCTTCCTGACTTCCAGAATGGTCTGTTTGGGGTAGCTACCTCCACCCCAAACCATCCCAGCCTTTACTGTAGCAATATTGTACTTGCAGAGGTGACATCTGTCAAGCAGATAGGGGTTTGCTGGCATTTTGTCAAGCCATGCTTGAGTTTGCTTTGCTTCAAACCCCCAGACCTTTGGGGCTGGCTCAGACACTAGAACTGGGCAGTTGTCCTTGTACATGTTTGACTGATGGGATTACAGAGTAACATTCTGTTCCTGGAGGACAGGAACAGGCTCTGGTTTATCTCGCCTCAGGTACTTGAAGGAGAGAAAGAACTTTAACCATAAAAGACCTTCAGATTTTTCTTCATGCTGCTGACTTCTCAGTCATATGGGATCTTTAGTGCTGCTGGAGGGTGTAGGAAGGAGTTCATGTTACCTCTCAGCCCTTTTCAGTTGACAACCATGTTAATTTGGGTATCTCTGGGTATTATGTTTTCAGTATTCATATTGACAGGTAATTAAACTAGTGACTTAATTATGGGCTTGGTGCGTTTGATAATACCCAGCTTCTAAGTACTGGGTAGCAATCCCTCACTAACAATTAGGTGTTACATGATGGACACTTCTAAAGATGCAGAAGCTACTTTGCCATGTTGGCTTGAGCATAGCAAGGAGTGTATTGCTCACCTTCTTCACCAAGCACCTTATTCCTGGGCATTCCTGCAGCTTTCTCCCTTGTGCAGTCAAGTCAGGTCAGCCATGGAGAATTGCTAGTGCTTTCTCCTCAGGTGCTTTCTGGGATTATGGTAAAAAAATGAGCCCATTTGTCTGATTCCCTCATCAGTGCTGCTGGTGTTATTCCAAGGTGAGTAAATTACCAAAGAATACTTAATGGTTGTTTGTTTTCAGTCTCAGTTGTTCATTTTCCACATAAAGGCATTTTTAAGATTAATTGCAGGAGTGCCCAGCGATCTTACCAGACTTGGTCTGTCCACAAAGGTTACATTGACAATGTGGGTGACTTGTGACTCCTTTAATGTGGGGGACTTCTGAACTTCATAATGGGGATATATTTGCTGCCTTCTTTTCAAGTCTTTGACGTATTTTTGTATCTTAAGGTTTAAGACATTTATGCATCAGTTAATCTTCTCCAGAATTTCATCCTCTTCCTTCACCTGAGCATATGTTTTGTAAGTAGCTTGCAGCTGCAGAGTTAACAGATTAAAGTTATGCTCCAGCTACATCTAGTGGTGGTTTGGTGTCTTAATTTCTGCTCCTCCGTTGAGCGGCATTTACTGACCTTGTGACCTAATGTCCCTCACGTGGTGCAGATGTGAAATAAAGTAGGCTTGCCTACACCCTGCATGAGGTCACCTGTTTTGTTTGTATGCAAGAAACAGAACAGGTGGGCTGTCAGTTGCTGCATCTTGGTGACAGAGCAGCATCTTTTGGCAGCCAGTTGGAAGCTCTGAGTATGTGGTGGTCTGATACCCATATTTTCCATACACCATCTTTTCAAAGGTGTCTGTGAGGTTCTTAATTATCTTTTGCTGGAATTGCTTCTATTGACTACTGGGCTGCAGTACAGCTTATTCTTAGGAACACTCTTGCAGAGCTGTGTGTGATGAGGTGGAGATGATCCTCTGCCCAGCCCATTTTGAGCCCTGAACATGTGCTAGCCAGGCACACAGCTGTCTAGCTCAAAAACAATATCCCTGTGTGCACCACCAGCCACCTAACAGCCAGAGCCTATGCTGTGACCTCAAAATGCATTTCTGAGTGGTGCAGTGCCTTCTGTAACTTGTCTCTGAAGCACAGACACCAGGAACTGCAGACAAGGGAGAGTGAAAAGAACAACACAGCAACATCCTTGTCTGAAAGGACATTTGGAGGTTCTTTCCAAAGCAGACCATTCCATGATTCTGTGATTCTCCATACACTCTCCAATGCCTCTGCAAGTGGGCACTTTAGTGTGTGACAAGGATGGGCAAGGGGCCACAAGAAGAAAAGGTTGAAGTTTACCTGTGTTTGATATTGCTCTCAGGACTCCTGAGGAATTAAAAAACATAGAGGGGATACTTGTTCATTGCTCAGGAGTACTTGTGAAAGGGCTGAAACAGAAACATTTTCAGAACAATCAAGCAGATATTCCTGACATTCTTTCTTCTCCATGTTAATTTTCAAGGACTTAAATTAGGAAACATCTTTTTGCTTGTCATGCTGGCTTTCTTTGTCAGAACCATGTGGTACTTGACTAATAAAAATAATGCTCTTGAGAGAAAGGAATCTTCCCAACTAAAAACCAAGTATCATTTTCTAGTATCCTGTTGGGAGAGAGATGGTCTAAAGAAGGACACACAGACCTAAAACAGGGTGGGGAAATGTGGGCTGCCTGACCAATTTTTTTACCTAGGAAAACATTAAGCAGAACACTTGACTCTTGTCACTGGACTGAGATGGAGAGGATGTGTAAAAACCCTTGCAACATAAGAGTGATGTCTCTGTAGTCTTAGATGTTGATTTTCTTTTAATTTATTTATTTTTATCTCAGAACAAAGGTCTAGGAGTCAGTACATTGTTTTCTTAGGGACTGCTTTTCTAGTTTCCCATGCTAAAAAGGGAAAATTCAGGTGCTGAATCTTAAAGCTCATTAAATTTGTACTTTTTGTTTGTCCATTCACATGGTCTTCTTTCCTTGACAAGGCCTCCCACAGTCTCAGGGTATATAAATCACTATGACTCATCCAAATAATACTGAAACAGACCAGCCAGAGGTTAATGTGCCTTCCTCTTCTGGTACCTTGATCTTTGTAAAGTTTTCTCACAACTTTGTCACTGTCCTAAGGCTGGGTACATGCTTTGTCTTTTTCTAAGATGTATGTGTTGAAGTTGCAACAGGTTTGTGCTGTTACTTGTGACTTTCTCCATGTGTTCTTAGGATGAGGTGTAGACATAAATCAGTGCACTGGTTTGTCTTGGGATCAGTCTTACCTGTGACATCTGTCAGTGCTTGCTTGTATGTTAATGTACACACAAATGCCGGGTCTTCCCTGTTGCCTATGGTGCACTTGCATACGATGCTCAGTCTACACAAGGTGTTGTAAAATGTGCAGTGATCACAACTTGTTACCTGTGGGTAGGATGTCCTACTGTGAACTGGTTATCATGTGTTGGGCTTTTTCCAAATACATATAAGATCCAAAGCTTTGAGAGAGAAAAAAAAAAAAAAATCAAATCTTGCTGATACTTTCTGGATTTTCTTCTGAATCCAGAATCTGATGTTTGATAACAATTCTTGCAATTCCACCCATTTAACAGAGCCTTTCTCAGCTTGCTGTTTCTATGGCGAGCTGTCAGAAACAGCACTGGATCCTGAACTACCCTGAAAGCTGTGAAGTGAAATAGGAAGAGCTTTCTTCAGATGTTACAGTGCACGTTGCAGACTGCATGGTAAAACTGTTCAAAATTATTGATGAAGCTTGCAAATGGAACAGTGGGAAATTTACATAGCATGGGAAATAAGTCAGTCTACATAGGGCTCCGTGTTCTGATACCTTAAATATTGTTTCTCTTCTCTTCCCTGCCCTCCAATACCAAGACATTGCACGTTTGGCTTTGTTTTCTGAATTAACAAAGGATATTGTCATTCTTCAACAGCCATCTGACATCTGTCTCTTATG
Source organism: Dryobates pubescens (assembly GCF_014839835.1). Classification (NCBI taxonomy): domain Eukaryota; kingdom Metazoa; phylum Chordata; class Aves; order Piciformes; family Picidae; genus Dryobates; species Dryobates pubescens. The sequence goes on along the minus strand of NC_071657.1, from coordinate 85,670,937 downwards.
CAGATAGCGGAGTATGGTGTCATTGATACAAGATGTCCCTTCCCAGCTGTAAGCTTAATTTGATCATAAGAGCATGGAACACTTCTGAACTCACTGTGGCCTTCACTGGGCATGCATATATCCACAATCAAGTGCAGTACTGCACTCTATTGATCCATAAGGCTCCTTTGTATTTTGAATCAGTACGGTTATTCATCAGTGTACTGACGTTAATACATGGTCAAGGAGCTCTAATGTGTGGGTATTTCCTGTGCTAACTGTATCTATTTTCTGTGTGCTCCAGTGCAGACTTAATCGGGAATTCTGTGTTTCTTACTCACTGAGTTTCTTCAGATTCAGCTAGGTCTTGTTTTTATCACAGACACTTCAGAGTAGAATACATGAGTTCAATTTTGTTTTCTAATCTTTAGCATCTTCCTTTTATATTTCTTCCTAGGTTACCTTTTAACAATCAGATCAAAGCTGCTTGCCTAGTCTGAAAAATACTGGGTCATAATATAAAGAAAACCTGTAGCCCACAGTAGAAAAAGCAATCTGTGCTTTTACCAGAAAACTTCTGTAGCTGAGTGGCTGCCTTGGATGTGGAGACTCCACTCCTGTGCATTCCATAGAAGCTGATCAGTGGTGGATTAGCCAACCATAGAACTGGCTTTTTTTGGCTGTTACTCAATGTCATAACTAAAGGTTTTATGAAGGCAAGGCCAGGAGGGTATATCACTGACTTTTTGCTTAGTATCATAGTATCAGTCAGGGTTGGAAGGGACCACAAGGATCATCTAGTTCCAGCCCCCCTGCCATGGGCAGGGACACCCCACCCTAGGTCAGGCTGGCCCGGTCTTAAACAGCTCCAGGGATGGCACCCCAACCACCTCCCTGGACAACCTTTTCCAGGGCTTCACCACTCTCATGGTGAAGAACTTCCTCCTCACATCCAGCCTGAATCTCCCCACCTCCAGCTTCATTCCATTCCCCCTAATCCTGTTACTGCCTGACATCCTGAGAAGTCCCTCCCCAGCCTTCTTGTAGGCCCCCTTCAGAAGGCCACAATCGGGTCACCTCGGAGCCTTCTCCAGACTGAATCCCATATAAATCCCAGACTGAATCCCATATAAAGGCCTTCTTCACAGATTTTTTTTTTCCATCTTTGGTGGAATATTTAGAAGAACTGTTCTAGTAGGGGTGTGATCTGAACTCTTAACCTGGCGTTCGAAAGGCAAGACTTAATATAATGAGCCATGGCCAGCAGTAACATCTGCTACAGTCAGAGCTGAGTTGGTAATGGAGCATTTGAATAGTAGAAACCTTGTGCTTATGCAACTACAGATGAGTTGTTCCCAGAGCTTGCAAAATTACTGGTCTCTTCAGATGAGATGTGAAGATGGCATGGAGGAGAACCACTTTCCTCATTGGTCACTTGCTCTCATCCTCCTTGCTCAAGGTTACCAATGTATTTGCCTTTGTTTTCACGACTGAGTGAAGAGTGTCAGCTGCCACCAGCCACCTCCCTGTGCTTCCTGCCCGGATGATGGCATGAAATGGCCTTGTCTGCAGCTCCTTCCACCTGGCTGGTTGTTGGCAACACATGAGTGTAATGAGCCAGCTGAAATTTACAGCCTCAGTTGGCTGCTCTGAACTTCACATTGCAGGTGTGATAGTGGGACCATAATGAAAAGATCTGGCTAGCTTATGTCTAACAAGCTCTGTCACTGTTGTTCAGAATGCTGTCCCTTTGTTCTTAGGTGCTCTCCCCAGCCTCACTCCTGTCTTGCCAGCCTCTGCCCCTCGGGACTTGAGCAAGTTCCCTGTCCTCTCATATTCAGGTAGCAGCTTTGCAAACCTTGAGGGCACCTGTTAGAGCCCTACTCTAGTCTGAGGTTTCTGGGCTCATTTAGGCAGTACATTGCTGAATTGGGGCCTTGCTCACAGTCTCCCTGCTCCTTTGCCTCAGCCTTGCATATCTCCCTGGACTGGTATTCCTCATTCAGTGTGAAGGACTGCTCCAAATTCAGTCCTGTTCTGTAAGGGAGTTGCTGCCTGTACTGATGGCTATTTGAATTTGGTGGCCTTTGTTTATCTTTCTATTCTGGGGCTCACTGCACGTGCATAAAATCATACATTCTTAACTCTCTTGAACATGGTAGAGAGGCTCACCCTGTTGGGGCATCAGAATTATTTGCCTGCTTCCATGGTGCACATTAAAAAGGAGCTCTTGCACAAGTTTTAGGGAGGAAAAGCAGTTGCACACATAGAAGTGAGAAGGTATCTCTGGGTAGGTTTAAGAAGTGAGTTTTGGAATTTTTTTAAAGAGTAGTAACTGAGTGTTTTGGTTTCTTTTTAAAAAACGCTTTAACAGGAAGTCTGTGTTCTAATTCATGGAAAGTTGCAATGTAAACTGGGGGTTTCTGTTCACCAATGCAAAATGTGCCTCTCAACTATAATGCAAAAGTCAGTCTCTGTCTCTGTGCAACTGAAGTTTAACTGAAGGCTGATTGATTTTTTTGCTCTTGTGTGTATTCTTCCACACAGCAGTCCTTGCTGGTCTTTCCCAAGAACCATACAGCACTGTCCCTACTTAAAAGCAAAATGGGGATTGCTTTGAGCAGTGGAACCTGCTGAACTCGGTTTGAGAAGCACAGCAGAGAAGAGTCCAGGTTCCGTGTGTTCTCAGTACAACTTTGAACCAGTGCAGCTGCTCTCTCAGATCAGCACCACTTCCTTACCTTTCTCTCCATTCAGATGGGAATTCTGAAGCAAACCCAGCAATACGTGATCCAGTTGACATGCTTGCATGGTGGGGTTTTTTAATTTGAGGATTGGGAGTTCTGTTGAGGAACAATTCAGTGTGGGTGTGATAGCTTGGATCTTGGATTACAGTTCCTCTGACAGCTTGCTAAATGCAATCAGGTACTCTGGACTCTCCCGAAGAAGCCTGCAGTAGGAGAGCTGTGAAGGTGTAAGCTGGAACTGATCATTTTAGGTCATCTGTCTGTCACTTGACTACATGGACAATGTAACAATGATTTTTACAGATCAGATCAGTCACAAATTTATTTTGTCACTTGGACAAAAATTACTAAAAGCTACATTTCCAGATCAAACAAAGAGCCTAACTGTCCATCTTGCATTAACCGAGTTACTGTGTTCACATGCCAGAAAGATGTTGCTCTTTGAAAAAGCTGTTAGTGCATGTGGCTATGACCCATGCACTTTTTTAGTACCTAGATCTCCACATTCTCACCTGAATATTGTTAACCATGCTGTAGTCTGCCAAATGGATCTTCTACTACTGCCCTGTTATATAGATAATTGTAATTAATTGCAGTTTGTTTTTTCCACTACTTGAAGTTATGTGATCTGAAAACTGGTGAACAAAAAGTATTTGTGGATCTTACTGTGGGTATCTCTAAATAAAATGTATTTGTATAGTGTGCTGACTTGGTTGGTGGTTTCTTTTATTTGCTAATCAGCCTACTCAACCTACTACACTGCTGCAAGTAAATCCAGGGCATTTTGAGAGCATGTGGGCTTGGGTTTCGCTCTGTAACAGTCAGTCTGAATCAAAGTAAGTACAGGGAATTGTTGTTTTCCTTTGATGAGTGAGTAGATTGATATCCCAAGGGCAGGTTCTTAGCTTATTCCTGTTTTCCATGGCATAAATATCAGTCCTGTTGTCTGTACAGCTGCAGTGACACTCCTTGCTTCTGTAAAAAATTTATCTAATGGCAGAGTTGGGACTGTCACACTAATGGAAAAAAAAAAAGAATCTCCCTCCTGTTCACTTGGTACCTCATTTGTCTGAAGGCAAGTTTCTTTTCAACCACCTTTGTCTTCCAACAAGGAAAGACCTCACAGGAAGTGTTGGACAGTACAGAATCTGCTAAGTAGACAGTTATATAACAGCACTAATGATTGCAGGAAGACCTTACTTACCAAACCTGCATCTGTAGCACTTGATCTTTCACACATTCTCACTGCCCAGGAAAATGAAGCTTCTGTCCACCTGTCCTATTTTTCTGCCTCTTCTTTGCTGCCTAGAATTGAGAAGGTTATTTTTTGGAGGAGGAATGGTCTTAGGATATCGAAGCTGTGATGTCAAGGGTTAAAGTTGTGTGTCTAAAATCAGCTCCTGCATCTCCATCTTCACACTTGGCATCACACTGAAGTGCTGGTTTCCGTGGTTTTGTGTGCAAGGTATGGGCAACCATGACTCCAGCTGCACCCTCTCTGCTCCCCAGAGCACAATAGTAGACATTACTGATGCTTGTGGATGTCAAAAGAGAAAAGGAGTCTAACAAGGCATATGAACACTATACTGTCATCCTGCTGAGAACTGAGAGATGGAAAAAAAACCAAAATAAACAAACCAAACAGCCCTGGCCTTGGAGATGTGAAGGAGATAATGATTCAGAAAGGGATCAGGCAATAAAGGTTACTAACTCCCCACCTGTACTGGATGCCCCATCAAGTACATCATTCAGGTGGGACCTCTCACTGACTTGCAGGACCAAAAAGGATCTCAGGAAGTACCAAGATAGTACTCACCAAGCCTGTAGATGAGTTGTCGAGCTTAAATCTCAGCAGTAAAGAGTCCAGATCTTCCCCAAAAGATATTTCTAGCATTCAACTGTTTTCTCCTATCATTTATCTTGCATATTCTGTTGCTGTACTGATCAATGTGTACTTTGTTGATGAAGCAGTTTACTCCCTTCTGTGATGGAGCTAATCTTTTTGGAAGGGATTTTTAACTGTTTCATGGCCATGGTCTTTACTCCTTATACTGAACAGACCAGGTTCCCTCAGTGTTTTCTCACAGGTTGTTCTCAGCTCATGCCTGTGTGGTCATCATTTCTGACTGTGGAACCAAGATAAGATCCATTTCACTCCTTGGCCTGGAGCCTGCAGCAGGTCTTTGCTGCTATCAACTTGCTTTTATTGTACGCTACAAATGCAGCGGGGGTGCACATTATCACTTTCATCACTCCTGCCTCAAACTCGAGCCCTGATGCTGCAGGTTTGCTTGGCTGTTGCCACTTCCTTCCTTGGGTGTATTTGGTTTCTATCTTTGTGGCTTGGGACCTCAGCTCTGGCCAGCTGTTGGCACCACTGTTGCAGAACGGAAGCCAAATCAGGGCAGGACTGTGGGAATAGTTTCATGCTGGTTCTGTTAGTTTCTCTAGCCATACCTGTACTCATCTAATCTGCTTCTGCATGGAGGATCAGGGCAGTCCTTTCCATTGCAAAGTGATTTCAAGTTTGAGTAAATGGATTAATAAATTAAGAGATGTCAGGAATGCAGTACTTGAATGGTTCTTTGGGCAAAGGCCACCCATTCTTTCAAAGATTGGAAAGTGAGCAAGTTCACAGTATATTGGAAGACAGGAACTTTTTTGCTTTGCCTCACAACTTCCTCAGTTCCCTCAAGCCTTCTCATCTGGAAGAATAAAATGTCAGGATAGCTTCAGTCCCCTGCAAGACTCAAGGGACTACACAGCCAACATGGCATTTGGGTGCTACTGTTAGCTGCTCCAACATACCATGCTGCATGGAGAGTCTTGCCTTCCCTCTTCATTAAGGTGCATGACAAGGTTGGAGAGGAAAGAGAGAAACCATAGGCCTTAAGTGCAGAGCGGCAGTCACAAAGGTCAGCTAATCAGTAGCTCAGAAGTCTCAGTAGAAAGATTTATAGGCTGTGTAATTGGTGCTTGTGGGTTTATTCTGTTGTCAAGTGTTTTCCAGGGGTTTTCTCTCTCCACAGATGCCCTGCAGTACCTGGTTCTTGTTGAACATTAGGCACGCAGGCTCATCTACAATGGAAATTTCGAGGATTCTAGACAACGGTAAAGGACGTGACTAGATTTTAGGGTGCCTTTGTCCCCAGATGGGACACCCAAAGGGAGACATAGGCTGGCAGTAAATCTTCTCCCCATATTTTCAAGGTAAGTATTCACCTAGAGAGAAATGCTGGCCAATTTTTACATGTATATGAGTCCTAAAACTGGTCCTGGAGCCAAAAGAGTCTGGAACAGTTGGCCAGCACTAAGATAAACACCTGGGAACATATGATGCATTTTGTCACTTTCTGTGGTGGCAGCCTGCTTCCTGCTGCTGGACACCACACAGTGAAGATGACAGTAGAAAGCTATTAACCTATGATGACTTCTCATCTTGTTCTCTGTTAAAACCATGTCACAAGGACTTCTTCCCTTTCAGGAATGAAATTTTAGGAGTAATGACTTGCCATGTGTATTTATAGAAGCAGCTGCTTCCTTTTAATCACAGAGAGCTAACTTTAGTCTTTAAAAAAATTACTGTCCCTATTATCTCAGTATATATACAGTAGGCTCATGCTGAGGCACTTTTAAGTGCATTTGGTTTGGGGAAAAGCTTTTAGGCCTGTGCTCTGGACTGCTCAGCTCTTTGCTTAAGGGGAAGGGAAACATCTGGAACTTGAATGTTCTGCACAAAGCAATAGCAAGTGACTATAAGGAAAAGCCTGGCTTGTGTGACATGGATTTCCCTTTCACCTTTTTTTCTCCTGCTCTTGGAATAAGAAATGATCAAAAGGTCAAGTTATATACCAGAGTACTGGGTGCCCATACTCTCTGAAAGAAAAAATAGCTGAGGTGGAAAGGGACATTTGGAGATCAACTAATCCAAGCCCCTGCTCAAAGCAGGGTTAACTAGGACAAGCTGCCCAGGACCATGTCCAGTCAAGTTTTTAATATCTCCAAGAACAGAGGCTCTACAACCTCTTAGGGCAACCTCTGCCTCTGTTTGAACATGCTCACAATAACTGCTTCATGTATAAATAGAATTTTCTGGGTTTCAATTTCTGTCTCATCAATGGACAACACTGAGAAGTCTCACTTAATCTTTAGTCACTGCCATGAGATAAAGGACTGATGAGATGTCCCTGCTCCTACCTTTCTCCAGGCTAAGTAATTCTAGCTCCCTCAATTTGTACCTGTAAATTAGACCCTTCAGTCCCTTCATTATCTCTGTAACCCTTCAGTGGACTCTTTTCAGTGTGCCCATGCATTTCTTGTATTGTGGAGCCCAGAAGTAGATCAGTAGGGCACCAGTAGAGGTGGTGCTTAGGAAGATAATTTAGCAATGGGCTTGGAAGTGTTAGGTTAATGGTTGGACTCAATGATCTTAAAGCTTTTTTCCAACCTAAACAATTCTGTGATGTGTCTCACCAGTGCACACTTAGAGGGAGAAGTGGAAGGGTCACCTCCCTCAATCTGCTGGCAGCTGATTCCTCCTAGTGCAGGCCCAGACATTGTCGGCTTTTGATGCAGGGACACATGGCTGGTTCACGTTCTGCTTGTTCACCAGGACTTACAGGTGCTTCTCTGACAAGGTCTTCTCAGATGGCTGAACCCAGCCACACTGGTGTATGGGGTCATTAATTCCTGCACCATTTCACTATATCCATTCAGTGCATCAACCACGCCTCACAGTGTTGTGCCATCTGTGAAACTGCTAAAGCTGCACTTCATCCCATTAAGTCATTAATGAAGATATACAACAGTATTGCCCCAGGATCTAGGACATACAACTTCAGCTGGACTTCGTGCCACTAATCACAACCCCATGAACCCAGCAGTTCTTCCAGTTTTCAGTCTGCCTCGCTGTCTGTCAAGGGATAGGTCTGGGCTGGTCCCTAAACAAATGACAGAAGCTTTCTTAATTATTAAAAGGGAATAAGGGAGAGAGTTATGGATTGTAAAAAAAACCCAAACACACACACACACACCAAAAACGCCCCAAACAACAACAGCAAAATCCCCCCAACCATAAAACTCACCACAAACAAAAAACCCAAACCAAACCCAATCCCCCCCAAAAAGAATACCACCAAAACCCAAACCGAAACAACCCAAAAAAACCCCAAACCAACAAAAACAACAATCAAAAACCTAAAAGAGCTTTGAGGACAACAAGAATAAAATTAAATATATCTAAATATATACAAACCCAGCGTCATGGTAGGGCCAAACGAGCCCCAGCACAAATCCAGACAAACCCTGACATGTCTAGAGATGGTCCCCCTCTCCCCCACTCCTTCCTGCAGAAATCAGGGTAACTTGGGAAGAGGAACAAAAGAGAGGGCCCAAGATGTCTGGGTAAACAAGTCTGCTTCTGGAGCATGTGTACTGGCCCATGCTCCCTGACCAGGCCTGTGTTTCTGCCTTTTATGGCCACAGCCTGGCAGACCCCCTTTTCATTGGGTAACTATGTGCTGGCTTCAGTTGCCCTATTGGCCCAAGTGAATCTTGGTTGCCTTCAGTTGTCTCACCCCACCTCGCCCTGAGTTACCAGGTCCAGAGCCTGGGATAAAGCCACAAGCATACTCACTGCAAGTTAGAGAAGCCATGAACCTTGGAGCCAGAGCCAAGCTTTGGTTCCCTTTGCAACTAAGATTTTGCTGTGCCTCAGTTTACCCAGGAAAGCCAAGAGTCTTTCTGTTGTAATATGGTCGCAGGTGTTTGATCGCCTAGAGCACAGCTTCTAGGCCAAGATGTAAGTAGGCAAAGACCTTTTTCAGTTGTACGGCAAAGTTATACAGTCTATCAGAAGGCACATGTGTCACATCTCAGCTTGTTATTTTCTACTGGCATGTGTGTAATTAAGGCATACAATAGGTTAAAATAACAAAACAATATTCTAACACATCCAACCAAATTCTGCCTAATTTCTCTCCTTCAGTTACAAGATGTTGGCATTCTTTTCTACATAGCCATTTCAAAGCTGTCCAAATACAGCCCTTCTCTTGCATCTCCCCCTTTTTCTAATAAAAACACACTTTTGATCGGCCTTTCTGGCATTCTTTGCATACATAAAAGCAAGCAAGGTAAAATTAACTATATAGCAAAAGCAATCAATAAAATCAACAATCCAATTATGATAAGAGACTGTATCCACCCTGGTAACAACACATGCCATCAAAGCCTTCACATCCATGTCTATGGACAAGCAACAAGAAATCTACAACGGCCCTATTCTGTAGTGTAGTGTGTCTAACAGACTGATGTTCAGCAGCTAAATCATTTAATACTTCTGATGTGAGATTGCTTTGTTTTAGCAACTCAGCTTTTTGGAATCCAAGGGAGTACCAATTAGCTCATTCTAACACAACTGGCATAATAGATGGGTAAAGATAACAAGACTTCTGGCTACACTACAATAACAAGCATACATTACTTTCCACATATCTTACAAAGTCAAGACACAAACAGGACAGTTGCTTCTTTCAGACAGAAAAGTTTCAACCCACAGTTTTGAACTTACTTCTTTGTTACCTGCCTGATCTCTTAAAGGAGAACTTAGATCTTGCTAGTTCAAATACTTACATTTCCCTTTTCTTATTAACAAAGAAGACTTGATTAACCATACTGGTTCTAGCCTGAACACATTGTACACAGGGATTAAAATACAAAGACCTACAAATACAGCAAACCCAATCTTCAGCACTGTCTTTTACAGTCTGCTTCAAAGGCATGAATGTTACACCTTTGCCTTTTTCTGAGATGGTCAAAAAATCATAGAAGTGTCTAATGTCAACAAGGTCCTCTCTTGATCTGAGAGTAGGGCTGGCTAGGCCCTGTCTCCACAGATAAGGAAAATACCTTCAGGCAGAGAGCAAGAGTGAAAAGGTCTCTTTGCTGGGTCAGAGATGACATCCTGAATATTCATGGTTCTGCCCAATGTAAAATTAAACATAGCACAATAATCCATTTTTACTCATCCTAACATGCTGATCTCTGGATGCTCTGTGTTTGCTAAGAAAAGGTACTGAGTCCTATTGCTCCTACCTTTGGCCTAATGTTGTTTGTTTTTTCTTTCAAATTTCTCCCAACTAAAGCCTCCAAAATTTTTATATCCTCCATAAATTTTGTTAAATCACACTTAAAGCCATACATTGGACCCATTTGATATGTTTGGGCAATTTTTTCATAGTAATAAAAAGTTATCAATATTTTTATTAATATCTATTTGCCATATCTTCATTAACTAGATTCAAATAAACTCTTTCACACCCAGTATCAACCCCAACCTCCCTGATGGCAACTATGTCACTGTCACCACTGATAAAGACACCCTCTGGGGAAGTCTCAGACTGGACCCAGCAGCAGCCAGGAATCAGATTCAAGAACACATGAATTGGGATCAAAGACAGAAGAGAGAGAGTTCTCCTTAGTTGCTGGCCGCTGAAGAGACCTTGAGCCTCATAAGCCCTCAGCATTATACTCACTATGATGTATCTGGAATGGAATTCCTTGATGGCCAGTTTAGGGTCACCTTTCCTGTCTGCTTCTCCCTGTAGATGTGACCTTTTACTTTTTGCACCCCCAACACAGTACACAAGATTTAGGAGTGACCTTGGTCTGCATACCAATCCTTGGTACTAACTACAAACCTTAAGTGTTATCACATATAGAAGCATTGCCTGTGAAAACATGGTGTTAACTTCAGAAACTGCACTTCCTGAACTTAGAAGAGACTAAGCTGATAAGTAAAATCACTGAATGGAATTTCTGTTCCAACTTAGGCCAGGACACTGCCTATATGCCCAGGCTGTAGTTCAGTGTTTCTATGAGGCTGTTACAGGAAATGCTGTTGAAAGCCCTTCTAAAGCTGAAATGAACAACATCCCATCTTCTCCCCAGTCAGCCATTTCATTGTAGAAGGTGTTCAGGTTGGTCAGACACAGCTTCCCCAGTGTAAACCCATGCTGACTACTTCACCTTGTCCTCTGTTTGGAAATTGCATTCAGTACTGTCTGTTCAATTGCTTTCAGAGGGTCTGAGGGCAGGCTGACCAGTGTGCAGTTTCCCAAGATCTCCTAAGATCACTGATTTGTTCCTACCTTTGCCATCTACAAAGAGCCCTTTGATAATTTCAAGCAGGTACCTGATATTTAATGAGAGTTAGCACATAGCCTTGGACATGCTACTCAAAACATTCTCCTAAATTCTATCACAGAGTAAAAATGCTTACAACTTATCCTAAGATGAAGTCTGGGGAGAAACAGCAAATGGTGGTGCAACATGCAGCTTGTAGTTTACAACATTCTTAGTTTATTACTAATCAGCTGGTTAAAATCCATCTGATGGAGGCAGATGCTCTGTAAGCACTGCAAGAGGCACTGTGTCACATTGTGGAAGGATGCTTTTAAGAGTCTCTAGAAGGGCATAGAGTCACAGAACTGCTCTAATTGGAAAACACCTTTAAGATCATCAAACCCAATCTAACCAAGTCTGGCACTGTCCCTTATCACTGCATGTCTGCATCTTTTAAACACCTCCAGGGTTGGGGATTCAACCACCTTCCCTGGAAGGCTGTTGCAGTATTTGAGCACCCTTACAGTGAAGAAATTTCTAAACTTCCCCTGTTGCAGTTTGAGGCTGTTTCCTCTTGTCCTGTTTCCTTTTGTCTATCAGTTGTTACTAGGGAGAAGAGATGGACATCTGTGTCACTACAAGCTCCTTTTGGGGAGTTGTAGAGTGATAAAGTCTTTCCTCAGCCTCCTCTTCACCAGACTAAAGAATCCTAGTTCCCTCAGCCATTATTCATAAAACCTGCCCTCCAGACCCTTCACCAGCTCCACTGCCCTTCTCTGGACATGCTCTAGCAACTTGATGTCCTTCCTGTAGTGAAGGCCCCAAAACTGAACACATTATTAAGGCATGAGGATGTTGATGCATCCCAGTAACTGAATTAGCTTTGCATTTCAGGACACTGCATCTGAGCTAATCAGCCATCCCAGAATGAGCTAGCTCTGCATGTAAACAACCAGTGTGCCTGGCTGATAAACTTTGAGCTGCCTGTAACTTAGAAAAGGAACAGATAAAACAAAGTCTTCTACATTTACTCTGGTATAAGATGGTATACACTATACCACCAAAAGGATTTTTTTGCTTCCCAAAAGAACAATCCTAGCAATCATAGCGGCCCACTTGTAGACAACGTTAAAAGAACTAACAGGTGGTTATAAAAACAGAAGCCTTCCAAAAATCCTTTCTCTGTGTTCCACTAAAAACCAGGATACCCTAGTAGTGTCACAGTGGGAAAGAAGAAAGAGCTGATTGTCATCTTTGGAGTGATTAGTGCAAAGTAACATTTGACAGAAATGTTTTTCAGTCACCAGCCCTGAGAGGTCTAAATCCAGGACTTCACAGAAGCATAGACTGGTTTGGGTTACAAGGGACCTTGTGAGCTGGAAAGGAACTTCAATGATCATCAAGTCCAACCCTGTCCCTCCGATTTCTAAAAGAGCTAGCCAGGGAACCTTCTGGCTTCATATAAATTATTTTAATATTTGGAAAATGTAAGAGGCTGGAAGCATGCCACTGTTTGAACAGGACACAGCAAGGTGACCATCTAAATACCTGCAGAATACTTTCTTTGATGTCATTATAAAAATCATAGAAAACTGGTAAGTGATTTTATCATCAGTGAATTCAAAGCTAGATACATTGTTAATGCTGGACAACAGGGTTGTGTGGAAAATAAGTGTTTAACAAAGGCTGATTTAATTCTCAGTGGGCACATCACAGAATTGAACTGGTGAGTATGAGAGAACAAACTCGGCACACACTGAACAGATGAACAATTGCATTCATGCTCCCTGAAACAGATGCTTACAAGAAGGTTCTGCAGGATTACTATCAGGGTCAGATGTGTAGAACTCTTTCAGCAATCTGCAAATAAGTACAAAGTCAGTGCAGATAAAATGTTTTGTGAAAAAGTTTGGAAGAATGGGGTTAAGGTGGTTTTGCAGAGCAATTTCAGATTCTGGTCACAGGAAAATGCATCACTACAATGAGAAAGAATTCATCACTCTCTGCAAACTTAACCCAAACCCGAAAGTCAAGCTTGGTTTCTTCAGGAAGAATCTTTCTCATACATAGTCTGGCTGTGACTGGCTTACACTGTCTCTCTGAGGCAACTGGACTATGTTTCTGAGAAAAGCAGTGCTGTGCATGCAGGTGTCATAGCTTAAGGCTCTAAGAATAGTTTGCAAAGAAGAGCGGTATTTTTATTAGACCGAGAGATGTAGCTGGCGGGGAGGGAGGAGGAGGCACAAGGAAAATAAAAACTTCAGACAAAATTGTCAAGAAAATGCTCTGAGCTTCAGCTCAGTTGGACTAAATGTCCAATCAGTCTGAGAGGCAAGGGAAACAAAAGAGGGCATTAGCAAGAGAGAAGGCACACAGCAGCCTGAGACTGTCAAGAATACATAGTTTTCATCTCATCTGTATTGCAGAAGCAGAACAGGCTCCTGAAGTAGGAGCAGGGTGATATCCTTAACACAGGTGGTTTTCTTCCATGTTCAAATGTGACTGGTAAGGAGAATGCCAAAGCACCAGAATGGTAAGAATGTGGACTTCAGGCTACTTGAGAAACCTGTGATATGTGACTGAGAAAAGCAATCCTGAAGTAAACCTAAATATACAGTTTGGTGGGATTTGCACCTTCACTGGATTATTCTTTAGTAATTAGAAAACCAAAATGGTCACAAATCCTTGTAACAGCAGATAAAGTTCTGACACTGACATCAGGCAAAGCCTGGTCAAATCTTCACTGTTTTTAGTGCAGGGTCTCCTCTCCAAGCCTGATGTACTGAGTATTTGGAGTGAGCCTCCACCAATCTATTCCTCTAGCTCTCCTCTGGAAACTTTGACAATAAAATACAGTACTTCTCATTTATATTTATTTCATATACAGCAGAGAGCCATCTAAAATGCTTTTGTCCTGGTACCCTTGTTTCATTTTCTCCTCTTCCAAATGCTCTTGGCCTGGATTCTGTGTAATATTGGGAGACACACTCCAGCTGGCACCACACTGACTACAGCATCCCAAGAGCTCTTCAGCCTTTGTTGCTGCATGGTGCACATCAAATATCCATTTTGATTAGCAAGGGATTGCCAAGTCATGATGAAAGAATGCTAATAATACTGATTAAATCTGCACAGATTATGGAGCTGCAGATATGTTTGTCACAAAGTTGCAAAAGTTTTTTAGATCTGTAATTAATACCTTCTCCCCAGTAGGAATAAACCAAAAAATGAAGAGCTGCCTCAAGAAAATCAACACTACCTGTGCACTGTTTGGCCTGAATTTCAATTTAGTGCTAAAGGACTCTCTATCTTGTTGAGAAAACATGGGAATAGGGAGGTGCTGCTGCTGCTGAACTGTCACAGCTCCTGTTTATCTATGTAATAAGTACCAAGGTCTGACTAGAACACTCCTGCTTAACTCCATATACTCTGCCTAAGCAGAGAAGGCAGCAGCATGAACAGCAGTGATGCATTTTCAGATATTGTTTAGGGTAAAATGAGATTTGATGCTCTCTTTCCATATGTGGAGATTATGGGGTCAAGGAACAGAGTATGAGCAAACAGTAGTAAAGAAAATACAACCACAGAAAAGGTCAGTATCCATGACACATACCACTGGAGGCACCAGGGCATGAACAGTCTACTATCTGGTGCCCCTGTCTCCCTCATCAATCCTGCATGCTCAGCAAAGCACCAAGCAGGGACCAATTTCCACCCAGGCATGGCAAGCCCTACCTTAAAATGCCATGCCTTACAAAGAAGGGATTCCAGAATGGCAAGCAGGGGAGCATACAGAGTTGGGGGGTCAGGGGATGGGGTGGGGGTGTGAGAGGGGTGAGGGGGGAAAGAACAGGAAAAAAGCCTAAAGCAAAGAAGTCTGGGTGTTTTCCTGGCTCACAATATGGAACACCTGTTCTTGGGGAGTCAAATAACCTTTCTTTCTTGCTATGTGTCCTGTCTCAGTTTAGTTAAGGTTTCCAGAAGTTGCACCAAGTATTCTGATATTCTTCTGCTGTGCCACTCCCTTGCCATTCTCCATTAGTCCCTAGCACACTTCCCTAGAACATTTCCTCTTGTGGTGCAGGGATTTCTCCATGCCAATGGGGTGCTTCCAGGTGTCCAGCCTGGCAAGAATGTAACACTTCAAAGAAATTAATGTAAGCACAGAATTGGTTCCTATTGCCTGACCACTCAGCCACTGGTCTCAGCAACTGTAAGGAAAACATGAAGGAGCCTTTTGATTCTCTAGTCATGTGGACTGTTTGAGACATCAATCACATCTGGGGTAAAGCCTCCAGGAGAACAATAACTCCAGAGAGTTATTGTTCAGAGGTGTTCTCTGTGGTCCAGAGAAGGGCCACAAGGATGATCAGAGGGCTGGAGCACCTCTCGTATGAGGACAGAGTGAAGGAGTTGGAGCTGTTCAGTCTGGAGAAGAGAAGGCTCTGAGGTGACCTAATTGTGGCCTTCCAGTATCTGAAGGGGGCCTACAAGAAGGCTGGGGAGGGACTTCACAGTATCACAGTATCACAGTATAACCAAGGTTGGAAGAGACCCCAAGGATCATCAAGTCCATCCTGTCCCAACAGACCCCACAACTAGACCATGGCACCAAGTGCCACATCCAATCTCCCCTTGAACACCTCCAGGGACGGTGACTTCACCACCTCCCTGGGCAGCCCATTCCAATGACAAACGACTCGCTCAGTGAAGAACTCTTTCCTCACCTCGAGTCTAAACCTCCCCTGGCACAGCCTGAGACTGTGTCCCCTTGTTCTGGTGCTGGTTGCCTGGGAGAAGAGACCAACCCCTTCCTGTGTACAACCACCTTTCAGGTAGTTGTAGAGGGCAATGAGGTCACCTCTGATCCTTCTCTTCTCCAGGCTAAACAATCCCAGCTCCCTCAGCCTCTCCTCACAGGGCTGTGCTCAAGGCCTCTCACCAGCCTTGTTGCCCTTCTCTGGACACGTTCAAGTGTCTCGATGTCCTTCCTAAACTGAGGGGCCCAGAACTGGACACAGTACTCAAGGTGTGGCCTAATCAATGCAGAGTCCAGGGGCACAATGACCTCCCTGCTCCTGCTGGCCACACTATTCCTAATACAGGCCAGGATGCCTTTGGCCCTCTTGGCCACCTGGGCACACTGCTGCCTCATATTCAGCCTACTGTCAACCAGCACCCCCAGGTCCCTCTCTGTTTGGCAGCTGTCCAGCCACTCTGACCCCAGCCTGTAGCTCTGCATGGGGTTGCCGTGGCCAAAGTGCAGCACCCGGCACTTGGACTTGTTAAATGCCATCCCATTGGACTCTGCCCATCTGTCCAGTCGGTCGAGGTCCCTCTGCAGAGCCTTTCTACCTTCTAACTGACTAACATCCGATCCCAACTTGGTGTCATCTGCACCATCTGAGATCTCAGGATCTCAGGTAGTGATAGGACTAGGGGGAATGGAATGAAGCTGGAGGTGGGGACATTCAGTCTGGATGTAAGGAGGAAGTTCTTCACTATGAGAGTGGTGAAGCCCTGGAATGGGTTGTCCAGGGAGGTGGTTGAGGCCCCATCCCTGGAGGTGTTTAAGCCCAGGCTGGATGAGGCTCTGGCCAGCCTGATCCAGTGTGGGGTGTCCCTGCCCATGGCAGGGGGGTTGGAACTAGATGATCCTTGTGGTCCCTTCCAACCCTGACTGATACTATGATACTACTATGATACTATGATAAAGAAGGAACAAGGGAGCTCTAGAAAGCTCAAAGCCCATTTCAACTCATCTTGAAAGCTGTCTAGGACCGAGGCATCAAATATCATGAACACAATCTAGCAACCTAAACAGGATTTAATCTGTGACATAAACCACTCATTAATCACTCCTGCCAAAATCTTTTAGAGCATAAGGGTCACCTTAAAATAAGTAAAACCAAACCAAACCAAACCAAACCAACAAAAAAAATCCCACCAAACCCCCCAAAAACCCCAACACCACAAACAACAAAAACAACCTCACCCAATTAAACCCAAAAAACCACCTTGCCCCGCTTCAAACTGCTCCTTCTTACCAATGAGAACAAACGAGGGATATCAAGGATAACAAGAAAGTCTTCTGGCAAGGGACGTCAAGGACTACAAGAACAGCTTCTTCAAGTACACTGGAAGTAAAAAGGCTAGTGGAAATATGGGCCTACTACTGAATGAAGTGGGTGCCCTGGTGATGCAAGATACAGAAAAGGTGGACTTACTGAATGTCGCCTTTGCCTTGGTCTTTATTGCTAAGGCTAGCCCTCAGCAGTCCTAGACCTTTGAGACCACAGAGACAATCAAGTGAAAGAAAGATTGCTTCAGCTGGGCTACAGATCAGTTAAGTAAACTGGCCATCCACAAATCTGTGGGATTCACATATGAGTGCTGAGAGAGCTGGCAGAAGTCATTGTTAAGCCACATTCCTTCATCTTTGAAAAATCCTGGAGATGTGGCCAAGAACTGGAGGAAAGTCAGTGTCACTCTAGTCTTCAAAAAGGGCAAGAAGGAAGACCTAAATAATTACAGATTGGTCAGCCTCATGTCCATTCCTGGAAAGGTGGTGGAACAGCTTGTTCTTGGTGCCTTGTCAAAGCACATCAAAGAAGAGCAGATTATCAGGCATGCTGGGGTGTATTAAGAAGAGTGTGGCAAGCAGGTCAAGGGAAGTTCTTCTTTGCCTCTACTCTGACCTGGTGAGACCTCATCTGGACTGCTGTACCCAGTTCCAGTTTCCCCAGTTCAAGAACATCTGGAGACAGCCCAGCACAGGGCCACTATGATGATCAGAGGACTGAAATATCTACCTGATAAGGAAAGACTGAGAGATCTGGGACTTCTTACTTTGGAGGTGGCTGAGAATCTCATTAATGCTTATAAATATTTAAAGGGCTAGTATCAGGAGGATGGAGTTAGACTTGTCTCAGTGGTGTTCAGTGACAGGACAAGGGATAATGAACACAAAAGCAGAACACAAGATGTTCAGTATTGATGAACAAAATATTCTCATTAACAGAATAACCAAGTAGGTAAGAATTTTCCTCATTAGCTGAATGCTGGAATGAAGGGAGGGGGAGAGGAGTTGGCAGACAGCCTCTGCATAGGTAAGGAATAGCAGGATTTTTCAGTGATTTACTTCTGTTAGTCCTAGACAAGATGGTCTTTTGTATTAGATAAAGGACACCTGGATGATATGTATACTTCTGCTATTTTTAGATAGATAACCTTTGCATAGATAGGAAGCATCTGGACTTTCCTGTGAAGTATTGACATACCTCTGTCATGACAGACAACTTTTTGTGTAAAAGTTTGCCCAAAACTATCTGAAGGTACACAGGTCTTTTGAAACGATTCTACCTGTGTCCGGTGCTGAAATAGAAGCATAATACAAGAAACTTGCTGAGTCTCTCTAAGTCAATTTGGCGACGGCGGCAGGACGACTCTGTTTGGCTGCAGGACCTGCTGAGGAGCCGGACCGCTCAGGGCCCGCCGAGAAATTCTCGAGGAGAGCTCCGCTGCTCATCAGATCGCTGCAGGAACAGACAAGACTGCCAGCTAAGAGAAGGTTTGCTTCTATAAAAGGGGTAACTCCGTAAGGCGCGAGGGGACGCCCTGCGCGGGAGAGAGGCATTTATTGCACCCCTAGGTAAAAGAGCTCTTGGGTTGGGACCAGGGGGGTCCCAAAGGTAACTATAAGAATCATTTAAGTGTGCGAGGGGCCAAGAGGGTCCCAAAAGAACATAAAGTATTAGAAGTATTGTTTAGGTTTTGAATGTGTGGCTGAGTGTGTGGCCAATAACTGTGTGTTAAGGACTGGTCATTATTGTTGTAATTGTATTTGTTTTGTGTTCTGTGTGCTGTAAAAAGATAGTACTGTGTTGTATTGTGTAAAATGGGAGGGAGACAAAGTAGTGAGATCCCAAGACATAGCCCACTTGGTTGTATAATTGCCCACTGGGGGGAAATTGGAGGCCCCCCCAGGAGGGTCAACAAATCAAAAGACTCTAATTAAATATTGTACCCGGTGGTGGCCATTATATAAATTAGACGGTGGAGAGAAATGGCCTGGAAATGGGAGTCTGGAGTATGATACTTTACTGCAATTGATGTTGTTTTTAAGGAGAGAAAAGAAATGGGATGAGACAATATATGCTGATATGTTTTTTTATCTCCGAGAGCATCCGGAGTTTCAAAGGGACTGTGGTATTAGAGCTCCCTCTGATCCAATGGTTTTGGCCCTTGAAAAAGAATACAAGGCCAAGAATAAGAGGCAGACACGGTTGAAAAGGTGTTGCTCTGTGTGTAGCATAGGGCAGAGGTGTCTTAAACTCCAGGAATTAAAGGACCTGCCTGAATTTTATCATTCTCCAGGAAAATTGCAAGGGGTAGTGACAGAGAGTTTGGAAAATAATGTAGGAAGAAGTTGCAAAAGTTGTCACCCCCGCAGGAAAGGGATTTAGAGGCACTTATGGATGTAGCACAGAGAGTATTCTCTAACAGGGAAGAAGAAAATAGGAGAAAAGAGAAGAGAATGTTGGTAGCAGCATTGCAGGAAAGTAAGGAGACTGAAAGGATTAATAGAGTACGGTTGGAAAAGGATCAGTGTGCAATTTGCAAAGAGAAGGGACACTGGAAAAGAGAATGTCCAGAGAGGAAAAAGAAAGATAGAATACAGGCACAACTAGAAGAGGATGACTAGGGATAAATACCCTAGCAGATCCTCTGGTCATAATGAAGCTAGGGGAACAGGAAAATAAACTGGAATTTCTGGTGGACACGGGAGCAACCTTTTGGGTCTTAAATCAAGCACTGCTGCCTTTGGATGAGAGCTGTGTTTCTGTGGTAGGGGCTACAGGTCAAACTGAGAAGGCTTTTTTTTTTTTTTTAAACCTCTTAAATATAAATATGGTAAAACTTGGGGCTTACATAAATTTTTATATATGCCAAATGCCCCAAAGTCATTGTTGGGAAGGGATTTGTTAGAAACATTGGGAGCTGAAATTAAATTTACTAAGGGGAAGGTAGAATTCAGAGTAAGGGAGGAACAGTTGATTGAGGTTTTAAGTCTTGCATTAATGAGCCCTCGACAAGAGAAAAACAGAATAAGAGAAAGCATAAAAGTATCAAGATATAAATTACAATTTGTGGAAAAGGAGGTAAAATATTTGGGGCATTAACATAGTCAGGGAAAGAAGAAATTAGTAAGAAAGCACTGCTGC
Source organism: Dryobates pubescens (assembly GCF_014839835.1). Taxonomy (NCBI): domain Eukaryota; kingdom Metazoa; phylum Chordata; class Aves; order Piciformes; family Picidae; genus Dryobates; species Dryobates pubescens. The sequence continues at coordinate 85,650,866 of NC_071657.1, read as the reverse complement.
AGCAGTAAACAGTTTCCACCCTCTCTCCTGCTTTGTGGTTGCAGAGATCTTGACAGCCCACACTTTCTCCCTGTTATCTTTCTCTTGCTAGCAGCTGTTTGTTTTTTTTGTAGCTTTGCAGACAGAGTTGTTAGCTAAACTTTGTAGAAATTTTATTATAACCTGTGTCAACAATTAACAATAACTAATAGTTAACAGGAACTGTGGAAACAACTTACTTACAACAATTATTGAGATAACAAAGGATGGCAGTAACAAAACCAAGGATAACAGCACAGATTGAAACACCGAACAGTGAATAAACTAGTACTCTCAGCCGCCTTCGACCAATCACCTCAACATCTGGGCGCAGCGTGGTGCGATGGGTGGCGTGAGCTCTCCTCCTAAGAAAAGAAGAAATAACAAAAAGGGAATATCTTTGATTTCTTTTGAATCAACCATGTAGGGTGAGAGAAATTTAGAGCCTTAACAGAACGAACCTCTGTGGTTGTTGCGGAGGGCGAAGAACTGCTCGTCTAGGCCTCTCCTCCCTGGTGGGTGACAGTGGCCTACTAGCCTAATGGTGAGAAAACACTGCAGCGTCACAGCCAAGGTAGGAAATACTGTCTGGTTTTCACTAAAATACTGTAGAAAAACATTACCATTGGTGAACTGGCTGGCATCTCAGATGGATTCCGGGTGGTGAAATCCTCTCTGGCAGTGGCCATCTCTCCCAGTTCGAGTGGTAACACCTCCTGATTTGTGTGTGAGGATGCGCAACTCCAACCCTGCGCATGCGCTATAACGCAGCCATGATGCTGTGACGCATGTTGAAATCAAGGCCATAACCAGCAAAAGAGTTTATGTTCTATATGATTGTTTTAGCTGTGTTGTATGAATCTGTTAGATCATTCAGTCTCAATGCATAAGCATATTCAAGAACTGGAATAGAGTGCAACACATTTGCAGATTCATAATGAAGGTTGATTTAAAGGATTGTGTAAAGGATGGGAATTCTCTGGTTGGTTTCTTTTGATTGTTAAAACTGGGTCATTAATATTGTTAATTGTGTAATGTTACTGATGTTGCCTTGCCTGATTAGTCTGTTGCTGGGAAATTGTGATGAAGTTGTGGACCCTCTGATGGGCCAAGAAGAGATTGACCTTGAAAGTATTGCTGTGTATCGGTGAGAAAATATTGCCATGTACCCCAGAATATCTGGCAAATCCCTGAAATGAATGTGTAGTTTGTTTAAGGTTGAGAAACTGCAATGAGAAGAAATATACCGGTGGTTAAAATAATCTGGAATTTAGCAGTTGGAATCTCTTACACTGGTGGGTTTAGTATAATAAATCATTTAGCAGGGGTAAAGTGCAGATATTGGTATTGTAGGGGTATTGTTACAGTGTAGAAAATGTCAGTTAGTATACACTAATTTGTAAGATAAAAGAGGTAAGGAAAACTGGGCAAAAAGAGTCAGTTTGGACCAGCTCTTAAGAAGCGGAAGAGGGCAAGGCCGAGGAAGGAACCAGCACCGCGGCTCAAGAAGGTCTGCCGAGGGCTGCAACCCCTTAGGGCTGAGACCGCCGGGTACCACGGACCTGACCGGACCTCTTCTGATGTTATATGGAGCCTTGTTGGTCCTGGGACATGCACAAAAGTGCAGGTGTATCATACCATCTATGACTGCAAGGGGGAAAAAAAAAAAAAAATTAAATCCTTGCTCTGTAAATCAGACAGAGTATGCCCAGTGTAATGAAAGTGGAAAAAGAACCTGTCATGATCCTAAAGGAGTACCCTGTCAGTGGTGGGCAGAAGCAAGCACTAATAATGAGAAAGGAAGGTTGATAGGGCAAAGTGGTATTACCACAGATCTCAGTAAACCACTATCTGTTAAATTTGACCTTTCACTGAAAGATTCAATTTTTTTATCATGGAATTTTTTTATCATGTTCAATTTTTTTATCATGGAATCGAAACAAGGACTAAGTATGAGATTCCAACTGTTGCTAAGAATTTATTTGTAAACCTTGATGAAAATATTGCCAAAGCCTTAAGAGTAACTAACTGTTTTGTTTGTAGAGGTACTAATCAAGGTGATCCTGGGGTTACCACACTCCTATCTATATGCTTAACAGAATTATAAGAACCTGAGCATTGTTAACAAGCAGGTGATTGGAACCAATGTGAGAGGGTTAGACAGACAGACAATGATGTGGAACCTGGAGATTATGTCTGTGTCAGATCTCTTTCAGAGAACCCTCTGGAGCCCAAGTGGACCGGACCCTATCAGGTGTTACTGACAACCTTCACAGCCATCAAAATCAAGGAACAAGCTGCTTGGATTTACCACACCAGAGTCAAGAAGACCTCAGTGAGAGAATGGAAACCTTGAATCCCAGGGATCCCTGAAGCTCAAGTTCTATCCATAATTGTGATTTGTTTGTTGGTTGATACTATTGAGGGATGGAAAGGAACTATGTACTTAAATGTTAGTCAAAAATTGGCTTTGCAAACTAATCTCTCTAACTGTTGGATAATACTACTGTTAGTTTTGATTAAGATAATTATGTGTAATGGAAAGAGTGGTGTAGAATCCTACCAGAAGTATAAAAATTATAAACTCATACATGAGCTGGAAACAGGACATTATTTTAAGAAAATATAGTATAGGAATATACTCTTGGCTGTAAGAAAGGGGGGAATTGATGAACAGAATATTCTCATTAACAGAATAACCAAGTAGATAAGAATTTTCCTTGTTAGCTGAATGCTGGAATGAAGGGAGGGGGAGAGGAGTTGGCAGACAGCCTCTGCATAGGTAAGGAATAGCAGGATTTTTCAGTGATTTACTTCTGTTAGTCCTAGACAAGATGGTCTTTTGTATTAGATAAAGGACACCTGGATGATATGTATACTTCTGCTATTTTTAGGTAGATAACCTTTGTATAGATAGGAAGCATCTGGATTTTTCTGTGAAGTATTGACATACCCCTGTCATGACAGACAGATAACTTTTTGTGTAAAAGTTTGCCCAAAACTGTCTGAAGGTACACAGGTCTTTTGAAATTATTCTACCTGTGTCCGGCACTGACATAGCAGCATAATACAAGAAACTTGCTGAGTCTCTTGTGTACCTTTCTCTAAGTCAATTTAAGCACCCTTTGAGGGTGACAGAGCACTGGAATAAGCTGCTCAGAGAGGTAGTCTCTCAAAGTCTTAGAAAGTCTCCTTCCCTGAAGGTATTAAAATCCTGCATGGATGTGTTCCTCTAGGCAATCTTTCTCTAGCAAGGGGTTTGGACTAGATGACCATAAATGGTCCCTAACAATCTGTGGTTCTGTGAGAGAGGCACTCACCAGTTTTGACCGTTCACCCTATTCCTAAAGCCACCGGACATGGACCCAAGTAGGGCCCAGGGGCGCCCAGCCACAGCATCCCCGCGGCCTTGGCTGAGCCCTGAGGCGGCACCGCCCCTCCCGGCGGGGCCGCCCCTTCCCGCTACGCCCTCCCCGACGGCGCGGGAAGCTTCCGCGGAAGGACCCTACACAGGGCACGCCCACGGCAGCGATCCAGCGCTAACGCGCGCCCGGGGGCGGGAAAAGGCCTCGCACCGCCTCCCACACGGCACCGCCATGGGCAGGGCCAACCGGCCTCTGCCGCTGCGCGTAGGGTCTCCTATCACGTGACGGGAAAGAAGCGGGCGTTCCTCCCGCCCTGCTCACGTGGTGCCGGGGTAGGCGGAAGGGCCGGTGGATGGGCGCGCTGCTGGTGTGTGAGCGGCGAGGCGCGCGGGAGGAAAAGGGGGAGGGGGCGGGTGGGGAGGTGTCGGAAAGCGAGCGCCTCGCGTCACATCACATCACGTGGCGGGGGAGCGGCCTCGCGCGCGCGTGGAGGAAAAGGAGGAGGAGAAGGAGGGAGGGAGCGAGGGAGCGAAGCAGGCGCGGGGCAGTCACGTGACGGTGGTGGGCGCCTCTGCTGCTTTGTGAGCATTGGGCAGGTACTGCGCGCGGGGAGGGGGGGCTGTGGTCGCGTGCGCCCGCGGGGTGGGCCGGGGGCTCGGGGCTGGGGGGGGACGCGTCTCCCTCTCTCACTATCCACCCTGGCGGTGGGGTGGTGGGCCCTCGCTCCCCTCCCCCGCCCAGTCGTCCGGGAGCGTCCGTTGGTCTCTCCGCGGCCGCAGGCTCCGGGATAAGACCGTCGGACAGCCCCGGGCCCCCTCACCCCCCGCCGAGACGGCCTCATCCTGGGGCCAGTTCCTCATCCTTGTGGGAGCTTTTGTCCGGCGGCGGTTGTTTGTTGGAGCTGACCCACCACACCGGGCCTGCCGCCCCTTCCCGGCCAAGGAAAGGTTGACGGGGGGTGGCGGAGTGTGAGGGGAGGAGGCTCTGCCCTACTTTTCCTGACGGCCGCCCGGGGGAAGCTTCGCCCTGCCCTAGATTGTCGCCCTCCCTCCCCTCCTCAGGGGCGCGAGTAGGGGCCGCTGAGTAGGCCGCAGCTGCGAGCAGCTCCCGCCGTTCTCAGGCCGGGGCTTGTGTGAAGAGGGGGAGTTTACCCAACCTCGGGTGGGTGCCGGGGGAGGTGAGTTAATCTTCCTCTCTCTGCCGTTGTGGGGCGGAGTCGTAATTGCTTCTTATCCCCTTATGGCTTGGGGTTTCTCTCTTGACGGGTTCATATTTCTCCTGGCTCTCTTAGAGGGGGTTGCCGAGGAAAGGGGTGCAGCTGGATCCGTCAGGGGAGGAGCTGGCCTGGTGGAGGGTGGTTGTGCCTTTGGGCCCCTTCCTAATCTCCAGTCATCCCAAAAGAAGGGAACAAGTGGGTGAATAGATATGGGTTACAGCTGGTGTGGGACTCACTTCCATGTTGTCTTTCCCTGTCTCCTTCCCGGATGCTCCCTCGTTGGTGGGATTGGAGGGAGTAGGGCAGCCGTGTCACATCCACAGAATTCACTGACATTAACATGTCGGCAGCAGCAGTAGGTTACTTGAGGACATGGCAATGAATGTACCGTTCTCCCTCTTAACCTTCTCTGCCTAGTCCTCCTTCATCCCCGATTATGTGTGGTTGCTGAGAATTGAAAGTTAGGGCAGGGCTTTGCTAGTGGGATGGCTTATATTGCTTCTAAAAAACTAAAGAGAAGCCTGTTCCATCTTTTGCTGTTGTTGCTGAAGAAAATTGCAGCAGGGTAGTGAACTGGCAGAAACCTTTCTACAAGAAGCTGGCTGTAGAAAGGGACCTGGTGCATGTTTGAACCTGATGGCAAAGATTTGAACTGTGATGTGAAAGAGACTTAAAAATACGTACTGAAATGTCTGCAGTGCTGTTGATTGCCATCTGGGAACTGCTCAGGTTGAGCCTGTCTTGAAGCTTCTGTCATCGAGGTGTGTTAACATCAGGAGCATGGACATGCAGAGCCTTCTTGGTTGTGCTCAGAGGAACACAGTGTTGTGGAACAAAAACTTTAGGTTTGGTGGTGGAGCTATGCCAGGAGAAACTTGCAAGGGCCAGCCTGCATTGTTTCTAGCTACCAAGTAGCGATTGGTCCCTAGTCATTTCAGTCTGAGTACATTTTGAATGTTTGTAATACAGCAGTGGATCAAGTAATAGCCTCTGGGGTAGTGGTGGCTGGTGTAATGGAGGGCCGTCCTGGTGTGAGAGCAGCTGTTTTTTTCAAGGAGAGAAATTGGAGCTGAATGTATGAAAGAAAAGGAGGGGGAGGACTTGCAGGCCTGGCGTAGTAGCACTTGCTGTTGAAATGGAGCCCTTTACACCAAATGGCAGTGACTTGGTCTTCTGAGGCTTTGCTTTTTTCATATTTACCAGGTCCTTTTAGCAATTCCCTTGCTTATACTGTGTCTTTTAGTGGAATCTGAGTTTGGATTCCTACTTGCCTGACTCAGTATTTGTACCTGGGCTCAATCTCTCTGTGGTGGTTTCACATAACTTGTTTAAAGAATTTATTTTTAACCTTAGTCTAGGTAACTTGAGAGCAAGCAAGGATAAATGACTTTGTAGCATTAATGATGTTTTGGGACTCTTTGAGTGTTACATGGAGAAACTGGATTAACTGGTGTAAATCAGTTTTGATGCGGAGTTTGCTAAATAAGCCAGCGTTTGTATTTATAACCTCAAGAATCTTGGTAACTTGAGGGAGGGAGGAGTTGGAATTGGGTAAACACTACTCTGTTTTCCTCTATTTGCAGTTTTACCAGTGTATTGATTAAAAATGTGTATATTTACAGTAAATGTCTGGCAGTGTGGAAGTAGATGATGTTTAAAGTCACTTCCAACCTAAACCATTCTATGAATCTAATAAACACAGGCATGGAAATTCAGAGATGGATGCTTAATAACTTGTGTTGTTTTGGCCAGTCCTCAAAAAGAGCTCTTGGTGCCATGACTTGCAAAAGGGTTTGATCATTTGAGAGGACTTTGAAACTACAGACTTGTCACTAGAAGCTAAGGGAAAGCCCATCAGAAAGATCTTGTCTGTTACCAACATCTGTACAATTATTTATTTTCCTAGTTCCTACAGTTTTAAAGCTACCATTTTAGAACTTAGAATCAGAATTTTGATGTTTTGTGTGTCTTTTACTGACTTTCATGTACTGCTTTTCTCACAGAATGCCATTTTTGGGTATGTTTTGTATTTGTTGCTGGAGTCCCCGTAGTGATACTGATCATAGCAGAATAGTATGCTGATTAATAGTACTTGGGAAATGTGTGTCATAGACCCTTAATACACTGTTAGTAATTAGTATTGATAGTATTACTATTAATAGTAATCTTTACTTGCAGTTTCATTAATGTTTAGTACCAGTACTTGAAATAGTTTTTCATAAAAGAACAAGAATACAACTTCTTATCTTTTATTAATACTTGTTATTTTTGTCTCTTACTTGGTTAAAGTAGATGAGCAGACCTCTGAAAACCTGTGTTCCATGCTCATGTTTGCAGCAGCCTCATATGACATCAATAAAAGAACAGTCAAGTGACTTGTCCCCTTTTTAAGATGACAGATTAAAGAAATTCAGTGTTGTATTTGTACTTCAAAAGTACTGAATGCAGGGTGCTGAAGGAAATGAAGTAATACTTCAGTGTTGTTATTCTGCTGGAATTTTGTGTTGAATTTTCTTCTTCTGATATGATCTGCTCTCTGTAACCTATTGCATCTTCTTTGTTTTTTTTGGAGAAAACCTAGTTTGGACTTGTACTGTTTTTCATATAGCTTCCCTAAGCAGGTTATGATCATTAAAGCGAGAGCCAGGATGAAAGGCTGTACCTCCTTTGCAGTTACTTAAGATTCATATTTTACAAAAATTGTACAAAGGGTTTCTTCATTTTGCTCTAATGTGAAAACCCACACTTTAATTTTGGCCATCTAAACTGGGAGTTTGTTTTAACTCCCAGTCTACCTGGAAGCATAACATAGCCCCACCTGTGGCTCCTGCAGTGTTTCACAGGTGTGATGCCTTGAGCCCTTTCACCCCACTGCTTCTCAGCACTGCAAAGAGTAGACAGCGACGCAAGACAGGTAGATTAGAGGTGATACAGTCTGATGCCTGTGATCCCATGGCTTTTACTATGTCACAACTTTTGCTGAGTGTCTTTTATTTATCTTCTTTCTAGAGTGTAAAATTTGTAAGATAGGTTATGGGAACAGCTTTGTGCAGTTCCTGTGGATGAAGTTATTTCCTTTCTTAGTTCTCTCGAAATTTATCCTTTCTGTTTTTTTGAAGGAGGGGAAGGGGGTGGGGGGGCAGCTGTCTTTGCAAAAGCTACAAGGACTTGGCTTCTTTTGAAGCTAAACTTGTTGAGCTTTTTTCCCCCTTCCCTCCTAAATTCTTATATCAGTCTTCCAACAAGTGATCTTAGAGGAGTCCTTAACCTGTTCAAGTGTTATATTTTACATTAAAAACAATTAAATGTTTCCCATATTGAACTTTGATCTTTCTTGAGACTCAAGGTTTGCCCAAAGTGGTACTTATATGGTGAAGTTTTTTTTTCTTTGTCATACAGGAAACAGTTTATTTCAGGTCTGCAGAGGATGCACGTTTAGTGGAATTTGTGTTGCAGAAGCATTTAGTATTTGAATGTGAATTTAGATGAAGAAAACAAATATTTTCTTAACCTCCAGACTTGAATATTAGGTTGCCCTTTTTTTAACATGGTTTAGTGGAGGGGTTAATAAATCCAGTTGAAGGTGTAATATTCAGTAGTTATGGTCATGGCGTAGACAGAGGAAGTATATTTGTGTGCTTTAGAGACTATTGAGAAAGTTCTTAAACAATGAAAACAGTTTTTTTTTTCTAATCTGTGTTAAGTATTTTTAAAGTGGTGGATATAGTACAGAATGAAACATATGACTTCTGAAAGCTTTTTTTGTTTGTTTCCTCTTTCTGTTTGTTTTTAAATGTTAACTAATCCATGGTTATTTTATAGTAATCATTTGCTGTCTTGCATTGTCACATTGCTCTTTCCTCCCCTGAATTTAAACATTATTGCCGCTGTCTTTGTTCCTTTCTGTGTTTATGTTCTTCCTCTATTTTCAGACTTGTATGTTGTCTTAGATGCAATTTCAGCAACATGAAACTGAGAGGAATTCTGGTGCCAAACCCTGCTCTGCTGTCAGGCTTAACATAGTATATTGTATGTGAGAAATTCTGGTCCATGCTTTTAATAGGTTGTACCCCAAGGTACAGATGTCTTCTGTTACTATGCTTTTGTTTCATATTTCTTCTTACGTTCTTTAGATTCTAGTGATCCATTTTGTGACTGGTATAAGGGGGACCCAAGTTATGAATGTGAACTTGGGGTTACTAAATGTGATGAGAAAGAGCTGTACTGTGCTTCCGTTTTGTGCTTCGCCTTTTGTTAGCCCATGAATTAATTTGGACATGGGGTGTGTGCTGCCAGGTAGCTCTCTAAAATTCAGGTTAGAGAATGGTTGGAATAGTGTTAAGAGCTTGGTGAAGACAGGTTAATGAATACGGAAGTGAGTTGTGTTTTTTGGGTTTTTTTTTGGTCAGTGTTGGAGAAAACTTTGTGGCTTATGATAAGCATCCTCAATCTGTTGGGTTTCTTTGCTTTTTGTTGTCCATATAGCAGCCATGCTTCGGAAAGTTTCCTAGGGAAAGACACTTCTCTTGAATGTCTCTGTTATGACTGCAAGTGTAGAACTCCCTGCAACTTTCTATCTGTACTTCAGTTTTCATTGTTCATCACTTCATCTATTGACATAGTAATGTATGTTGCTGCATTTAAAAGTGACTCTTACTGTACCTGATGTAACCAAAGACAGATATCCTCTTGATTTTGTTAATGTGGCTGCCTGAGCAGGAATGCTAGAGCTTGAGTTATCCCTAATGAAACATGTGTGGCATTTTTGAAAACAGCTTTTTTGTTACATACATATTTCCTACGTACATATTTCTTTACCTGACCTAATCACAGAGTGACTGAGGTTGGCAGGGGCCTCTGGAGGTCATAATTTCTGGACCACCTACAGTAGGTTGAGCAGGACCATGTCTGAAGAACTTTTGAAAGTATCCAGGGGTGGAGACTCTACCACCTCACTGGGCAACATGTGCCAGTGCTCTACAACCCTGACAGTAAAAAACAAAAGACTTCCTGATGTTCAGACAGAGCCTTCTGAATTTTAGTCTGCTGTTGCCTCTTAACCTGTTACAGCTGAAAAGAGCTTGGCTTTGTCTTTGCACCTTTGTTTCAGGTATCTATGTGTATTGATGAGATATGATGTGACCCCACTATCCGCTGCAAAAAAGAACTCCAACATTTTCCTTAGGTTAGGCTATTTGACATAGTAAGAGTAGAGTAGAATTAACCAGGTTGGAAAAGACCTTTGAGACCATTGAGTCCAACCTATCATCCAACACTATCTAATCAACTAAACCATGGCACCAAGCACCCCAATCCAGTCTCTTCCTAAACACCTCCAGTGATGGTGACTCCACCACCTCCCTGGGCAGCACATTCCAACGGGCAATCCGTGTGGTCCTTCAGGCAGACTCAAGACTGTATATTCTTGCATGCCTTCGAGAAGAAGGTGGATGAGGGACTGAATTTTAGTAGGGATGATACTAAAAGTAATTTATGACTCTTGATAGGTGGAGTGGGTTCGTTTGGGATATGCTTGTAAAGAAACTGCTGTGAAAATATAAGATGCATATTTAAAATCAAATAATTTGCTTGCAAATGGAGAGTAATGAGCTGTTCTGTTTCTAGCTGAACTGCAGACTGTAAATCAGCAGTTCTGTGACAGAAGAAACAGTTCAAACATTTGGTTCTCTGGCAGTAATAATGGCCCAAGTTCTCTGTATGCTGTGTGCATTGTAAACCATGATTTAATGTGCATACAATGTTTAGGAGAGATTAGGCTGAGTTGTTAACTCTTTCTGCATATTGACCTGTTCACTTTATCAAGATGTGTGCATCAAAATTATTTTTAAAAGTAGTTTTACTGAAAGTAAACCCTAAACTTTGCAAAATTGCTTGTGTCCCGGTGAATTAGAATTGAACTTTGTCTCTATTTTTCCTGTTTCTGTGAATCCATCCCTTTTCTTCTAAATCCCCAGGATCCCTACAACTGCAGACAGGGTAAATTATAATTAGATGGTTGAAGTTACTTTATAGTGGGGATACTGAATCTGAGAAGTGCTGGGATAACTCTTAGTGCAGTATTCTGAAAGGAAAATCAGTGAGATTTGGTTTTGGCTAAGAAACCTACCTCAAATGTTTATATGACTTGCCACCTTTGCTGATTCTCTTGATTACCAGGGAATGCTTTAAAGTACCTCAGTCAAAGGAGAGAGGGAAACAAAAGTGCACGACTTCTATATTTCTTCTCATTAAGCAAATACATTAAAATAACTGCAGAAAGCATCCTAAGCATTTCACTAGTTATGAAGTGACCCACCTATTATAAAACACAGGGTGGGAAACAACATAAAGTTGGTTGATTTTCAGTTGATTTTAATATCTAAGCAAAAGTTTAGCACAAAAACACTGAGTGAGGCATCTTACCTTGCAGGCCAGAACAAGCAGGTTTTGAATGCTGAATCAGACTGTGGTAACTAAAACCTTTTCCACTTAGCAGAAAAGACATACTGTGTTTCGATTTGGGTTCAGTGTAGCAGAGAACAAATGAAAGAGTTTAGCAACTGGAGTCAGCATATTTTCCTTGCATGGGTGTTAAGAAGTAGTGGGTGGCCAGGAACTGATTTTGTGGTTGTAGGCCCTCTTGTTGACAGACCCTCATTGCAAAGCAGACATACAATTCTTCCTCTCTTTCCAGTTAGCCCATGGTATTAGAGAAAAGGTTATATCAGTTGGTAGCATGTTCTTTTGAAGGTACCTTTTCTTGCTGACTCAGCAGGCAGGTTCAATTCAGTGAGTAGAAGGAGAGGGGCAGGAGGAAAATGTGGCTTGGGGCTAGTTAGAAGACAGGTTTGGGCTGGGGGAAAAAAGAGAAGTTTGATTTTCTTGATCACTGATACGGTGGATTGCTACTTTGATTTTTGTTTGCTCAAATTAGTCAGTCTGGCTCATCCCATCTGAAGTCAGATTGTTAATCCTGGGGAACCTTAGGTGTGTCTTCACAAACAAACAGAATTCCTGCTTTGATGAACTGCATGGAAAGTGGGTAATGAAATAATGCCCAGAACAATGAGGCCTGGTGGGAATACTTGGGGAGGAGGAAGGGGTCTCTGTTCTTTGTATCCCTTAAGGCTATTAAATCTGGGTGGTGAATCATTTGGCACAGTGCCCAGGTTTCAGTCTTTTGACATAATGTTGCTCTGGTAGTGGGTAGCTGCTGGGGATTCAGTAAAGCTGTGACATTGTTTTACATTTTACGTCTGGTATTCCTATAAAGGCATTTTTGTTCTGCATTCATGGGTATATAAAGAAACAATGCAGTGAAATACTGTGAAGGAATTTTTTTTTTTAATGAAGATATGTTTCTGTTCCTTTTTTAAGGGAGAAGTATTGAAGGAGAGTGAGATAAGCTATGTCTTCTGTTACTGTAATGGTGGGGAAAGTTATCTCTGTTTAGAGACTCAGATAGGCCTATTGAATAAAATGAGACCATTAACACCTCTTACAGTTCTTGAAAAATATCATCTTCATAATTCTCAATATCTGTGCCAGGTGAGATGACTTAATATAAGCATAGTTCAAACAGTGTGGTAAACTTTGCTAAATGTATGTGTAAACTTCATTTATTTTATTATAGTTAAATTCTAAAAGGATTCAGCTGAAGACAACACACAAGAGACTGATAATAGCTGGGCTGGTTAATATAAATGTATGCTAGGGTTTTGAGGCTTGTATTTTATCTGTGTGATATTTATGGTTACAGAGGTGTAGAGCTGTACTTTTGAAATTTTCAAAGACTGCCTTGGGAGAAGTGCACAGCTCTTCCAGGACTACTTGTAAATTGGTCTTCCAAGCAGTTCAGCTTCTGGGATCTATCAAAGCTTGCTGAAATACTGACCTAAAGTATTTAGCCTCTAACTAGATCAGGCTGCTCCAGGCCATGTCAAGTTTGATCTCCAGGGACTGGAGACTCAGCCACATCTCTGGGTGACCTATTTTACCACTTTTGTTGTAAAGAGCTTCCTCCTTCTGTCCAACCTAAATGCCCTGCTCCAATTTAAAATCATCTGCCTGTGTCCTTTTGCTGCAAGCCCCTCTGAACAGTCCTTTTCCAATCTTCCTGTAGATCCCTTTCAGATGTCAAAATATACTTGTAAGGTCTCCCAGGAGCCTTCCCTTCTCCAGGCTGATTAGCCCCAGTTCTCTCAGTCTGCCTTCACAGGAGAGGTGCCCCAGCTCTCTGATCATGTTTGTGGCTCTTCTGTGGACCCACTCCAGCAGGTCTGTATCTCTCTTGTATTGGAGGCCTCAGAGCTGGACACAGTGCTCCAAGTGAGGTCTCACCAGAGCAGAGTATCATAATCCCTTTTCTCATCTTCTGGCCACGCTTCTTTTGATGTAGCCCAGGAAGTGATTTGCCTTCTGGGCTGCAAGCACACACTGATGGCTCTTGTCTAGCTTCTCATCTGCTAGCACCCCCAAGTCCTTTGCTGCAGGGCCACTCTCAATTTTGTTGTCCCCTAGCCTGTCTTGATATTGAGGATTGCCCCAACCTACATTCAGGACCTTGGACTTTGCCTTACTGAACCACATGAGATTCTCTTCAGCCCACCTTTCCAGCATGTCCAGGTCTCTCTGGATGGCATCCTGTCCTTCAGTCTTATGAACTGCAGCACTCAGCTTGGTATTGTCTGCAAATTTGCCGAGGGTGCACTCATTCTGTCTGTATCATTGATGAAGGTATTGAACAGCACTGGTCCCAATGCAGACCCTTGAGGGACACCACTTGTCACCTGTTTCCATCTGGACAGCAAGCAGTTGACTGCTACCCTTTGTACACGATTGTCCAACCAATTCCTTATCCACTGAACAGATTTATGTTTTAGTAAAATGACCTAAATTTCTAATTAAAAAAGTGGAATGATGCCCTCACTTCTCAAAGAACCCCCACATAAAACTATAAAATTAAGGGCTTTATTAAGCTTCAAGCCAGTTAAAAAAAAAAATCTCAAAAGCTCATCCTAAAGAAAATGTGAATACTTTCTAATTGTATTTAAATCCAAAACATCACAGCTCCGAGAGTCTCAAAGTAAACCAAGACATTATCATATGTTTCTAGAACTTAGGCTTTCAAGTCTTTTACAACAATTATGACTAAAGCTCTGGATGAGTTCAGCCAAGGAAATACTTGTTTACAGTGTCAGCCATTTAGATTGAAATTAGTGTAGTTCTGATTCTCAATGACTTGCATTTCAGTCGTGTTAAAACCTCTGTTGACAAGTGAGTTCCAGATAAATATTTACTCAGATGCATCTGAAATAAAATTACAGCTTCTTTTGGATTCCTGTTAGTGTGTAAAGTTGACTTTTTTTTTTTTTTTCTCTAATCACCAGGTTTAATCCTAGTTTTTCTTCACACTTAAAGTCATTGTGTTCCTTGGGGCCTTTGTTTTAATCTATTTAATTTGAGAGGAATTGTGATAATTATGTTGAACAAAGGTTTTTGTTCTCAAGTGTGCTTGTGTATTGGTATATACATTAAAGTCTAACTGATATCTCTGCTACAGAAGGCCTTGCTGTTGGTGCTTTGTATTCTGGGAATTTTTTGGGTTTTCTTCATTATATATGAGTCAAACAGGAGCTCTTGAAGGCACAGGAACAGGCTGTGCCCACGTGCTGAAAGATGAGCCAGGGGGAGGGCGACCAGCCTGGATGGGCAAGCAGCTCCTGAAGGAATTACGGGGAAAAAAAGAAGGTGTCGCCTTTGGAAATGGGGGAGGCAACTTGTGATATGTTTAAGGATGTTGTTAGGTCATATTGGAGATAAATTAGAGAGGCAAAAGTCCAGTTAGAACTTAAGCTGGCCACTTCTGTGAAAGATAATAAAAAGCATTTTAATAAATATATTAATGCTAAAAAGAGAGGCCAGAGGAACCTCCACTCTTTATTGGACCTGGAGGGAAACATTGTAACTAAAGATAAGGAAAAGGCTGAGGTTCTAAATACCTTCTTTGCCTCAATTTTCAACAGTAAGACAGGAGGACTTCAGGGTAAGTGGCCTCCTGAACTGGTTGATGGGGTCAGGGAGCAGTGTAGTACCCCTGAAATCCATGAGGAATTAGTTCAGGAGTTGCTGAGCCACTTGGATACTCACAAATCCATGGCAGCATATGGGATCCACCCTAGGGTGCTGAGAGAACCGCCAGATGAGCTGGCCAAGACACTCTCCATCATTTTCCAGCAGTCCTGGCTCACCAGAGAGGTCCCAGATGACTAGAAACTGGCCAATGTGATGCCCATCCACAAGAAAGACTAGATGGAGGAACCTGGAAGCTACAGGCCTGTCAGCCTGACCTCAGTGCCAGGGATAATTAGGGAGCAGATCAACTTGGGGGCAATAAGTGCACACCTGAAGGATGGCCAAGGGCTCAGGTCCAGCCAACATGGATTTAGGAAGGGCAGGTCCTGCCTCTGCAACCTGATCTCCTTCTATGATCAGGTGACTGCCTGGTGGATGTGGGGAAGGCTGTGGATGTAGTGTATGTGGACGTCAGCAAGGCCTTTGACACCATCCCCCGCAGCAAACTCCTGGCCAAGCTGTCAGCTCGTGGCTTGGACAGCAGCACTCTGTGCAGGGTTAGGAACTGGCTGGAGGGCCGAGCCCAGAGAGTGGTGGTGAATGGTGCCACATCCAGCTGGTAGCCAGTCACTAGTGGTGTCTCCCAGGGATCAGTGCTGGGCCCCATCCTATTCAATATCATTACTGATGATCTCGATAAGGGGATTGAGTCCATCATCAGTACACTTGCAGATGACACCAAGCTGGGGGCAGGTGTTGCTCTGTCAGACGGTAGGAGAGCCCTGCAGAGGAACCTTGACAGGCTGGAGATATGGGCAGAGTCCAAGGGCATGAGACTGAACACATCCAAGTGCCAGGTTCTACACATTGGCCACAACAACCCCATGCAGTGCTACAGGCTGGGGTCAGAGTGGCTGGAGAGCAGCCAGGCAGCAAGGGACCTGGGGGTACTGGTTGATAGTAGGCTGAACATGAGGCAGCAAGAGTGCTCAGATGGCCAGGAAGGCCAATGGCATCCTGGCCTGTATCAGGGATAGTGTGGCCAGCAGGAGCAGGGAGGTCATTGTATCCCTGTACTCAGCACTGGTTAGGCTACAACTTGAGTCCTGTGTCCATGTCTGGGCTCCTCAGTATAAGAAGGACATTGAGACTCTTGAACGTGTCCAGAGAGGGGCAGCAAAGCTGGTGTGGGGTTTGGAGCACAAGCCCTATGAGGAGAGGCTGAGGGAGCTGGGGTTGTTTAGCCTGGAGAAGAAGAGGCCATCTTATTGCTGTCTACAACTACCTGAAGGGTGGTTGTAGCCAGGAGGGGGTTGGTTTCTTCTCCCAGGCAACTAGCAAAAGAACAAGAGGACACAGTCTCAAGCTGCATCAGGGGAGGTTCAGGCTGGATGTTAGGAAGATATTCTTCACAGAGAGAGTGATTGGCCATTGGAATGTGCTGCTCAGGGAAGTGGTGGACTCACCATCACTGGAGGTGTTTAAGAAGAGACTGGATGAGGCACTTGGTGCCATGGTTTAGTTTTAGATGGTGTCAGGTGATAGGTTGGACTTGATGATCTTCAAGGTTTTTTCCAACCTGGTTAATTCTATTCTATTCCATGATGACAAATCAAGAAGGACATAGAAGTGCTGGAGAGTTTCCAGAGAAGGGCAATAAAGCTCATGAAGGGCCTGAAGCCCATGACCTGCAAGAAGAGGCTGAAGGAGCTGGGGCTGTTCAGTCAGGAGAGGTGGAGGCTGAGGGGAGACCTGAGCACTCTCCACAACTACTTGAAGAGAAGTTGGAGTGAGAAGGGAAACAGTCCCTTCTTTCTGGTGACAAGCAACAGGACTAGAGGAAGTGGATGCAACCTGCACCACAGGAGATTTAGGCTGGATATTAGGAAGTATTTCTTCATAGAAGAGATTATCAAACATTGGAATGGTCTGCCCAGGGCAGTGGTGGAGTCACCATTCCTGGATGTGTTTAAACTGCATGCAGACCTGATGCTTAGATATGGTTTAGTGGTGAGTTTGCAGTGCTGGCTGGGAGGTTGGTCTAGATGACCTTGACAGCTTCTTACAAGCAAAGGTAATCTCTGCAGAGAGGGGAGAGTCATAGAGGCTCTTTGAGTGTGTGGAAGCCAACTTCTTGATGCAGCTGGTAAAGAAGCCAGCTAGAGAGGATACCTTCTTAGATTTGCTGCTTGTTAACACAGAAGGGCTTTCAGGAGATGTTACAATTGGAGGCTGTCTTGGGCATAGTGATCATGAAGTAACAGTTTTAAATTCTCAGAGAAGTAAGGAGAGGGTTCAGTGGAACTGCCACCTGGGACATCTGTAGAGCAGATTTTGACCTGTTCAGGAGACTGACTGGCAGTGTCTTTTGGGAAGCAGGCCAGGAGGACAGAGTCAAGGAATGCTGGGCACCCTTCAAGAAAGAAATCTTCAAAGTGTAGAAACTGGACATTCTTATATCCTGAAAACCTGTGCTGGTGGGTGTAATGGGTTGGGGCAGATCCCCTCCCCACCACACGCAGAAATAACGACTCAGACAAACAGATTGCAAAAGTAGTGGAGAGTTTAAATAGAGAACAGTGAGTGTGCACAAAAGGAAACATAGTGACAAGAAAGGAACCAAAGTAAACCCAGGAAGACCCCAAACCCCACCTGAGGGTGCATCCAAAACCCCCAGGGCTCCTCCTTCCCCCCCACTATTAGGCTGGTCTCAGCTGGCCAGATCTGAGACTGCCCATCCCCCAGTGGCCTTGGGCCTAATCAGGCCCGTGGCCGGGAGATCTCTCCCCCAGTTACCAAGTCTCAGAGAGGGAAGGAAAGAGGAAGTGCCAGACCCCACCGCAAAATTTATAGTGGTGCAAGGGATTATAGTAGAAATACCTAATTTCCACCCACTGGGATGGACTTCTGGACACAGGAAACACCCCTGTAGCAGAGGGCACCCAGCCCAAACTACGACAGTGGGGAAGAAGGCCAACCCAGACAGTTTATGGCCTTTTGAAAAGACAATGGGCCACTCAGGAGCATAACAAGCAGCGAAGCTATGCCTGGGGAAAATCAGAAGTGCCAGAGCCCAACTAGAACTCAATCTAGTTATTGCCATGAAAGAGAATTAAAAAATTATTCTATAAATACATGAAAAACAAAAGGCTAAGGAAGATGTTTATCCTTTATTGGATGTGGGGGGAAACATAGTGACTAATGATGAAGAAAAGGTAAAGAAACTCAGTGATGACTTTGCCTCAGTCTTTAATAACAGGACGTTGGGTAGCCAGCCCCTTGAGCCTGAAGACAGGGGTTGGGGAGCAGGAGGAGACCTCCATAATCCAAGAGGAAATGGTGAGTGACCTGCTGAACCATGTAGACATACAGATGTCTATATGGGGCCACATGGATTGCACTCAGCAGCACTGAAGGAGCTGGTGGATGTGTTTACCAAGCCTGTTTGTGATTTTTTCAGTAGTCCTGGCAAATTATGGAGGTTCCAATGGATTGGAGAGTAACAAATATGATACCAATCTACTAGAAGGGAAAGAGTATCGTGAGTGCCATATCACACCATTTATAGGACAGTCAGGCAATTAGGTTCATGAAGGGCGGGTCCTGCTTAGAGGGTGACCTGCTCGGTGGATGAAGAAAAGGCTGTGGATGTTGTTTACTTGTTTAGCTGTTGCTTCTGTTCTCCACAGCATCCTAATGAGAGAGATGGCTGTCCTAGGCCTGGATGGGCATGTATTCTGCTGGATCAAACTGTCTGGAGGGCCACACTCAGGGAGTGGCAGTGAGTGGAGTTAAATCCACTTGGTGGCTGGTCACAGATGGTATTCCCCAGGCCTCAGTGCTGGGGCCACTCCTTTTGAACATCTTTATCAGAGATCTTGACAAGGAGATCAAGATCACCCTCAGTAAGTTTGTGGACAACACCAAGTTAGGTGGGAGCATTGATGAAGGGTAGGAAGGCTCTTCAGAGGCATCTTGCCAGACCAACTCAGAAGCAAATGAAGCTGTATTTACAAGCAAAACCTACAAGCTACAATGGAATGCAATGAATATATACCAAATATATAATATTTACAATATTATACAGATAGTTATAATTAGCAAACAATATGAAAACCCTCCCTGGTCAAGAGATGAGGGAAAGCTCCCTGCTTCTCCCTCCCTGCCTCCCCTACCCCCTTGTACAAAAGGGACAAGAGTGAGGAGCAGAGAAGTTAGACTTAGCCAAAGCCAGCCTATAAGCAGGTTCTCTCTCCTGCGCAAAGCAAAACAGCCAGGGATCAGAAGAGAAGAGAAAAAAAGGGAAGAATTGTTATGGTACAGCTCATCTTATTCAAGATACTCACCCAATGAATTTGTTTAGAACAATATTTTGTTTTCCTTTTTACACCCAGTAGTGATATATTTTTCTACTCTTCTGCTCAAAATCTGTAACTAAATTTTAAAGGCATAGCCTAAAAACACATCTGCACAGACTCTATTGATGGGCTGAGGTCAGTCATACAGCCTTCAGCTAGGGCAAGTGTGTGGTCCTGTACTTGGGCTACAAAAAACCCAGGTGATGCTATGGGCTGGGAGCAGAGTGTCTGGGAAGCTGCTTGGCAGAAAGGGGCCTGAAGGTGTTGATTGACAACTTGCTGAACATGAGCCAGGCTAACAGCATCTTGTCCTGTATAAGGAGTAGTGTGGCCAGTGGGACTAGAGAGGTGATTGTCCTGTACTTGGGGCTGATGAGGCTACACCTTTAGTATTGTGTTCAGTTTTGGGTGCCACAGTATGAGAGAGATACTGAGGTGCTGGAGTGTGTCTGGAGAAGGGCAATGGAACTGGTGAGGAATTTTAATGGTGAGTTTTACAAGGAGCAGCTGAAGGAGCTAGGGTTGTTTAGTCTGAAGAAAAGGTGGCTGAGGGAAGACCATGCTCTCTGTGAGGAGATAGCGGAGAAGTGGGTAGTGGTTTCTTCTAACGAGTCATAGGACAAGGAGGAATGGCATCAAATTGCCAAGGGGAGTTTAGGGTAGACATTAGGAAGAAATGGCTGTATTGGACGGGTTTTCAAAGATTGGAACTGGCTGCCCAGGGAAGATGTTGAATCACTATCACTGGATGTGTTTAAAAAACTGTCTAGATAGGTTCTTAAGGAGTTAGTGCAGTGGTGGCTCTAGTAGAGTTAGATGATAGTTGGACTTGATGGTCTTAAAGATATTTCCTAGCTGTAGTGATTTTGTGATTCTTGTAACAGTTTGCTTTCTGTTGATTACAGCTTTGGGTAAATGCTGCCCTCTTAACTGTATGTCTGGGATGTTTTACTCTTACTGAAGGATACATGTAGAATGACAAGCTGCATTTTTCCCACTTTTATGTTTAATTGTTTTGATTTGGAACAAATTAACAAGGCAGGAATTATAAAAATATAGTTATCTTTATTTTCCTGAAAGCTCCATCCCAAAATTATGTACAAAACTGGTTAAGTTTTATTTACAGGTTCTATTCAGTCACAAATTCTACAAGGATGCTTATGGGCAACTTTACGATAGTGCAGTTTAGAGAATTCAGACAATGGAAAGGGCTAAGCTACAAAATAGCTTTACCCCACTTACAAAATTGGAGACAAGCCAGGAAAGCCGATGAGTCGGATTTTACACACGAGGACAGAGTAGGACTTCGGAGATGGTTCCTGGATCTCTCCTTGCGGGAGCCTCCAGAACTGCAAGCTTTATAATCTAGTTTGGCCATCACGCGGCATAAATACGAAGGGAAAGGGACCCACCAAAGTTAAAGTGTCTTTAGACGGCTCCCACGAGGTAAATCTCGTGGAGCAGCGCTGTCTGAGCAGCGCAAGAGAAGCCGCACTGCTGGCATGTTTTCAGCTAACAGCTGCAGTTTACGGCAGGCAGGGTGCCAGGTCCGGGCCGAAGCCAGGTCCGGGTGCTGTAGGCTAATGTCACCGCGAATCTAACGAGTCCCAGCACGAATCCCGGGAAACTGCGTCCAGAGGCTTGCTGGCCGCTGTGTTTAAGATTTCATTAGACAATGTGTCCAGTGCCAATATATACAGGGTGCGAAGAACCCAGCCAATCACGGTTCCAAATCCCGTCTCGGGCTTCCCCCACGAGTGAATACATGTGAGGGACTTCAGCCACCGCCGGGAAGAAAAGCGTCTCTTTTACCGGTCCGGCTCAAGCCCCCAGGGGGAGGAGAAGGCAATTTCGCGCCTTTGTCTTCCCTCTTTCAAACCTCTGCACATGGAGGTGGGTATGGGCGGGTTTGGAGCACCTTGCAGCAGTTTATTTCCACTTTGTTCTAGTCAATCAGGCTGTTCTTACTAGTTTTCAGAAAACCTGTTTTGGGCAGGGTATTCATTAATCTTGATAAACAGTCGTTTTAAATAGAGAATATGGATGTATTCTCAATGTTCTGCATTTTAAACTTGGCTCGGTTCAGTTACAGTGTTGTCTTGGCTTCTACAGCAGCTGTGCTTAAGAGTTCCCTCTTGTGCTAAAATTTTCAAGTACATTCTGTAAATGCCTGAAAATTATCATTGTGATTAAAAAGCTGTTCCTTAAGTTTGTAATTAATTTTTTCAAATCTAATATTTTATCTTGGTTGTTACCTCTTGCTTATCCTTTGCTTGGCTTCTGTGTTAGATACATATTTTTTGATTGGTGAAAATTTGTTGTGATTTCAACTGGGACAGAGCTAATTGTGTTCTCAGTGGCTAGAGAAGTGCTATGGTTTGGATTCAGTATAGAATTTGGTATGACAATGATAGCATACTGAATATTTTTAGTTGTTATTAAGAAATCAAGGACATAGCAACTGCCCGTGTCTTGCTAGTGTGCAGAAATACCAGAAGCTGGGAGCGAGCCAGAGTGTCAGACCTGAATTGGTCACTGGAATATTCCATGTTGTATGACATCATGTTTAGTGTAAAGATGATGGCTGGCTGGGAAGCAAGGGCTCTTTCTTGTGTGATGGCGATTTTCTGATTTTCTTCTCTGGGATCACTAGCCAGGAGCAGGCTAGGCTTGGCCTTGGTCAGTGGGTGTTGAGCAATTGCAGTGTGTGTTACCCATTTGTATATTTTATTTTTGCTGTGATTATAGTTGTTAATTTAGATTGCCAAATTCTTTTCACCTCAACTTATCCAACATCCTTAGCTTTACTTCTCCAACTCTTCCCATGCCCTGGGTTAGGGGAGTGAGTGGCTATGAAGTGTTTGGCTGCTAGTCAAGTTTAAACTACAGGTATGATCTCTAAAGCTGATACCTGTAATATTTTAGAGCTTTTGCTGGAGCTGGACACCACAGTTAGCAAAATGTGTTTTCCATGCTGTCTCAGAATTCACATATGTATTGAGAGTGAGATGCTGCAATTAATAATGCTCATTCAGATTTTGTAGACTTAAAAAGTGGTTTTTGCACTTATCTTCATTTTTATTATAAGCTAATCTGGCTTGGAAAGATATGGTGGAGGGGAGTGAGTACGTGCTTCTGGAGACAGAAAATGCATAGCGGTCAAACAACATGTGAGTCCAGACTTGGAGAAAAATGTAAAGATGGGGAGGCTGGAACAGTGACTGTGGATCTTAAAAGAAGCCTCTGGGTAGTTTTCCCACACTTAGGTTTGAGAAACAAATACTGAATTAAATGCAATTTGACATCATATGCAAGCACCTTGTCTCTTTGGTTTCTTTAAATGAGAAACTAAGAAGTGGGAGAGAATTTTTTTTTTCCCCCCCTCTTTTGAGTATTAAACACATGAAGAACCTGGATTTGAATTCTGTGTAGGGGGCTTTTTATTTACCTCCTCCTTTCTAGTGTGTTGTACATGTGAAGTTGTATCTTTTGGTATGGGTTTGGTGCAGATCCTGTAAACTTCTGGAATGATGGAACAAGATTAAGTGAATTTACATGTGACACCAACTTGAAATTGTGATCATGAGGAAAATAATGCTCCAAGTCAGGCTTAGGTTAAACCTATGTTTTCTGACTGAAGCAAATCAAGATGAAGAGTAGTACCAGATGAAACTAATTTTGCTCACCTTGTGTAAACCTGGATGAAATGCTAACAATGGCTATGATCATAGAAGGAGCAATCTAGAGCTGGCAGAGAAATAAAAGTGATCTCATATGGCCTTCAGTTCTCAGTGCTGTTTCTGTGGCTGCTTGTCCCTGAGCACCTGACAGTAAGTTAGAAACAAGTCTCAGCATCTTGCAATGTTTCCCTTTAGAAAGCTAAACTGAACCAAATGGCCATGAGTTTTCATTGAGTTTTTGTGTGCAGGACAGGCATAAAATTATAAAGGAAGCAAACTTTTAATACTGCCATACTGCCTCAAGAAAGCATTGTTTCTTTTTCTCCTTCTGGAACTTTATATTCTGAGTTGTATATGTCACTGTAAAAAAACCCCCAAAACAACAGGGGTTTATTTTGATGCATTCTCCTTTTGCTGAAGATGAATCTTCAGAAATATCAATCTGGGGAAAATTGTAGAAATATCTTCTAGACTATCTCACTTTATTTGTGAAAGATTTTCCAGCAAGACTGCAGGATTATTTTTTGTTTGTTTGTTTGTTTTGGTTTCTGAATGTGTGAGCATGTCTCAAGCTGTGATCTTCCCTCAGTTGCTAGATCAAGGGGTAGGGCTCTGTACAGGTGCAGAAATTATACCTGAGCTCTTTGATGTGCCACCAAAACTGAAGCTAAAATAAAAAAATCTGGTATCATGGGGTTTTTTTAACACATTTTATAGATGTAGCTTTCCTGCTTATGCATTTGTTTTGTCACTTGTGGCTTGTAAATATCCATGTCTTTTTTTTGTTATGAGTTGTAGTGAGATTTAACGAGTGCCACTAATCCAAATCAGTCCCATCTTCCAAAACTTCTTTTAATGGTGATACTTTCAACTTCGTTATTCATTGTTCATTCTATTCACTCTAGCGTGAATTTACTAGGTGCCTTTTTTTGTTTTTATACAGTTGAATGTATTGCTGCCCAGTGTGAGAGTGCAACAAATGTCTCTGGTCTTGCTGTGCTATAAAAATAGCCCTGTTGCTTGTATCTGTTTCTATTCAAAGAATTCCTCTGGAATCTGTTCCAGGAGAGCGTGGTTCAGCAATATGGGAGGGAGTTGAAGGGGGCAGGGAGAGCATGAGTGATGAGTGCATTCATAATCCAGGGGCAAGATGTCCAATGGCAACTGCCTCTTCCTGTGTGCTGTCTTGTTTACAAGAACCCAGCTCAATGCACATTCCCCCTTATGGGTGTTGTCTTGGCTATGCCACTTCCAGCTTGTTGGCTATTTCTTTATGGCATTTGGGTTTCAACTTAAATCTTCTTACTTGGTTTGTTTTTCTGTGTAACCACCAATTAATTTAGGGTGCTGTTTAGGTATGGGCTGCTACATCAGAGGACATAGCTGAAACAAGCATTTCTACAGCTTACTAGCCCAAGGTGGGGGGGCACCTGTCTTTTTGGCTGCTGCTCCTTTTACAATTCAGTATATGTCTTTTTTATTTTATTTTTTTCTTTTTTTCTTTTTTTTTTTTTTTTCTGATACCAGTTTAACTTGCATTAGTTTCCCTACTAAGTTTTAAAAAAAGGTAACAGCTCTTTTTCCTCTCTCCCCCACCCTGTTTTTTTTCTTTTGCTGTTGTGTGAGTTACCTACCTGCTAGCTGTATATTGTAGTGGTAATGATTGGCAGGGTGGTGTTCCCCCTTTGTGCCTTTTGGTTGGTATTGTTGGTAAACCACAAGCCTGAAGTGTCCATGATATATGCTTGTAGCTCATGTTGTATGTACTGACAAAACTATTTTGAAGTGTCTTACTGACATTGTCACTAGAGGTATGGGAAATACTCGTTTTGAAACAAGTTGGTCACAGTTAATACGGGAAGGTCATGTGTCCTGTGCAGCTTTCGAGCTGTGCTTCAGTCTTATCTGGGATGCTTTGGCTACTTAAGTATTTTCTTTTTCTTACAGTATTGATAGCTTGACGAGAGTGTGACCTGAGATGACATGTCCTTCTATATGTTCTTTGAAGAAAATATCCGTAACTTGTTGGGTTTGTACTCTGCAGCTGTTTCCTCACCTACTTATATATCCATGTGTGTGCCCTGAGCTCACTTAGGCTTCTCACTGACCCCCAAGTTCATCTTGGATAGGCTGGAAAGCTGTGAAAAGTGTCTGTGGAGGCTTTGTTTTGTCATTTTTTTTTGGGTTGAGCAAGCCATCTGAAGAACTTCAAAGTCATCTAGCCCTGTCTTCCTGGATGATTGTCTGGATTTCCTCATTTTCCCCTCAGATACACTGCTGTCAGTGTTAATGGGCTGGCAGACGGAACAAGCCTTTTCAAGATCGAACTTTTGATAGGGAAAGAATTGATGTTTAAATGTATTGTTCCTATGAAGGTGAAATTCAAAACTGACTAGCAGAAACATTGAATACTTAGTTGTGTGTGCAAAGTCAACTTGTTGTTGCTTTTGGTGGCTGTAAGTTGCTTGAGGGTAGTTTGAGAGGTACTTCTGTGTCTGGGAGAAAGAATTGTGTTCTAGATTACCATGAATGTGCTGGGTAGGCCAACCAATCCTAATGTTGGTTGATTATAGCCTCATCTTGTTTAGATACAAGCACCTCCAAATTCATCTAAGTCTGTTCTTTACTGCAAGTTACAGAATGACACCAAGTATCCCAGAGGCTGGACTTCAAGGATGTTCCTCACAAAGTGTTACAAGTGTCTGTTTTCCCACAGCTGATCAAAAGCCTATGTATGTCAGAATACACAGATACATTCAAGGCTATTCTGCTATCAGTCCCTTCCTGGGAGTTTGGTGTTGTTTTTTTTTTTTTTTTTTTTTTTTTTTTTTTGTGGTTTCAAAAATGCCTTCAAGAAGTTTTTAATTTTGTTGTTGCATGTGAGGGCCAGACCAGGATCAGGTCTTGCTATATTGGATCCTGTGAAAACAGAATGTGAAGCCTAACATTTTGCTCAGAATAGAATAGAACAAACCAGGCTGGAAGAGACCTCCAAGATCATCGCATCCAACCTATCATCCAACACCACCCAACGAATTAAACCATGCAACCAAGCACCCTATCAAGTCTCCTCCTGAACACCTCCAGTGACTCCACCACCTCCTTGAGCAGCCCATTCCAATGGGCAGTCACTCTGTCTGTGTAGAACTTCCTCCTAACCTCCAGCCTAAACCTCCCCTGGTGCAGCCTGAGACTGTGTCCTCTTGTTCTGGTACTGCTTGTCTGGGAGAAGAAACTGACCTCTGCCTGTCTATAACCCCCCTTCAGGTAGTTGTAGACAGCAATAAGGTCACCCCTGAGTCTCCTTTTCTCCAGGCTAAGCAACCCCAGCTCCCTCAGCCTCTCCTCATAGGGCTTGTGTTCCAAGCCCCTCACCAACTTTGTTGGTGATGGGGCATGGCCACTGAAATGCAAGCTCATGCTTTCCTCTTGAACTGACTGTATTCCTTGCATCAGATTCAGGAGGTTTATAGCCACATAGTTTTCCACTGGATAAACTTATTGAACGGACTCACTGTTTTGTTTTAGAGGATTTAGTTCACTCTTGGGTTAGATCACTGAACTTGCTCCCTCTGCAGCTGTGCTATCATTTGTCTTACTGAAGGTAAGCCAATATTATGTAGTTAAAGAGTAAGGGATAAGAAATGCCTTTTCTTGTGACAGGTTGCAGATGTGTGGTATTAAATATGAGCTGAAATGGGATTTTAATGGAATAAACTGTTTGGGTTCTACCTGCACCATGGACTGAATTTTGAATGAATACACAGGCAGGTCACAAAGGGGAACTAAAGCTCCTGTCCCTTTTTTTTGGTCCCAGACTCTGTTCAGATGTCCTCCCTTTCAGAAAGGTTGTGTTAGTTCTGGCTGCAGAGGGTAATGATTTGCAGCCCTGAAAAACCTGCTAGTTCAGAGTTTGTTTTTTTTCTTCATCTGCAATAAACCTTTCATTTTGTGAAGTACTAGTTAATGTTTTTTTACAAGTCTTTTGATAATGCAGTATGTAACCCAATCTGAATATCTGTTGCAGGAGGTGACTAGTTGCATTTCTGAAAGCTGCTGCTGTATTGAAAGTCGTAGACACTGTA
Organism: Dryobates pubescens; assembly: GCF_014839835.1. Classification (NCBI taxonomy): domain Eukaryota; kingdom Metazoa; phylum Chordata; class Aves; order Piciformes; family Picidae; genus Dryobates; species Dryobates pubescens. The sequence continues at coordinate 85,624,070 of NC_071657.1, read as the reverse complement.
CTGGCCTTTAACTGAAGGCTACTTGGGAAAACACTAAGGACTTGTGGCCGTTTGACGCTGTGCCTTTAAGGAAGGGGCACACTGGCTAAATGTTTGTAAAATATTTTGGTATTCTAAACGAATTTTATTGGTAGGATTGTGGGAGGAGAGATTGGACCCAGGGGAGTTGGGAACTTTCTCTCAGTCTTCCTTCCTTCGCTGTCCCTTTTGGCTGGATCTGCTTCTGGGCTTCTTGCCAAGAGATAAGAACTAACTCCCTCCCTGTAACAGGCCTGTCCGCTTCTTCCCCTGTCCTGCTAACCATCCTCGTCTCCTCTTCTACCTCTCTGGGGGAGAAGGGAGGTAGGGGGTGAAGGAGGGCACAGGGGGAAGCCCCCTCTGTGGGGGGTCTGGTTTCTGGTTGAGTTTATTTGCTGTATATTCCTGTATATACTGTAAAATACCTGTATTTGTTGTGTTACATATAATCTGTTTCCTTGTAAAATATACTCTCATTTCTCCGACTGGGTTTAGCTGTGGTCTCTCTTTCTCAGTGGGGGAGGGAAAGCAGAGCCTTTCCTTTCAAACCACCACAGGACTTTATTTTTTTTCTGGCTTTTTTTGTTCTCCCTTGAAGAAGGAACAATCAACAAACCCAGAGAAACAGGTCTGGAGAGGAGATTTGCAATACTGATGGTTCTTTGCTGACCATAGCAGTGATGGAATAAACAGCAAGTATTGTGTGTATTGACTTGGCTAGCATTTTATCTCCTTAGAATAAGGGACCTCTAAAGGTCATCCAGTCCTACCCCCTCTGCAGTAAGTGGGGGCATCCTCAGCTAGACCAGGTTGCCCAGAGCCCTGTGGAGCCTCATCTTGATTATCTCCAGGGATGGGACTTCAACCATACAGAATACAGAATTAACCAAGTTGGAAAAGACTTTCGAGATCTTCAAGTCCAGCCAATCACCCAGCACTATCTAATCAACTAAACCATGGCACTTAGTGCCTCATCCAGTCTCTTCTTAATCACTTCCAGTGATAGACTTCACCACTGCTTCGGCAGCCCATTCTAATGGCAAATCACTCTTTCTGTGAGGTATTTCTTCCTAACATCCAGCCTAAACTTCCTCTGATGCCGCTTGAGACTGTGTCCTCTTGTTCTGTTACATCAGGCAACCTGTTCCAGTACTCCACTACCCTCGTGGTAAAGAACATCCAAGCTAAATCTGCTTTTCTCTAGTTTGAAATCATTGCCCCTAACCCAAGGTACTGGAGTCAGTTGACAGTTCAGGACAGCATGCAGTATGGTTAGTGATGGGAATGCATTATTTCTTATACTACAGTAGCTTCTATAGTAACTTTTGAAGAGGTTTCACGTAAGAAAAGCCTTTTCTGTGTCAGAGGGCATTTGGGACAGGCAGAACTTTTCTTAAAATACTCCTCTGCAGACAAACACACTTCAAAAGTGAACTTCTGCCTTTTCCTCAAGGGATGACCATGATTGCTGCTTCTCCAGAGAATTCCCTTTTTTCTCTATGCTGTATTTTTGTGAGGGCCAGTGTAGCTTTTTTTTCCCTCCCCCCCCACTCCCCTCCGTTTTTCTCCCCTTTCCCTAGTTCATGGCAACAGCTGTGGTCTAGTCTGTTGTGGTCTAGTGACATCCTTTAGTTCTGATACCCTGAGAGTGGTGCTTGGATAGAAAATACCATGCGTTTAGTCTGGGTGTCTGTGTAACTGGGTGTCCATTACTTAAAGTTTCATTACTGTCAGTGATAAGTGCTGATAACCAGTTCATCTTGCAAGTCCTTGCAAATGTGGGCCTTATAATTATTTAGGACATGGAGCAAGACTTCACGTGGAAGTCCTGGTGGTTGCTACCTAAAATAGTGTTCTTGTAGAAGGGCAGCAAAAGATTAGAATAATGACTTTGTAGATACTACTGTCTGAAACATAATGTCAAGTCCCTGAAATAATCTCAGACATTCACTGCCTTTTGATTGTCCAGAATCACTCAGGAATGTTGTCTTCTGATAGCAGCAGATTTTGAGAACCACGTTTTCAGCAGTCTCAATATTGCTGTGCTTGTGTGAAAGATAAAGCCCAAAGCAGAAGTTGTTTAGGCTTGTCTGATTTTTTTGTGCAACTGTCTTTTTCTTTTAAATACTGGTGCAAGTTGAATTCTGTGAAATTAGGATTACTTCTTCAGAAATTTCTGTATGACTAATGGTACTCGTCTCTGAAGTTTGACTGTTTGTAAAGAAATGGAGGGCAAGTTGACCGGGTGTTCATTTGGTATAGTTAGCAGCTTTTTTACATTTCTTTTACTTTTGGATAACATTTGCCTAGGAATACTACTGCTTGAAATGACACATTGTGTTGGGTTTTTTTTTCCCCTGTTAATAAGAAATTATTAATTTCTGTAGCTAAGGGTGTATTTTTAGCTAATTGTAAATTGACTTGGCAGAGTAATAATTTCAACTAACAACCTAGTGAGTTTTCAGAAAGGAGGGTGAAAGTTTTCACTTGTTTATTTGCTTTACTTTGCTAACACAACTGGAAGTGTGTATGTTAATTTGATTGTGCTGGTACTCTGGGCACTCCCAGGAATCCTCTTTTTTCTTGCTAAAGCACGAGAGTGTACAGGTAGTATAATTTCTCTGTCCTGTGACATTCTGGTAGTGATGCAGGTCTGCTCCTGGCCACGAGTATTTCTCCTGTTAGCTGTGGAAAATGAGACATGAAGCATCCCAGGGTCGTATTGTTGGCTTGGGGCAGTGCAGTCACTGAGTACCAGTGCTGTTCCTGAGGAACATCTGACTCTTACCAAGTCTTTTCCTTTTCAAGTAGTAATAAAGATGGTGAGATTCTTCAGTCAACAGCACTTGAGTGGAACGCATTACATCAGTGCTTTGCAGGCATAATATTTTTCTTCCACTCTTCTTCCTCATGCTTATGTCACACTACTGCCATAGTAGTAAAACACAGATTCATTCCACATGTACAATTGTCAAGCCATGGTGAGGCAGCATCCTGTAGCCTTTTCCCACCCCTGTTGCTGTGGGAAATCCTTGACTTTGTATTTAGAGTACCAAAAAAGCTCTTGTATTTTTAAGGTGCTCTCCATCACTGTTCAGAGTGTCAAGAAAATAATTTTCTTGGGACAGCCTCAGGAAAAGAATTGTAACCGCATAATGCTTTGTTCAACTGATGGAAATGAGTATTTAGCTTAGAAAGTCAGGCGGACATTGCTGCTCATGGTCTGTCCCTGGAAGCTCAGCAGTAGATTTACTGTGTCTTTTTGGGCTTTTAACCCTGTCAAGTCAATTTATGTTCTGTGTATTTGCAGCTTTTCTGACTTTGAGTTTAAAAGGAGTAGACGTCATGTCAAGAGTTGAACAAAAGATCAAAGAAAGCATTATGATAGCTTTAAAAGCCCGCTTTTTGTGTTAATGTTCATTCAATTGCTCTTCTTTTCCTTCTAAAATCCAAAGCAAGAGCCCAACTAAATGTGTTGGATAAGGCTTATGGTATGGAGACATTCAGAGAGAGCAGGATTTGGTGTCTCTAGGAAAGTTAAATATTGAGATACCAGTACTGCACTAATGCTTTTGGAAACTAGAATAATTGTTGCCTGTCCATCACCAGTTTGGTGACAGCAGTGTCTGCTGTTGTAGTGTAGGTCCTTGGGCTGAACTTGCTGTACAGACAGAAACACTGTAACATAAACATTGAGATATAGCATTCTTTTCCTCATAAATGCCTCTGCTTTTAATTTTTATGCCTTTTTTTTTAATGAGAAAGTGCTGAAATTGGAATTCCTTAGAGCTTGAGAAGCTAAAGATACTTGAAGTGAATGATCTGAACTCCTGATTAAGTTATTTGTAAAATTTTTGTTACTTTTGTGTTGTTTCCCCCCCCCCCCCCCCCCCCCCCTTGATTATAAAGTACAGGACAATCCTCCTTGGGATGTACTAGATCACAGCAGAGAAAAAAGGTTTAGAGCAGTTTTGTTCTCATTTGTATCTATTCAAAGTTTTGGCGGCTTTCTAAAGTCACGATGTGTCTACAAGGTCAAGTACTATCTGCTTATGGCCTTTGCAGTGAGCCAGACCCTCACATGGAAATGGAAACATTTGCTTGTCTGAGTATTTTTTTAATCTTCATTAAACAGATATTAATGAAGAGTCTTCTTCCCAGTGTGAGAAACGAACTCACTGCTGAAATTTATAACCAGTTTATTATAAAATAAAGGCAACACAGCTCTGGGCGCAGAGCGAGTTTGCTAGAGGCGCACCCTAACAACACGAGCTGAACTTACAGAGACGGCAAACATACATATTAATATATTAAAACGTACATATTCATCTATTCCCCAGCACGCTCCCACCCCTCTCCATCAGGACTGAGACAAAACCTGCACTTTTGACCTGGCCAGTCTTTAGACCTGTTGGCGCCTCACCTTTCTCTCCCAATGCCCTACACAATACAGACCATCACGAACCAATCAGCCCAACGACCGAACCCCACGGTCCCTGCGAAAGCCAAATATTAAAGGCAACACAATTTCTCACACCAGTCTCAAATGTTTCTTCATTTGATCTGCAGTTAAAATTAAGTTTATCAGTTTGTGATTTCCTACTTACTGCTATGACTTCAACCTGGCAAACACACTTTGATGTGAGGAGTTGGAGAGAATAAGAAGCTGCTTTGCAAGCAAGGCAGTGTTCTTGTTCAACCTCGTGTTATTAATTAATGATATCCCACTTAACACTTGAAATTATAGTCACTGTGGTAGTGTCAAGGCAGTGGCAATCAGCCTGCAGCTTCAGTACTCTGAAGAGTAGGTGTGGTATAATGTGAAGCCTCAGCCCATCAGAGTGGAGGCATGCCTGTGCCATAAAGGTGCCGTGCTTTCCTGGTCAGTGCACTGTCAGCAGTGGAAAAGAGCCCGTCAGCTGCTCTTCATGCGTGCTGATGCTGTGCTGCTTACTGTGTATGGGCACTGCCTGAAGACAGTGGGAGTCAAGAAAGGGGAAATAAAATAGCTTTATTTTGAAGGCTCTCTTTGTATCAAGCTGCCAGTTGTATTTTTAAGAAGACTGGATTGTGTTGGAAATGGATTTTAACATGTCCGTATTGGCTTGATGGGGAGTGTCCAACTGTAGTGAAGGATGCTTATGGTCAGGATTGTGCCCCAAACATTTCTGGAACATACTCCTCTGAGTGTTAACCCTCCCTTTTTTCCCTTCTCCTTTCTGGGGGCAGCAAGGGGGATCCTGGCGCCACTGAGTCCAGGTAAACAGGCTGGGTATAGCATATACTTACACCGTATTTGGTAGGTGTTAGTCCATTGGTTAATCTTTGCGTTAGCAACAGAATGCTCATTGGGCCAGTATTCACTGGGGCAAATGGTAAATAGGGGTCGTTTGGTAAATGAGCCCCCCCACATCGTATTGGAGCCTGTGAGTGGGTGCGTGCCAGTGCTGTCGTGGTTCACCTTGCCCTCAAGCCAGTGCCCCAAGAGACCTCATGCTCCTTTGCCACCGTCACCCAGCTGCGTGCGGTGCCGTGGACAGTGTCCCGTGGGATCGACCACTGCGCGATCCCTTGCTGCAGGAGGAACGCCAGCAGCCCTTGTGAGCCAGCGTCGCTGACCTGCCACAGCCCCCCCTCGAGTGGGAGACCTTTGTGTCCTGGGAGGAGCAGCAGCCACGCGGTGCAGCCACAAGGCCAGCGCCACTTCCTGTCTCCGTCTTACGGCACATCCGTGTCACGTTTCTGGACTATCAATATTACTAAGGGGAGACCTCACGAAGTTCTCAGCTTGAAAGTCAAACCTTTCTTTATAGAGTTTCCAGATAAGGTAGCGTTTGGATTTCTCCGGTGGAGGGTTGCCGGTCACCGACCAACCCCTCCCCCCGCCGCTTTCTGAATTAGTTTCGATTCTAAGTTCTGTGCATTGTTTGATTCAAGTGCCCATATTTAAACATTCTGTAAAGATTGTTTCACTAACTGAATTTCGATATCTGTGAAGGGTGACTGTAAATACCCCGTTACAGAGTTTGTATATATATATCTAAAATTTAACATATATTTTCGTTGGTATATCTGCCGCTCATTTTCTGAGGGCATAGTCACAACATCAACTGAGGGTGTGTTCCCCACTTTTCTGAAGTCCCTACTGTCAGCAAGAAGCTCTCCCCTGTGCTGGTGTTCTGCTTTGGATCTGTTTCCAAATTGTTCTGCTCTGGGGCTGCATAGTCAGCAAGATAAGGATTTGTTGTAAAGATCTCATTATGCTGCTCAGGCTCTGTTCCCACCAGCAGGCTGTTCTTGCTTGTTTTTTGTCATTGCTTTAGATTCACACTGCTGTGAATGTAAGTTAAAAAAATCCAAAACAACAAACAAAACAACCCAAAGGTCATTGTTACTGTAGATAAACTTAAGTTTTTGGATGGTTTCAGTTGAATCAGCAAGGCTTATAAAGCAGATTTTAACACAAAGAGTGAAAGCAATTTCTACTGCTGACTCAACTAAAAGACTGTCTGTAGTGTGTTTAAAATACCAGTGGACAGCCATGACCAGATAGTCAGTGATAACTGTGCAGTTCAGGGTGTCTTCATGTCTACTTAATATTTTCCTTTTCAAGGAACATGTTGTCATAAGGTCGAATAATCATTGTCCTGACCATATCTAGCTTTTAGGGTGCTAAGGCCTATGTGTTCTACATTTTAGAAAACAACAGAGTAACTTAAGAGACTGAGAGATGTATTCATAAATCTGGAGAAACACAGTGTTCTGATTCAGCTCATACTACAGACAGTTCCTGGCAAAGGCAGGCCTGTTCTAGTTAAATGTTTAAGAGTTCATGGAAATACACTTTCTTCTCAGGTTTTACTGAATGCTTTAACTAGCACATAAAGAAATTCAATGCCAGGGTTCAATTCTGGCTAACAAAAATGTATTTCTAAACTGAAGGAGAGATTTAGATGATAACAGAATTACCTTTGTGAAAAAATCCTGCATGGTAATACTGAGCATTGTGAATCAATGTTTAAACTGAATTCTCTCATGCAACTTTAGTCATTGAGTACCCATTACTTGTGAATGCTTGTGAGCAAGAAGCACTTTGCTAGGTTTTCACCTGGTTATTATCCTGCATTGAACTCATTGCTAACCAACTTGCACCAAAAGCTGCTGCCCTGACAAGTTACATGCAGAATGAAGCACATTCATACATTGGTGCGGCCAGGAGGGCCAATGGCATCCTGGCCTGCATCAGGAACAGTGCGCCCAGCAGGAGCAGGGAGGTCATTCTGCCCCTGTACACTGCACTGGTTAGGCCACACCTTGAGTACTGTGTCCAGTTCTGGGCCCCTCAGTTTAGGAAGGATGTTGACTTGCTGGAAAGTGTCCAGAGAAGGACAGCAAAGTTGGTGAGGGGTTTGGAACACAAGCCCTGTGAGGAGAGGCTGAGGGAGCTGGGGTTGCTTAGCCTGGAGAAGAGACTCCGGGATGACCTTATTGCTGTCTACAACTACCTTAAGGGAGGTTGTAGACAGACGGCTGTTGGTCTCTTCTCCCAGGCGGCCAGTACCAGAACAAGAGGACACAGTCTCAAGCTGTGCCAGGGGAAGTTTAGGCTGGAGGTTAGGAGGAAGTTTTACACAGTGAGAGTGATTGCCCATTGGAATGGGGTGCCTGAGGAGGTGGTGGGGTCACCATCACTGAAGGTGTTCAGGCAGAGACTTGATAGGGTGTTTGGTTGCATGGTTTGGTTGATTAGGTGGTGTTGGATGATAGGTTGGATGCGATGAGCTTGAAGGTCTCTTCCAACCTGGTTTATTCTAATTCTATTCAGTAAAAGAACTTTGGTGCTTATTTGCATGTTGTCTTCCACTCGGATTCAGTGCTTGTAGGTTGTCCTTTGTTCTCTACATTTGCAGTTTTACTTTCCAGTGTCATGGGGACTGAAACTGGGCATTTAAGTGAGAGTTTTGACCATTTATGATCTGTTTCCAATTGGTGTAGTTAATATAAACCATACTTCTCAATTAGCCTTGTGTGAGATGCTGTACATCCACAGGGCAATAATACATTTCTTGCTTCAAAATTATTTTAATGCTAGAGGATGAATGAGAATGAAAGCTGACCACCATGAATGGGTGTGGTGGTCTTAAGATATGCCTTTAAAATTTAGTTACAGATTTTTGAGCAGGAAAGTAGAAAAATATAAACAAATCACTATTTGGTGTAAAAAGGAAAACAAAAGATTATTCTAAACAAATTCATTGGACGAATAGCTAGAACTTGACGGGCTGTACCATAATAATTCTCTTCGCTTCTGATCTTGGCTGTTTGCTTCACTTGGGAGAGACAATCTGCTTGTTGGTTGGCCTTGGCTAAGTAACCCACTGCTCTCCTCTCTGCTGCTTGCTCTCTTGGGACAGGGAGGTGGCGGGGGTGGGGGGCAGTGGAACGGCTTCCTTGGTCTCTGACCCAGGAGGGTTTTCCTGTTGTTTGTGAATTGTAAATATCTGTACAATATTGTAAATATTGTAAATATTGTGTGTTTCGTACATATTCATTGCATTCCACTGTAGAATGTAGCTTTTGCTTGTAAATGGAGCTTCATTTGCTTCTAACTGAGTTGGTCGGGCAAAGTTAGTGCTGGGGAGAAACTTCAACCCACCACAATGGGATAGCAGTGATGTGCCTGTGGGATTTGGGTTTTCTTTTGGGTTTTGTTGTTTCCATACAACAAAGGTGTCTTTAAAGCAGGGTAATAGGTAGTTTCTTTAAAGTATGAGGGAGAACCATACGCAAGTACTAACTACAGCAGGGAGGTCATTCTGCCCCTGTACACTGCACTGGTTAGGCCACACCTCGAGTACTGTGTCCAGTTCTGGGCCCCTCAGTTTAGGAAGGATGTTGACTTGCTGGAGCGTGTCCAGAGAAGAGCAACAAAGTTGGTGAGGGGTTTGGAACACAAGCCCTAGGAGGAGAGGCTGAGGGAGCTGGGGTTGCTTAGCCTGGAGAAGAGGAGACTGAGGGGTGACCTTATTACTCTCTACAACTACCCAAAGGGAGGTTGTAGACAGACGGCTGTTGGTCTCTTCTCCCAGGCAGCCAGTACCAGAACAAGAGGACACAGTCTCAGGCTGCGCCAGGGGAGGTTCAGGCTAGATGTTAGGAAAAAGTTCTATACAGGAAGAGTGATTGCACATTGGAATGGGCTGCCTGGGGAGGTGGTGGAGTCGCCATCACTGGAGGTTTTTAGGAGAAGACTTGATGGGGTGCTTGGTGCCGTGGGTTAGTTGTTTGGGTGGTGTTTGATTGGTTGATGGGTTGGACGCGGTGATCTTGAAGGTCTCTTCCAACCTGGTTTATTCTATGTATTCTACAGAGGCTGGATTTAAAACCATTGCTCTTATAAGTGAGAGGTGAGAATTAGAATGAATGTTGGTCGTGACCTCTGCATATGTGCAGGAGGGCAGCTTGATGATGGGTAGAGAGGAACTGCCTAGTTTGTGAGTGTGATTTTTTTTTTTGGTTTTTTTTTGCTTTATTGTTCAGAGTGGGTATGAGAGTGGTTAATTTGCAGATAGTGAAACCAGGCAGCAGATACTGCAGGAATTTAAGGACTGATACAACTGAAGCTGAAGTTCTTGCACATTAGCAGATAGAAGGGACTGTATGTTAAATAAGTGGAAAAACCTGTGAGATATCATTTAGAAGTACAGATCTAGGCAGATCCGAATCAGCTGACAAAAGTGCTTTTTACCCACTGCATTTCCCTCTTTACAGTAAAGACTGCAGTAAATTCAATAGTAGTATATTAAAACTGTGTTCTCAGGAGTCTCTATATAGAGTTTGTGGTAAGGGCAGGAAGAGTTCGAGCTCTACTGCATTTGTATATTATCTGAATATTGAATCAATACACTGCCTTCACTCACGCTCCTTTTTTCTCCTTTCAGATTTTCTATTTTGTACATACCTTGTTTTGTATATACTGTATATGATGACTTCGGTGGGCAGTGAACGTACCCGGGGCACTCGGGACAAAACGCAGATTTCAACCACACAGCCAACACAACCACAGAAACAAGTAGTACAGGTACGTGATACTATATAATTTTCTCAAGTTGAGAGTGAGCCTGTAATATGTTGCTTCCATAAGTCAATAAAAACTGAGAAAAGATGGGGGGGAATAATAGTATATTTTGGAGGAGTAAGTTTTATATCTTGCTTTAATTAGTAATCCAAGACCGCATTAATTTGTTCCTGTATTCTTGCATCTAAAGGGGCTTTACATTCTTAAGCAACATTTCCTATCAGTGAGGAATTCCATGCTTGTGTCAGGAGTTTGGTCCAGTGACCTCAGTGTCCCCATATTTCAAGTTCTCCATGTGTTTACCTCCTGGTGCTGGAAGATTTCTAGTTAATGGGGGAGTTTGAGTGGATGGGAAAAGCTTCATGACCTTCCCTAGCACTGAGGTCAGACAAACAGTCCTGTCATTCTCTAGGTCCTCTATTCAACACTTTTTGTAGGTAGGCATCAATGTTGCTAACCTCCAGTCAACTTGGACCTCCCCAGTCAGCCAGGACTGCTGATAAATGATGGACAGTGGCTTGGTGAGCACTTAAGCCAGCTCCCTTAGTACCCTTATGTGGATCCCATCTGGCTGCATACACTTGTCTAAGTGTTGTAGTAGGCCACTAACCATCTCTTCTTGGATTATGGGGGCTTCATTCTGTTTCCTGTCCTTGCTGTCCAATTCAGGGATAACCAGAGAACAGCTGGTCTTACTGTTAAAGACTGAGGCAAAGGCAATTCAGTACTTCAGCCTTTTCCTCATTCTTGCTCACTTTCACCCTGCCTCCAATCAAGGATGGAAAGTCTTTGTAGATTGTTTATAATGTATTTATTGAAACTTTAAAAATTGTCTGACAGTGGCCCTAACAGTTCCAGTTGGGCTTCAGCCCTTCTAATTTTCTCCCTACACAGACTCATGACACCTTTAGTCCTCCTAAGTGGGCTGCCTCTTCTTCCATAGGTCATGAACTCACTTTTTCTCCCTGTGTCCCAGCAAAAGCTCCTTTTTCAGCCAAGTTGCCTTTCTTCCTTACTAGCTTGTCTTATGGCACATAGGGGTGTCCTGTTGCCACACCTTTAAGACTTCCTTCTTGAAGAATGTCCAGTCTTCCTGGACGTCTTGGCCTTTCAGGACTGCCTCCCAAGAGACTCTGTCAACTGTTCTTCTGAACAGGTCAAAGATAGCCCTCTGGAAGTCCAACACAACATTTCTACTAACCCCATTCCTTACTTCCCCCAGAACTGAAAACTCTACCATTTCATGGGTGGTCTTATACCAGACTTCTACCATGATACCTGGCTTTATTGGCCTTACCCCCGATTCTTTCCTTTTAACATTCCTGTTGTCACCATCATTAAGCTTAAAACAGTCAAACACCTCCTGGGTCCACTCCGCTGCCTCCCTTCCTGGTCCATCCCTTCTGGAATTTTTAGCTATCCAATGCAGCACTCCAGTTGTGTGAGTCTTCCCATCACATTTCCGTGATGGACACTGTATCAGTTTTTCTGCTGCACATTGGCTTCCAGATACTGTGTTTTTTGTCAGTGTTCCATGCACTGGTTAGTGTAGATTGAATTCAGCTGGTGATAAAGGCAATATCACATTTTGAGGAGAGCTGTCCTAATTGCTATCTGACCATTCCCAGGTCCTTCGATCATTTCTGGCTCATCAATATCCTTCGTGTCTTTACTGTTGCATGACACAAGCCTGTACCTCAATTGGAATGGCAGACCAAGGGACCTTCTTAGCATGCAATCTGGCAAACATGGACGTGCTGCCCCCACACTTACCTGTAGTGAGCCTGGCTTTATCTCTTGCCTTTTAGTGTAAAGTCCCTTTGATGAGCCCTCTCAACTCCTGTGCTAAGATTTTTTTTCTCTTTGTCACAGGAGTACCCTTGTCTGTCACCAGCTAGCCTGCTGTCATGTAAACTTATCTATAATCAAGGAAACACTAAGTCCTGTCCATGATACCAGTTTTTGATCAAGTCATTGATCTCCAGTCTCCTCCTGTTTCTTCCCTCGTTACTCTCTTCAACTGGAGGGATAGAGAACACTACTTGTGCTTCTAGCCCCTTAACCTGTTACTACAAGGCCCTGAATTCTCTCTTGATTGCCCTCACTTTTCTTGTTGCAACTTCATCACTTCCTAGCTGGAAAATCAATAGTGGGTAGTAATGAGGTCTCTTCTAGGCTAGGGAGTTTTCACATCTTGAACCTGCGCCCCAAGGAGCCAGCAGACTTCCCTTGGAAGTGGATCTAGTCTTGATACCAGGCCTTTTGTTCCCTTCGGAAGTGAGTCACCTACAGCAATGGCCTGTTGTCTTTTCTTTGTGAAAACAGTTTTGCTACAGGGCATATGCCAACTTAACCTTGTCTACCAAGCTAGACCAACTATTGTCCTTGTTATTGTTACCTCATGTTGCAGTGTTTTGCATAGTGGTGATTCATGCTAGTGTGTGGATTTAGAAAGTTACTTTCAGCAAATGAAGTTGAATGCAGTTTTGTTTTATAACAGGTAAGGCTGCAGGAATATAGCAAGTAGTTTGACAGAAGTGGTGGATTCCTCTCTTTTGACATATACTCTGTATGAGATAGACATTGGCAGATGGAGCATGTCCAGTGAAGAGTTGCAAAGGTGATTGAGAGGCAGGATCACAGAATAAATGAGAGGTGCCTGGGGGAACTGGAATTGTTCAGCCCTAAAAAGGCAAGGTCATATGTTTTGTTCTAATACCCCATTAAAATGGTATGGAAAAGGTGAAGCCAGACTCTTCTCAGAGACACGGTGACAGAAGTTGGAACACTAGAAATTCCAGCTGTTAGAAGAAGATAAATTTTTATACCATGAACACAGTAATAGATTAGAGAGGATCTCTGGGCCCAAGCAGCTCCTCTGATGGAATATGCTCTCAGTGAGAGTTTGCACAGAGGATCACTTTTCCAGCCTAGTGAGTTTAAATGTTAAGCCTCACAGACCTTTTTCTGTGAATTCTTGGATAATAGATACTGGTTTGGTCAGTTCAGTGGAGAAGATGGTTGTTTAATATACATCAATTATGTTTTAGTGCACCATATTTTTTTTAATTGTTGAGGTATTGGATGGGATCTTCCTGTTTCATCAGGTTTGCAGGTCAGAGATGTGTGGAATTTTACTGTTTAATCACCACTGATTAATTTTTCTGAACATAGAATAATGTCTTCCTAAATGGAGATTCTGCATAGTATCACATTCATCATCATTCAAGTTATTTAAGAAAGTACATCACAGTTCTTTTGCATTCCTTCTGGATAATAAATACACATTTATTATGCACAGTATTATATAAACACACAATTTTCAAAAAGGGCAAGAAAGAGGTTCCAGGAAACTATAGACCAATCAGCTTCACCTCCATCCCTGGAAAAAACATGGAGCAGCTCATCCTGGAGGTCATCTCTAGGCACTCAGAAGGTGGTTATAAGGAGCAGTCAGCATGGATTTATCAAGAGGAAATCCTGCTTGACTAATCTGATAGCATTCTGTAATATCATAACTGAATGGATAGATGCAGGGAGACCAGTGGATGTAGTCTACCTTGAACTTAGCAAGGCTTTTGACAGTGTCTCTCATAACATCCTTGTGAGCAGGCTTGGGAAGTGTGAGACAGAAGAACAGACAGTGAGATGGATTTAGGAACTGGTTACACAATAGAGTGCAAAGAGGGGTGATCAATGGTGCCAAGTCCAGATGGGGACCAGGGATCAGTGCTGGGTCTAGTCCTGTTCAACATCTTTATCAATGCCATTGATGAAGAGACAGACAGACAGTGTCTGCCAGCAAGTTTGCTGATGATACCCAACTGGGAGGCTTGGCTGATACACTTGAAGGCTGTGCAGCCATTCAGTGAGACTTGGACAGACTGAAAGCTGGGCGGAGAGGAACCTAATGAGGTTCAACAAGGATAAGTGCAGAGTCCTGCATCTGGGAAGGAATGATAAACTGTACAGGTTAGGAGGTGATCTGCTAGAGAGCAGCCCTGTGGAGATGGAGCTGGGAGTCCTGGTGTATAACAAGTTATCCACGGAACAACAATGTGCCGTTCTGTCCAGGAAGGCCAATGGTATCATGGGGTGCATTAAGAGAAGTGTGTCCAGCAGATTGAGGGAGGTTCTCCTTCCCCTCTACTCTGCCCTGGCAAGGCCCCACCTGGAATATGGCATCCAGTTTGGGGTTTCCCAGTTCAAGAGGGACAGGGATATACCTGAGAGAGTCCAATTGAGGGCTGCAAGGATGATTAAGGGACTGGAACATGTGCCTTATGAGGAAAGGCTGAAAGCCTTGGGGCTTTTTAGTCTGGAGAGAAGACTGAGAGAGGATCTAATAAATGTATATAAATATAAGGGCTTGGGGTCAAGAGGGAGGGGACAGGCTCTTCTCACTTGCACCCTGTGATAGGACAAGGGGCAATGGATGTAAACTACAGCACAAGAGGTTCCACCTCAACATGAGGAAGAACTTATTTACTGTAAGGGTCACAGAGCACTGGAACAGGCTGTCCAGAGAGGTTGTGTAGTCTCCTTCTCTGGAGACTTTCAAGACCTATCTGGATGTGTTCCTGTGTGACTTGTGCTAGATTCTATGGTTCTGCTCTGGCAGGGGGATTGGACTTGAAGATCTCCAGAGGTCCCTTCCAAACCCTAACATCCTGTGATTTTTACTGTAAGATCTGGACCTGTAAGATCTGGACCTGTCACTGTCACTTAATTTTGTTTCACACCCTCCTGTTTTCTGGTAGTTCAAAATTGTTAAGAATTTCCTTACCTCTCTTATGCTGCAAAATACCATATCTTGTAAAGTTGAATAAAATTCTAGCTGTCGTAAGATGCTACTGTTTTCTTGGTTGCAATTAAAACTCTTCTCTAGGATAGTGTATTGTTATTTGTAACCATGGTACCATAAAGAAGAAAATCACAGCTTTTTGTGGCACTATTTGGTGTTCGTATGGTAAACACATAGGGGTTTTTGTTATTTTTTTTATTTCTGAATTTTTGGTTCCCTCTAGGTGTAATCCACTGGCATAAATATTAATGCACTACTTGCTTGTAAGCTCTGTGCTTACACAGAAGAACTGAAGACACTGTCACATGCTTGATGTTGTTACAAAATTAGTATATATTTGTTCTGAAACACAGACCTGGAAAAAGGTCAATTTATGGGGGGGAAAAAACTTCCTGTTTCTTTTTAAATATGCCATCATATTTCTATAGAAGTTATGTAACTGGAATATTTTTACTCTTGATATCCTAAAGAAAAATCTCTTCTCTAGTTTAGGAGTTGCAGTAGACCTGATGAGACTGAAATCAGAGCAAGAAGATGGATCAACTAAATTCCAGAAGCTAGCAGACCGTGTGGTTTTGCTCGCTGCTGAGCTCTCAGCCGGCACCAAGTGTTAACTAACTCCTTCACATTGAGCACTGCATTAATTGGGAGGCTTCTGTGGAGGGTGGCATCAGGGCTGCCGCAGGGAATTCCAGAGTAGGCTCTCCTACTGGGTGATGTATGAAGCTGTCAGCATCACACTTTGAAAATGTGAAGTACTGTAGAGTGGTTAACTCCTTGGAAGAACACTAGTTGTCCTGGAACATCACCTCTGAGCACAGCAAATGTGGATTCCCTTCAAGGAGCTTGGACAGCTGCAGTGACTTTACAGAGAATAAGCAGCTGGTGGTGTGTGATGGAGTAATTTTTAGACTCTTGTCAGTGTTCATACTTGGTATCCTCCCCTAGAGCTTGTATTTGTGGTAAACTCTGAAAGCGGTAACACTGTGAGGCTGATAGAGTCTGAACTCATGAAGCACAGAATTTCATGTGGGTAGCCTTTGAGGTGAGACTTGGAAAGCTGCCCAGGATGACTATTTTCTGTAAATAATTTCAGTGGATGAGGGTGTCCATTTCTCAGAGAAGAAGCCTTCCACAGCTCATCAGCTTGAATTTTGGTTCCTGGTTCTCCCTGCAGCATCTGCCTTCTCTAGCATGGGACAGAAGCCTCTTCTGTTGTGGCAGAAATCAAATTAGGTCCAGGATCATAGAGCATAGAGTTATCTTTGGTATTTTTATGAGAATGCAGTCAATCAGGGTCCAAGTTGCACGCTCTGAAGAGTATCCTGTATGATGCAGCATTCTATTAGTGTTTCTTGAGTTGCTCTCTGGTGCAGCCAGAGCCTATTAAGATTTATGGCATTTTATTGCATCCACCCATTTTAGTCTTTCAGCATCTAGAGAAGTTGGCCAGCATGGATATGTGGTCCAGAAATGTTACAGAGGCACCAAGTATTTCAGCAGTAGCAAGATCCTTTAGCAGTTTTCAGAGGCCAGTGTTTGCTTATAAAGAAAGTAAGTGCAGCTGCTCATGGGCAAAATCTTGAAGCACCACTTGGTCTCTTTTTAAGTGCATATAAAACTGCAGTCAGGTTGTTGGGGGAGTCATGAAGGTGGTTTGAGCAGGAAGCATCAGATGTGGTTAATTAAGCAATACCATTGTCAGTTTCTTAAGAGGGGTGGATAATAGATAAATGTAAAAGTAGTAATGTCAAAATATAGGCTTCTGTGGTAAATTCAGTTAGATGGTTGTCTATGTAGTGACCTGTAACTGTGGTTCAAACTCATTAGAATGTGTTGAAATCACTTCTGTCACAGCCAAGTTTTTTACCATACAATGGACATGGAGGATATGTTAAATGTTTCCCCATAGCACCTCTGTTCTTTTTGTGTAGATTCTTCTTGAGAATTTGGACAAAAACAAAGGTAGTGACACTAGGAGATGTTTTTGAAAAAAAATACATTTTTACCTTTTGTGTATTTTTTTTAATGTTTGTGTTTTTCAGGCAACAGCAGAACAGATTCGCCTTGCTCAGATGATCTATGATAAGAATGACGCAGATTTTGAAGATAAAGTTAAACAAGTATGTTTCTTACAGTACAGAGTTTTTATGCCCTGCAATAAAATTTTCTAAAGATGACTTATGTTTTTGGAGCTAGAGCATCTGTTTTTCATTTAGATGAAACCTTTATCAGAAGGAGCTAAGTTTAACTAGGAAAAGGTGCTGTTATTGTACCATGAAGTCTGTTTTCAAAGTGTTTTGTGGTAATATAGCTCTGGCTGTACAGTTACATCAATGTATTTTCCTTTGTAGACAAGCCTCTAAGTCCTAACTCCTCTGTGCTGATGTCTCTTCTGGACTGTATCTCTTGAGTATGATCTCAGTGCTTAATGATTGTCAAAATAAAGAGTACCTTCAGTTTGTCCACACATACATGGGAAAGTGTCACCTGTGTAAACTGACTTTGCTACTGTCTTGGCTGTTTTTTTCAGGAAAAGTCTATTAGCTTAAAGGTTAATTTAAGTGTTACTAAAAAAAAAAATAATAAAAAAAACTGACCTCCCAGATCTGTGTATGCATTAAAATGATAGAATTACACTGTGAAAATGAAATCTCATGCTATTTTCCTTATTGTACTGAGTTTTGGGTGTGGAAGCTTAAGCTTCTGTTGCCTAATTATAACCAAGACCCTTAATTCAAAAAGGACTGAGAATCCAGGTCCCTGTTCTGCTGTGGGTATCAGTGATTTTGTTCTAGTGAACACATCATGACTCATGAAGAACCTGGGAGTACACCCAGAAGGAGAGAAAAATTAGCATGAAGACATTAATGCAGTAGAGGAGCAGATTTCCTCATTTCTTTTCTTTTGTAAAACCTTCAGTCTCCTCTGGAGCATTATGTGCTTCTTCTTGTTCTTGTTATAAACTTGTTCTGTTGCTGTGTCATAAGTGAAGTCTTGTAATTCCTGAAGCCAGATGACCCTCGTCAGTAATGCCAGTAGTTCTGCTGGTGAGGAAAAAAAGAAAGAAATCCCCAGTGTTCTACATTGCACATATACATTTCTAGCTCATGTAGTTTATTTTCTGTGGGTGAAGTTACTGAATGTCGCATGACACACTGTGATTATTTCCATCCCACACTCCTCAAGATGTGCATACCAGGTCCACAGAGCATAATTGAGTGCTGGGTCTCCTTAAGCAGCTGTAGCTTATACATTTTGTGTGGCTCTGTGCTGAAGTGGATAGAGAGGGCTGATATGGCTGAAAAATAACTTTTCTTTTTTCCTGATTGATGTCTTCTTGGCTATGGCAGATGTCTGTAGGAGAGAGGACGGTACTGGAGCTATCCGGGTCTTTTACATCTTTATCTTCATACGCTGCTGTGTCTGAGGTGACAGCATTTGCTGCAAGCATAAAAAGGGAAAGAAACAAAAACCAACAAAACAAAAACCACAAAAAAACCCATGCAAGAGTGCTTTCTTGTTTACCATTTAACTTGTGTTTCATCCTGTCTCCTTCCTGAATCCCAAGCAGATCTGTAAAATGCAGATACCTTTACGTAGGATTTTAGTTTGCGCTGACACAGCAGCTATGCACTTTCTTGGGATCTGTCGTGGTACTAACTCTTTCTTACAATGGTAATTTAGATATTTTAACATGTCTGACTTTTACTGCCAGCTTATGGAGGTGACGGGGAAAAACCAGGACGAGTGCATAGTGGCACTACATGATTGTAATGGGGATGTGAACAGAGCAATCAACATACTGCTGGAAGGAAGTTCAGACACGGTAAGGTTTTATTTTGATACTAAACTGCTCTTTCTGTTTGTCATGATATCTGCTTCTAAGAAGTGATTGGGAAGGTTGTATTTCAGAAGCTTTCCAGTTCCATGTCTCCATTCAAAGCCTTTTTAAGGAAATAGGGACTCAGGCAGCTTCTCTAGTGCATGTGTGTCTTCAAGTAGGCTGAGCATTGACAATGTTGTGGGTGATTGGCTGCTCTCTAGCAGAGTCCTCCAGCTTTCATTTATATGCAGTAATTTTAACTCTGCAGCAAAACTGAGTGCTTAGACACAGACGTGTTTTATGCTGCAGTTTGTTTTTCCACTGTAATATCTCCACAACCCTGAGACCTCAGACTTTAGTGCTTGCCCCAAAGGGTGACCTTTACAAACCTCAAGCGCTGGCAGGTATTTTAACTTATGCAACTTGTGTCAGTGTGCATTCCCAGTGTTGAAAGTTGGAGGATGTTTCCACATCTGAAAGTTGCACTGCCAACATTGCTAGTGGCAGAACAGAACACAGCAAGTAGTTGTTCTTTTAACTGTGTTGCTTATTTTTATGGTTCATTGAAAAACAAAAAGAAGAGACAAAGCAATGTATATATAACAACAAGTAGTGTTGCTTAGAATGTTTCACAGAATGGTTTTTTTTATCCCAAAAGATACCAGGAAAGCGTTTCTTGCTGTGGTTGAAATTTTTGTTGGAGGGACTTCTTATCTTAGTCAGTGAACTAGATTACATCTTACTTGAATTGGGAAAGAAACCTGGGCTTCCTTTTTTAATGATGAACATTCTGTATTTCCTGTGATTTGTCAGGATGTGTACTCTGGCTGAGGGGACTTTCTTTTCTATCCCCTTTTTGTTTATCGGAGTTGAGGTCATCTAAACCAGAAGTGTTGTATAATAGTGAGCTTGCAAGCTGGGAGTAGAAGAGCATGTCTCGGTTGAATCTGCCTTGGTAACGTGCTGATTCTGTGTTTTCTTGTACTTCTTATATTTGCCATTTTCTAGTTGAAAACAGTTTTCTGGTTAACAGAGACTGTTAAATGCTTTCTTAGTTTAGCAAACTTGCAAGTGCTCATGATGTGGGAGAAACTTTCTGAACTCATTTACCAGTTAGAAGCAGTGTATGTTTGACTCTTTGGTAAGTTGTAACTCTAAGCCTGCTGGTCTCTGTAGACAAAATGCAACCTAGGAAATACAGAGAACTTAAAGGAGGAAGGAATATTAATTGAAATGTGTGAAGAAGTTTTTTTTATTCCTTATGAAAGTTTGTGGGCCTTGAACTGAGTTTATTTTAGGGCCATTATACTCCAGAAGATTTTATCTGGAAAACTGAAAGTAGAGGTGGTACTAGATGTGAATGCAGATTCCCGAATCTTTTACAGTCGTGCTCTGCTTTGATGCAGGAAAAGATGATCTTTCAATCATTTTGTCTATCCAGTTTGAGGAATTAAAAGAGCATGATATGATGGCTAGAATGTCTGTTCATAGCATCTTTAGTACTTTGCCAGCCTTGTCTGTTTTTGTGTTTGTGTTTTTTTTTTAATGCTGTGATATTTTAAGGATTTTTTTGCTTTGTCATTTAGTCTTTGTGAAGGCTTTTTGCTTGCAATAGTTAACGACAGTCTAGCATTGAGAAAGGCATGCATTTTTGCCCAAAACTTCCACTAATTTAAATTCCTACAGATGTAATATCCATCTTATGTTTTACTTCCTAAACACTTGAAGAAAGAACAAAGCGGGCAAAGGGGGCCTTTCAGATTATTCTCTTTCCATCATTCACTAAAGAAGGCTTCTGTTAGTATTTTTGAAGGTCAGGCCCACAACTGTCATTTGGATTGCCTCAAGCATTGTCAGCTGAAATTGTAATCAGTTAGCTCTCTTATGAAAGTAGACAGCTTCAGAAGTCTGTGATGGAATCCCATGCCCAGAGGTAGCACCCCCCCCCTATCTTAAAGGACATGCCCAGCTTCTCAAGACTTTCCTCAAAATTGTGTTCTAGTAAGTGATGAAAATGGAATTCTTTCATAGCCATCCTTTTATTGATCCTTCCCAAGGCATGTAAAACCTTACTAAGGAGAGGCTGCTTCCCTCTAAGCTTGACAGGATTATCCAGGTTTGGGTATATCTTAAAAAGGTCAAAGGTCTTCTGTCACTGTGCATATCAGTGGAAGAGTAGTGAATTCTGAACTGTATAGACTTTATTCTTCAGTTGTTGGTGCAGTTATTTTTCCTCCTGTGAAGTGTCTTTAAAGCTCTAGGAGTGTTTTAGTGTGTAATGCAGTTACACAGGCTACAGTAGACAAAATCATTCAACAGTTACTGGAGGAAGCAGCTTTCCATTGCACAAGTAACTCATCTATGCTGCCTGTGCCTAACCTATGATAGCTTGTGGCAGTGCAGACCTGCTGTACTGGAAATGAAACAGAGAAGTGTTTTCAGATGTTTTTTCTCACCTATGCCACGTCAAAAATTGAGTAACCATTGTCTTAGTACTTACCCTTTCAAAGGAGACACTGAAACTGCTTTGTGACTTGCTTTCATGATAGCATTAGTTTCCTTGATTCTAGGTAGCTTGGACTAACTGGTCATTGGTTGTCTCTTGGGCGTTTCTGAGTAGTCTGTACTGAGGAAAAGGAAGACAGGACCTGAAAATACTGATGGCGAACCTTTTGTTTGATGTTGTCTGTTAGATGTCACACCTTTAGTGCTTCACAGTTGATGGCACCTTATTTGCATATACAAATTTCCTACTTAAATACCTTACCTAGGTTTATATATGTGTCCACATCTCTAGGAACTTGCCTGCCACTGGTTTGCAAATAATACTTCCTTACTTTGCAGCTATGGCTCAATAGACTAGCCATGCAATTGCATAATATATGAGGTGGTGTGCTATTCTTAGCAAGTGTGTTAGTAATTTTATTTTCAGCTTCTACAGATAGAGCCTATAGACTCCTCTAGAGCCAACACTATCCCTGATTTTATTTTGAGGGTGGTGTTTAATACTAAAGCTAAAACCTGAAGTTTGGACTTTGGTCCCTTTGTTTTGATACAGTTTTTTCCCAGTATTTTACTGTGTGTAATGGGCTGTAGCTGTTCAGGGTGCATGGTCTGGCTTGTCATGGGCCTAATTTTCCCTGCTTATTGTTCTCACCTCCTTCCCCCCTAGTTAGGCCATGTACTTATTAGTCTCTTACTCAGTGATGCTTAGAAGCATTTTTTTGTTTCCTTGAAGAAAAAGATATGCTCGTGCACACTCCCGTGCTAGGAGGTAGTTGGCAGGGAAACTGTTGGTTGTTTTGAAGGTTTTCTTCATTGTGGTAATATTTAGGATTTTTTGAACTAGTAACAGCCTGTTATAGCCAAAATTGTTAGGGATTCTCACATAAGACAATTGGACTCCTAAAACTTATTTCTTTTTCATCTCTTTGCAAAAGTCCACTCTCTCTTTCCATTTGTATCAGTGTAGTCCGTGAGGTATTACATTTGTGCTATTTTCCAAATGCTTGGGTTGTTTTCCATGCACTGGAGGGGTGTGAGATGGAAGTATGCATTGAGAGCTGGCTCTTCCTTTACAACTTTTTATCTAATTCTGTTCTACCCAAATAGACTTCTTGGGAGACTGTAGGGGGAAAGAAGAAAAGCTTTGGAAAAGAAGGTTCAGAAAACAAAGAAAGCAGAGACAAACGAGGGGACAGAGAAGTGAGTCGTGGACGGGGAAGTTCCAACAGACGGGGAAGAGGAGGCAGCCGTGGACGAGAGTGTACGTAAAGGGGTTCATTTTTAAAGATTCGGACACTTTTCTTGGTACTGAAATGGGCTGAGTTAAGAGCAAATACTTAGTGAAGTCCATCCAAGCTGTAGCTCACCACTGAAGGGATCCTAACTTTTGTGTGACAGGTATGTGCGATTTGTCTATGTGACTTCGGTTTGGAATGGTGTGTGCTTGTTCATTGACACTATATTTACTTGTCTTTCTTTGATAAGTTGGTCATCTGCAAATTCCTGTTTTTTAAGTTTTAAAACTGACTCTCTAAGACTGCTTGAGAGCAAGTATGTCGCTGCACAGCTGATACACTGTTGTTTCTTGTAATTAAAACATTATCTAGTTTTGGCTTCCCTCTCCTTTTATGAGTAGGAGAACCTGAAGATGTTCTCATCTGGTAAGAGAGGAATGAAAAGACTGGGATCATTGTTAGTCTCTAGCATGTATTACTCACGTGAGGTGAGTTTCTGCAACAAGAGTTTTGAGTTGAAATACTTGAAGAGTTGCTGCAATGAATAGAGGTGCAGTAATTCATTGTACAAAAGCAAATCACATTAGATGACCATTTGATAAAGGTCTCTTTTATTCTCTTATTTTTTATTTTTGCCAGCAGTATCTAAGCTGTATTCATTGCCTGTAAGGACCATAAACAGCACTGATGAGGAGAAACACCACAATGAAAATGATATGTTTCAGCGTTCTACTGAAAAGCAGAAAAAATATTTACAATGTTATTCAGCTCTTCTTACTCATTATTGGAATATATTAAAATACTGTGCCAATAAAGATATTGTGAATTGTAGATTAATGTCAAGATAGGAAAAAATATTGATAAAATTTGCAGTTATTCTTGGAACAAATTGAAATTAGATCCAATTTACACAAGTAAGGGCTGAAAATTTTTGCCAGAGCCAGGTGCTGCTTGTCTCAGTAAACTGAAATTTTAATTTAAAAAAACCCCTTTCCTTCCAAAAGCCAGCCATCTTCCAGAGTACTTTCTCAGGAATCTCCACAGCGAAACTGAAACTAAATTTCCAGTAATTAAATTGCAGAGCTTTTCTAATGTCTCACCTTCACCTGGTAGTTATCCCTCTAATTTAAATACAGACAGTTCTTTTAGGTTTTCCTGGTTGTAGAGGGATGTGGTATGGCTTGACAAGAGAAGAGTCGTTCTTAGTTATCCTTTATTCTTCCACTGTTGTCACCCAGCACATTGTCTAAGAAACACATTATCAAGGAGTCAGCTGTATTTCCCATCTCATTAAAGAGGGGAGGCTATAATTAATTTAGTAGTGTAGGCTGCAAAACATTTCACTGCCTTCTCCCTGCCTCTTTCCCACCCCCACCCCCTCCCAGAAAAGGTGTCTGCTAAAGAACATTTCTCTTATTAGATATTTTGCTTCTTAATTTTCCAGGAAACATAATTTGCAGAGAAGAGAAGTGACTGAGATGTGTTGGCCAGCCCACTTTAAAATCTTGACATTTCTTTTGAAATTGAGTTTAAGCAGGTGGCTATGTTGAATCTCTATGAATGAATCTATGAATCTCTAAATCTTCTCTTAAGCTGTTCTTTCTCCACAGTTAGAGCTGAAGAGAATGGAGTGGACAACAATCAAGGAGACAGGCCTTCAGACCGTGGGAAACGTGGCCGTGGGAGAGGTGAGATGGTGACATTGGTGTGGGACTGGCACTGATTTCCTGTCCTGAAATGGAACTCTCCCATTTGTTTGTTTTGACACTTCTTTTTAAGCATTTGTTGGTTATCCTTTGATTCCGTAAGTGCTTTGGCCACCTTTAATTTAGGTGCATTCCCCTCCATTACCTCATGGCTTGTCTCAGTCTCTGAACAGCTTATATGAATTAACACAATTTACCTTTTTATGGCAATTTCCTGTGTAGCCGGCTGATGTCCTCTGTCTACGGAGAGCTCTTTTCCACACTGACTCATGCCAGCCTCCTGTGAGTAGGAGTGCTCTGGGTTCCTCAAGATGCACATTGGCAGCCGGAGAGTACAAGATTCCATCTGTAGGACCTGGAGAGGGATTTTGATATGTACTTACGCTGTTTCTTTGGGGTGGATCCAGTTGTAAGGCTTGCCTTCTGGTTTTGGTAGCTGAAGAAAGTACAGGCTACTCTAGAGACTTTAGTAAAAGGAGGAGTTTGTTATGGAAGAGCAAATGAAGTAACTGTGGAAAAAGAGTACTAGGCAGTCCCAGTCTTATCCTGTGGAAGGGATAGGAAAGACGCTGATAATGGATTTGATGTGGAATCAAGAGTTGTGTGGCTGGTTTGGATTTTCAGAGGCTTGAGTGGAAAGAGGCTTGTTTTCCCTTAGAACAGGAGGAATAAGGCATAATGTAGATACAGTGTGGATTGTGTCGGTAAGTGTGAGATAAATGAATAAGGTGCATAGCAGAACTCATTTGTTTCAGCAACGTTTGACCCACGAGAAATTCTGCCTTTAAAGAACTCCCTTTGCTTTGGAATATCTGGTAATGAGGCATTCAAAAACTGGTACATCCAGCTTCATTGTCTGCAGATCTGCGTCTTGAACTGGAAGATGCAAAGACATGTAACTTCCAGATAGTTTTGAGAATGACTTGTTTCTACCTGTGAATCAGCAAATACCCAATGGTGTCTTCACAGGGAAGGATGTGAAGTTCACCGCTACAATTTTTGGTATGTTTGCACTGTTAGTAGATGGAATCCAAGTCTCTGTTTTAAAAAAAAATTCCTTATACTCAAGTCATAAATACAAAGGTAAGATTTAAAAAAAATTATTCAGTGAAAATTAATTTCAAGTACAGTCTGTTTCTTACTTTGGAACCTTATGAAAAATTCACTGCGTTTGTTGTCAACACTGTAGCTTTCTAGATGAATATCATATGTCTCAAGTCAAAGCACCTGATCATCAGACCAAACTAACCTGTCTGATGAGATAGGAATGACGTAATTCTATTCACTGGCTTGGTATACGTGATATTACTGTACCTCTCTACCAAATATTTTAGACTGTACGTTCCTTTGAGCAGAGTATCTTTATGAAGTGTTTTCAACTGTCTGTGATAAACCTATTGAGTGACTTCAGGACTGTTATATTACAAGCAGGTGTATTCTGTGGCAGGAAATAATTTAATTTTACAATGCAAGCACTTGAAATTTACAGGAGTTGTATAACACGCTGTAGTTCACTTCTCAATTTCAGGGATGCATGACCGCTTATCTCTGGATATTAGTAAAAAGGATAGGAGAGGCATAGATGACGGAGATTGGAGTCAATACAGCTGACCAATATGATCGAGTATTGTTCCTTTATTGTTCCAGTATTGTAGGACTATAGTGCGAGCATAGTGAGTACAGCACAGTAGTGTAAAGCAAAGAAGACGAGGGGATAGGAAAGGCTGAAGTGCCTAGCAAGGGAACTGCTACAACTTATATAAACTCAGGGTGCCCTGTTGGCATGGCCTCATTGGTTCCCTATGAGTGACCACACATCACATTATTATAGATTATTGGTCCAACTACTGATGACATGCAAGGTTGCTGATGCAGGTGCATGTCCTGTTGTCCCAAGATAACTTTCTGTGTGTATAGCTACCAGTGCCCTGCTTTAGTTCCATGCTGCAGGCACAGCGCTGTTTTTTGCTACACTGCTATCTGGCTCTGCACTTATGCTGAGCATGGCCTACCACCATGTCAGGCTCTAGGCCTGCACTGCCAGATTGCTCACACTGCTCGTCGCTGGCATTGCCACAGAGAAGTCTTTCTGCCATTTCATTCAGTAGTATTTCTTTTCTGTTACGTGAAATGGTAAAATTTGGGATAAAGTATTTCAGCTGAAGGTAAATAGATTGCTAACAATCACCACAGAACACTTTTTGTTTTTTTAAAGAATTTTTTAATGCAGAGTGTGTGTGCAGGAATCCAGGCACTGGGTGAAAAATTAGGGGTCTGCTAATATCAGAGCAACACATTCTATTTTAACCTACCTTCTCAGGCTGGAGTTGGCTTACTGGCGCTTTCTAGGGGAAGATCTGCAGGGCCATCATAGTACTGCTTCACTACAGAACAACCTAATTTTTAGAAATTATATGCACTGGAAATAGCAGAAATGGGGCTGACACTGGGGTGATAATGTGCTGTTTATGGAAAGAAAAAATCTTGTTATAAATGCAATAGTGGTTTGTGATGTGTGTTACAAAATGCAATTTCAGGGAGGCTTGGTACCAAGGATGGACAGTTGGTTTGTTTTGAGAACAGAAGGTAAATGTTCAGACCCTTTTGACTTCAAGCAGGAGCCTTATGCCAACTTTCTCAGGACCGCAGAATGTTTACCTTAGATAAGGCCTCCACAGCTGTGCCTGTAATTGTGTGAGAATGATGAGTTATTCATTGGATACAGGAGGAAGACTCCCTTGCCACATCTGCGACCCCTACCACAAGGAAGATGCATGCTCAGGAAGCCCAAGAAGTTGCTAGAACTCATTATCATATCCCAGCCTTCTATTAAGCATAAGCCTGCATATGTAGATGGTGTAGCTATATAAAGAAAAGATGGTATTTCTAAGCTGCTTTTTGGCAGAGATTGGAGGTGTCTGTGGGGGGGCAGTCTCTGCAGCCTGGCACACTGCTTCCCTGCTGCTTGCTTGCTTCTATCTTTTTTAATAAAACAACTCTCACAAGAAACTTAGAAATTTTCTTGTGCGGCCCGTTCATAACAATCTGATGCAGAGTATTTTAGTCTTGATGCTGTAGGCAATAGCTTCCTTGTGCACTAGATCTTCTGTTAATGTCTGTGTGGCATTTCTTGGAACTTTGCAGGGTAGTAGGTGTACAGTGTACAAACACCATTTGTTTCTGGTATGCAGATCAGGGATTTGAAGTAGACATCGTAGTGACTGATGAACAGAAAGCTGAAGTGAGTCACAGAATATGCTTCAGGGTGCATCCCAGCTGCAGTTGCTCCACACTTAATTTTTGCTTGCTAAAATGAGGGCCTAAATTTTGGCTTGCAAAGAAGTCAAGGATTTTTTGTTTGTTTGCTTTAAGGTAATCTTCACATATGTCTTTCTTGACTGAATTTCTTGAATAAGATTAATTTATGTGTAAAAATGCTATAAAGATAATGAATAGTAATTGCTTCAAAGTGATTGTATTTCTGTCAGTATTGCAAGAGTATGCAATTGTCTGGAATGGAACACTCGAGAAATTAAGGATGGTGGTTATGTCTTTAGGAGTGTTAGCTCTAGAAGTGTTTTTTTATTTGTCTTTTAATCAGCTGCTGTGATATACAAATTGACAAACTGTAGATGCACAGGAGTTGTTTTATGCTGGGGTTTTTTTGTTGTGTTTTTTTTTAACTGTTCTTGCATTTCAGTTTTAAGTGCAGGGATAGTTCTTCCCCTATCCTCTACCCTACATTGAAGAGGTTGTTGTAGATCTAGAAAATGCTTTTGAAGGAGGGATTTAGGGTGTGCAGAACAAGCAGAGTAGGACTTTGCCTTCAAAAGATGCATGAGTTGGTCTGTGACAGATCTGTGAATTTTTTGTGGGGAAATAAACTGATCAATCAAGCGTGCAGATGAGGGAATATTAAATTAAATTTGTAGGTTATGGGTTCAAAATGAACCTAAGAAATTGATTCTTCCTGTAGTGTTAACCTGAAGGATTCCTTTCAGTAAGGTGTTTGGAGTGCTGAAAATGTGCACAGAGAGAGAATTGACAATTTTATCCTTAATAAAAGCCCCCACCAATACTGCAAGAGAAGGAAAAGCCACTCAGGCTTTTGATGCATGTAAATTATCTTTGGCTGAGGAGGTTTGAGGCACAAATCATCAAAGATCAAGAGAGTGTCCAGAGAAACACTATTGTGGTTTTGTTTCGTATACTCTTCCCTAAATATTTCTTTCCCCTTTTTTTCCCCTTTTTTTCCCCTTTTTTTCCCCTTTTTTTCCCCTTTTTTTCCCCTTTTTTTCCCCTTTTTTTCCCCTTTTTTTCCCCTTTTTTTCCCCTTTTTTTCCCCTTTTTTCCCCTTTTTTCCCCTTTTTTCCCCTTTTTTTCCCCTTTTTCCCCCTTTTTCCCCTTTTTCCCCTTTTTTCCCCTTTTTTCCCTTTTTTCCCCTTTTTTCCCCTTTTTTCCCCTTTTTTCCCCTTTTTTCCCCTTTTTTCCCCTTTTTTCCCCTTTTTTCCCCTTTTTTCCCCTTTTTTCCCCTTTTTACCCCTTTTTTACCCTTTGTGCCACTTTTTTTCCCGTTTTTTCCCCTTTTTTTCCCCTTTTTTCCCCTTTTTTCCCCTTTTTTCCCCTTTTTTCCCTTTTTCCCTTTTTTTCCCCTTTTTTTCCGCTTTTTTCCCCTTTTTTCCCCTTTTTTCCCCTTTTTTTCCCCTTTTTTCCCCTTTTTTCCCCTTTTTTCCTTTTTCCCTTTTTTTCCCCTTTTTTCCCCTTTTTTCCCCTTTTTTTCCCTTTTTTTCCCCCCCTTTTTTCCCCTTTTTCCCCTTTTTTTCCCCTTTTTTTCCCCCTTTCCTTTTTTTCCCCTTTTTTCCCCTTTTTTCCCCTTTTTCTTTCCCCCTTTTTTCCCCCTTTTTTCCCCTTTTTTCCCATTTTTTTTCCCCCTTTTTTCCCCTCTCTGTCCCCTTTTTTTTCCCCTTTTTTCCCCCTTTTTCCCCTTTTCCTTTTCCCCTTTTTTCCCCCTTTTTTTCCCCCTTTTTTCCCCTTTTTTTCTTTTCCTCTCCCTTTTTTCCCTTTTTTTCCCTTTTTTTTCCCCTTTTTTCCCCTTTTTTTCCCCTTTTTTTTTCCCCCTTTTTATTCCCTTTTTTCCCTTTTTTCCCTTTTTTTCCCTTTTTTTCCCTTTTTTTCCCTTTTTTTCCCTTTTTTTCCCTTTTTTCCCCTTTTTTTCCCTTTTTTTCCCTTTTTTTCCCTTTTTTCCCCTTTTTTCCCCTTTTTTCCCCCTTTTTTTCCCCTTTTTTTCCCCTTTTTTCCCCCTTTCTTTCCCATTTTTTCCCCCTTTTTTCCCCCTTTTTTCCCCCTTTTTCCCCCTTTTTCCCCCTTTTTTCCCCCTTTTTCCCCCTTTTTCCCCTTTTTTCCCCCTTTTTTCCCCCTTTTTTCCCTTTTTCCCCCTTTTTCCCCCTTTTTTCCCCCTTTTCCCCCCTTTTCCCCCCTTTTCCCCCCTTTTTCCCCCTTTTTCCCCCTTTTTCCCCCTTTTTCCCCCTTTTTCCCCCCCTTTTTCCCCCCTTTTCCCCCCTTTCCCCTCCCTTCCCCCTCCCCTTCCCCCTCCCCTTCCCCCTCCCCTTTCCCCTCCCCTTTCCCCCCTTCCCTTCCTCCCCTCCCCTTTCCCCCCCTCCCCTTCCCCCCTCCCCTTTCCCCCTCCTCTTCCCCCCTCCCCTTCCCCCTCCCCTTCCCCCTCCCCTTCCCCCTCCCCTTCCCCCTCCCCTTCCCCCTCCCCTTCCCCCTCCCCTTCCCCCTCCCCTTCCCCCTCCCCTTCCCCCTCCCCTTCCCCTCCCCTTCCCCCTCCCCTTCCCCCTCCCCTTCCCCCCCCCCCTTCCCCCCCCCCTTTCCCCCCCCTTCCCCCCCCCTTCCCCCCCCTTCCCCCCCCTTCCCCCCCCCCCTTCCCCCCCCCCTTCCCCCCCCCCCCTTCCCCCCCCTCTTCCCCCCCCCCTTCCCCCCCCCTTTTCCCCCCCCTCTTTCCCCCCCCCCAACTCTGTAAGACAGCAAAGTATCACACTTTTTTTGGGGTAAATCTGGCTGTAGTCCAACATGTATTCCTTGATCTGTCTTAACTTCCTTTGCATTTTTGTTTGTTTGTGTTATTGTTGTTTTTTGTGTGTGTGTGTGTTTTGTTAAGAAATATGCTGTCCCTGGGGAAAAAAAAAAAGAGCTTCTGTAACCCGAGTCACATATCTAAACATTTTCCTGATTCAAAAGCTTAGCCTAATTGGCACAGGAGTTATTATGGATTTCTTTTGCCAGAATGAGTAAGGGTGGTGTTTTTCTGAAACAAATGTTGAGCAAACCTTCTGGAGGTCACATCTGAAGTCTGCTAAGTTTTACTGTAGTCGATTCTGCATTGGGTAAGAAGCTGTTTGTCATAAATTTTGTTGTTCAGTTGAGTGCTTGTGTGGTGTGTGTTGGGGTTTTTTTTGTTTGTTTGTTTGTTTTTCCCTTCTAAATATTATTTTCAAGTTGAAAATTTTTGGCACCTGCTTCTAAAAATGATTCCTGGAGTACATGCAGTACATTAAATTGATCCAATACTTCCAGCTTTGTGATTGCTAATAAGACCAAAGTAATCTGAATCATTAAATATAACCACAGTGTTTGCTTTGGTAATATGAAATACCTAGAATACAGACTGTCTACACTTAGCCTCCTTATCTCTTAATCCAGAGCAGAGACCAGGGCTGTTCAGTTCTTGTGTGGTCAGATAGAAGCACAAATCTAGGGCATTGTCTGCCTTCCCAGTCTGCTTTTCCTTTCAGCTGCTCTTGGGCCTCTTCCTTAGCCTTAAAGTGTCATCATCTAATTTTAAACCTGTCAGTGTGAAAATCTGACTTTTAAAATATGGCACCTGTGTGACAGTGGAAGGATTTAGATCTGCAAGCACAGCAAAACACTTCCCACAGAAGGTTACTAAGCTAATGGCTAGTCTCCAGACGACTATGACTTTTCTTGTGCTCCCACGTTGTGTGCATTTGTTTTGGGGCAAGAAATGCTGACGAATGAGTCTTTCCATGCATGGATGGTACCAGAGTGAATATTTGGAAGTGGCAGCAAAGACCAAGTAGTAAAAGGTCTTTATCTATTACCATGATTCCCATGCATATGTAAATAATTTCCCTGAAATGGAATGAATATCCATTTCTGTAAGCGTGTGTAAAGTATGTCGAGAGTATCTTTGGTTATGTGAACTGGAGGGGCTATCCCTTTGCATATGGCGTCGTTAAAGACAATGTCTGGTGTAATATATATTGGGCCCCTCAGTTTAAGAAGGACATTGAGACACTTGAGCGTGTCCAGAGAAGGGCAACAAGGCTGGGGAGAGGCCTTGAGCACAAGCCCTATGAGGAGAGGCTGAGGGAGCTGGGATTGTTTAGCCTGGAGAAGAGAAGGCTCAGGGGTGACCTCATTGCCCCCTACAACTACCTGAAAGGTAATTGTAGACAGGAGGGGGTTGGTCTCTTCTCCCAGGCAACCAGCACCAGAACAAGGGGACACAGTCTCAAGTTGTGCCAGGGGAGATTTAGACTTGAGGTGGGGAGAAGGTTCTTCACTGAGCGAGTCGTTCGTCATTGGAATGTGCTGCCCGGGGAGGTGGTGGAGTCACCGTCCCTGGAGGTATTCAAGAGGAGATTGGATGTGGCACTTGGTGCCATGGTCTAGTCGTGAGGTCTATCGAGACAGGTTGGACTTGATGATCCTTGGGGTCTCTTCCAACCATAGTGATACTGTGATACTGTGGCTGTTAGGTATTGATTGATACCCCTGTGTCAATCCTGTTTTGAAACATCCTTACTGGATAGTAGTCGAAGACTGTGGCTGGAATTTCAGGAATAACACAATTTAGTGTATTCTGATTGTCCCCTGGTACTCCGCTCTGGTGAGGCCATGCCTTAAGTTTTGTGTTCAGTTTTGGGCACCTCAATACAGGAGAGTGATGGAGGTGCTGGAGCCAGTGAAGGGGAGGGTGGGGAAGCTGGGGACGGGCCTGGAGAATAAATCTGATGAAGAGTGACTGATGGAGGCTGAGGGAAGACCTCGCAGCTCTCCACAGCTGCCTGAAAGTACATTGTGGAGAAATGTTGATGTTGGTCTCTTCTCACAATAGAACAAGAGGGAACAGCCTGAAGCTGCAACAGGGGAGGTTTGGACTGGACAGTACAAAATATTTATTGTTACTGAAAAAGTGGTCAGTCACTGGAATGTGCTGCCCAGGGAGGTGGTGGAGTCCACAACCCTGGATGTATTTAAAGGTGGTTTGGATGTAGTGCTTGGGAGATACGGTTTATGGGTGAACCTTGCAGAGCAGGGTTCTGGGTTACATTTGGTGATCCTGAAGTCTTTTCCAACCTGAATGTTTCTGTGATTGTTAGTGATTCTATTTGCTGGTTTTATCCAGTAGTTCATTGTCCCTGTACTGGTATATGGCATCTTACATATGCCTCACTTGCTGATACTTCATCTTCTGTTCAGTCTGCTAGGGTTGTTCTTGGAGGGTTTTGCACTTGAGAGGCTGGGTAAACTTAATTTGTCTTCTAAAATCTATTTGTGCATTCATCCCAGCTATTTCAGCTGATCTCTCTGTAGCTAATGGCCGCCTCACTCAGAAATACTTAACCATTTCTGTGATTTACAGCTTTCAAGTGGTCTTGTAGAAAGTAAATTTATTTATAGGTGGCCCTTGCAATGTCTGCAAACTAACTTTGTAGCTGGTTCTGTACTGGGCAGAAAGATTATCCAGAGCACAGTGATTTCCCTACATCTGAGAGCTTGTTTTGTCAGGCATCTGCTTGCCAGATTGGGGATTAGAATAGGTAGACCTAGCAAAGAGGTTTAGAGGCCAAGTTAAAATCGGTTGGTGCAGCAGGGTCTGGAACATTGTTTATGGCAGAAGAAACAGCACAGCTTCGGACACAAGCTTAGTGTGAACTTGGAAGAGGGATGGTGATTGCTGGGATGCAGCTGTTCTTTCCTAAGCTTGGTCTGTTTTATCTCCAACCAATTGTGAAAAAAGAGCAAAGGGGGAAAACTTAAAAATAACAGGTCTGATCTAGTGTCAGACTTCAATTCTCTTTTTTTTTTTTGTCTCACCAAAATACTGTATGTCACTGGATGGGAATTACTCCTCCTCAGGTGTCTATGACCCCATTGTAGCTAGTGGTTGTCATCTTGTATAGGATATGGGTAAACTTTTTCATCAAAATGTGGGTACTTGTAAGGAGTCTTTAACAAATGTTGGTAGTGGACTGGTTTTAAATGTTCAGAAATGTCTTTAGGACAAGGAGGAGAGCAAGTGGTGTGGAGAGGGGATGGAAAGTGATTTTAAAAAGGGATTCTGTACACTGGTTTTACTGTGTCCTGGAGCTACTGCTCTTATTCAGGTGGTCCCCTGAAGAGAAAGGGTGATTTTGATTGAAATTCAAATAGTGTATCACAAGTAATTCTGACGTTTGGACAGTGTATTGGTGATTTAGTATGACAGCTCTTGTGCTCTTATAAACTTGTAGTTGCTTAGTGACTTGTAATTGCTACATGCTTTTGTTGTTAAAATAAACATAACCCTATTCTAAGTTTGCAGCTCTTGACCTCCTCCTGTTCTTATGATATAAATGATACTCATGGTGGGGGTGGGGTTTATGCTGCTTGTTACAAGTAGTTTCTAACAGTTTATCTGGGTATGTGCTTTATGGATAGTTAAGTAATATGAAAATTTTAATCCCTTTTTGCCCCTATGGAACATGCAAAAATAACTGTTCACTGTATCAAGAAGCTTGTAAGCTGAGGCTGGTATCCAAAAGTGGAGGCAACAAATACTTGATTTTGTTAAAATAGAAATGGGTATTCTTCTGAGTGATAACAAGCTGACTCAGAGAAGGAAACAAATGGAGTGTTTAAACTTTTTCACAGACAAAGAGTGACAGGGAATTGGCTTGTGAGATTAGGGTATGCAGGCAGGGGTTCTAGGGTGTAGGCAAGAGTGAGGAGAAAGTGGAGACAAAATTTCAAACAATATCTAATAATTTGGCATAGCAGTCTCGTATGGAAAGGGTATTTAGGTAAGTTCTCTCGATATTTGGAGCTACTTCAGTAGATGCAAAAAAGATAACAAAAATTGTGAGTACTACTGAGATGCATAGTCTTAGATGAATTGTGGCTTGCTTGTTAGAGAGACAAATTATCTTGTGACAGAATCTGGGAGGCAAATGATATTTAGCTTCAGCTGTGGTAGTTTTCTTCTTCAACTAGTGTGTCCCAATATGACAGAGTCGTGACTGGCATCTCTGCTGTTGCTGTTAAATGGTGTTTTCTCTCCTAGGATATGGACGTGGCAGAGGGAGAGGAGCGGGGAGGTTTTCAGCCCAAGGCATGGGGTAAGAAACATGGAGAGCACAGATTTTGGCAAGGATTAGACTCAGTGGCAATTGACAATTGACAATATTAATTGACCCTGTTGCCACCATATATGTTCATATTGCTCAATGTTTGATAAACCAATATGGATACAAATCACAAGTCTTAGATTAAAGGATTTTTTTTGTCTTAAACCTGTACAAACCTAATATGTGTTCACTCAATATATATCAAACTTGGAGAATCAATTTATATTTATTAGTAGCACCC
Source organism: Dryobates pubescens (assembly GCF_014839835.1). Taxonomy (NCBI): domain Eukaryota; kingdom Metazoa; phylum Chordata; class Aves; order Piciformes; family Picidae; genus Dryobates; species Dryobates pubescens. Next base: position 85,589,245 of record NC_071657.1, on the reverse strand, counting down.
ACAAAGTGCCTTAGAAGCTGAAAGTTCTGTGGTGTGTATAGTCTTAAGTTGATTAAAAACTTGTAAGCTCTATATAAAACTAAGAAGCCTTGCAGTTATGAATTTTCTCCTGTTTTCAAGCTTCTGTATTTTAGCTGCTTGAACATACATGGGCACTAAAATAGAATCATAAGAAGTTACTCAGCAGTTCTGAAGTTTATTCTCAGGTTTTGTGGAGTAACTAGCTTTTTAGAAGTATGGCCTACACTACTTTCACTCAGTGTTTGCCATTAATGATGTTTCATGCTGTATCAGTGATGCCATAGTGAATGGAAAGCTTATTTTACTTCTCTGATAATCTTTCTTGTTCATACTTGATAAACTGAAAAGAGGTGGTTTTTCTTTCAAGAATTCTTTTTTACCTTTTAGCTGCATTCTGTGCTTTGGCATTGATGTCAGAGTTGCATTCTGAAATCTACTGATGATCCAATTCCTGTCCTGCGCTGGTCTGATGATCTGAAAGGGCATGATACTGGTTTCCTGCCAGTCAGGCTGAGAAACTGTCAGCTGAGAGAGACTTACTCTTGTACATATAAACTAAGCTTTATAAGACTGGGAGGGCTAGGTATGCTGTTAACTGCTATTTCAGGAATTGTTTGGTTCAGTTTCTCTGAAGTAATTTTCGTTTTTTTTCCAGTCGCCTCACTTTTTTGTCGTCGTCCTTTCTCTTTACTTCCTTTTGATCTGTGCTCATAGAGGAAAACTTTTATTTGAAACCAAAACTATCAAGATAAATTTTGTGGAACTAGAGATGTGAAATCTGATACAACTTCAGCTAAAAGTGATGACTCTTGTGTTTATTAAATGACCCATGTTCTCTTCCATTTCTTAACTTTTAAAACTCTAGGACATTTAACCCTGCAGACTATACGGGGTCTTCTGCTACTGATGGCTCTGGAACAAAGTCAGAGATTTGGGAGACTTGTAAGAATGATGCAGATGATGGAACTGGTAAGATGCTTCAAGAAGTGGAAGGATTGGAATGAAGACCTATAGCAAATTGTCTGTTAGTGTTCAGTTAACTTCTGAAAATTTGAATACATCTCACACAATGCAGATGCAAGTTCATTTTTATAGTTTAACTGCTGCTAGTTTGCAGAGTACCTCGGGTAGCCTGAGTTGGTTATCTCCATTAGAATGAAGGGAACTTGCAATTTTCTTTTTTCAGTACTAGCAATGCCTTGAGAGACAGAAGTTTAAAGAGTTACTGGGGAAACCTTGTATATGAAGAACTCTTTAGCTATCTTAAATACTGCGTAAGAGCTCACTTTATGTAGTTAAGGAGTGTAAGTCGTAGTAAAAAGGATTGGTCCCTGGGCATGGGCAATAGGGTATGAACATCTAAGTAGAAGAAGAGAAACTATTTGCAAGTATGAATCCACTCAGTGACTCTGGGATGGCATTGAAAGCCCCACCGGTACAGCACAGAAATGTAAGAATGCAAGTCTCTGGGATGGAGAAGAGTTTGAAGATCTGCTACCTTTGAAGAGAAATACTACTAACTAAAGCAAGACTAGGCATTTGAATGGAAGCAAGAACAGCCTGCCTGAAGGTAGAAGAACCTGTGTGTTTTTGTATGGTTCAGAGTATGAATTGCACACTCATGGATAAAGGCAGGAGGCAACGTAGTTTGGAAAGGAACTGCTTAACAGTGGTCTTGTGGTGATTCAGAAATTAATAATGGGACCTGCTTGCCTGTGACTGGGAAAAATGGATACCTTGGTGCTTCTCATTTTCTGTGACAGGACATGAAGACAAAAGAAATCCTGTGTTAGGACAGAGAAATTCATGTGTGTACTTGCAAACCACTGATTGCTAGGAGACTTTTAAAAAAAAATCTAGCAAAGGTGTATTCTTCTGATCTCTTCATTGCTGAAGCCTGCTCAGATGATTATTCATCAACCCCTGTGCCAAGTGTGGAAGGAAAAGACTAGTACTGGAGGGCAGGATGTGCCTATTGAGCTGTGCCGAGAGCCACTTTAGATGCAGCTTTCTAAACTTAAGGCAAGCCATTTTGTCTTAACCAGAGAAGACAATAGCAGGCTGAGCGCTGAGTGGAGCTTGTTAGCAGAGGTGTTGTCACTCCTGGTGTCCTCCAGTCCAGTGTGGGTTAGTGGCCCTTAATATATTAATGTTTATTGAAAGGAATTTCTTTTGTCAAATATGCCATCTTCCCAACGAATTACTTTTGACATGACTTAGTGCTATAGCATGAACAGAAAGGCACCTTTCACTCATGTTAGTTTTTCAAATAAGTTTATCAGGTAATGAGTTTAGAAGGACACCTAATGACTTGAAATTCCCCTGGGAGCCCTGATGCTGCTGTTTGCTATAGAGTATCAGAGAACAGAGTATGTTGTCACTGGTATTGCAGAAGAAATAAGAATGCATACAAGAAAGGCCTGAAGAGACTCTGTTGGGGGTAGAAAATTTGGTGGTTGGTTAGTTACTAATGCCTGTAACTGGAAGGCCGTGGCTTACAAATTACTTTAACTCACTTCCCAGTTTGAATGTTTTGTGACTCTCCCTCCTAACTCCAGGTAGTCTTGATGTGCTTCCCTTAATGGCAAGTCCTGTTCTTTGTTGTAGGCTTCTCTTTAGCCTTCAGCTAGGAGCAAGAATAGCTTGTTGTGGGTAAACAGATCATTAAGTGTGCAATTGTGTTGACATAAGAGGGTTGCTGCTGAGCCAACAGAGTGGCAGAAACTCAGAGTGTACTAGTTGATGCGTGGAACTTCCAGTTGCCAAGTATGTTTCTGCTATTAGGCTGAGCACGTGTTGCTAAGAACTGCACTACACTTCAGTAATGCTGCTTAAGGCATGTACCTAAAGTTGGGGAGCGTGATATGGAGAAGGTGGCGTGAGAAGGTGTTTGGGAATTTTTCTTGGCCGCTTTAAAATAATGGTTCCTAGAGGTATGAATGAGTGTCTGTCAGTGTGGAGAGCTTGTGCAAAATAATTTGGTTGATGTAAATTTAAAGTTAATTAGTTAAGGATGAATGTTCTTTTTTTGGTGCTAAGTACCATATTGCTGCTAATCTTAATGTATGTCAAGTGCAGATGAAAAAGGCACCATAAGTGACAAAACAAAAACATCTATATACATGACTATAGAAAGAGTGTTTTATTATGCAGTGTTTGTTATTTAGGTAAACTGTACTAAGTCTCTTAAGTCAAAGAGGTCTCTTTAAAGAGAGTGTACTTCAAAACAGAATGATGTTAGTTTTGTCCAAGGGGCAAGCATTTTTGGCCTTGTTATGGAAAGTGTCTTGAGGGTTCTTAGAGGAGCCTGCAGCTGGATTAGTAGTTTTAAAACAGAAGAGGGAGTGCTGGGAATGAAGATGGAAGCATCAGCAGGTGGTAAGAGTAGCTGACAAGCTTATGTAAGCTGGTTGTGTGCAGTGGAGCTGGTGATTGGGTTTGTTAATCACAAGTACTAGTTTTTAACTGGTGTTAATTTGTTGTTTGGTGTTTTTTTTTTTTTCCTTAATTTACAATGCTGTTACGTTACAAATTGTCCCAGTAATAAGTAAGTTTCCAATATGGAGTTACAAAAGATACGATTGAGGGTAGTGTATATGTATGGAAGTCCATAAAACAATGAAGGCTGTCAGATAAGAGTATGCACAGGGGAAGGACAGGATGGAAATCCCTGCCTTTATTCCTTATTACCCAGTCCCACTTTTCTGCCTTTTTGAATGGAATTTAAAGAAAAAAAGGGGGCACAAAATTATCTCACTAGCTACTTGGAAAATCTCAGTGTCTTTCATCTGCAGCTACATTAAAAACTGGTAACTGGGCAACTGTCTGGACAAATGAAACTTAATTAATTACCAAAACGTTTTCTGTATAAACTCTGACGAGTTTTGAGTATTGACTAAATGTTTCCTCTTTAAGGTCATGAGGGAAGATGATCAACAGTAGCATTTTAAATTGAAAGAAATACACTGTTTCCAAAATGTAATTGTCCCTATAATGCTCTCCAAATGCTGTGGAACCTCTTTTCCTGAACTATTGAGGATGCCAGAGGAATTGCAGTAGCCTAAATGAAAGGTGCTTCTAGATGCATCATCAAGTAGTTCTATAGAGAAGTTAGCTGGTTCTGTAGAGGTAAAATTTATTGTTGTTGATTGAAATACAAAGAGGTTAAAGATCAAGTCGTTAATGGTTTCTAATGCCTAAGTATAATTGTATTCCAAATAATTCAGTATTGGTTTTGCTGCATCATAATTTTTATAGAGGTAATGTGCAGCTGAAAGGCAAAGGGAATGGTCAGGTAGAAAAAACCAAAATGACCAATCCTTATCCAAAAGGGAATAAATTTTAACGATGTAATTAGTATTCTCTGGAGGGGCATCCTGAATGTTCAGTCTCTTACCTTTTTTTTTTTTGTAATGTACAAGGCAATAGGAGATCCTGAGTAAAAATCACAGCAATTTCTAAAAATGAATTTGTGTTGGAGATGGTCACTTTTCAAACTAGGTTACAAAAATGATACTGTAATCTGGTAAGTTACTGATATTCTGACTTTGATAGAATATCTTGCATTTCACAGGAAAACTTCCTTTGTTGTGGAAGTCAGAAGGGACATTTTAAGAAAACACTTAGGTCATTCTAGAATGTGAATATAATCCAGAAGGAAAGTATTACTATATAATTTTGAGATAGACCAAAATAGAATTGCTTAGGGGCTAACATCTACAACTGATTACTTAAATACAAACAAACTAAACAATAACAAAGCCATGCAAAAACAAGCACCAAAATTCCCAACCAAACAAAAACCAAGCAGCATTACAGGGAATGAGAAATAAGGGGAAAATAGCTGAAGACTTGCTAAAAACATAGTGTACTTTAAAATTGCTTTATTTCTTTCTAAAACTGAACTTGTTACACAGGGAAACAGGAAAGAGTCACAGATTGGTTGAATTTACTATTTCAAGAATCCCTGAAAACACAAAGCATAATTTTGGTGGAAAACAGAACTCCTAAACTGTGATGCTTTGCATGGCATGGGGGAAAGCTTGGGGAGAGCATGTATGGAGTTGCACTGCAGCCAAGGTGATACACTTGAGGCAAGATCTGACACAGCATCCTGTTAGTAGGAGGAAGGCATTAAAAAAATAGGTTTAATGCATTTAAAAGCAGTATAATAACTGATGTTGGAAAGGTAAAATCTTAATAAGAAACAATAATAAGCAAAATAAACAGCTTTGGTAAACTAAGAGAAGGGTGAAGGGCTGTCATTTGTATTTAAAAAGAGTGAATGCATTGTACTGTGCTCCTAAATAGGAGCAACAGATGAAGGTTTAAACTGAATGTCAGGAAAATATCCCAGATGTTACTCTGAACAGGTTCAATTTCCCCAGAGGTGGTGGTGTACACTCAAGAGTTGATCTTGATTTGTCTAAGCTATTTTTGTGTTTGATTTAGAACTGTTGTTAGAGTTCTGGTACCAGCACAAGATTTGTCTTCTACAGTGACAGGCCTTTCCATGATTGAGAGATAAAATGGGGGGGAGGGAAAAAAGGGTTTCTTTAAAGAAGAAACATGAGAGGAAGGGATCCTGTTCTGGTTGGGGGAAGGGAAAGAAAATTAGCTGTTTCTCTAAAACCTGCTGCTCATTCATTTTTTCCTTATTTCCAAAATCTGTGTGGAGATGTGTGGATTAATCTAGAAAATTGAGGCATTGTAGTATTTTTGCTGTGCTTGGGTATGACTGTTAAGACGTTTTGCAGCATGTGGAAAACATCTGGTTAGGGGCTGTTTGGTAAAATGTGAGCAATTCTGTGTTGCTTGACAGAGCAGATGTTACTTTGCTCAGGATCTGCCAGATAATTTTGGATTTCGAGGTATAAACTTCATCTCTTCTCCCTACTGTGAGTATGTTTTCATGGTGGGCCTGTTTGTCACACTGGGTTAGTACATCCTTTGACCAAGATGCTGCTTTATGATGGTGCTGTTGTAGTGATAGCGCTAGTATGAACTGGATTTGGTGCTGTCTTCAGGGGGTTTATTTCTGGATGAATGTGTCTCAAAGGGTTTTTCATTTAGTAAAAGGAGATGATTAATATCTCTCCTGCTTTTGTACTTGATCAAAATTGATGCTATCAGGAACTTTGTCTGGTGTTATCTTTTCTGATGGTTGTGTAGTTTTAAGTGAATGCTATGGTTGTTGTTGGGATGACCTTCCCTGTATTTTATGCTGGTGTGCAAGGCCTTCAGCCCATTTATTGCTGTTGCATGTCTGTGCTTGCTGTTCCCTGTAGAAAGGATCAGGTTTTCACACCTATTGGATGGTTTTTTTTTGCCGTGGGTTAGTTGTTTGGGCGGTGTTGGATTGGTTGATGGGTTGGACGCGATGATCTTGAAGGTCTCTTCCAACCTGGTTTATTCTATGTATTCTATGTATTCTATGTTTCCTGTAGTTTTCCCATTGTTGCACGCTGTGGAGTGCAAACTGTGCTCTGATGTTCACCAGGTAAACCCTGCTACAACAATACAGGAAGAAGTGTTTTGCAGCTACAGTGGAATCTTCCTGACTCTTCTGCTGCCATTCGTGAATTGTACATATATTAAAATTGCTCTGTCAGGGGAAGGTATTTTGGTTCTTCTGCCCTGAAAGAGGTTAGAAATGAGCCTCCAGAGGCATAGCTTGGTTCTGGAATTTGAATATGTTTAAAGTAGGATTATGGATGTTTGATTATGTGTTTTGGTTGTGTCTTGTTCAGGCATGAAACTGTGAGAATCAATGGGAGGATCAAGTAACCTCTTGCTGTTGTTGGGGACTATAGTGGAGGTATCCACAAAATAAACAGCAACAACCAGCTGAAAACTGTGGATTGATTGCAATTACTCTGCAGTCCTTCTGACACAATAAAATTACAGGCTAAGATGTCAGTTGGGAATTTCCTGCTGCACAACCAGTTAAGCAATCTAGAGAGAGATAAACCAAAAAGTGCGCTCACTCGGGAAAATCTCCCTGTGGGTATCCTAAAATACATACACTTAGCTGAACTGTCAGGTGAGGACTCCTCAGACAATGTCCCACTCTAACAGGAGAGGCTGCTTGCTGTGTGGAGAATCCCCTCTCCATAGCAGGACTCCATATATAGGGTGCACTGTGGCCAAGTTCTTAATTAGTTGGAGGGCTGAGTCCTCGATGCACACCAAAGCAACGCTGGAACTTCTGGGCTCAGAGGTACCAGTTAATGGGATCTTTGTCAGCTCCCAGCAAGCCTCGGCCCTTGGTCTGGAAAACTGTTAGGACTTGTGTTTACAAGGCAGTTACACCTGCCGCAGGGACATAAGAGGAGCTTCTTCCAGTGTCTGGGATTAATCACTGATTGCAGATACACATTTGTGCAGATTGTCTGGTACCACAGGGGATAAGAAATCCCTGAAATCAGAAATTAAATAGGGGGCAGGGAGAGAAACTTTTACATCTGTAGACCAATTCTCTAGTGCTTCCCATGTTCCAAATGACCATGTCCTTGTTTTGTGTTCCACTAGTAATGAAAATAAGATTGCTTGTAAAGCAGAGGGGTTAATGCACAACCTTGTGCTTTTAGCCTGTAACTGTTTTCTTTCCTTTCCCAAATTACAACAGGTGCATGGAAAAATTCAGTAGAGGAATGGACAGCGGAGGATTGGAACGAAGATGTAAGTGTACCTTGTTGGATAGACTGATTATTTACCTTTTTCAGAGTTTCTGTGTTGTCTTCAAAAACTTAGCTGTTTGCATGCAATAATTTGTATGGTGTTTCTTGCTGTAATGCGTGTTTATATATATTTACATAAGCTTATTTTTAAAGTGAAGTTGAATCAAGAAATATTAATTTACTTTGAGTGGACAATATATAGATGATAGAATTTTGAGGTGTATCCCAAGCTAAATATTAGTGAATTTTAGTTCTCCACTGTTCAATGGTGAAGGATATTAAAAGCGTATTTCCCCCTGCTGTGTAGGGATTTAAAGCCATATTATCACAAAACTTACATAATCAAGTGCTGAAGCTTACAATGTACTTTGGACTCCTCATTTCATATTTATTTTGAAATCTGCATGGTGGTTCTACTTCATAATCATTAAAACAGGGAGCTTGTAGTATGCTGAAGTTAGCAGTTAATTGCATGTTGAGTTTAGGAAAAATGTTGAGTTGCTGGAATGTGTCCAGAGAAGGGCAACAAAGCTGGGGAGGGGTTTGGAGCACAGCCCTGTGAGGAGAGGCTGAGGGAGCTGGAGTTGCTTAGCCTGGAGAAGAGGAGGCTCAGGGGAGACCTTCTTGCTGTTTACAGCTACGTGAAGGGAGGTTGTAGCCAGGTGGGGGTTGGTCTCTTCTCCCAGGCAACTAGCACCAGAACAAGAGGACACAGTCTCAAGCTGCACCAGGGGACATTTAGGCTGGATGTTAGGAAGAAGTTCTTCATAGAAAGAGTGATTGGCCATTGGAATGGGTTGCCCAGGGAGGTGGTGGAGTCACCATCACTGGAGGTCTTTAGGAAGAGACTGGATGAGGCACTTGGTGCCGTGGTTCAGTTGATTAGATAGTGTTGGATGATGGGTTGGAATTGATGATCTCAAAGGTCTTTTCCAACCTGGTCGGTGCTATTTGATGCTATTTAGTTTTGTTCTCATGCTGTCTCAGGCAAGAGATGTCTTATTTACAAAGTATTTGACATGATCACATGACAATTGCATTTGTGATTTTAAGTTTTCAGTCACTGTATTAAAGCTTTGCAGTTAAGAAAACAAAACAAACAAGAACCATGGAAAACAAAACTAACTTCTAAGAAGTTTTTAATATTTTCTAGAAATATCCATTGTTTTCAGTTTATTTTTAGAAGAGTAAGGTATTATCTGGGAGGTCATCCAGTTTTTCTCCTCTTCTTGGGTAGCACACCAGTGTTATCCCTAGAAATGTGTGAATGTTTCTTCTAACAGATAAAAATACTTTCTTCTTACCTAATGAAAGGGCTGTGTCTGTTGAGAAAAGTGAAGGAAAATCTTGAAATTTCTAGGTTTCCTAGGTCAGTTAAATTTCAGTAACTGGCATCAGAAGCTGACATTTTTAAACTTGTCCTCTGTTGCTACAGGATACATTAGAGGAGGAGTAAGTGAAAATTTCTGGTCTTGCTTCTTAACCCTATTTGATGCTGGCACAGTACAGGAAGAGTGCTGAGTGATGCTGACTAGGGATAAAAGATTTAGTTTCTTCTGGGGAATTTGCACATGATTATGCAAGTAAATCTTTTGCAGGAGGACCTTTGTGGAACATGGGCCTGTCTAGGAGGACTATAAAGGACTCTAGTCTTGGGCTAGTTGCTGTCTAGTGTCTTTATCAATGATGTTAAGAATAAAAGAAGAATAAAATTGCTGCTAAACAACATATGTGAGAAATAACAGTATTGGAATGGTAATTAAACTTGTCATGCAGAGAAGTCTAGGTCTCTGCTACACGTGACCTTGTCAAATGACAAATGCTTTAATATAGCCAAGTGTACTAGGAACACAGGGACACTTCCAAACCCAGGGACTTTCTGTGGAAAGCAGCAAATGAAAATTTTTCAGGATTTTAGTGGGTGATGAAGAAAGAAAGGCTCAGCGTGACCTCCTGAAGGGCTGATGCAGTGACAGAAAACCCCCTCAATCTGTGGTAGTCATCTTGCCTGTAGGCAATCTTTGCCATCTCTTAATGATTCTTGATTTATATTTCTGTATGTAGACTTTCCTGAACTTGATTCTGAAGTACTGCAACCAATTATTCACTGCTTTTACAAAACAATAATTGTGGAAAATTGCTGAAAAACTTTTCCAGATAGAAGAGATCCTTGAGAGTGGTATTTCTAGTTTACTGAATCTGAAAAGATCACTTTATTAGCATATAGTGAGCTGTTGTTTTTAGTCTAGCAGATGAAGGCATAATATGAACTCATGGCTGGAAAATGGAGCTATGCATTAAATGTATAATAAACAATTCTAGCATAATGACTCATGATTACAACAGTCAAGAAAGCTCATGTATTTGCTGTCTGCAGATAAAGATCAAGTGTTTTTTTTTTATTGTAGGAGATTTTTTGATTAAATGTGCTGTTTTCTAGTTGAATAAAAATTACAAGCAGGTGAATGGAATTTAATGTTGTTTGGCCTGAGATGGATTAGATTTTTGTGGTCTAATAGTCCTGCCGGGTATTCATCTCCACTAGTGAGTATTCAGCAATATTCAGCAATTTTAGTAAATTGCCAGCACACTTTAAAACAGAATGGAAACTACTTTCAGTGAAAGTAAATACATTTTGTTAGATACTCAGCACACTGGACAATAACGGACCATACAAATGTTGAGGTACTGTAGATGGCTCTGGGGTTTTGTGTTACAGTTGTGATCTACTTCTACCAAGTAATAAAAATAAAGCTTGACTCTGGAAAATACCAGTGGGGAGAAATAGAATACATAAGAATTGCTGACAAATGGGTGAAGGCAGAGATTTTTCTATAAAATATTGGTAGTCATAATTTTTATTTAAAACAGTACTTTGGAGGAGGTGCAGGCATTTTGGTTTCTTAGAATCATAAACTGGCTTGAGTAACAAGGGACCTCAAAGATCATCTGCTTTCAATCCCCCTGCTGTGGGCAGGGACACCTCCCACTAGACCAGTTTGCTGAAAGCCTCATCCAGCCTGGCTTAAACACTTCAAAGAATGAGGCATCCACAGCTTCTCTGGGCAACCCATTCCAGTTTCTCACCACACTCAGAGTAAAGAACTTTTTCTGAATGTCCAATCTAAATTTGCCCTTCTGTATTTTAAAACCATTGCCCCTTGTCTTGTCACCACATGCCATTATAAAAACATCTCTCTCCAGCTTTCCTGTAGGACTTTTTCAGGTCCTAGAAGGCTGCTATAAGATCTCTTGGAGCTTAAACTGGCCTCTGCTGTGAAGGACAACAGAAAGTCCTTCTATAAATATATTAACAGCAAGAGGAAGGGCAGGCACAACCTCCACTCCTTAGTTGACATGGAGGGAAATGTTGTATCACAGGATGAGGAAAAGGCAGAGGTACTTAACACCTTCTTTGCCTCAATTTTTACTAGCAGGACAGAATGTCTACCACACAGCTGGCCTGCAGAGCTGGCAGAAGGAGCCAGGGAGCTGCATAGTGAGCAAGTGATCGGAGCTCTCCTCAGCAGCTTGGACCCCCACAAGTCTATGGGACCAGATGGGATCCATCCTAGGGTGCTGAGAGAGCTGGCAGATGTGCTGGCCAAGCCACTCTCCATCATTTTTCATCAGTCCTGGCTCACTGGAGAGGTCCCAGATGACTGGAAGCTGGCCAACGTGGTGCCCATCCACAAGAAGGGCCGGTTGGATGAGCCAGGGAATTCCAGGCCTGTCAGCCTGATCTCAGTGCCAGGCAAGATTATGGAACAGGTCATCCTGAGTGCAATCACACAACACTTAGAGGATGGCCAAGGGATCAGGCCCAGCCAGCATGGGTTTAGGAAGGGCAGGTCCTGCCTGACCAACCTGATCTCCTTCTATGATCAGGTGACTGCCTGGTGGATGTGGGGAAGGCTGTGGATGTAGTCTACCTGGACCTCAGCAAGGCCTTTGACACTGTCCCCCACAGCAAACTCCTGGCCAAGCTGTCAGCCCATGGCTTGGATGGGAGCACACTGAGATGGGTTAGGAACTGGCTGGAGGGCCGAGCCCAGAGAGTGGTGGTGAATGGTGCCACCTCCAGCTGGCAGCCAGTCACCAGTGGTGTGCCCCAGGGATCAGTGCTGGGCCCCATGCTCTTTAACATCTTTATTGATGATCTGGATGAGGGCATCGAGTTCATCATCAGTAAATTTGCTGACGACACCAAGCTGGGGGCAGGAGTTGATCTGCTGGAGGGTAGAGAGGCTCTGCAGAGGGACCTCGACAGGCTGGACAGATGGGCAGAGTCCAACGGCATGAGATTTAACACATCCAAGTGCCGGGTTCTGCACATTGGCCACAGCAACACCATGCAGAGCTACAGGCTGGGGTCAGAGTGGCTGGAGAACAGCCAGGTAGAGAGGGACCTGGGGGTGCTGGTTGATAGTAGGCTGAACATGAGTCTGCAGTGTGCCCAGGCAGCCAAGAGGGCCAATGGCATCCTGGCCTACATCAGGAACAGTGTGGCCAGCAGGAGCAGGGAGGTCATTCTGCCCCTGTACACTGCACTGGTTAGGCCGCACCTCGAGTACTGTGTCCAGTTCTGGGCCCCTCAGTTTAGGAAGGATGTTGACTTGCTGGAACGAGTCCAGAGAAGAGCAACAAAGTTGGTGAGGGGTTTGGAACACAAGCCCTAGGAGGAGAGGCTGAGGGAGCTGGGGTTGCTTAGCCTGGAGAAGAGGAGACTCAGGGGTGGCCTTATTACTCTTTACAACTACCTGAAGGGAGGTTGTAGACAGGCAGATGTTGGTCTCTTCTCCCAAGCAGCCAGTACCAGAACAAGAGGACACAGTCTCAGGCTGCATCAGGGGAGGTTTAGGTTGGATGCTAGGAAAAAGTTCTATACAGAGAGAGTGATTGCCCATTGGAATGGGCTGCCTGGGGAGGTGGTGGAGTCGCCATCACTGGAGGTTTTCAGGAGAAGACTTGATGGGGTGCTTGGTGCCATGGGTTAGTTGTTTAGGTAGGTTGGACTGGTTGATGGGTTGGACGTGATGATCTTGAAGGTCTCTTCCAACCTGGTCTGGTCTATTCTGGTTCCGAACCTCCCCCCTCTCCCCCCTCTCCCCCCTCTCCCCCCTCTCCCCCCTCTCCCCCCTCTCCCCCCTCTCCCCCCTCTCCCCCCTCTCCCCCCTCTCCCCCCTCTCCCCCCTCTCCCCCCTCTCCCCCCTCTCCCCCCTCTCCCCCCTCTCCCCCCTCTCCCCCCTCTCCCCCCTCTCCCCCCTCTCCCCCCTCTCCCCCCTCTCCCCCCTCTCCCCCCTCTCCCCCCTCTCCCCCCTCTCCCCCCTCTCCCCCCTCTCCCCCCTCTCCCCCCTCTCCCCCCTCTCCCCCCTCTCCCCCCTCTCCCTGTAGAAGAGGTACTCCCGCACTCTGATCATCTTTGTGGCCCCCCTCTTGACCCTCTCCAACAGATCTGTGTCCTTCCTGTGTTGGGGGCTCTAGAGCTGGAAACAGTATTCCAGGTGGGGTCCCACGATGGCAGAGTAGAGTGGCAGAATCCCTTGCCTTTACCTGCTGGCCATACAACTTCTGATGAAGCCCAAGAAAACGGGTGACCTTTTGGGCTGCCAGTGCTCATTTCCAGCTCATGTCAAGGCCTCATCCACCAGCACCTCCACGTCCTTTTCTGCAGGGCTGCTCTCAATCCATGTGACACGCAGCCTGTATTTGTGTGCAGGATTACCCTGACTCATGTGTAGGACCTTGACCTTGCCTTGCTGAATTTTATGGGGTTGGCATGGGTCTACCTCTCCAGCCTGTCAAGGTCCCTCTGGATGGCATTGCTTCCATCCAGCATGTCAACTGCACCATGCAGCTGGGTGTTGTCAGCAAACTTGCCAAGGGTACGCTTGATTCCCCACTGTCACTGTCACCAACAGAAATGTGGAACAGCACTGGTCCCAGTAATTATCCCTGAGAGACTGCTCATCACATGCCTCCATTTGGACACTGAGCTATTGATCACAGGTCTCTTGAGAGTGGCCATCCAGCCAGTTCCTTATCCACTGAGTGGTCAATCCAGCCAATCTATGTCCTTCCAATTTAGAGACCAAGATGTTGTGCAGGACAGTGTCAAATGTTGCACAAGTCCAGGAAGGTTATGTCAGTTGCTCTTCTCTTATCCACTGATGCTGTGACTGCATAAAAAGTCAGCAAACTTGTCAGGCACGATTTGCCTGTGGTGAAACCATGCTGGTTGCCCCCAACCACTTCTTTGTTTTCCATGAGCCCTAGCAGAGTTTTCAGGATGATCTGCTACATGATCTTGGCAGGCATTGAGGTAGGACTGAGTTTTTCTGAAAATGGCAATTCATCATGTCAAAATACTAGTAAGATTTTTGGTTTTTTGATTAGCAGATGTTGAGTTTTTATGAGGATGTTCTAGTACGTTTTCCTGTTCCCTTGACCTGTCAAGTGTACATAGGAGCTGGTAGCTCCTGTGGTAGTTATTAAATATGTTGTCTGTGTAGGGATTGGAAAATGACTTTTATCATAGGAACAGGAGCCGAAAAGCACAAGGCATTGTACTGCAGATACAGGGAATACCCTTGTCAGGCCAACGCTAGCAAATGGTTGACTGGGAAAATGCTTGAGCCTCAGTGAAAGTTTTGTGACTCTAGTGTATAATGAGCATAAATAGCTTTGTTAGGGGCCAATAATACAACTTGTAAGAAATACTAAATATACATCTGTGTAATAATATACATTTCTAACTGCTGCTGCAGAAAGTATACAGCAGACTCCTGAATTAGTTCCTTGTTTGGAGCTTGTGGCAGCAGTGAGTTTGCCACAGGGTATAGTGTAAACTTCAGCATAGCTGAGATGGTAGCTGGAGATTTTTGTTTTGCATGCTGAAGAGAATGTTCCTTTCATACATCAAGCATGCATTGCTTTATTACAAACATCCTCAGGCTCCTCAGTTTAATTTTCAGGATTCATCAGTGTTTTGGCCACAGGTTAATCTTAGCCTGGGTTATGTGAGCATAAGAAACTGTTGACAGTACAAAGACAATTTAATATTTAATCAAGGGACTGCCGACCATAGACTGCTACTTACACATTAGCTGACCACTTTCTGTCATATCATTGTAGGAGTCTTGTAACAGTGCAAAAAGAGTGGTATTATTCTAGAGTAATGTGTACAGTGGGAAAAGGGATGAACAATAGAGAGAGAGCCTTTTTTTTAATTGAAATATGCTTTAGCCAAATCCACTTTCTTCATTTTAGCCAATACATAGAATTGTGGGCTGACAGTGTTATATACAGGACAGAATTATGTTCCAGAAAGGTGGAATTGAAGTACAGTGTATTGGCAGCAGGGGCAGGGGAGGGCGGAAAGGAAATTTAGTGATACTCATTTTTTCATGATACAGTGTGCTGCACCAAAAGTGCCTGCATGGGGAGAGTACATGAAACACCCCTGTCATTGCTTCTGTGTCCTGCTTAAATCAATGTTTCACAGGAGAATCCCAGTCAGATGATTCTGCTTGGGGGTATACCTGCCTTCAGTAGAGCTGCAGGCACAGGAAGGCACAGGAACTGGCTGTTCCCATGTGCCAAAAGAGGAGCTGGCAGGGAAGGTGACTGGCCTGGATGAGCAAGCAGCTCTTGAAGGAATTAAGGGAAAACAAGAGGGTGTATCGCCTTTGGAAAGGCGGGGAGGCAAATCGTGATAAGTTTAAAGATGTTGTTAGATCATGTCAGAGAAAAATTAGAGAGGCAAAAGTCCAGTCAAAACTCGAGCTGGCCACTGCTGTGAAAGATAATGAAAAGCATTTTTATAAATACATTAATGCTAAAAAGAGAGGCCAGAGGAACCTCCACTCTTTATTGGACCTGGAGGGAAACATTGTAACTAAAGATGAGGAAAAGGCTGAGGTTCTAAATACCTTCTTTGCCTCAATTTTCAACAGTAAGGCAGGAGGACTTCAGGATAACTGGCCTCCTGAACTGGTAGATGGGGTCAGGGGTCAGTATAATTCCCCTGAAATCCATGAGGAATTAGTTTGGGACTTGCTGAGCCACTTGGATACTCACAAGTCCATGGGACTGGAACGGATCCATCCTAGGGTGCTGAGAGAGCTGGCAGATGAGCTGGCCAAGCCTCTCTCCATAATTTTCCATCCAGTCCTGGCTCACCAGAGAGGACCCAGATGACTGGAAACTGGCCAATATGATGCCTATCCACAACAGGGGCCAGAAGGAGGAACCTGGAAGCTACAGGCCTGTCAGCCTGACCTCAGTGCCAGGGAAAATTATGGAGCAGATCATCTTGGGGGCAAAAAGTGCACACCTGAAGGATGGCCAAGGGCTCAGGTCCAGCCAACATGGATTTAGGAAGGGCAGGTCCTGCCTCTGCAACCTGATCTCCTTCTATGATCAGGTGACTGCCTGGTGGATGTGAGGTAGGCTGTGGATGTAGTCTACTTCAGCAAGGCCTTTGACACCATCCCCCGCAGCAAACTCTTGGCCACGCTGTCAGCCCATGGCTTGGACAGCAGCACTCTGTGCTGGGTTAGGAACTAGCTGGAGGGCCATGCCTGGAGAGTGGTGGTCCTTGAAACTGGGCTACTAGCAAGATGTACAAATAAAAATGCGTAATTTCCTGGAAGAGCTGTATTGAAATACCACATTCTAAGAGGATTCTTTGTGAATGTTTGAATAGTTTAGTTATTCTTTGGTCTAAATACAAAGCTACACCAAAGTAGATAAGGGTGATTTTGTTGAAATACAGCCACTATATATCCATATCTATCTTTAACTTGTTAAACTGTACAGGGATGAGCCCTGTTCTGGTCTGCAAGTATTGCTGTCAGTACGTGTGAGTTAATCCTAGGATGTTGTAGCAGTTTGACTGCTGGGTTTTGGTTTTCTGATTTTACTTTTTTTTTAAATAAAAAGCTGTTAAAAACAAAGAGCAAACAAACATCTCCACTTACAAACCAAAATGACCTGTTTCCCCACGAGTGCTACTTCACCAGCACTCAGGTATATGCAGTGATGCGAGCTGAAATCTGAAACACAGGAACATGTGAAATGTGAGAGCAGTGCAATGCATTAGACTTCTGCAACAAGATTTTTCAGAGCTGCTGTATGGGCTCCTCCATTCTGTCAGCATAGGGGATGTTTACACTGATGGTATACGAGCCTTCAGATTAAATACTTTTTACTGGCATATTTTCCAGCAAAAATATTGCTCAAACTGAAGTAGTTACATTGTTATACTATTCTATGTGTTCAATATATCAAACTTCCCTTATGCCCTGATGTAGTCCCTCTACTGTGTAAAGCCCTAAACTGGTTAGGCAGGACATGCCCTTGGTGAAGCCATGCTAACTGTCTGGAATCATCTCACTGTCCTCCAGCATACCTAATTGTAATGGCATTTTGACTTTTATCTTGAAAATGCATGATCACATGACATTTCTACAGGTGCTGCAGCAGTAAAGTGTGAGCATGTGTGTGATTAAAATACTGCCCCTCCACCATTGCCTCTTTTTCAGCTTTCTGAAACAAAAGTCTTCACCTCCTCTTCTGTTCCAGCTGAAAATCATGCACCTTCTGGGCAAAGGTAAGCTCTTTTTCTGTGTTTTACTTGTACCTTAGAAACCTTCTTCTTGATGAACCAGTATTATCATGCACATATAAAGTGCTGAATATAACACTGTGCAGCCCTAGTCAGAGTTGGTCAAGCTAATTTTAAAACTGTGAAAGGCTTACTTGCAAATCATTGGGTTTTGTGGGCTCCTGTGTTACTTATTGTTGACTGCAGAAGTGGAGCCAAACTTAGGAAAATATTAAAGCATAATATTGAGAAGACCCTGTCTTCTGCACAAAGACTGCTTACGAATAAGAGCAAAAGTAGGTGGGAAGAAAACACTTCTGCTATTGAAAAGGATGCTTTGATGTTGCTGTCCAGAAAATGAAAAACCTGCCTCTGCAAATGCAGAAAGTATTAGGAATGTAGTGCTTCGACAAATGTGTTGACAGCTTGTGTTGGCAAGAAGGTGAATTATCCAGTAAGTATCACAATTACTTGCCTTAATTGATAATAGAAAGTTCAGGTAGAGAACAAAAAATAGGGCAGATACTTCCTTCCTTTACTTGCCTTTGTCTTCATGAAATGTCTTGCCAGTTATGTTGTGGAATGAGTTCTCAGCGTTAGCCTCTGGTCCCAGGAGAGCAAGTTAAAGTTGTGTGATGAGGACTTCAGTATTTGGATAGTATGAAATCTGAAAACTAGATGGCCTGATGGTCCTGAATATTCTGGTACAGCTGTACTGTACTGCTCTGCTCCAGACTGCAGCAAAACTCCCCTTGTAGTGTGGATATGATCTGGAGGAGGCATGGAGTCAGTTGGTCTACAGTTGATACTAATTTCTTAGTGGTGATATGCTCACTTACTCATTGTTGTGATGCAAATATTTTTCCAGTGGATGTCTCTTAAATGACATTAGAAAGTGTTGTAATTCAGATTCTGGTGTCTTGGGTTTTTGATTGGTTTTGCATTGGTTTTGAGTTGTTTTTTGTGTGTATTTGTTTGGGTTGTTGATTTTAAACACTGGGGTTTTTGAGGATGGGGTTTGTGTTGGGTTTTTTGTTTGGCTTGAATTCCTTTCTTGTCTTAAGGGGACAGCATAACATACAGAATGTTGATTGTCAATATGTACACGATCACAAACAGAATCCACTTAACTATCATAATATATGTTTTTTGACATGTCTCTGGTTACTTGGTTATACTAATTCTATAATAGGTTCTTTATGTGATTGTGTCTTTGCTAATGTTTGAAAGGAGTGCAACAGTATTTTATATATTAACTTTAGTGGTAAGTTTCGCTAGCAGAATGTTGCTTTCTGCCAAAAACCTCTCTTGCCTTTTACAGCAGACAAAAAATATTTGAAAAGGCTGTTAATTGGTAATAATTCTGTTGCTGGGTACAGCACTTTTAGTATTTCTGGTGTTTCCTTCGGTTTCAGTGCAGCCTAATCATCATGTCTATCCCAGTCAAACTCTGCTTTTTCTTACAGCATTGATTTGGTAACACTGCTTCAGAAACCTGTGGCTTCTAACCAGGAGGTGAAAAGCAACTCATTTGAGGTTTCACAGCAGCAAACCTTTGGCCAAGCTCTAGTCTTCACAAATTCTCAGCACAGCACCCGGATGACATCAGGAACTAGCAGCTCCAGTGCTGTGAACTCCTATGCTTCTCAAAGTCTGGTAAAGTTATCATGTGGTCATTTCATGACATGTTTCAGTATTTGCAAAATTCAGGTTGCAGGTACTTCTATTCACATGCACACACAAGAAAAAGAACTTTTTTTGACTTTGCAAAGTAGTTGTTTGGCAGTTTACATGAAGTATTTTGAGTGGAGAGCAGATGCCTTTACTGTATGCTGATTTAGGATGAGAGGATTTGTTTATAGTGAAGAGTTCTATACCAGAAAGCTATGATGTGTTACTTCCTAGCGCAAAGCTGAATGTTTTTTGTGTAAACCTGCCTATTTCTCTGTCAGTTGTGAGGACTTGAAATTGAGCACTTGTACCTTCTCTGAAAATCAGTTCAACT
Source organism: Dryobates pubescens (assembly GCF_014839835.1). Lineage (NCBI taxonomy): Eukaryota > Metazoa > Chordata > Aves > Piciformes > Picidae > Dryobates > Dryobates pubescens. The sequence goes on along the minus strand of NC_071657.1, from coordinate 85,569,933 downwards.
ATTAGTAAATATATGCTATTTGGAGATGCATAGATTCAAGTAAATGAGTGATACTGCAGTCACAGTGGTGGAAGTTGTGTTGGTGAACATAGAATCAGGGAATGATAGAATGGTTTGGGTTGGAAACCACCTTAAAGATCATCTTGTTTCACTCTTGCCATGGTCAGGGATACCACCTACTAGACAGGTTGTTCAAGCGCCCATACAACCTGTCATTGAACACCTCTGAAGAAGGAGCATCCACAACATTCTTGGGCAACCTGTTCCAGTGTCTTGCAGCCCTCACTGTGAAGAGTTTCTTGCTGCTGTCCAGTCCAAATATGGCCTCTTTCAGCTTATAGTCATTCACCAGAACTGGATGCAGTACCCCAGATGCGGTCTTACAAGAGTGGAATAGATGGGCGGAATCACCCCACTTTTCCTGCCGGTCCTGCTAATGACCAGTGATAAACAGTGATATGGCTACATGCTGCAACTGCTGAATTAGTATTATAATTGGTCATTTATTAGTAATATAGGGTAGAAGAGGTTTTAGTTGCTGCCAACTAACGGCTGGAGGTATTAACTCTATTGTTATGTTCAAATTATTTATTAAATACTCATTTTCCTCTTACTTATTTTGGGTTTTTTTGGTAGTCTGCAGTTCTCTCTTCTGGCTTTGGAGAACTCAGATCCTCTAAATTGTCAAACTCTACTGGATCCCAAATATTGGACAAGTTGAAATCACCAGGATTGGGTCAGTTTGCCTCTCAACAAAATGACAGTAGCTCTTCCACCACTACCACGACTACTACATCATCCTGGGATCTAAAAGCACCCATTACTCAGTCCTCTGTCCTTAGTCAGTTTGGTAAGTACTTTGATGTAGCTTTCTCTCTTCTTGTCTCTGTTGTCCTGTAAGATTTCTTCATGCCAATGACAGTTTAAAAGGGAAGACTTAATGAAAGGCTCTTTCTAAAATATATAATCCTGATAATACAATTGGTTATGACAGTTTAAGAGGTAGACTTAGGCACTGGTAGTTGACCTTACTAGTGTATCGAAGTTTTGATTGGCTTAAGCCTATCCATAAATGTCATTACATCTTTAGAAGTTGTTCAACCTTCATGTAGTGACATTGTTGATTTAATGTGCTTGAATATTTAAGTGGAACATTGATGTGACTTTATTTCTTAAAAAATCCTGCAAATTAACTTTATGCCTGGAAAATAACATTATGCCTGTGCTGCCTCTACCTGAATATAAGGTTGTGCCATGTTTTGTCCTTCTTCCCCAAAATTTTTGTCTTCCAGACACGACATGAATTTCAAGACTACTATAGAATACCTTTGTAATGTGTGTCACATCTTTGTGTTCCTTCCCTAGTGTGCTGACAGTGATGTGGTTACCCTTTTTCTGTTCTCAATAGTACAGATTATTCATTTTTTTACTGGAGTAAAACTGTGAGAAGTAGTGCAAATGAGACAGACTTGGTTCTTACAGTGTAATTCCTAGCAATATTCTCACTCTGAAATGTGGTTGATCTTGTATCTATCTCATATGTATGTATATAAGTTCCCTGATAAGCAACCAGTTTAGTAGCAGTTATAATATTGTACATGCAACAGTTTTGGGGGAAAAAAAAAAGTTGACATAGATTTTTAAGTTGCATTCTAATGCATTTTACCAACTGAGTAAAGAAACATTTATGATATGGTGTATCTCTTAAGGTGGTTGACTAATGCTGTAGATGATTTCCTATTTGTGTTGAGTCTTCCCTTTCATAAGGGCAGGAAATCCTAATACATAATACCTCTAAATTGCCTCTCCAGACTCCTTGGAAGTAATCACATTTTATCAGCATGCAGTGAAACTTGCAGTATTTGATTAAATAGCTTGTGACAGGTTTCAATAATATTATGTGACCATATGGATTTGCTTTCCTATTTCTGAGGAAACCTAAATAATGCTTGTACACAGCTATTTGCTTAAATTAGAGAATATAGAATATTAGCCTTATTGTTGCAGTGGTAATATTGAATGTGAAACTTGTGTAATGTCTAAGAGAGACTTGTGTCCACTATAGCTGTTGTGTACGTCATGTCACCCAGATTATTTCATAAAGAGCAGAAGCATGAAGAGCAGAGTTTAATGCTTCAATGTTGGTATTTCTTTTTCCCAACACTGACCAGACTTTAAATCCCAGCCTGAACCATCCCCAGTTCTGAGCCAGCTGACCCAGCGACAGCAGCAACAAACACAGGCAGTTTCTGTTCCTCCTCCTGGACTGGAGTCCTTCTCCTCCCAGGTGAAACGTCGAGAGCCATCACCAGTAGATGCCTCTACAGCTGTTAGCAAAATGTTGCAGCTCCCCACTATGTCTATGGATAACCAGGCAGTGACTACCCATCAAACCCATCACAAACATGTAAAACCACCAAAACGGAGGTTAACTCCAGCATCCAAGGTGGGTAATGGAGTATCTTGTCTGTAGTAAACAGAAGCATGAAAAAGCTTGTGTCAGAAACAGTGTCTAGCAGGACTAGGGAAGTGGTTTTGCCATGGTGAGGGGGGTGATTAGCACTGGTGAGGCTGCACCTCAAATACTGTGTTCAGTTTTGGGTACTCCACTACAAAAGGGAGCATGTTCTAAGAAGGGCAGTAAAGCTGATGGATGGTCTACAGCACAAGTCTTGGAAGAAGCAACTGAAGGGAATGGGTTGTTTTGCCTGGAGAATGATAGACTCGGAGAAAATCTCGTCTCTCTTGACAAGTACCTGAAAGGATGTTGTAGCTGGTGGGGGTTGGTGTCTTCTTCCAAATAACAGGTGATAGGACAAGAGCAGATAGCCTCACATTGCACCAGGGGGAGGTTTAGGTTGGATATTAGGAAAAATTTCTTCACAGAAGGGGTTGTGAGGCACCAGAATAGGCTGCCTAGGCAAGTGTAATCACCATCCCTGGAGGTGTTTAAGAGATGTGTAAATGTGGTGCTCAGGGACATGGGTTAGTGGTGAACTTGGCAGTGCTGGGTTAACCCCACGATCTTGGAGGTGTCTTCCAAATTAAATGATTCTATGATTCTCTTCTGTATAGAAGTTGCTAGGGAGAAGGAGAGCAAAGACCATGGTGTATTTTTTGTTTATAAAGCAGGAAATTCTAATCTGCAGAGTTTTTAGGTCCAAAATACAGTGATGTCACCTTTTCCAAACACACATCTGATTGCTCTGGAAAATGGAAAATGACTGTTGCTTTTGATTGACTGAGTAGCCAGAAGGTGAAATGTTGGCTGAGGAAGAATGCACATGGATGACACTTGGATATTGTAGAATATTATATTTGTAGCTAGCTTTTTCAGCTCTAGATACAGGGTGGAGAGTCAATGGATAAATTTCAAGGTATGAGAACATAGTTAATTTATGCAATGTAAACTGGGGGGTTGTCGCAGATCTAATTAGCAATGAAGGCTGAGGCAGTAGCTGAAGAAGCCTGTATTTAACGGAGGAGAGGTTGTCAGTTACTGGTATCTTTAATACAAACAGTCCATGCAAAGGAATTTTTTTCCTCCTTTAAGATTCCTACCTCTGCAGTGGAGATGCCTGGATCAGCAGATGTGACAGGGTTAAACGTTCAGTTTGGAGCTCTGGAGTTTGGATCAGAGCCTGCACTCACAGATTTTGGATCAACTTCAAGCAGTGAGAATACCAGCCAGACAACCACCAATAGCTTGTACTCAAAATCTGTAAAGTATGTGTGAGTTCCTCTTGTGTATTATTGCATATTTTCTTTAGGGGGTCAGGCTTCTGCCAAAAACATCAAGGCATGGTTACCATGTAATGGGAAGTGGAAATATGAGTTGTAAAGCTAAGTGTTTTCTTCAGATGGCCTTGTAAATGAGAAATTTCTTCTCAAATGATGATGAAAATCTCCCTTGATGAGTAGACAGAAACCTGGAGGTGGCATGAACATAAATAACCTTATAATCAGCTACCCTTTATAGAACTGCTGTCTCATGTTTAATTGTCCTGATTTTCAAATTTATGGGGGGGGGGTGTTCTTTGCAGCCCAAAATTTTGCTTTACATCGAGGGGAGATCCTTGTACCAGTTATGTGTGTTAGTAGTGTGGCACCAGATAACGGATCTGATGCTTCTATGGAATATGAATAGAAGCCAGACATCCAGCATGCAGAATCTCTTATGGAAATGCTAAAATAGCCAATGACAAATGCCAGTCTACCAGTTACTCACTTTTTTAGTCCCTTATTCATTCAGAATTTGGTTTTGATAAAATGTTTCCTGAAGTTCATTCAGAAAATACTAGTAAAAATAAACTTTCACAATAATTTATAGTTCTAGAAATGGAACTAAGCTGTTTAGAAAGTAAAACACTCCTCCTTCATGTTTTAAAGGGTTCTTTTATGTCTTTCCATAGTTTATTTTGTTAGACAGCTACTGTTAATAATAATATGCTATTGTTAAAACAGACTAGGTGCTTCTCATTATATACCAGACTTCATGAATCTATTTGTTTAAAAAAAGGTACTGTGATCATTAATTTATCCTTTGAGAAGGTGGAGGTAATGTAACTGGAAGATGCTTGTGTATAAACCCCTGGGGTTTTTTGGGATAGCGGGAGGAGGGTGAATGATGCTTAGTGCAGCAGATGAAGCAGGGATTGCTGGGGACCAAAGCTAAATTACTTGGTTGTTTTTTAATGGTCATATTTTCTAGTATAAATCATGTGGACTTGGCCACCTGTCATAGTTATGGATAGTTAGGTATATAGGTAGTTACAGATAACTGTACAGGAACTGGTAGTCTCATGATGTTATTTGAGATGTCATTTACCAAGGTGATAAATAATTTTTACTTTTTCCAGTGATCCTTTGAATACCTCTTTGCCAATATCCAATACAATACAGGAGTCCACCTACACAACCTCTGCCACCACTTCTTCCAGTCTTTCCTGCTCATCCCAGAGTACTAGCCCAGCAACAACAACATCTTCTTATGAACAGACTTCAGTGCATAGTAGGGTAGTGTACCAAAGCTCTATGGTTCTGTCTGAATCAACCCCTGTTGCAGTTACGGTGAGTGAATTTCAGAAGTAAGACCTTGAAAAAGGTGAAGTATTCTTATCTTTGTTAGACTTGTGTTGCCCTGCTGTGTTAATACTTCTAACCAAGCCAAGTAGTATTTTTTGATTCCCATTGTGTAGCCTTTTTCGGCCATACACTTTTTGTGGCATAAGAGCCTCTGATTTTATGGGTTTTGACACTATAAATTGCTGTTTGACCTTTTTTCCTCAGTAACACATAACATTCTGCTTGAGTTTCCTTCCCTGAAGCCTAGCTTTTAAGAAAAGGAACTGCCTCTCTATGTAAATGTTAGTAATGGTATTTTGCCATGAATTGACATTTTTAATCCAAATGTACATTATTTATTACATCTATATGTCACCTAGCAAATTACACTGCTTGTGGCCCCCCCAGTGTTACTTAAACACCAGTAGGAATTATTTTCATGCTTTATTTTAAAAAGCATAGATAGAGTTCTAATCTAGGACAGCAAGGAACTCTCCTGGGAGATAAAAAAGGACCTATGCTCTTTGTATATGGAATGTAAGTTTGTTTTAAGAGAATGTAATTTATTAAATGTTAAAGGAACATGTGTGAGACAGTTTATTTACTTCTGGCCTTTGTTCTGTAATGGCTCAGTCTCACTTGTCTTCTGCACTAGCTCGTATGTACTGGTGAGGATCAAGCATAGACTATCCACTTCTGTACTCCACCGTTATCCAAAAAAGAACTGGTGCTTCTCAAGTCTTATCTTTCAGTGGAAAAAAAATTGGCGTCTCTGTGTAACTTGGATAGTTAAAATTGTGAGTTGCATTAGATCAAAAGCACAACCATTTCCTGTATGTTAATGCAGTTCTTTATTTCATATCAGTGTGAACCTGAAGTTTGTTACATACAGTACATGGGAAGGTATCCTACTGATGGGTGTTGAATGGGCAGTGTATGGGTTTCTGTAGTTCTATAGAAGCTGTGGAAGTTCAGGACACCTTGCACCTGAGACAACTATTATGTGGTTTTTGATAAAGGCAGTAAAAAGTTAATTTTCTGCCTTTTTGTCTTTTGATTTAGAATTAATATAGAATTTTGCATGAAGCATGTTCAATGTGTGATTCAGTCTGAGAACATAATGCACTTTTAAGGTGATATATTCATTCATTTCTCCTTTGTTTACAGAATGGGCACAGCAGTGTTAGAACACAGGCAACTCTTGACAGTAAGTTTGTAGAGCTTGGTTGTGCACAAAGCTTTCTAACCTTTTCTTAATACTTGCTGTGTGCCCTACTGTGGTGCCCAAGGGTGACATGGCTTAAGGTTTTATATTCTCCCTGTTCTGTTAACAAGCGCTTGGGGATTAAGGGTGACCAATGTGCTCCCTCTGCCGGGTAGCTTGCTGTCTTGCAGTGGAGGAACAATAGCACAATATTGGCTCTCATGCAGACATTGCTGTTACCTTCATCTTGGACTCTTTCTAATGTAGTACTTTACTTGTAGTACTTGTAGCACCCCTACAATTTTGAAGGGCAGCAGTATGAGTGAACATCTTTTGTAGTTCTAAGACTTCAATTTTCAGTCTACCTCTCTCTTAAACATTTCTTCAGGTAGGTTATTAGTAGGGCAGCCTGTATTATCATTTATACTCAGTGTTCTGTTAGTGCCATGTTCAGCTTAAATGAAGAGGAGGAGTGTATATACCCCAGAATCACCACTTTACATGTTTGTTATATATAAAGACAACTTTTCAAATAAAAAAACTTCCTTGCTCATGTATACATAAGTAACAAATAATTCATGAAATTTACTGCAGGACTAACAAATATCTGAAAATTCCCAGTATATTGGCAATTATTCTATAATGGCTTTATTAGTTTCTTTTTTCTATGTCAATTCATTTCTTCTGTATCCAAAGCACATACACTGGACTCAGTCTTCTTCCATGTGTCTATTTCATGTATTCAAATGCATTTGAAAATACTGACCTTTTTCCTTTTTTATGTGCTGATAATATTAGTTGTTGTTGGGTTATAGTTCTGACCAGTCCTGCTTATGTCCTGGTTGTCTGTCTTGCACATTGTGTTAGGGTGTCTTGTAAGGGTCTTAATGAAGATGGTGATTCTGCTCCTTGTAACTGTAAACCAACTTCTACTTCAAGAAGGAAACCTGCTCTAACATGTTGAGAATTGAAAATGTTATTCTTATTTGTGTGTGAATCTTGCCAGGAAGTATCAGGCACATGCTGCCTTCATAGCTTCATTTGTATGTTACTTAGGTTTCCTTGTCTGTTGTCATTTACTCATATTTATTTGCCAAGGCTTCTTGATTTCTGTCTGCATAACACCCAATCCAGCAGATTGTGGAGTCATTTAGTGAGGGAGCCAAACCCATGACATAAAAAATTGTGAAGCGTGACTTTCAAGCATGTAACTGACTTTTTGTTTGGTGACTGATCTAAAACTGTCTTCACACACAGTGGAAGCTAGTGGTGATCTGCTGGGTAGTGGTCTCTCTTATGGGGTAAAGCATGGCCCTGGTAAAGTCAGGGCTAAATTTTGAGATCTATTGGTGGGTGAATGCCTCTAATTCTTTATTGATATAATCTTTGCAGGGCAAGAGACAAATGTGGAAACAGCTGGGAATTATGTTAAGCACTAGAGCTGTTCATTGTCTTACTACAGGATAGTGTTCCTTTGGAAAGGCATGTCTAATGAGCAAGTTTTACTGTGTAGCCTAAAAACTAATATTCAAGCTAAACACTTACCTAGGTGAAATAAAGTAAGTCAGTATCTGACAACTATTTAGCCCTTTAAATACTTAATGTTGTGCTCAACTGTAGCCTTTTATCATGCTTCTTTTATTCTGCTGCATTACACATTTGACTTGAGTACTCAAAACTGATTTATTGTATGTGCTCTTGTACTCCAGTGACAGCAATCTTGATTGCCAAAGGTGCTGTGTAGGTTGTAATGAAGCAGCAGAGCTGTAGATGTGTACACGGTCTTGAAAGCACAAATTACGTTTTTTAGTGCAACCAATGCAAGGCATTTTTAAATGAGGATTGATTTGTAAGCAAAAGCCAGTAAACCAGATATTGGAAGTTGAGATGCAGAAGGCTATTATACTACAAGTGTAGCAATGAAAACTGTAAATCTATTGTAGATTAAGAGCCTAAAGGGGAAAAAAAGCAATAGCTGTGTTACTGTTTAGTTGTAGGTTTTTTTGTTAATAACCAGATTACTGGATACTCTTAGTGGTTCTTTATGGTCAGGTTTCTGTAAACCAAGAGGAGAATACAGTGTTCTGGAATCTAGATTGGGATGTGAAGTATGCTGGAATTTGCCTTTGAATGCTCTTTTTAACTTGTTACAGCTACTTCATCAGTTCCGGCACCTAAGACAGAGCCTTCTTCAATACCTTCTGCTGGTTCTCTACCTAGCGTGATACCCACCACTGCTTCGCTTCTGCCTTCAGCATCACAGCACACAGTACCATTGCCCAGCTTGCCTCAGTCCAGCGATTTGGCCAGCAGCTCACTTTCCCAGTTAAGCAGGTACAGTATAAGTTGAGATAAACTGGAAAGTGTTAGGTTTTGAGGAATGGGCAAATATAGGGGTCATTGTGTATGGGGGACTGTCAGACATCAGAGTCCATTTTTTAGCCATTAACTGGAATGAGGAGAACAGGAAGTTTCTGGTTTCAGAGCATGAGCTCTGGGCTACCTCTTAATGGTAGAGCAGTTGTTGCCCTCCAGTTCTCATGTTATATAAACAGCTTTGGATTTCACAGGGATTTTGCTTAAATCATGCCAGCTGAATTACCCAAATTGATTCCCCCCAGTTTTTTGTCCACAGTGCCTGCTGTTTGTTTAGTGTTGTATGTTTGGTATAATTTCTAACAGTTTACTTCCTTGCTTATTTTGAAATACTTAATTTCATTTATATTTGTATTTCTTAGGGAGGGAAAAAAGAGAGAAGTAATTCCACAGGGAAGTGTATGTGTTTTCTTTTTCTAAAACATTTCCCTTAAGACACTGTGAAGTACCAGATTGTTCCTTGAAGTGCATCCAGTACAGCTTATCTCATTTGCACTATGATTTTTCTCAGTGTCTGTTGCTTGAGCTTCATCCTCAGGCTACACTGGTAGAGTTCTAATTTTCTAGCCTTTGTACTCTTTGTTAATGGAAGAAATTGACTTGGTGAGATTTCAGCTGTGTTTTTCCTGTTTCACAAGCAGGACTTTGTTGATTCTCTTTTAATACACTAGTGGTTTTTGTTCAGTAGAGAGGTAGATATGTCAAATAACAAGAACTTGTATTTATGCTAGAAACATCATTTTCCTCCTTTTGTTCATTGTAAAGCTGTGTACATCAGTAGAAATTTTAGTTGGAGGATTGATGCTGTTGAGCAGATACAAAATGCCATGAAAGATGGCGCCTGAGATCCAAACATGTCTGATTTGGTAATGCTGGGGCCTCTTTTCTGTCTCTTTGCCACAGATCAGATGGTGAATTAAGGCTTATTAGAAGAGTGGAGAGAGTGGATGATGGAGTGGTTTAAAACTGTGTTGGACTGAGTTATTTCTTTCCTTGCTGCCTTCAGTGATAATTGTAATTGCTGCAGATGGGGAACAATGTTTAAGAATCAGAGTAAAATTTATCTTTGAAACTGCCAGGATTTATTCTGGTCCTGTACCTTAAGGAACTGCCAGAAATATTTGCCTTTAAATTAGGGCATATAATTTTGCTTGCAGCTTTGTTTTGAAAACTGCTCTATTTTCTTCTGACTTTTTCTGTAGAGGATACTAAAATACTTGTAATGGTTTCTCATGAGGAAGGGCTTTTTGAATACCAAACATTTTTAATGGCTTTATTTTATTTGCCTTTATTCCTTACTGTACTGTAAGTTATGCTCTTGACCTTGATTGTGAGGTAAAACTTATGTCAGTGTATATGTTGAAGAACCACTTTCAGTCGCATGTCAGGGAGATGTTTAAAAGTCTTTGGATTTGAATGTTGTGATGCTGTTACTGTCAAAAGTTCACAGGCCTGGCAAGCTAGGGGAGCAAGGTGGTGCTAAATCAGAGTTACTTCCTAAAATGAAGTTATCTGCAGATGCTCTTCATTAGGGGATTAACTATTTTCATATTTTATACTGTGTATATAAAACTGAACTGATAGCTCAGATTCATCTCTTGAAAAAGGAAGTAGTCTTTGGTGTGTGGTGGTATCACAGAATCACAGAAACATTCAGGTTGGAAAAGACCCTCAGGATCACCAAGTCCAACCAAAACCCCTCCTGTAGAAAGTTCACCTCTAAACCTTCTCCCCCAAGCACTACATCCAAACAACCTTTAAACACATTCAGGGTTGGTGACACAGCCACCTTCCTGGGCAGCACATTCCAGTGCCTGACAGTCTTTCTATGAATTTTTTTTCCTCATGTCCAGTCTAAACTTACCCAGTCACAGCTTGAGGCCAATCCCTCTTGTTCTGTCACTAGTTACCTGTGAGAAGAGACCAGCCCTAGCCTCTCCACAATGTCCTTTCAGGTGGCTGGGGAGAACAGTGAGATCTCCCCTCAGCCTCTTCTTTTCCAAAATAAACAGCCCAAGCTCCCTCAGTTGTCCTCATAAGATTCATTCTGGCCTTGATTAAATTGCCAGATTCTGTAGTAGTATGGTTAACTTTTGGAGTTTTGGAGGTGCTTTTCATTTGGTGAGTATTTTTTGAGAGTGTGTTGGGGCTTTTGGCAGAGTTAGGGAGCAAATACCTTGCCCTTCTAATTGGTTTAACTAAATGTTACACAGGTTTAAACATGGGAAATACCATACTGAATCAAGCCAAAGCAGTGCCTCATCTAGTTAATACCTGTGCCCCATGGCAGGCAGCTACAGCTGTTAAGGGAATTAATGAGTAACAAGTGTTGGAACCATCTTCTGGTTTTGGACTTGGAGTGGGGGAAAAGTAGTTTGATTAATTCTTTGCCATTTCTTTCTAGCTCCCTTTCCAATCATCAGAGCAGCCTCTCCCCTGCCTCAGTGTTGTCTTCAAGCACATCACTTGCAGTAAGTCCTGTTTATATTTCAACAGATATTTGGCATATAGTCCATTTATCTGATGGATAAGACCCTCTCTTTAAGTTCATTGTGTCCCAGAACACTACAAACTGAAGCAGGAGCCTTATCTCAGAGAAGGCCTGCCAGCTGTCTACTGGTAAAAAGCCTTCACCACTTGTTATTTTTACTGTATCAGGAATAGTTATTACAGAGACTTGCCAGCCACACAGCTGCAGAAGAGATTTTTGTGCTAGCAGGGGAGGATGGAATAAAGAATTTATTGTAACAAGTGATTTAAAAGCCCCAAATCTTCAGAAGTTACTGTCTGAAACTCTTCCAAAATGTTGACTGTTAGCAGTCCTTACTGTAGGAGGTTAGCTGGCAAAATGCAGGTGATGGAATGATACATGTTATGAAAAATGCCTGATGACAGATGATTTTTATAATTTACCATATGTTATTGTCACCTGTGAATTCAATGCTTTTGAGATAATGAGAGAGAGAGTAATGAACACAGTGTGCTAGATGAAGCTACGCAAGCAAAAGCCAGGCAACACTGCCTTGTTCTCTGAGGATGTACTTCTGTACAATGCCAGATGAGCTGTGCAGATAAGTTACTGCTTTTCTTTGTACCTGTTCTTGGTTTTAATGCTCCATTCTTACTAAGTAATTTAAAAATTCACCCTTAGCCAAATGTCCTTCTTTTCTGTGGTCAGTTGTTTTGGCGTTTGTATGTGTGATCAGCCAGCAGCTAAAGCACTGTAGTCCTGGATTCAAATCAGGAACTTCTGCATTCTCTTGTGTTCCTGTAGAACATCTGGTCTGTGTTTGAGTTTACCACATGGACTTTGTTGTGGACCACTGCAGTTCTAATCTTTTAAATTCTACAGATGTGTTGAAAAATCACAATAACAGTGTCCTGTATTTTGAAGACAAATAGTGTCTTCTGAAAGAATATAGGAGTTCATTTAGCATGTCAAGTACTAGCTTAAAGGAGTACCCAAGAAAAGCACAAGAAATACTGCAGTGAAGTGTCATTTGAGTTACTGTGGTATAATTTTGAGGATATAAGTTTAACTCTCATGTAACTTTGAATTACAAGCATGCAACAGTTGCTTGGTTGGTATATACATTATCCATATCTTTTGCATGTACTTAAAAGATTGTTTGGTGTGGTTTTTATGTATATTCTGTTTGCTTGTTTTCCCAACATCTTCCATTGTGGCTTGTTCGCTCTGTGATCCTCATTCTTTTTGTCTCCTTTCTAGCACACTAGTGTTGAGAACACAACTTCGCTCCAGCCCTCAACAACCTTTTCAGCTGCTTCAACCTCAGCCACTAGCACCACCTCTTCAGTTGTCAGCATGGGAAGCAGTATGAACACTACAAGCAGCCTTGGCCTGAGCGTTGCCAGTGTGTCTATACCAGCTGCTACCACACGGGCAGCTCCCTTAGTGTCTTCAGGTTTGCAATATTAACGGATCACACAGACAGTCAGGGAACTTAAGTCAGCAGAGCTGTCAGTTGTGCATCTCACCAGCCATAACTTCACCAAGAGATCCACATTCTTGACTGCCTTTTCAGCATACTTTATTTGCAGGCTTATAAAATGAAGTTGCCTGGGTTTGTGTATTTAAAATATTTTTTTATGGTGTTAAGTGACATAGTACATTCCGTCCCCAAAAAGCTTGATAAATAGACACTGGATGGGCTCTGACTTTTTGAAGTTTTTTGGCTAGGAGGTTTGCCCAGTTTGTATTCCAGGTGATGATTAGCTCTTGTTCTTGGTTCACATTACCTTTAATTTCAGTCTTCTCTGTGACTTCAGTACATTTGGCAGTATCAAAATATACTGTACTGTCCTTACCATATGCCATATCCCTACTGCTACTCCTACAGAAGGAAAGAAAGTGTCTGATGTTTGGGTCATTCACAGTAAATAGCACTTCAGAGAGAGTCCACAGATAAGATGAGGAGGCTTCTTGCACTGCAGTGGAAGCAGTGCTAAATTCTTGCTTGATTCTCTAATCAACCCGAACTTTTCAAGGGAAATCCAGGAAGGGAGTAAATCATATAAATATCCCATACCTTGTAAATGACTGATGACTGGTCATGGCCAAATTGTCATCATCCTCCCCCACTCTTTTGGTTTTTTTTCCCCTCTCCTTTACTCTTCTGCTTCCTAGCACTGATTCTTGGAGGCAGTTATTTAAATTTTCTTCTCTTTGGCTATTCTCAGTTGCAGTGTCACCCACAATAAGTATGCTGGCAGTATTTATTGCTTTCTGGTATTTTGCTAGCTTATTGCTGGACGGGGATGTATTGACAGAGTGGAAAGCAAATGGAGGGTATTTGGTCTCTTAGAGAACAATATGTAAATTTTCGCTTCAGGAGAGGACTGAGGAAACAAGGAGTTTCTGTAGTTCTTGTAATCCTTTTGGACAAAGTAAATGACAAGTCAGACTGTCCTTTGATAAGACTGTTTTCAGTCTTAAGTAGCCTGTGCTTTCCCTTCTTCGAGGCAGGGTTAAACTCTTCAGGCTGCTTCAAGCACTTTCATCAATAATGGAGAATTATTCTGGGGAGTTACATTTTTGACAAGCTGTGACATTGCAGCTGCCAAGGCTTGTGAGCTGTCTTGTCTCAATCTTAATGCCTTTTCTTTTCTAAAGGCTTGTTGAAGTGTCTGTATTTTGATTCTGCAGGCAAAGCTCCCCCTAACCTGCCCCAGGGTGTGCCACCCTTGTTGCATAACCAGTATATTGTGGGACCTGGAGGACTTCTGCCTGCCTACCCAGTAAGCAATTTAATTGTTCGTGTCTGTGAATGGTTAACTCTTGTTGCAAGTAGGCCCTCCAGACCTGCTGCTACCGATCTATGCCAAGGCATTTCTGTTGGCAAATGTTTCACTGTTCTTGTTCCAAATACTGAAGAATAAATGGAGTATGTGCAGAGGAGGTTTACCGTTGATAGTAAACTGTTGAAACATTGGTACATACCTAACATGGTTGCAGTTGAAGCTAAATGTGTGCTGTTATGGTTTTCATTGGTATCAAGTTTTAGGTCCTTTGAGGAAAATTAAACTCATTCATGTTTGTGTTACTGGAAGAGATTTACTATAGTAATGATTGAAAACTGCAATGTGTCCAATCTGTCCAGCTTAGCAAGATTACAGATAACATTTTGGTATATAACCAGGATCAACATATTTTGGTTATCTGTTTTATGAAGCAGAAACTTAATTTGAATTGTCTTTGTGTCACTCAATGAGAGGGAATGCTGTAGGCTGTTTTGTGCTTTAGTGATCTATTCTTAAATCCTGCTATGCTCAGACATAATGATTGCAGCAGAGAAGGCTGTTGCATTTATTTGAAAATCTGAGTGATATGTAGATTTTTTTACAAGTTGATGAATGATGCATCTTAGCCTGGAGAAGAGAAGGATCAGAGGTGACCTCATTGCCCTCTACAACTACCTGAAAGGTGGTTGTAGACAGGAGGGGGTTGGTCTCTTCTCCCAGGCAACCAGCACCAGAACAAGGGGACACAGTCTCAAGCTGTGCCAGGGGAGGTTTAGACTCGAGGTGAGGAAAAAGTTCTTCACTGAGCGAGTCGTTCGTCATTGGAATGTGCTGCCCAGGGAGGTGGTGGAGTCGCCGTCCCTGGAGGTGTTCAAGGGGAGATTGGACGTGGCACTTGGTGCCATGGTCTAGTTGTGAGGTCTGTTGGAACAGGTTGGACTTGATGATCCTTGGGGTCTCTTCCAACCTTAGTTACTGTGATACTGTGATCTGTGAAACTAATATTAAAGATGGGATGGTCAAACTCTTCTCAGAGGACTGCTGTCACCAAAAAACACCAGAGTGACAAGCCATTTTAAATTAATCTCTGTTAGCCTTAATGCTAAGGCCTGCTGTAATGACACAATGTGACAGATAGCTGTACACTTCTAAAATAGACTAAGCCTAGGTCAAACCCCGTTTCAAGCACCAAATTGGTCAGCATCAGGGAAAAGTGTTAATTATGTTGTATCTGTCTTTAAGCAGATTTATGGTTATGATGATCTGCAGATGCTTCAATCCAGGTTGCCAATGGTAAGTAAATGGCTTTATTTAATTCTATTTTCAGTGTTGATCATTTGTGCAACATAAATTGATGCACTCATGGTGATAAGACTTCATCCTTTATATATTCTGTTGTTTGAAATATTCACAGTTTCTCTAGATGGTGTAAAGTCATACAAAGTCCAGATGGAGAGCAGTGACAAGTAGTGTCCCTCAGGGGACGGTACTGGGTACTGTACTGTTTAATATTTTTATCAGTGCTGTAGACAGTGGGATGGAGTGCACCATCAGCAAGTTTGCAGATGACACCAATCTAAGTGGTATTGTTGACATGCCAGAGGGACCTGGACAAGGTGGAGAGGTGGGCCCACATGAACCTCATGAGGTTCAACAAGAGCAACTACAGGGTTCTGCACCTGGACCATAACAATCCTTGTTATCAGTACAGACTGGTGATGAAATGATAGAAGCAGCCCTGTGGAAAAGAGCTTGGGGGTGCTGATGGATGAGAAGCTGGACATGATCAGGCAGTGTGTGCCTGCAGCCCAGAAAGCAAATCACATCCTGGGCTGCATCAAAAGATATGTGGCCAGCAGATCCAGAGAGGTGATTCTGCCACTTCACTCTGCTCTGTGAGAAGTGATTCTGCCACTTTGCTCTGGTGAGACCTCACCTGGAGTACTGTTTGCAGGTCTGGAGCCCTCAGTATAGGAAGGACATGGACCTGATGAAGTGGGTCCAGAGGAGGGCCAGAAAAATGATCAGGGGGTTGAAGCACCTCTGGTATGAGGACAGGCTGAGAGAGCTGGGCTTGTACAGCCTGGAGAAGGCGAAGCTCTGGAGAGATCTAATAGCAGCTTTCCAGTACCTGAAGGGGGCCTACAAGAAGGATGGAGAGATACTCTTTACAAAGGCCTGTAGTAATAGGACAAGGGGCTCTGGCTTCAAACTAGAGACAAGCAAATTTAGATTGGATGTTAAGAACAAGCTCTTCACTATGAGGGTAGTGGAACACTAGCACAAGCTGCCCAGGGAGGTGGTTGGGGCCCCATCCCTGGAGATACTCGAAGTGAGGCTTGACAGAATTCTGGGCAGCCTGATCTAGTTGAGGATGCCCCTGCTTATTGTAGAGGGTATTGGACTAGATGATCTTTGAAGGTCCCTTCCAACCCAGACCGTTGTATGATTCTATGATATAGAGCAACTGTTGCATCATGCAGTTGTCCATCTGCAAGTGGAAGCAAGTGTGTGTGTTTCAAGTGGAGAATTTTTTGTTGTAACAACAGTATGACATCTTGCCAAATCTAGTTGAAATGCAAGTGTGATTGTTTTCTTTTTCCAAGAGATAGGATTGAACACATTGATCATGGCATGAAGGCATGATCCTTGGAAGAACTGTCAACTGACATGATTTGGATTATTTTTAGAGCAGCAAAATGCTACAATATTTGCAGTTCTGGGGCCAAGAAACACATGGCGTGATGGGTTCATCCTGTCTAGATGTCAGGTGCCGACAAAAGTCAGTCTATTGCTTCCCCTCCTCAGCTGGACAGAGGGGAGAAAATAAAATAAAAACTTAGGGGTTGAGATAAGAACCTGCAGAGATCATCCACCAATTATTGTCATAAGCAAAATGGACCTCACTAGAAATCAAATCAAAGTAGAATAATGAGAAATAAACCTAAATCTTAAAACCACCTTGCTCCTACTTCTCCCTTCTTCATTCCTGATTTCTCTACCATCTCTCTAAGAGCACAGGTGTATGGGGGATGAGGATTACAGTCTCTGTGGCTCCTTCCTCTTCAGGGAGAGGACTACTTGCACTCTTCCCACTGTTCCAGTGCAGAGTCCCTCTGGCGAGAGAGTCCCCATGGGCTACAGTTCTCAGGGTATAGTCATTCAGGAAGGACTTGCTCCAGTTTGTTCCCTGTGGGATCACAAGTTCTGCCAACAAGCCTCTCTCTCTTTGGGTCTGCAGACTTCCCATGGGGTCACAGCCTTCTTTGGACATGACCAGCTTTGGTGTCAGGTTCTCCACAGGCTGCAGGTGGATCTCTGCTCCACATTGACCTCTATGGGCTGCGGCTGCAGAGACAACCTGCCTCACAATAGTCTTAATCACAGGTTGCAGGGGAATCTTTACTCACAAGACCAGAGTAAGACTTTCCCCCTCCTTATTCGCTGACCATTGTGTTTGCAGAGCTGGTTCACTTGCACACGGTTGTTAACCTTGCACTTTCTCTGTTCATCCAGCTGCTGCTGAACAGGCTTTACCACCCCCACCCTCCCCCACCCTCCCACCATGATTAAAAAAGTTATCTCACAGGGGCTGCCAATGATGCAAATAGGCTTGGCCTTGTCCTCCTTGTCTGGAGGAGTCCAGAGCAGACCATCATTTGCTGTGCAGCGGCTTGAAAGGCAGAAAGCGCTGAGGAAGCGAGGGCCGGAAAGGCGACGCTGATGGTGTAGGGGCTGGCTAAACCCTGGCAGCGGCCTTTGCATGAGACTGAGGAAAGGGCGTCGGTGGGGAGGTACCGAGGAGAAGAGCGGGCACGGGCTTTGCAGAGCCCTGCTGGGAGCTGGGCTTTAGAGTAGGTGGTGGGTGGAGGTGGCTTCCCCGTACCCCCGAGGGCTCGTTCCCGCGCTTCTGAGACAAGAGGCACTGGCAAGCTTGCTTGCTTTGTTCTCAAAAAGTGTCTTTATTTTGTGTGGAATAAATAGGTGAATAAATAGCTAAAAACTGTTGTGAAAATAAATAGAGTCCATAAACAGAGGATGGGTCAGGGGAGGCTGAGGGTGCAGAGCCCTGCCTGCAGGGACTCTCGCCGTGGGTCAGGGGAGGTGGACAAGGGAGGGCGGTGCGGACGTAACGGTGGCGTCGTGGGTAGGGGTGCGTGGGGCGCTGTGGGGGCGGTTGGCGTCGTTGTGCTATTTGCGCGTGGTGCGAGTGAGGTTTTGGAGGTGCTGGAAGCAGGCACGAGCTTGGAGGCGGACTTGGTCCCAGGCGCAGGCGCTGTGGTTGTGGGTGTGGAGGAAGCCCTGGATGCTCGTGAAGTACTTGTTGATGCTGAGCAGCAGGTTGCGGGGCCCTTGGCCTTGGAAGAGCGTGCCGTTGTCTGTCAGGCATTGCTGGAGCCTCTGGATGTGGTGCTGGAGGTTGTTGAGGAGCTCTTGCTGTGCCCGGGCGTCCCAGTGTTGGGGGGTGCCGGGGCTGCTGAAGATGGCGAAGAGGTGCTGGAGGATGCGGAGGGCGATGGTGGCGGCTTGCTGTGGGTGGCTGTTGTGGAGAAGGGCGGTGGGAAGGGCGGGTGCCTGCTGGTGTTGGCAGGGCTGTGTCGGGCTGGGGGCCATGGTCTGGAGGAGCTGGAGGCTGTCCCAGGGGAAGGTGGCGTCGTGGGCATGCGGGTGGTAGCAGGCACGGGCCGTTGCGAGAGCCGTCAGGAGGAGCAGGAGCACGGGGGTGCCGTGCTGCAGGCGGGGTTGTAGGGTTGCGGGCGCAGCCATGGGGCGCCTGTGGACGCTGCGTGGGTGGTGCTGGGCAGGAGCCTGGGGAGGCTTGCCGGTGATGGTGGTGCGGGTGAGCGCTGCGCTTGGGGTGCTGCCAGGGGTCCGGCTTTATGTGGCGCGGCGGCTTTCCCTTCCTCGCTTTCTGTTGTCAGTGAGTTTCCGGCTGTGGTTTTCAGTTTTGGCCGGTGGCTGCGGTGGTCTTGGGGAAGTGGGTTGGTGAGGTGGCGGTGCTTTGCCGGTGGCGGGGAGGGAGGTTGGCTGTAGTGGTTGTGCGGGGGATGCGAAAGCGCCGGGGCAGAGTCCTTGTGGGCAGCTGTGCTGGGGAGGCGCGCGAGGGTTTCCTTGTGGCCTGCCGGGTGAGCTTGCGGGAGCCTCTCCTCTTCAGGCTGAAGTTTCCCTTCCTGCGCAAGTGTCTTTTCTCATCGGTGCTGCCCTGGTGTTGGACGTGGTCCGTTTTTCTTTTGCTCGTCCTCACTGAGATGAGAGCCAGGCTTTAGCTGGTCTTGTCTTTTTGTCTTGGGAAGGGCTGTGAGGTGATGTCACTTGGCAGAGGCTGGGAAGTTCCCATCCTGGAGCGAGGGCCTGGGGGTGGCGGGGGCTTGCGAGGAGGTGGCTCTGGGTGGAGGCCCCTGAGGTTTGGATGCATTTGTGGATGGAGCTGCCCCAGGTCGTTGTGTTTGAGGGTGACGAGAATGGGGAGGAAGGGCTTGACGGATTGAGAAAGAGTTTTGCTGCTCATCCTCCTGCTGCCGCTTCTGCAACGGGTGCCTAGCTGTGGTGCCAAGGACGTGCCCCTGTAGCTAGGGGCCCTTTGGTGTCTTCTCTGCCCCCATGCCTGAGGTGGCTGGAGAGCACAGGGCAAAGCGCGCCCTGTCGGAGAAGAGTCTTGCGTTTGGGATGGCTTGAGCCTGTTGGGCGCGAGTGCCTCCGGTCTCTTACGGAGTTTGTAATAGCGCGACTTGACAGAGGTGGCTGGCAGGGTTCGCTCTTCCTGGGCGGAGGAGGTATGTGAGGGAACATCAAGTCGGAGCGAGTGTGGAGTCAACTTTGGTGCGGTTTATCTGGAGAGCGGAAGTTTCAAGCATGCTTCTTCCCAGCTCGCTTAACCTTCCAGCAGGTTGTCCGGTGGTATGTCCCTCTGAAGTTTGGATCCCAGAGTTGCTGAAGCGGTTGCTCAGCCACAGCGTTCTCTCAACAGAACTGTCATAATGGAGTGATAGAGCAGCAGGGTCACCTCTGGAAGAGGAAAGGAAGGAGGAGCCAACCAAACGAAGAACTCCCTGGGTAACGATACCCTTGCAGACCCTCCAGGCGCCCCTCAGGGCACGGTTTGGTCCAACAGTAATACTGGCGCCTGGGCTCTTCTTGTTGCTCACTTGGGTCCAAAACATGATTGCAGTCTGTCATCTCCTGGCTGCTTGTTGAACTCCTTCACCACCGCCGGCCAGGCCGTTGTCTCGTCTAGTTGCACTTGCTGTCGGTGGCCGTAGCCTTGAAGCCTCCTTACCTTCTTGCTTATGCTGGACCCGGAGGCCCTGGTTTGACTAAGCAGGTTCATGTTCAATAAATCTAAGTGGCAATTTACAACTTGTGGGTGAAGGCTTCAGCAGCTCGAGCTGGCTGTGCTTAGTAGGTAAAACTAAGCAACCGCTAGACCCGTTCACACGGCGTGGTACCCCTTTCAGTGCTTCATTCCAGGGAAAACGGACTTAGTTAAGCTGAACAACTGGTATCTCCTAACGCCGAGAGGTATCCCGGCTCCAGGGGAGAGTTGCCGGGCGTGCAGTCCAGTTGGCATCCAGGGAGAATTCCCGTTGGGCTCGTCCGCTGATCTATTGCTGATGAAAAGATCTGGTTGCCGGAGATCATGGCTGTGAAGCCCCGCTGCCTAGCAGGGAGAGCCAAAAGACGGCTCACTTAGGCTGTCCTGTCGTGTTTGTGGGATAAAGCAGTTGGCTTGTAGTCAAGTCTCCTACAATGGGAGAGGTGTGCACGAGACTCCTTGTACCCAGAGCTGTCTTTGCGCGCTCTGCTCCTTTGCGGGTTTCCTAGAGGAGTTCTTGACCTGGCTGGCTAGGGCTCGGGCCCTTCCCTCCTTTGGACCCTGTACCTAATGGCTGCTGCCTTGGTTAAAAGGGAGGTCAGGTGCAGCCGTCACAGTGCCCCTGTACCCCTGGAGGAGGGGTGTCCCAGAGTGAGTGGGGTGGAGGTGGGGTTGAGCCAGGTGAAGAAGCTGTCGAGCTCTGGCGGAGGGGGCGGGGAGGTGGAGGAGGAGGAGGAGAGGTGGAGTTTGCTAACGCTTGAGGATTTTGCATCCCTTCCAGCAGCAGGGCTGGTGTTCTGCTGCTGTGAGAGAGGCTGCTGCGTGTTTTCCGAAAGCTTTTGGAGCAGGGGAAATGTGTGTTTGGTGGAGGTGTCAAAGCGGTGGCAGGCAGTGCTGTGCTGGTGGAGTGTGGACACGTGCGTGATGTTTTGGCGTACCTAGGTGCCGTTGCTGGCGGAGGTGGGGTGATGTTGGAGGTCCTGGCTGGATGTGGGGCATCTTGTGCTAGAGTAGGCGGTGATGCGAGGTGTTTCCGAGCAGTGCAACGAGAGAGTTGTCTGCCTGCGGTGGCAAGAGGGGCAGAACTCGGCCTGATGCAAGCCGGTCCTGCTGTGCCTCTCTTTGATCAAACCACGGAATGGTTTGGGTTGGGCGAGGCCTTTGAAGGTCACCTGGTGTAACCCCTCGTGCAGGGCCGCAGGGTGGTCTTGAACTCAATGGGGTGCCTCAGAGCCCCATCTGACCTGACCTGGATTGTTTCCAGGGATGGGGCACCTAGCACCTCTCTGGGCGGCCTGTTGCCATGCCCCACCACGCTTGCGGTGGCAAGTGTCTTCCTTGTACCGCATCAAGGCACTTTGAGTTGGAAACCATTACCCCTTGTCCTCTGGCTTCAGGGCCCCGTCTTCTTACAGGTGCCCTTTGAGTACTGAAAGGCCACAGGAAGGTTTCCCTTGAGCCTTCTCTTTGTCAGGCCAGATGACCCCAACTCTCTCAGCCTTTCTTCACGGGAGAGGTGTTCCATGCCTCTGATGGTTTCCGTGGCCCTCCTCTGGACCTCCTCCAGCAGGTGTGTGTGTTCCTTGTCTGGAGGAGTCCAGAGCAGACCATCATTTGCTGTGCAGCGGCTTGAAAGGCAGAAAGCGCTGAGGAAGCGAGGGCCGGAAAGGCGACGCTGATGGTGTAGGGGCTGGCTAAACCCTGGCAGCGGCCTTTGCATGAGACTGAGGAAAGGGCGTCGGTGGGGAGGTACCGAGGAGAAGAGCGGGCACGGGCTTTGCAGAGCCCTGCTGGGAGCTGGGCTTTAGAGTAGGTGGTGGGTGGAGGTGGCTTCCCCGTACCCCCGAGGGCTCGTTCCCGTGCTTCTGAGACAAGAGGCACTGGCAAGCTTGCTTGCTTTGTTCTCAAAAAGTGTCTTTATTTTGTGTGGAATAAATAGGTGAATAAATAGCTAGAAACTGTTGTGAAAATAAATAGAGTCCATAAATAGAGGATGGGTCAGGGGAGGCTGAGGGTGCAGAGCCCTGCCTGCAGGGACTCTCGCCGTGGGTCAGGGGAGGTGGACAAGGGAGGGCGGTGCGGACGTAACGGTGGCGTCGTGGGTAGGGGTGCGTGGGGCGCTGTGGGGGCGGTTGGCGTCGTTGTGCTATTTGCGCGTGGTGCGAGTGAGGTTTTGGAGGTGCTGGAAGCAGGCACGAGCTTGGAGGCGGACTTGGTCCCAGGCGCAGGCGCTGTGGTTGTGGGTGTGGAGGAAGCCCTGGATGCTCGTGAAGTACTTGTTGATGCTGAGCAGCAGGTTGCGGGGCCCTTGGCCTTGGAAGAGCGTGCCGTTGTCTGTCAGGCATTGCTGGAGCCTCTGGATGTGGTGCTGGAGGTTGTTGAGGAGCTCTTGCTGTGCCCGGGCGTCCCAGTGTTGGGGGGTGCCGGGGCTGCTGAAGATGGCGAAGAGGTGCTGGAGGATGCGGAGGGCGATGGTGGCGGCTTGCTGTGGGTGGCTGTTGTGGAGAAGGGCGGTGGGAAGGGCGGGTGCCTGCTGGTGTTGGCAGGGCTGTGTCGGGCTGGGGGCCATGGTCTGGAGGAGCTGGAGGCTGTCCCAGGGGAAGGTGGCGTCGTGGGCATGCGGGTGGTAGCAGGCACGGGCCGTTGCGAGAGCCGTCAGGAGGAGCAGGAGCACGGGGGTGCCGTGCTGCAGGCGGGGTTGTAGGGTTGCGGGCGCAGCCATGGGGCGCCTGTGGACGCTGCGTGGGTGGTGCTGGGCAGGAGCCTGGGGAGGCTTGCCGGTGATGGTGGTGCGGGTGAGCGCTGCGCTTGGGGTGCTGCCAGGGGTCCGGCTTTATGTGGCGCGGCGGCTTTCCCTTCCTCGCTTTCTGTTGTCAGTGAGTTTCCGGCTGTGGTTTCCAGTTTTGGCCGGTGGCTGCGGTGGTCTTGGGGAAGTGCGTTGGTGAGGTGGCGGTGCTTTGCCGGTGGCGGGGAGGGAGGTTGGCTGTAGTGGTTGTGCGGGGGATGCGAAAGCGCCGGGGCAGAGTCCTTGTGGGCAGCTGTGCTGGGGAGGCGCGCGAGGGTTTCCTTGTGGCCTGCCGGGTGAGCTTGCGGGAGCCTCTCCTCTTCAGGCTGAAGTTTCCCTTCCTGCGCAAGTGTCTTTTCTCATCGGTGCTGCCCTGGTGTTGGACGTGGTCCGTTTTTCTTTTGCTCGTCCTCACTGAGATGAGAGCCAGGCTTTAGCTGGTCTTGTCTTTTTGTCTTGGGAAGGGCTGTGAGGTGATGTCACTTGGCAGAGGCTGGGAAGTTCCCATCCTGGAGCGAGGGCCTGGGGGTGGCGGGGGCTTGCGAGGAGGTGGCTCTGGGTGGAGGCCCTTGAGGTTTGGATGCATTTGTGGATGGAGCTGCCCCAGGTCGTTGTGTTTGAGGGTGACGAGAATGGGGAGGAAGGGCTTGACGGATTGAGAAAGAGTTTTGCTGCTCATCCTCCTGCTGCCGCTTCTGCAACGGGTGCCTAGCTGTGGTGCCAAGGACGTGCCCCTGTAGCTAGGGGCCCTTTGGTGTCTTCTCTGCCCCCATGCCTGAGGTGGCTGGAGAGCACAGGGCAAAGCGCGCCCTGTCGGAGAAGAGTCTTGCGTTTGGGATGGCTTGAGCCTGTTGGGCGCGAGTGCCTCAGGTCTCTTACGGAGTTTGTAAAAGCGCGACTTGACAGAGGTGGCTGGCAGGGTTCGCTCTTCCTGGGCGGAGGAGGTATGTGAGGGAACATCAAGTCAGAGCAAGTGTGGAGTCAACTTTGGTGCGGTTTATCTGGAGAGCGGAAGTTTCAAGCATGCTTCTTCCCAGCTCGCTTAACCTTCCAGCAGGTTGTCCGGTGGTATGTCCCTCTGAAGTTTGGATCCCAGAGTTGCTGAAGCGGTTGCTCAGCCACAGCGTTCTCTCAACAGAACTGTCATAATGGAGTGATAGAGCAGCAGGGTCACCTCTGGAAGAGGAAAGGAAGGAGGAGCCAACCAAACGAAGAACTCCCTGGGTAACGATACCCTTGCAGACCCTCCAGGCGCCCCTCAGGGCACGGTTTGGTCCAACAGTAATACTGGCGCCTGGGCTCTTCTTGTTGCTCACTTGGGTCCAAAACATGATTGCAGTCTGTCATCTCCTGGCTGCTTGTTGAACTCCTTCACCACCGCCGGCCAGGCCGTTGTCTCGTCTAGTTGCACTTGCTGTCGGTGGCCGTAGCCTTGAAGCCTCCTTACCTTCTTGCTTATGCTGGACCCGGAGGCCCTGGTTTGACTAAGCAGGTTCATGTTCAATAAATCTAAGTGGCAATTTACAACTTGTGGGTGAAGGCTTCAGCAGCTTGAGCTGGCTGTGCTTAGTAGGTAAAACTAAGCAACCGCTAGTCCCGTTCACACGGCGTGGTACCCCTTTCAGTGCTTCATTCCAGGGAAAACGGACTTAGTTAAGCTGAACAACTGGTATCTCCTAACGCCAAGAGGTATCCCGGCTCCAGGGGAGAGTTGCCGGGCGTGCAGTCCAGTTGGCATCCAGGGAGAATTCCCGTTGGGCTCGTCCGCTGATCTGTTGCTGATGAAAAGATCTGGTTGCCGGAGATCATGGCTGTGAAGCCCCGCTGCCTAGCAGGGAGAGCCAAAAGACGGCTCACTTAGGCTGTCCTGTCGTGTTTGTGGGATAAAGCAGTTGGCTCGTAGTCACGTCTCCTACAATGGGAGAGGTGCGCACGAGACTCCTTGTACCCAGAGCTGTCTTTGCGCGCTCTGCTCCTTTGCGGGTTTCCTAGAGGAGTTCTTGACCTGGCTGGCTAGGGCTCGGGCCCTTCCCTCCTTTGGACCCTGTACCTAATGGCTGCTGCCTTGGTTAAAAGGGAGGTCAGGTGCAGCCGTCACAGTGCCCCTGTACCCCTGGAGGAGGAGTGTCCCAGAGTGAGTGGGGTGGAGGTGGGGTTGAGCCAGGTGAAGAAGCTGTCGAGCTCTGGCGGAGGGGGCGGGGAGGTGGAGGAGGAGGAGGAGAGGTGGAGTTTGCTAACGCTTGAGGATTTTGCATCCCTTCCAGCAGCAGGGCTGGTGTTCTGCTGCTGTGAGAGAGGCTGCTGCGTGTTTTCCGAAAGCTTTTGGAGCAGGGGAAATGTGTGTTTGGTGGAGGTGTCAAAGCGGTGGCAGGCAGTGCTGTGCTGGTGGAGTGTGGACACGTGCGTGATGTTTTGGCGTACCTAGGTGCCGTTGCTGGCGGAGGTGGGGTGATGTTGGAGGTCCTGGCTGGACGTGGGGCATCTTGTGCTAGAGTAGGCGGTGATGCGAGGTGTTTCCGAGCAGTGCAACGAGAGAGTTGTCTGCCTGCGGTGGCAAGAGGGGCAGAACTCGGCCTGATGCAAGCCGGTCCTGCTGTGCCTCTCTTTCATCGAACCACGGAATGGTTTGGGTTGGGCGAGGCCTTTGAAGGTCACCTGGTGTAACCCCTCGTGCAGGGCCACAGGGTGGTCTTGAACTCGATGGGGTGCCTCAGAGCCCCATCTGACCTGACCTGGATTGTTTCCAGGGATGGGGCACCTAGCACCTCTCTGGGCGGCCTGTTGCCATGCCCCACCACGCTTGCGGTGGCAAGTGTCTTCCTTGTACCGCATCAAGGCACTTTGAGTTGGAAACCATTACCCCTTGTCCTCTGGCTTCAGGGCCCCGTCTTCTTACAGGTGCCCTTTGAGTACTGAAAGGCCACAGGAAGGTTTCCCTTGAGCCTTCTCTTTGTCAGGCCAGATGACCCCAACTCTCTCAGCCTTTCTTCACGGGAGAGGTGTTCCATGCCTCTGATGGTTTCTGTGGCCCTCCTCTGGACCTCCTCCAGCAGGTGTGTGTGTTCCTTGTCTGGAGGAGTCCAGAGCAGACCATCATTTGCTGTGCAGCGGCTTGAAAGGCAGAAAGCGCTGAGGAAGCGAGGGCCGGAAAGGCGACGCTGATGGTGTAGGGGCTGGCTAAACCCTGGCAGCGGCCTTTGCATGAGACTGAGGAAAGGGCGTCGGGGGGGAGGTACCGAGGAGAAGAGCGGGCACGGGCTTTGCAGAGCCCTGCTGGGAGCTGGGCTTTAGAGTAGGTGGTGGGTGGAGGTGGCTTCCCCGTACCCCCGAGGGCTCGTTCCCGCGCTTCTGAGACAAGAGGCACTGGCAAGCTTGCTTGCTTTGTTCTCAAAAAGTGTCTTTATTTTGTGTGGAATAAATAGGTGAATAAATAGCTAAAAACTGTTGTGAAAATAAATAGAGTCCATAAACAGAGGATGGGTCAGGGGAGGCTGAGGGTGCAGAGCCCTGCCTGCAGGGACTCTCGCCGTGGGTCAGGGGAGGTGGACAAGGGAGGGCGGTGCGGACGTAACGGTGGCGTCGTGGGTAGGGGTGCGTGGGGCGCTGTGGGGGCGGTTGGCGTCGTTGTGCTATTTGCGCGTGGTGCGAGTGAGGTTTTGGAGGTGCTGGAAGCAGGCACGAGCTTGGAGGCGGACTTGGTCCCAGGCGCAGGCGCTGTGGTTGTGGGTGTGGAGGAAGCCCTGGATGCTCGTGAAGTACTTGTTGATGCTGAGCAGCAGGTTGCGGGGCCCTTGGCCTTGGAAGAGCGTGCCGTTGTCTGTCAGGCATTGCTGGAGCCTCTGGATGTGGTGCTGGAGGTTGTTGAGGAGCTCTTGCTGTGCCCGGGCGTCCCAGTGTTGGGGGGTGCCGGGGCTGCTGAAGATGGCGAAGAGGTGCTGGAGGATGCGGAGGGCGATGGTGGCGGCTTGCTGTGGGTGGCTGTTGTGGAGAAGGGCGGTGGGAAGGGCGGGTGCCTGCTGGTGTTGGCAGGGCTGTGTCGGGCTGGGGGCCATGGTCTGGAGGAGCTGGAGGCTGTCCCAGGGGAAGGTGGCGTCGTGGGCATGCGGGTGGTAGCAGGCACGGGCCGTTGCGAGAGCCGTCAGGACGAGCAGGAGCACGGGGGTGCCGTGCTGCAGGCGGGGTTGTAGGGTTGCGGGCGCAGCCATGGGGCGCCTGTGGACGCTGCGTGGGTGGTGCTGGGCAGGAGCCTGGGGAGGCTTGCCGGTGATGGTGGTGCGGGTGAGCGCTGCGCTTGGGGTGCTGCCAGGGGTCCGGCTTTATGTGGCGCGGCGGCTTTCCCTTCCTCGCTTTCTGTTGTCAGTGAGTTTCCGGCTGTGGTTTTCAGTTTTGGCCGGTGGCTGCGGTGGTCTTGGGGAAGTGCGTTGGTGAGGTGGCGGTGCTTTGCCGGTGGCGGGGAGGGAGGTTGGCTGTAGTGGTTGTGCGGGGGATGCGAAAGCGCCGGGGCAGAGTCCTTGTGGGCAGCTGTGCTGGGGAGGCGCGCGAGGGTTTCCTTGTGGCCTGCCGGGTGAGCTTGCGGGAGCCTCTCCTCTTCAGGCTGAAGTTTCCCTTCCTGCGCAAGTGTCTTTTCTCATCGGTGCTGCCCTGGTGTTGGACGTGGTCCGTTTTTCTTTTGCTCGTCCTCACTGAGATGAGAGCCAGGCTTTAGCTGGTCTTGTCTTTTTGTCTTGGGAAGGGCTGTGAGGTGATGTCACTTGGCAGAGGCTGGGAAGTTCCCATCCTGGAGCGAGGGCCTGGGGGTGGCGGGGGCTTGCGAGGAGGTGGCTCTGGGTGGAGGCCCTTGAGGTTTGGATGCATTTGTGGATGGAGCTGCCCCAGGTCGTTGTGTTTGAGGGTGACGAGAATGGGGAGGAAGGGCTTGACGGATTGAGAAAGAGTTTTGCTGCTCATCCTCCTGCTGCCGCTTCTGCAACGGGTGCCTAGCTGTGGTGCCAAGGACGTGCCCCTGTAGCTAGGGGCCCTTTGGTGTCTTCTCTGCCCCCATGCCTGAGGTGGCTGGAGAGCACAGGGCAAAGCGCGCCCTGTCGGAGAAGAGTCTTGCGTTTGGGATGGCTTGAGCCTGTTGGGCGCGAGTGCCTCAGGTCTCTTACGGAGTTTGTAAAAGCGCGACTTGACAGAGGTGGCTGGCAGGGTTCGCTCTTCCTGGGCGGAGGAGGTATGTGAGGGAACATCAAGTCAGAGCAAGTGTGGAGTCAACTTTGGTGCGGTTTATCTGGAGAGCGGAAGTTTCAAGCATGCTTCTTCCCAGCTCGCTTAACCTTCCAGCAGGTTGTCCGGTGGTATGTCCCTCTGAAGTTTGGATCCCAGAGTTGCTGAAGCGGTTGCTCAGCCACAGCGTTCTCTCAACAGAACTGTCATAATGGAGTGATAGAGCAGCAGGGTCACCTCTGGAAGAGGAAAGGAAGGAGGAGCCAACCAAACGAAGAACTCCCTGGGTAACGATACCCTTGCAGACCCTCCAGGCGCCCCTCAGGGCACGGTTTGGTCCAACAGTAATACTGGCGCCTGGGCTCTTCTTGTTGCTCACTTGGGTCCAAAACATGATTGCAGTCTGTCATCTCCTGGCTGCTTGTTGAACTCCTTCACCACCGCCGGCCAGGCCGTTGTCTCGTCTAGTTGCACTTGCTGTCGGTGGCCGTAGCCTTGAAGCCTCCTTACCTTCTTGCTTATGCTGGACCCGGAGGCCCTGGTTTGACTAAGCAGGTTCATGTTCAATAAATCTAAGTGGCAATTTACAACTTGTGGGTGAAGGCTTCAGCAGCTTGAGCTGGCTGTGCTTAGTAGGTAAAACTAAGCAACCGCTAGTCCCGTTCACACGGCGTGGTACCCCTTTCAGTGCTTCATTCCAGGGAAAACGGACTTAGTTAAGCTGAACAACTGGTATCTCCTAACGCCAAGAGGTATCCCGGCTCCAGGGGAGAGTTGCCGGGCGTGCAGTCCAGTTGGCATCCAGGGAGAATTCCCGTTGGGCTCGTCCGCTGATCTGTTGCTGATGAAAAGATCTGGTTGCCGGAGATCATGGCTGTGAAGCCCCGCTGCCTAGCAGGGAGAGCCAAAAGACGGCTCACTTAGGCTGTCCTGTCGTGTTTGTGGGATAAAGCAGTTGGCTCGTAGTCAAGTCTCCTACAATGGGAGAGGTGTGCACGAGACTCCTTGTACCCAGAGCTGTCTTTGCGCGCTCTGCTCCTTTGCGGGTTTCCTAGAGGAGTTCTTGACCTGGCTGGCTAGGGCTCGGGCCCTTCCCTCCTTTGGACCCTGTACCTAATGGCTGCTGCCTTGGTTAAAAGGGAGGTCAGGTGCAGCCGTCACAGTGCCCCTGTACCCCTGGAGGAGGAGTGTCCCAGAGTGAGTGGGGTGGAGGTGGGGTTGAGCCAGGTGAAGAAGCTGTCGAGCTCTGGCGGAGGGGGCGGGGAGGTGGAGGAGGAGGAGGAGAGGTGGAGTTTGCTAACGCTTGAGGATTTTGCATCCCTTCCAGCAGCAGGGCTGGTGTTCTGCTGCTGTGAGAGAGGCTGCTGCGTGTTTTCCGAAAGCTTTTGGAGCAGGGGAAATGTGTGTTTGGTGGAGGTGTCAAAGCGGTGGCAGGCAGTGCTGTGCTGGTGGAGTGTGGACACGTGCGTGATGTTTTGGCGTACCTAGGTGCCGTTGCTGGCGGAGGTGGGGTGATGTTGGAGGTCCTGGCTGGACGTGGGGCATCTTGTGCTAGAGTAGGCGGTGATGCGAGGTGTTTCCGAGCAGTGCAACGAGAGAGTTGTCTGCCTGCGGTGGCAAGAGGGGCAGAACTCGGCCTGATGCAAGCCGGTCCTGCTGTGCCTCTCTTTCATCGAACCACGGAATGGTTTGGGTTGGGCGAGGCCTTTGAAGGTCACCTGGTGTAACCCCTCGTGCAGGGCCACAGGGTGGTCTTGAACTCGATGGGGTGCCTCAGAGCCCCATCTGACCTGACCTGGATTGTTTCCAGGGATGGGGCACCTAGCACCTCTCTGGGCGGCCTGTTGCCATGCCCCACCACGCTTGCGGTGGCAAGTGTCTTCCTTGTACCGCATCAAGGCACTTTGAGTTGGAAACCATTACCCCTTGTCCTCTGGCTTCAGGGCCCCGTCTTCTTACAGGTGCCCTTTGAGTACTGAAAGGCCACAGGAAGGTTTCCCTTGAGCCTTCTCTTTGTCAGGCCAGATGACCCCAACTCTCTCAGCCTTTCTTCACGGGAGAGGTGTTCCATGCCTCTGATGGTTTCTGTGGCCCTCCTCTGGACCTCCTCCAGCAGGTGTGTGTGTTCCTTGTCTGGAGGAGTCCAGAGCAGACCATCATTTGCTGTGCAGCGGCTTGAAAGGCAGAAAGCGCTGAGGAAGCGAGGGCCGGAAAGGCGACGCTGATGGTGTAGGGGCTGGCTAAACCCTGGCAGCGGCCTTTGCATGAGACTGAGGAAAGGGCGTCGGTGGGGAGGTACCGAGGAGAAGAGCGGGCACGGGCTTTGCAGAGCCCTGCTGGGAGCTGGGCTTTAGAGTAGGTGGTGGGTGGAGGTGGCTTCCCCGTACCCCCGAGGGCTCGTTCCCGCGCTTCTGAGACAAGAGGCACTGGCAAGCTTGCTTGCTTTGTTCTCAAAAAGTGTCTTTATTTTGTGTGGAATAAATAGGTGAATAAATAGCTAAAAACTGTTGTGAAAATAAATAGAGTCCATAAACAGAGGATGGGTCAGGGGAGGCTGAGGGTGCAGAGCCCTGCCTGCAGGGACTCTCGCCGTGGGTCAGGGGAGGTGGACAAGGGAGGGCGGTGCGGACGTAACGGTGGCGTCGTGGGTAGGGGTGCGTGGGGCGCTGTGGGGGCGGTTGGCGTCGTTGTGCTATTTGCGCGTGGTGCGAGTGAGGTTTTGGAGGTGCTGGAAGCAGGCACGAGCTTGGAGGCGGACTTGGTCCCAGGCGCAGGCGCTGTGGTTGTGGGTGTGGAGGAAGCCCTGGATGCTCGTGAAGTACTTGTTGATGCTGAGCAGCAGGTTGCGGGGCCCTTGGCCTTGGAAGAGCGTGCCGTTGTCTGTCAGGCATTGCTGGAGCCTCTGGATGTGGTGCTGGAGGTTGTTGAGGAGCTCTTGCTGTGCCCGGGCGTCCCAGTGTTGGGGGGTGCCGGGGCTGCTGAAGATGGCGAAGAGGTGCTGGAGGATGCGGAGGGCGATGGTGGCGGCTTGCTGTGGGTGGCTGTTGTGGAGAAGGGCGGTGGGAAGGGCGGGTGCCTGCTGGTGTTGGCAGGGCTGTGTCGGGCTGGGGGCCATGGTCTGGAGGAGCTGGAGGCTGTCCCAGGGGAAGGTGGCGTCGTGGGCATGCGGGTGGTAGCAGGCACGGGCCGTTGCGAGAGCCGTCAGGACGAGCAGGAGCACCGGGGTGCCGTGCTGCAGGCGGGGTTGTAGGGTTGCGGGCACAGCCATGGGGCGCCTGTGGACGCTGCGTGGGTGGTGCTGGGCAGGAGCCTGGGGAGGCTTGCCGGTGATGGTGGTGCGGGTGAGCGCTGCGCTTGGGGTGCTGCCAGGGGTCCGGCTTTATGTGGCGCGGCGGCTTTCCCTTCCTCGCTTTCTGTTGTCAGTGAGTTTCCGGCTGTGGTTTTCAGTTTTGGCCGGTGGCTGCGGTGGTCTTGGGGAAGTGCGTTGGTGAGGTGGCGGTGCTTTGCCGGTGGCGGGGAGGGAGGTTGGCTGTAGTGGTTGTGCGGGGGATGCGAAAGCGCCGGGGCAGAGTCCTTGTGGGCAGCTGTGCTGGGGAGGCGCGCGAGGGTTTCCTTGTGGCCTGCCGGGTGAGCTTGCGGGAGCCTCTCCTCTTCAGGCTGAAGTTTCCCTTCCTGCGCAAGTGTCTTTTCTCATCGGTGCTGCCCTGGTGTTGGACGTGGTCCGTTTTTCTTTTGCTCGTCCTCACTGAGATGAGAGCCAGGCTTTAGCTGGTCTTGTCTTTTTGTCTTGGGAAGGGCTGTGAGGTGATGTCACTTGGCAGAGGCTGGGAAGTTCCCATCCTGGAGCGAGGGCCTGGGGGTGGCGGGGGCTTGCGAGGAGGTGGCTCTGGGTGGAGGCCCTTGAGGTTTGGATGCATTTGTGGATGGAGCTGCCCCAGGTCGTTGTGTTTGAGGGTGACGAGAATGGGGAGGAAGGGCTTGACGGATTGAGAAAGAGTTTTGCTGCTCATCCTCCTGCTGCCGCTTCTGCAACGGGTGCCTAGCTGTGGTGCCAAGGACGTGCCCCTGTAGCTAGGGGCCCTTTGGTGTCTTCTCTGCCTCCATGCCTGAGGTGGCTGGAGAGCACAGGGCAAAGCGCGCCCTGTCGGAGAAGAGTCTTGCGTTTGGGATGGCTTGAGCCTGTTGGGCGCGAGTGCCTCAGGTCTCTTACGGAGTTTGTAAAAGCGCGACTTGACAGAGGTGGCTGGCAGGGTTCGCTCTTCCTGGGCGGAGGAGGTATGTGAGGGAACATCAAGTCAGAGCAAGTGTGGAGTCAACTTTGGTGCGGTTTATCTGGAGAGCGGAAGTTTCAAGCATGCTTCTTCCCAGCTCGCTTAACCTTCCAGCAGGTTGTCCGGTGGTATGTCCCTCTGAAGTTTGGATCCCAGAGTTGCTGAAGCGGTTGCTCAGCCACAGCGTTCTCTCAACAGAACTGTCATAATGGAGTGATAGAGCAGCAGGGTCACCTCTGGAAGAGGAAAGGAAGGAGGAGCCAACCAAACGAAGAACTCCCTGGGTAACGATACCCTTGCAGACCCTCCAGGCGCCCCTCAGGGCACGGTTTGGTCCAACAGTAATACTGGCGCCTGGGCTCTTCTTGTTGCTCACTTGGGTCCAAAACATGATTGCAGTCTGTCATCTCCTGGCTGCTTGTTGAACTCCTTCACCACCGCCGGCCAGGCCGTTGTCTCGTCTAGTTGCACTTGCTGTCGGTGGCCGTAGCCTTGAAGCCTCCTTACCTTCTTGCTTATGCTGGACCCGGAGGCCCTGGTTTGACTAAGCAGGTTCATGTTCAATAAATCTAAGTGGCAATTTACAACTTGTGGGTGAAGGCTTCAGCAGCTTGAGCTGGCTGTGCTTAGTAGGTAAAACTAAGCAACCGCTAGTCCCGTTCACACGGCGTGGTACCCCTTTCAGTGCTTCATTCCAGGGAAAACGGACTTAGTTAAGCTGAACAACTGGTATCTCCTAACGCCAAGAGGTATCCCGGCTCCAGGGGAGAGTTGCCGGGCGTGCAGTCCAGTTGGCATCCAGGGAGAATTCCCGTTGGGCTCGTCCGCTGATCTGTTGCTGATGAAAAGATCTGGTTGCCAGAGATCATGGCTGTGAAGCCCCGCTGCCTAGCAGGGAGAGCCAAAAGACGGCTCACTTAGGCTGTCCTGTCGTGTTTGTGGGATAAAGCAGTTGGCTCGTAGTCACGTCTCCTACAATGGGAGAGGTGCGCACGAGACTCCTTGTACCCAGAGCTGTCTTTGCGCGCTCTGCTCCTTTGCGGGTTTCCTAGAGGAGTTCTTGACCTGGCTGGCTAGGGCTCGGGCCCTTCCCTCCTTTGGACCCTGTACCTAATGGCTGCTGCCTTGGTTAAAAGGGAGGTCAGGTGCAGCCGTCACAGTGCCCCTGTACCCCTGGAGGAGGAGTGTCCCAGAGTGAGTGGGGTGGAGGTGGGGTTGAGCCAGGTGAAGAAGCTGTCGAGCTCTGGCGGAGGGGGCGGGGAGGTGGAGGAGGAGGAGGAGAGGTGGAGTTTGCTAACGCTTGAGGATTTTGCATCCCTTCCAGCAGCAGGGCTGGTGTTCTGCTGCTGTGAGAGAGGCTGCTGCGTGTTTTCCGAAAGCTTTTGGAGCAGGGGAAATGTGTGTTTGGTGGAGGTGTCAAAGCGGTGGCAGGCAGTGCTGTGCTGGTGGAGTGTGGACACGTGCGTGATGTTTTGGCGTACCTAGGTGCCGTTGCTGGCGGAGGTGGGGTGATGTTGGAGGTCCTGGCTGGACGTGGGGCATCTTGTGCTAGAGTAGGCGGTGATGCGAGGTGTTTCCGAGCAGTGCAACGAGAGAGTTGTCTGCCTGCGGTGGCAAGAGGGGCAGAACTCGGCCTGATGCAAGCCGGTCCTGCTGTGCCTCTCTTTCATCGAACCACGGAATGGTTTGGGTTGGGCGAGGCCTTTGAAGGTCACCTGGTGTAACCCCTCGTGCAGGGCCACAGGGTGGTCTTGAACTCGATGGGGTGCCTCAGAGCCCCATCTGACCTGACCTGGATTGTTTCCAGGGATGGGGCACCTAGCACCTCTCTGGGCGGCCTGTTGCCATGCCCCACCACGCTTGCGGTGGCAAGTGTCTTCCTTGTACCGCATCAAGGCACTTTGAGTTGGAAACCATTACCCCTTGTCCTCTGGCTTCAGGGCCCCGTCTTCTTACAGGTGCCCTTTGAGTACTGAAAGGCCACAGGAAGGTTTCCCTTGAGCCTTCTCTTTGTCAGGCCAGATGACCCCAACTCTCTCAGCCTTTCTTCACGGGAGAGGTGTTCCATGCCTCTGATGGTTTCTGTGGCCCTCCTCTGGACCTCCTCCAGCAGGTGTGTGTGTTCCTTGTCTGGAGGAGTCCAGAGCAGACCATCATTTGCTGTGCAGCGGCTTGAAAGGCAGAAAGCGCTGAGGAAGCGAGGGCCGGAAAGGCGACGCTGATGGTGTAGGGGCTGGCTAAACCCTGGCAGCGGCCTTTGCATGAGACTGAGGAAAGGGCGTCGGTGGGGAGGTACCGAGGAGAAGAGCGGGCACGGGCTTTGCAGAGCCCTGCTGGGAGCTGGGCTTTAGAGTAGGTGGTGGGTGGAGGTGGCTTCCCCGTACCCCCGAGGGCTCGTTCCCGCGCTTCTGAGACAAGAGGCACTGGCAAGCTTGCTTGCTTTGTTCTCAAAAAGTGTCTTTATTTTGTGTGGAATAAATAGGTGAATAAATAGCTAAAAACTGTTGTGAAAATAAATAGAGTCCATAAACAGAGGATGGGTCAGGGGAGGCTGAGGGTGCAGAGCCCTGCCTGCAGGGACTCTCGCCGTGGGTCAGGGGAGGTGGACAAGGGAGGGCGGTGCGGACGTAACGGTGGCGTCGTGGGTAGGGGTGCGTGGGGCGCTGTGGGGGCGGTTGGCGTCGTTGTGCTATTTGCGCGTGGTGCGAGTGAGGTTTTGGAGGTGCTGGAAGCAGGCACGAGCTTGGAGGCGGACTTGGTCCCAGGCGCAGGCGCTGTGGTTGTGGGTGTGGAGGAAGCCCTGGATGCTCGTGAAGTACTTGTTGATGCTGAGCAGCAGGTTGCGGGGCCCTTGGCCTTGGAAGAGCGTGCCGTTGTCTGTCAGGCATTGCTGGAGCCTCTGGATGTGGTGCTGGAGGTTGTTGAGGAGCTCTTGCTGTGCCCGGGCGTCCCAGTGTTGGGGGGTGCCGGGGCTGCTGAAGATGGCGAAGAGGTGCTGGAGGATGCGGAGGGCGATGGTGGCGGCTTGCTGTGGGTGGCTGTTGTGGAGAAGGGCGGTGGGAAGGGCGGGTGCCTGCTGGTGTTGGCAGGGCTGTGTCGGGCTGGGGGCCATGGTCTGGAGGAGCTGGAGGCTGTCCCAGGGGAAGGTGGCGTCGTGGGCATGCGGGTGGTAGCAGGCACGGGCCGTTGCGAGAGCCGTCAGGACGAGCAGGAGCACGGGGGTGCCGTGCTGCAGGCGGGGTTGTAGGGTTGCGGGCGCAGCCATGGGGCGCCTGTGGACGCTGCGTGGGTGGTGCTGGGCAGGAGCCTGGGGAGGCTTGCCGGTGATGGTGGTGCGGGTGAGCGCTGCGCTTGGGGTGCTGCCAGGGGTCCGGCTTTATGTGGCGCGGCGGCTTTCCCTTCCTCGCTTTCTGTTGTCAGTGAGTTTCCGGCTGTGGTTTTCAGTTTTGGCCGGTGGCTGCGGTGGTCTTGGGGAAGTGGGTTGGTGAGGTGGCGGTGCTTTGCCGGTGGCGGGGAGGGAGGTTGGCTGTAGTGGTTGTGTGGGGGATGCGAAAGCGCCGGGGCAGAGTCCTTGTGGGCAGCTGTGCTGGGGAGGCGCGCGAGGGTTTCCTTGTGGCCTGCCGGGTGAGCTTGCGGGAGCCTCTCCTCTTCAGGCTGAAGTTTCCCTTCCTGCGCAAGTGTCTTTTCTCATCGGTGCTGCCCTGGTGTTGGACGTGGTCCGTTTTTCTTTTGCTCGTCCTCACTGAGATGAGAGCCAGGCTTTAGCTGGTCTTGTCTTTTTGTCTTGGGAAGGGCTGTGAGGTGATGTCACTTGGCAGAGGCTGGGAAGTTCCCATCCTGGAGCGAGGGCCTGGGGGTGGCGGGGGCTTGCGAGGAGGTGGCTCTGGGTGGAGGCCCTTGAGGTTTGGATGCATTTGTGGATGGAGCTGCCCCAGGTCGTTGTGTTTGAGGGTGACGAGAATGGGGAGGAAGGGCTTGACGGATTGAGAAAGAGTTTTGCTGCTCATCCTCCTGCTGCCGCTTCTGCAACGGGTGCCTAGCTGTGGTGCCAAGGACGTGCCCCTGTAGCTAGGGGCCCTTTGGTGTCTTCTCTGCCCCCATGCCTGAGGTGGCTGGAGAGCACAGGGCAAAGCGCGCCCTGTCGGAGAAGAGTCTTGCGTTTGGGATGGCTTGAGCCTGTTGGGCGCGAGTGCCTCAGGTCTCTTACGGAGTTTGTAAAAGCGCGACTTGACAGAGGTGGCTGGCAGGGTTCGCTCTTCCTGGGCGGAGGAGGTATGTGAGGGAACATCAAGTCAGAGCAAGTGTGGAGTCAACTTTGGTGCGGTTTATCTGGAGAGCGGAAGTTTCAAGCATGCTTCTTCCCAGCTCGCTTAACCTTCCAGCAGGTTGTCCGGTGGTATGTCCCTCTGAAGTTTGGATCCCAGAGTTGCTGAAGCGGTTGCTCAGCCACAGCGTTCTCTCAACAGAACTGTCATAATGGAGTGATAGAGCAGCAGGGTCACCTCTGGAAGAGGAAAGGAAGGAGGAGCCAACCAAACGAAGAACTCCCTGGGTAACGATACCCTTGCAGACCCTCCAGGCGCCCCTCAGGGCACGGTTTGGTCCAACAGTAATACTGGCGCCTGGGCTCTTCTTGTTGCTCACTTGGGTCCAAAACATGATTGCAGTCTGTCATCTCCTGGCTGCTTGTTGAACTCCTTCACCACCGCCGGCCAGGCCGTTGTCTCGTCTAGTTGCACTTGCTGTCGGTGGCCGTAGCCTTGAAGCCTCCTTACCTTCTTGCTTATGCTGGACCCGGAGGCCCTGGTTTGACTAAGCAGGTTCATGTTCAATAAATCTAAGTGGCAATTTACAACTTGTGGGTGAAGGCTTCAGCAGCTTGAGCTGGCTGTGCTTAGTAGGTAAAACTAAGCAACCGCTAGTCCCGTTCACACGGCGTGGTACCCCTTTCAGTGCTTCATTCCAGGGAAAACGGACTTAGTTAAGCTGAACAACTGGTATCTCCTAACGCCAAGAGGTATCCCGGCTCCAGGGGAGAGTTGCCGGGCGTGCAGTCCAGTTGGCATCCAGGGAGAATTCCCGTTGGGCTCGTCCGCTGATCTGTTGCTGATGAAAAGATCTGGTTGCCGGAGATCATGGCTGTGAAGCCCCGCTGCCTAGCAGGGAGAGCCAAAAGACGGCTCACTTAGGCTGTCCTGTCGTGTTTGTGGGATAAAGCAGTTGGCTCGTAGTCAAGTCTCCTACAATGGGAGAGGTGTGCACGAGACTCCTTGTACCCAGAGCTGTCTTTGCGCGCTCTGCTCCTTTGCGGGTTTCCTAGAGGAGTTCTTGACCTGGCTGGCTAGGGCTCGGGCCCTTCCCTCCTTTGGACCCTGTACCTAATGGCTGCTGCCTTGGTTAAAAGGGAGGTCAGGTGCAGCCGTCACAGTGCCCCTGTACCCCTGGAGGAGGAGTGTCCCAGAGTGAGTGGGGTGGAGGTGGGGTTGAGCCAGGTGAAGAAGCTGTCGAGCTCTGGCGGAGGGGGCGGGGAGGTGGAGGAGGAGGAGGAGAGGTGGAGTTTGCTAACGCTTGAGGATTTTGCATCCCTTCCAGCAGCAGGGCTGGTGTTCTGCTGCTGTGAGAGAGGCTGCTGCGTGTTTTCCGAAAGCTTTTGGAGCAGGGGAAATGTGTGTTTGGTGGAGGTGTCAAAGCGGTGGCAGGCAGTGCTGTGCTGGTGGAGTGTGGACACGTGCGTGATGTTTTGGCGTACCTAGGTGCCGTTGCTGGCGGAGGTGGGGTGATGTTGGAGGTCCTGGCTGGACGTGGGGCATCTTGTGCTAGAGTAGGCGGTGATGCGAGGTGTTTCCGAGCAGTGCAACGAGAGAGTTGTCTGCCTGCGGTGGCAAGAGGGGCAGAACTCGGCCTGATGCAAGCCGGTCCTGCTGTGCCTCTCTTTCATCGAACCACGGAATGGTTTGGGTTGGGCGAGGCCTTTGAAGGTCACCTGGTGTAACCCCTCGTGCAGGGCCACAGGGTGGTCTTGAACTCGATGGGGTGCCTCAGAGCCCCATCTGACCTGACCTGGATTGTTTCCAGGGATGGGGCACCTAGCACCTCTCTGGGCGGCCTGTTGCCATGCCCCACCACGCTTGCGGTGGCAAGTGTCTTCCTTGTACCGCATCAAGGCACTTTGAGTTGGAAACCATTACCCCTTGTCCTCTGGCTTCAGGGCCCCGTCTTCTTACAGGTGCCCTTTGAGTACTGAAAGGCCACAGGAAGGTTTCCCTTGAGCCTTCTCTTTGTCAGGCCAGATGACCCCAACTCTCTCAGCCTTTCTTCACGGGAGAGGTGTTCCATGCCTCTGATGGTTTCCGTGGCCCTCCTCTGGACCTCCTCCAGCAGGTGTGTGTGTTCCTTGTCTGGAGGAGTCCAGAGCAGACCATCATTTGCTGTGCAGCGGCTTGAAAGGCAGAAAGCGCTGAGGAAGCGAGGGCCGGAAAGGCGACGCTGATGGTGTAGGGGCTGGCTAAACCCTGGCAGCGGCCTTTGCATGAGACTGAGGAAAGGGCGTCGGGGGGGAGGTACCGAGGAGAAGAGCGGGCACGGGCTTTGCAGAGCCCTGCTGGGAGCTGGGCTTTAGAGTAGGTGGTGGGTGGAGGTGGCTTCCCCGTACCCCCGAGGGCTCGTTCCCGCGCTTCTGAGACAAGAGGCACTGGCAAGCTTGCTTGCTTTGTTCTCAAAAAGTGTCTTTATTTTGTGTGGAATAAATAGGTGAATAAATAGCTAAAAACTGTTGTGAAAATAAATAGAGTCCATAAACAGAGGATGGGTCAGGGGAGGCTGAGGGTGCAGAGCCCTGCCTGCAGGGACTCTCGCCGTGGGTCAGGGGAGGTGGACAAGGGAGGGCGGTGCGGACGTAACGGTGGCGTCGTGGGTAGGGGTGCGTGGGGCGCTGTGGGGGCGGTTGGCGTCGTTGTGCTATTTGCGCGTGGTGCGAGTGAGGTTTTGGAGGTGCTGGAAGCAGGCACGAGCTTGGAGGCGGACTTGGTCCCAGGCGCAGGCGCTGTGGTTGTGGGTGTGGAGGAAGCCCTGGATGCTCGTGAAGTACTTGTTGATGCTGAGCAGCAGGTTGCGGGGCCCTTGGCCTTGGAAGAGCGTGCCGTTGTCTGTCAGGCATTGCTGGAGCCTCTGGATGTGGTGCTGGAGGTTGTTGAGGAGCTCTTGCTGTGCCCGGGCGTCCCAGTGTTGGGGGGTGCCGGGGCTGCTGAAGATGGCGAAGAGGTGCTGGAGGATGCGGAGGGCGATGGTGGCGGCTTGCTGTGGGTGGCTGTTGTGGAGAAGGGCGGTGGGAAGGGCGGGTGCCTGCTGGTGTTGGCAGGGCTGTGTCGGGCTGGGGGCCATGGTCTGGAGGAGCTGGAGGCTGTCCCAGGGGAAGGTGGCGTCGTGGGCATGCGGGTGGTAGCAGGCACGGGCCGTTGCGAGAGCCGTCAGGACGAGCAGGAGCACGGGGGTGCCGTGCTGCAGGCGGGGTTGTAGGGTTGCGGGCACAGCCATGGGGCGCCTGTGGACGCTGCGTGGGTGGTGCTGGGCAGGAGCCTGGGGAGGCTTGCCGGTGATGGTGGTGCGGGTGAGCGCTGCGCTTGGGGTGCTGCCAGGGGTCCGGCTTTATGTGGCGCGGCGGCTTTCCCTTCCTCGCTTTCTGTTGTCAGTGAGTTTCCGGCTGTGGTTTTCAGTTTTGGCCGGTGGCTGCGGTGGTCTTGGGGAAGTGCGTTGGTGAGGTGGCGGTGCTTTGCCGGTGGCGGGGAGGGAGGTTGGCTGTAGTGGTTGTGCGGGGGATGCGAAAGCGCCGGGGCAGAGTCCTTGTGGGCAGCTGTGCTGGGGAGGCGCGCGAGGGTTTCCTTGTGGCCTGCCGGGTGAGCTTGCGGGAGCCTCTCCTCTTCAGGCTGAAGTTTCCCTTCCTGCGCAAGTGTCTTTTCTCATCGGTGCTGCCCTGGTGTTGGACGTGGTCCGTTTTTCTTTTGCTCGTCCTCACTGAGATGAGAGCCAGGCTTTAGCTGGTCTTGTCTTTTTGTCTTGGGAGGGGCTGTGAGGTGATGTCACTTGGCAGAGGCTGGGAAGTTCCCATCCTGGAGCGAGGGCCTGGGGGTGGCGGGGGCTTGCGAGGAGGTGGCTCTGGGTGGAGGCCCTTGAGGTTTGGATGCATTTGTGGATGGAGCTGCCCCAGGTCGTTGTGTTTGAGGGTGACGAGAATGGGGAGGAAGGGCTTGACGGATTGAGAAAGAGTTTTGCTGCTCATCCTCCTGCTGCCGCTTCTGCAACGGGTGCCTAGCTGTGGTGCCAAGGACGTGCCCCTGTAGCTAGGGGCCCTTTGGTGTCTTCTCTGCCCCCATGCCTGAGGTGGCTGGAGAGCACAGGGCAAAGCGCGCCCTGTCGGAGAAGAGTCTTGCGTTTGGGATGGCTTGAGCCTGTTGGGCGCGAGTGCCTCCGGTCTCTTACGGAGTTTGTAAAAGCGCGACTTGACAGAGGTGGCTGGCAGGGTTCGCTCTTAATAGAGTTCTCTTATTTGATTGACGGCTTCAGTGATGTTCAGGAAGTGCATTGTGGGGTTGTCATGCAGGTAGGTTTCTTTCCCAGAGTTTTTACCTTGTATTTGGCGAGCATACTTTTTTGGGGTCTTTGGCTAGATTGCTTCAATAGCGGATTTTACAGTGCGGTGATAATCACAGCTCTTGCAATTGTGGTAATGTTGCTTTGTGTTTTTTCCCATTTTCTCAAGCTTGCTCTCTTGGCTTCTGTGTTTCACTGTGTTTCCCTTTTTGCCCTAGTCTCTTCTCCTTATGCAATGCTTCGGTATTGATAGTGGGTTTTTTACTTTCAGCGTGTTTGTTATGTTTGCATCCCTGTAAATCATTTACTTTTCTCATGAATATTCTTGTTTGTTTGTTTTTTTCACATTTTTAGAGAGTGTTTCTGTTAGCAGCTTTCAAGTATCTCTGAAGCCCTGTGCATATGGATGTGTTTTAGAAAGTTACCTCTGCATCTGGGCAGTTTAGTATTGGTTTTTTATTGCTGAAGCTTCTACAGACCCTTGACTTTCTATTTTTGTGTTGAACTTCATTGTGATAGAGTGATGGAAATCCTTTCTAACTTGTTGATCATTCACTAATGAAGGGCATGCAACCAGAAATAATTTTACAGTGTGGTTTTGTTATTTTTCCAGTCATGGAATTTACGGTGACTGCTGTCTCACTGAATGTACAGAGGAAAAAATCCTGCACAAACTATTCCATTTTTTCAGTATGCAGTGTTTTCCCCGTGAAATGCCTGTGTCTTGCTATGGTTTCATTCTGCTGGAACTTCTCTTTCTCCCTCTGTTATTTGGGGATTCTTTTGTGATTTTTTGTGCATCATTTCTTTCCATTTTCAAATTTCTTTTTTAATGGTCTAGTTTGCTCTAGATGTCCCAAGTGGAATCTGGTGCTGAGGGTAGGTAGTATCAGAAAAGGCTCATGATAAACTTGCACAGTGATGCTTTTAGATACCTTTCCAGCAATGAACACAGCACAATCTCCCTCATCTCTCTTCTGGTGTCATACTTTTTTAAATGTAGAGGTAATAAAAAGGTGTTTATTCTTCCAAGTTTGAATTCCCTGTGTGCCTGGTCGTATCATTATCTCTTGTCTGTTTTTCGTCTGAGGAGGGTTTGCTTTCTTTAGCCACCTCAGAGAAGACTGAGTTAGTGAAGTCCCCCCTTCCCTGCATCACACTTTTTCTGGTTAAAAGGAGCATCAGGCCTGCTCAGTACATGAATTTATGTGGTCCCACTTGTTTCCTTGCTTTGCAGCTTCATAGGAAATACCTGTTTGTTTTCATGGAGCAGTGTTCATGCAATGGTGACTTGGTGGACGTAGTATGACTGAGCATGGAGAACAAATCTGTTCTGTGTAGGAGGCGGTCAGATCTGCTGAACTTTTCTGTGACCCTGCTCAGGCTCACCTGGGAAGAGGAAAGCGCCTAGGGTAGATACTTTTTGGATGGTGCTTGGAGGGTAAAGGCTGGTGGTGGTGCTGTCTGGGGGATATGTCTTTCTGTTTGCTTTGGCTGTGTTGGGGTGAAGAAGGCTTAGGCCCATGTGGTCTGTGTTGTGAGGCAGTTCCCCTTGGTTACTGCTGTGTGAGCACAGGCAGGAGCATCTGTAGTTGGGGTGGTTGTAGTAAGGCAATAAACACTCTTGTGTATCTGCTGTGGGGTTTTTTGTGGACTTTTTGCTTTGTCTTGGGTGAAGTTGGTAGCACTCAGGTGCTGTTCTTTGGCCAAATCTCCACAGGCGTTGGTGGATCTTCTTGTTTCTTTGTGGTGTGTTGTGTTAATGCTACCTTGTTTTTCTGAATGAGTGATAGGGTGGTGATTTGAAGGTGGCTTTTGTGTCTTGGTAGTGAGAGGGAGTTGGGAGAGAATGGGTATTAGAGGAGGGTTGTGCAGGTAAGGCATGTTGTCTGGGCAACTGTGTACTTCCAGAGTATGGCATTAGCAGGTGATGCTATTGAGCTTGGATGATCATGGTGGGTCTCTGAGAGTTGTCTGCTGTCTGGAGCCACTGACCAGGGCAAAAGGCATCAGTAGGATGGGGCTGCAGGAGTGAAGCTCATCCTGACCTGTCTGCAAACACTCAGTCTTTGCCTGTCAGATAGATATGCATTATGACCAACAGTCTTTATTTCCAGCAAGTAAGTAAACAAACAAGTAAATAAATAAATAAATAAATAAATAAATAAATAAATAAACAAACATCTAGTTAAATAAATGCAGTTCTGTGAGCAATACTCGTTGGAATGAGAGTCATGCAAGTGATGGGGACCTTCCCCTTCAGGGAGGTTGCAGTCCATATGGGCTAGATAACATTGTGCGTAATAAATACCACCCCTCTCTTCATCACCTTGCGATAGTCTGTGAGAATGAAGCACAGCAATTTCTTCCTCCTTCCTTTCCAGCAAAAATGTGCACTTTGTGTGGCTGTGCATGCCGTTGCATAGCATGACCTTGGCCTTGCCATGGTCATGTCCATTTTTGTGTTGGCATAGTTTCCTGGCTGGAGGAGGTGTGAGCAATCCTGAGCAATCTCAGATGAGGCTGCTGCTGCTGCTTCCTTTGTGGGTGCTGGTGTTGGTGGGCAGTGGATGTTTGGAGTGGGTCAGTTTGGTGTAGAGCAGAAGTGTCTTCGCTCTTCATTCGCTGTATCAGTGTGTCCATATACTGGAAGCAGGCACGAGCTTGGAGGCGGATGTGGTCCCAGGCGCAGGTACTATAGCTGTGGGTATGGAGGAAGTCCTGGATGTGCCTAAAGTATTTGTCAATGCTGAGCCGTAGGTTGTGGGGTGTTTTCCTTTTGGAGAGCATACCGTTGGCTGGTAGGCACTGCTCCAGGTGGTGGATGTGATGGTGGATGTTATTGAGGAGCCCATGCTGTGCCTGTTGGTCCCAGTGTTGGGGTGTTCTGGGGCTGCTGAAGATGGTGAAGAGGTGCTGGAGGATGCGGAGGGTGATGGTGGCAGCTTGCTGTGGGTGGCTGTTGTGGAGAAGGGCAGTGGGAAGTGTGTGCATCTGCTGTTGCTGGCAAGGCTTTGTTGGGCTGGGAGCCATGGTCTGGAGGAGCTGGAGGCTGTCCCAGGCAAAGGTGGTGTCAAGCTGACGTGGGTCGTGGCAGGCACAGGTGGTGTCAAGAGCTGTCAGGAGGATCAGGAGCACCAGGTTTCCATGCCGCAGGCGGGGCTGTGGGGCTGTGAGTGTAGCCATGGTGTGTGTGCAGGTGCTGTGTTGATGATGCTGGGCAGGATCCTGATGA
Source organism: Dryobates pubescens (assembly GCF_014839835.1). Lineage (NCBI taxonomy): Eukaryota > Metazoa > Chordata > Aves > Piciformes > Picidae > Dryobates > Dryobates pubescens. The sequence goes on along the minus strand of NC_071657.1, from coordinate 85,525,632 downwards.
GGCTTGCTGGTAGTGGTGCGGGTGGGCGCTGTGCTTGGAGTGCTGCTGGGTGTCCAGCTTTATGTGGTGCAGTGGCTTTCCTTTCATCATCCTTATATCTAGACAGAATTTCCCTGTTTCCATTTTCAGTTTTGCTTTCCGTTTGCTTTCTCTTAGAGGCTTTTGTTGTGCTTGTCCAAGTGTGAGTAGGAGGTGTCCCTGCAATAGGGAAGAGCTTTTTTTTTGACTCTGGGGCTGCTGGTGAATGGGAAGAGCTTGGCTTCTGTGCTGTTGTGCTTCAGCAGAGGATGTAAAAACACAATGGCAGAAGATGCCTTTCAGGGTTTCCTCCTTGTCTTTTTTGAGTTGTCTGCTTTGGGACGATTTTTCAAGATTCTTTGCCTACCAACTCTTTTTCTTACTTCATGTTCTGATACTGTTTTTGTTGTATGAGTTATTGCATGTTTTCTTTTATTACTTATTAACAAATATTAGTTTGTCAATTTGTTTTTTCTCTCTTCTCTTCTCTTCTCTTCTCTTCTCTTCTCTTCTCTTCTCTTCTCTTCTCTTCTCTTCTCTTCTCTTCTCTTCTCTTCTCTTCTCTTCTCTTCTCTTGTCTTTTCTCTTTTTTTCTTCTCTTTTCTTCTCTTTTCTTTTCTTCTCTTTTCTTTTCTTCTCTTTTCTTTTCTTTTCTTTTCTTTTCTCCTCTCCTCTCCTCTCCTCTCCTCTCCTCTCCTCTCCTCTCCTCTCCTCTCCTCTCCTCTCCTCTCCTCTCCTCTCCTCTCCTCTCCTCTCCTCTCCTCTCCTCTCCTCTCCTCTCCTCTCCTCTCCTCTCCTCTCCTCTCCTCTCCTCTCCTCTCCTCTCCTCTCCTCTCCTCTCCTCTCCTCTCCTCTCCTCTCCTCTCCTCTCCTCTCCTCTCCTCTCCTCTCCTCTCCTCTCCTCTCCTCTCCTCTCCTCTCCTCTCCTCTCCTCTCCTCTCCTCTCCTCTCCTCTCCTCTCCTCTCCTCTCCTCTCCTCTCCTCTCCTCTCCTCTCCTCTCCTCTCCTCTCCTCTCCTCTCCTCTCCTCTCCTCTCCTCTCCTCTCCTCTCCTCTCCTCTCCTCTCCTCTCCTCTCCTCTCCTCTCCTCTCCTCTCCTCTCCTCTCCTCTCCTCTCCTCTCCTCTCCTCTCCTCTCCTCTCCTCTCCTCTCCTCTCCTCTCCTCTCCTCTCCTCTCCTCTCCTCTCCTCTCCTCTCCTCTCCTCTCCTCTCCTCTCCTCTCCTCTCCTCTCCTCTCCTCTCCTCTCCTCTCCTCTCCTCTCCTCTCCTCTCCTCTCCTCTCCTCTCCTCTCCTCTCCTCTCCTCTCCTCTCCTCTCCTCTCCTCTCCTCTCCTCTCCTCTCCTCTCCTCTCCTCTCCTCTCCTCTCCTCTCCTCTCCTCTCCTCTCCTCTCCTCTCCTCTCCTCTCCTCTCCTCTCCTCTCCTCTCCTCTCCTCTCCTCTCCTCTCCTCTCCTCTCCTCTCCTCTCCTCTCCTCTCCTCTCCTCTCCTCTCCTCTCCTCTCCTCTCCTCTCCTCTCCTCTCCTCTCCTCTCCTCTCCTCTCCTCTCCTCTCCTCTCCTCTCCTCTCCTCTCCTCTCCTCTCCTCTCCTCTCCTCTCCTCTCCTCTCCTCTCCTCTCCTCTCCTCTCCTCTCCTCTCCTCTCCTCTCCTCTCCTCTCCTCTCCTCTCCTCTCCTCTCCTCTCCTCTCCTCTCCTCTCCTCTCCTCTCCTCTCCTCTCCTCTCCTCTCCTCTCCTCTCCTCTCCTCTCCTCTCCTCTCCTCTCCTCTCCTCTCCTCTCCTCTCCTCTCCTCTCCTCTCCTCTCCTCTCCTCTCCTCTCCTCTCCTCTCCTCTCCTCTCCTCTCCTCTCCTCTCCTCTCCTCTCCTCTCCTCTCCTCTCCTCTCCTCTCCTCTCCTCTCCTCTCCTCTCCTCTCCTCTCCTCTCCTCTCCTCTCCTCTCCTCTCCTCTCCTCTCCTCTCCTCTCCTCTCCTCTCCTCTCCTCTCCTCTCCTCTCCTCTCCTCTCCTCTCCTCTCCTCTCCTCTCCTCTCCTCTCCTCTCCTCTCCTCTCCTCTCCTCTCCTCTCCTCTCCTCTCCTCTCCTCTCCTCTCCTCTCCTCTCCTCTCCTCTCCTCTCCTCTCCTCTCCTCTCCTCTCCTCTCCTCTCCTCTCCTCTCCTCTCCTCTCCTCTCCTCTCCTCTCCTCTCCTCTCCTCTCCTCTCCTCTCCTCTCCTCTCCTCTCCTCTCCTCTCCTCTCCTCTCCTCTCCTCTCCTCTCCTCTCCTCTCCTCTCCTCTCCTCTCCTCTCCTCTCCTCTCCTCTCCTCTCCTCTCCTCTCCTCTCCTCTCCTCTCCTCTCCTCTCCTCTCCTCTCTCTTTTCTTTTATTTTCTTTCTCTATAGCATCTGTAACTTTGGTGGAAAAGTTTTTTGTCTTTCTGCAAATACCTTGCAGAATATTTTTAGGTTCATCTGTCACACCCTTCCCTCTAGTTTGTGTCCCAACTGTGTTTGTATGTAGAAATAAATTAGAATGGAATAGAATGAATCAGGTTGCAAGAGATCTTTGAGATCATCAAGTCCAACACTATCTAATCAACTAAACCAATGCAGAGTCCAGGGGCACAATGACATCCCTGCTCCTGCTGGCCACACTGTCCCTGATACAGGCCAGGATGCTGTTTGCCTTCTTGGCCACCTGGGCAGACTGCTGCCTCATGTTCAGCCTACTATCAACCAGTACCCCCAGGTCCCTTGTTGCTGGGCCACTCTCCAGCCACTCTGACCCCAGCCTGTAGCACTGCATGGGGTTGTTATGGCCAATGTGCAGAACCCGGCACTTGGATGTGTTAAATCTCATGCTGTTGTACTCTGCCCATCTGTCCAGCCTGTCGAGGTCTCTCTGCAAAGCTCTTCAACCCTCTAGCAGATCAACTCCTGCCCCCAGCTTGCTGTCATCTGCAAACTTACTGATGATGGACTCAATGCCCTCATCCAGATCATCAGTAAAGATATTAAAGAGCATGGGGCCCAGCACTGATCCCTCAGCACCCTAGGATGGATCCCATCCAGTCCCATGGACTTGTGGGGATCCACGTGTCTAAGGAGGTCTCTACTTACTTCCTCTTGGATCACCGGGGAACTATACTGCTCCCTGACTCCATCTGCCAGCTCAATAGGCCAGTTGTCTGGAAGACAACTTGTCCTGCTATTAAAAATTGAAGCAAAGAAGGTGTTAAGTACCTCTGCCTTTTCCTCATCTTTAGTTACTAAAATTCATACATGTCATGAAGGATTTTTCATCTATTTATGTTTGTGATTTCTAGATTTGGGGGGCATTGTTGTGTTTTGAATTTATATTCCCAATTAGTAAACTTCAGGTGTTTGGGACTCAGGAGCAGGTGAGAGTATTTGTCTTTGGTGTGCCAAACCTTCCAGTCTATTTTTTACTTCTAAATCTTATACATGTGCATTGCTGTACTAGTATGTATGTTATAAAACATACACACATTTTTTTAAAGGGGAGGGAGGGGGAATGTGAAACAAACATTTAAACGTTTTAAAATTTCATTTAGTAAATTTTATTTACTTATGGTACTAGAAACATGTTCTTCATGCACCACAGTGAATTGTCTTCTGTACCCTGCTTTGGAAACTATTGATCTGAGGTCTCCCATAAAGCAGTTTAAATAGTTTTCCAGTCCCCTTGTAGTAATTCTTTTTCTCTCTGCCTTTTGCCTCTCCACCCCACAAATGTTTGTGCTGTTTTCTTAGCTGATGTTTCCAATTTCAGAAAACAGGGTGTGATACAAGGATAAAATCTTTAGCCTTACCTCAGGTCTTCAGCTTCTGATGGTCTTCCAGCCACAGTTTTTGCTGGAAGATGACAGCTCAGAGCTGAGGTGTTGGAAGGGCATTTAATGGAATCATAGAACCCTAGAATGGTAGGGCTTGGAAGGGACCTCAAAAGGTCCCCCCTGCCAAAGCAGGCTCACCTAGGGCAGGCTGCACAGGACTGCATCCAGACGAGGACTTGACAGTCTCCAGAGAAGGAGACTCAACAACCTTGCTGGGCAGCCTGTTCCAGTGCCCTTTCAGTGAAGACATTTTTTCTTATGTTGAGGTGGAACTTCCTGTGTTCCAGTTTGTGTCCATTGCCCCTTGTCCTATCACAGGACACCACTGAAAATAGACTAGTACTTTTTCTTGGCACCCACCTTTCAGATATTTATAAACATTAGTACAATCCTCTCTTAGCCTTCTCTTTTCCAGACTAAAGAGTCACAAGTCTCTCAGTCTTTCCTTGTAAGACAGATGTTCCAGTCATTTAATCATCCTTTGACACCTTTAACTTACCATTGAAAGATACGAACTCGAAGCAGTAGGGTCAGCTTCTGCTCAAACTTCCTCTAGTTCTTCCTTTTAAAATTTTCTTATGCATATAATATGGGATTTGTAAGAGCTGTCCAGTGCTGTTACAGTTCCAAATACTGATGAACGATGTTTTCTCTTTCCAAGGATTACTATGGAATTACATTCCCTGCTCCTGCAACCTTGACGGGCAGAGATGGGAGCCTTGGTAGCAACCCGTACTCAGGTGAGTGCTGTTTAAGGATGAAGATGGTAAGCGAGATGTGCGGTTTTGTAATGGGTTGGGGCAGGTCCCCTCCCCACCACAGGCAGAAATAACGACTCAGGCAAATGGATTGCAAAGGTGATGAAAGTTTAAATAGAAAGCAGTGAATGTTACAGAAAACCCAAAGCGCAGTGACAAAGAAAGATCCCATCCCCACCTGAGGGTGCATCCAAAACCCCCAGGGCTCCTTCTTCCCCCTCCCTCTGCTGGGCTAGTCTCAGCTGGCCAGGCCTGAGACTGCCCATCCCCCTGTGGCCTTGGGCCCAATCAGGCCCATGGCCGGGAGATCTCTCCCCCAGTTACCAAGTCTCGGAGAGGGAAGGAAAGAGGAAGTGCCAGACTCCGCACTGGATCTTATAGTGGTGCAAAGAATTATGGTAGGAAATACACAATTTCCTGTGTCCATCCCTCTGGGCTGGACTTCTGGACACAGGAAGTGAATGCACCAGGGGGGCACCCAACTCAAACTACAACAGGTTTCTAAATGCAGGTCATCCTGCTATGGCTGAAGGAACAACTGTTTTTAACTTGTGTAAGCAGTTAAGCCCATCAGTCCAAACTGGTTAAACAAAAAAGTGAACATTCTTCCTCTCAGTTCTGACATTAATATTTCTTTGTGGTTTTGGTCAGTAATTCATCTGTAGCTACTTCTGGGACTAAGCTGGTTAGCCTTTGAGAATAAATGCAAAATTGTTACACATGTAAATGCCACTGTTGTCTAGTGCCCTTCCCAAGCACATACAAGTGCCTGAAAAATATTCCATAGCTTAACCATTCTTGAAATTCAACTGGTTTGCTTCCCTTTTAGGCACTGGAATAGATCCCCCTCAGCAGTGCCCCATACTTTATTACTGCTATTTTAGCACTTGCATATTCCCAACAAGAGCTGCATCTAGGAAGCTTGTCCTTCATCCTCCACAAATCTAATAGACTTCATGGCCAAAAACTTGTGGTCTAAAGGAGCCCTTCCTCTCGTGTTCTTGCTTTTCAGTTACCATTGCAGCAAAGATGATATTCATGCCTGCAGGAGTTTCAGCCACTGGTTTTTATCCACTGCTATCTGACTCCATCTTAGAACTGTAATCGTAGACATTATAATTCCTGTAGTGATGTTAAGTGTTGTCATACTCTTTGGCAGCAAAAAGAAATACTGTCTGGGAATTGGTTAGATTTGGTTGAATTGTTACCTCACTAAAATATACATGAATGTGCTGCTCTTTAGGCTGCCAGAAAATGCAGGTGTTTGTGAGTTTTCTGCTTCGTGATCGCTTCTCTCAGGAGGCTGCTTTTGGGTTAATAACAGAATTTCCCTTCCTACTTCTTCAATAAGGTGGCCTACGATGCAAGCCTTGCTTTCCTGGCCTTCATCTACTGTCTCCAGAACTTTGGTGGTGTGAGGAACCAGACATCTAACTAATTACGCTTGAGAAATAGACATTGACAAAAATATGCCCATCGCTGCTTGTAAATTCTAACTTGCTTTCAGCCCATGAAGCTTGGCTAATCAGTTTAACCTCCAAGAGAATCACACTTTAACCTCACAGCCATTGGCTCTTTGGCTATTCACCATGCTTCTGCTTTTAGCATGTTTTATTGCAATGATCTGGTAGTAATGAATATTCTGTGTGATTGGTAAGTATTGGTATCTCCATTTTGTCAGAGGATTAGCCATGGCACAGAGTTCTCGTGCCGCAAACAGGCAGTGCTCCTGTGGCCATCAGGAGCACTTCCTGTGAACATCTGCAAGCTTTCAAGTGTAAGATTATGCTCTTTTTCTGCAGTTGTGTACTTGTATTCAGAGGATTTGAATCCTTTATGTTGTGCACTTTTGGAGTAGCTTTGATAGCTTTTCTGATGGGTTCCTCCTTTTGCAGGTGACGTAGCAAAATTTGGCCGTGGGGATTCTGCCTCCCCTGCTCCTGCTACCACACTTGCCCAGCCGCAGCAGAACCAGACGCAGACTCACCACACAACTCAGCAGCCCTTTCTCAACCCGACACTGCCCCCAGGGTACAGCTACACTGGGTTACCTTATTATGCTGGTGTGCCCGGTGTACCCAGTGCATTCCAGTATGGGCCAACCATGTTTGTAAGTGTGACAGCCTAAACGGTAACCCTCCCTTTGTGTCTCTCTGGTTTTGCTTTCTCCAGCCCAGATCTTCTATATCTTAGAATCATAGAACAGTTTGAATTTGAAAGGACCTTCAAAGATGATACAGTCCAACTCCTCTGTCACGAGCAGAAACATCTTTCACTCAAATCAGGCTGCTCAAAGTACCATTCAACCTTACCTTGAACACTTCCAATAATGGGGTATCTACAACTTAATCTAAGCAATCAGTCCAGTGTTTCACCACCATTGTAAAGAATTTCTGCCTTATGTCCAATCTAAATCTACTCTCTTTCAATTTAAAACCATTGCTCTGTGTTCTGTCCCTATAGGGTATGCGAAAAAGTGTCCTTATCTTTATTGTAGCCTGCTTTAAGTATTGAAAGTCTCCCTGGAGCTTTCTTTTCTCCAGGCTGAACAACCACAGCTCTCTCAGCCTTTCTTCATAGAGGAGACATTCAGTCCCTCTGACTGTTTTTGCAGTCCTCCTCTGGACCTGTTCTAACAGGTCCATGTCTTTCCTAAAGAGTTCTAGGGATCCCAGGGATGCATCCAGTACTCAGGTGGGGTCTCAGGAGAACAGAATACGGTTATCGTCCCCAGTCTGCAAGGCATCTTTAAATACATGCAAACACAAGAAAATAGCTGCATTCTTCTCCCTCCCCCACCTCCCCCCACCCCCTTGAAAAGATCATAACTGATGAACTCCTGTGCAGGTTACTGGAAATAGCAGACAGCTGCAGGTCATGGACTCAGTGTTCTCAAAAACCTTACTAGTCTCTATAGAGTTAAGGGGAAGACCCAAAGCTAAGACAGCAGATTGGTAGTGCTTAGGAAATCCTTGCAAGGATGGAAGAGACCTCATTAAGTCAGGGAGCAGTAGTGGTAGTCTCAGGAGGAGAAAGTTTATTTGGGAATCGGTGATGCCTCAGGCAGAAAAGTAGATGAGTCTGTCTTAGGGCCTTGCAGGACAGTGTTTTATGAAACAGCCTCAGGCAGGGATTGATTTTTGTTTTATTCAGGAGGGAGAGCACTGTGGTTTCTCTGTCTTGTGCTTGGGGGTGAAAATTTTGCTTTTTACATTCAGTATATGTAAGAAATATGCATCCTGTTCTGAGGCAGGTTTGCACTGCAATCAGAGAGCTGCCTCTGGCAGAAAGCTTGGGACTTGCACCGATCCACTACAGCAAGTTACCTCTGTAAACGTGTGTGCCATGTCTCATGGCACTGTAGAGCTCCAAACTCCGCATTTCATTTCCCACAGGAGGTGGGGATGTTCCTTCCCCACTAGATGGCACAGGGAGCTTGTGCTCTGCATGTTGTTCCCCAGCTAACAGCCCTTGTGTTTCATTCCTTTGCCCAGGTCCCTCCAGCATCTGCTAAACAGCATGGAGTCAACCTGAACACCGCCTCGACTCCTTTCCAGCAAGCGAGTGGCTATGGGCAGCACGGCTATGGGGCAGGTATGCTTCCCACTGCGCTTCCACGTGAGTGCCTGCAGAGCTGCTTGCACACGGTAACACCTTGTCTTATACACACCGGCAGGCTACGATGACTTAACGCAGGGAACGGCAGCTGGAGATTACAGCAAAGGAGGCTACAGTGGGTCATCTCAAGCACAAAATAAATCTACTGGCACTGGACCTGGGAAAGGTAACATACGAGACTTGACATTGCTCTTGAGTGAGATTTAGTAGGGCAGACTCCCAGTATTGCCAGTGCTGTGCAGTCATTACAACAGCCAGCTTTAAAGAGGATCACAATCCAAGCTGTTTCTCCATCTCCCGTATACAAAACGCTTTTTTAATGGCCCCAGTGTGCCTTCTAAACCTCACGGCTGAACTTTGCATACGGAGTTGTGCGGCTGATGTGCAGCTTTGCCCACAGTTGAATGTGGGAGAGTTGGTGAGCTTTTTCCTCTGTCTCTCTGTTTCCTCCACTTTCAGTTCATAGAAAGTTTGCTTTTTGGAAAAATAGTGGCCCTGCAGCAGTGCTGTGTTTTTGAAGCCTTAAGCAGTTACATGTTGCTGCTGAGGTGGTGCTCTGACAAACGATGACGAGATTTTAAGTTGCTGTGCAGGCAGCTAAGACAGCCCTGGTTTTTAGGGGTAAGCAGGGCAGTTCACACATCTTTGGGCTGTTGTTTCAGATGCTGTTCTTACACTCTGTAATTCATTGCATTGTTTCATGCCTGGAAATGTTTCCTTTTGACTGTAAAGGCTGAAGAAATTACACAGCTTATCTGAAAGCTTTATTCCGCATACGCTGGTTAGACCTCAGAAATGTCTACCGAACTGCTTAGCACTAACTAGTTTGTCCTTGGGCTTAAGCAAATGCCAAGAACTTGCTGTGCTTTTAAAACACCAAATGGGTTGTCTTCAGACAAGAGCTGATCACACTCTCCTCTGTGGCGGAGCGTTCCAGAATGGAGCAATATCCTAGGAAGGGTACAAACTTGGAGCAGTGCACATCCTCTGAGACCACTTCCCTGATTCACTGACCAAAGGAACCACTGTTTTTATTCTGGTCCCTGTGAAAATATTAGAGATGGTCTTTATAAGACTGTGAATAAGTGGCTTGTGTGAGAGCCACTTCACTGGTGTTTCTGAGCCTTTTGTGGCACCAGCTGGTCAAGGTGGAAGCCAGCCTTGGTCAGTCATACCAGTTCTCTCAGGGCAGAGAAGCATTGCAGGATATGAAGGGGCAAGAGCTCGTATGTATAGCAGCTGTTTCATCTCATCACTTGGCAGGCTACTGGAAAGCTCTTGAATGCTGCAGCAGAGCCAAATACATCCCTAACCCTAGGGAAAAGCTGGCTTTTCCTGAATGAGTGTTGGGAGTAGCCAGGTGCTGCACATTTGAATCCAGGTGATACCTTCTGGGTCATGGATGTGTGTGATTGCAGTGGGAGTGGGCAACTGAGCTGCACTTCTGTTCCATGGGTGCTGAGGGAGCTGAGATTGTTTAGCCTGGAGAAGAGGAGGCTCAGGGGTGACCTCGTTGCCTTCTACAACTACCTGAAAGGTGGTTGTGGCCAGGAAGGGGTTGGTCTCTTCTCCCAGGCAACCAGCACCAGAACAAGGGGACACAGTCTCAAGCTGCACCAGGGGAAGTTTAGGCTTGAGGTGAGGAGAAAGTTCTTCACTGAGCGAGTCGTTCGTCATTGGAATGTGCTGCCCAGGGAGGTGGTGGAGTCACCGTCCCTGGAGGTGTTCAAGAGGAGATTGGATGTGGCACTTGGTGCCATGGTCTAGTCATGGGGTTTGTGGTGTCAGGTTGGACTCGATGATCCTCAAGGTCTCTTCCAACCTTGGCAATACTGTGATACTATGGGCCTGAGAGCCTGGAGCTCCTGGCTAGGCTGGCCAGCAGCAGCAGCAGGCTGTGTGGTGCAGCAGCTGCAAACAAGGGTTTTTCCACTGAAGCTGCCAGAGATGGCAGGAGCAAAGCATTGGAGCTCACACTGGGTGGTGTTTGGCTTTCTTATTGCTGGTGGCTTTTTGTTTTCCAGGTGTTTCTGTGACCTCGAGTAACACAGGTGTGCCTGATATCAGTGGCTCTGTCTATAACAAGACTCAGGTGAGCTGTGCTGAATGGCCCTCTCTTGTGGTGTGAGGTCAGGCCAGTGTCTCCCCTCCTATTCCCAGTCTGGTTAACCTCAGGGTCAGCAGGCTGTGGCATCTCTTACGCTGGCTCTGTACTCCACTGCTGTACTCTGCACGTGCTGCTCCACACGAGCTGGCTGCTGCAAATGAAACGTGATGGCACTAATGGTTTTAGTCTAAATGTCCTGGAAACAGGCAAGTCAAGAGGCTGTTTGCTTCTTCACAGAGACCAGTCAGTAGCTACTCACCCCCAACACCCAAGTGTTCCTGTCCCATGCTCTCCTGTGTCCATTGCTCAGGGACAGCAGAAGGTATTCTGAAAATCTGGGGTATGTGGTGGGCTTTTGCACAGCTCCAGTTTTCTCCTCCTTATACTCTTAACTGGAGGAATCAGTGGCTGGCTGTGATCCATGGCTACAGTTAGGAAGCCAGCTATCAGCTCCACAGCATTTAGGGATCAAGCTTTGGCTAGTGGGAGGAAAATCTTGTTTCACATGCTTCCATTTTTGTTGGGCTGCCCTGGGTAGATGGAGTAGTTCCAGGCTGAGTCCCTGCAATGTGTGATGGACTGATTTTGGGCAACTGCTGCCATCCCATGCTCCACTATGAGTAAAAAGAGGCCAGGGGGAAAAAAGGAACACAGTAGTCATGGAAATGAAAGGAAAATAAAATGTCAGACATTACTGCAGAAATGTGGTTGAAAACAGGTGTGAACTTCATCTGCTGAAATGCTTGCATGGATTTGATGTGACTTGGATTGCTTACAAGGTTGATGAAAGGTTCAGGCTTCTCCTTTACTCTGCTCTTGTGACACCCCACTTCCAATACTGTGTCCAGTTCTGGTGTCACAGAGCTGATGGAGCCAATCCAGAGGAGGGCCACAAAGATGACCTGGAATGCCTCTGGTAATCTGGATAGGCTGAGAGAGCTGGGGTGGTTCAGCCTGGAGAACAGGAAGACTCCAGGGTGACCTTAAAGCTGCTTTCCAGTACCTGAGTGGATCGTACCAGGAAGGCTAGAGAAGAACTTTTCATAAGGGTGTCTAGCAGTAGGACAAGAGGGACTGGCTTTAAACTGAGAGAGAGTAGGTTCAGGATTTTAGGAAGAAGTCTTCAGTACAAGGGTGGTGGGACTCTGCAATAGGTTGCCCAGGGAGGCTGTGGATGCCTCCTCCCTGTGGGTGGTTAAGGCCAGGTTAGATGAGGCCTTGAGCAGCCAAGTCTAGTTGAGAGGCATCCTAGCCCATGGTGAGGAGGTTGGAGTAGATGATCTCTGAGGTCCATTCCAGTCTGAGTCACTCTTGTTCTTATCTGGTCACCATGGAGCTGCTCACACCAGTCTTTGACACTGTCCCACTCATCTCCCATGCAGACATTTGACAAGCAGGGATTCCATGCTGGCACACCGCCTCCTTTCAGCCTGCCCTCTGCCCTTGGATCAACTGGGCCGCTGAACCCTGGTGCTGCTCCGGGTTATGCTCCAGCCCCGTTCCTCCATATTCTGCCTGCGCATCAGCAGCCTCATTCCCAAATGCTGCATCACCATCTTCAGCAAGATGGGCAGGTGAGTTGGCCCCTTCTGCCTCTGTAGCATGCCTGGGGGCAGATCATACCCCTCATATCCCAGCAGGGTCTCTAGGGATTTTGTATTCTTCTGCTTTTTCCTGTGTTCATTGGGAAAGGGTCTTGACAATGATTGCAGACTGACAGTTTTGCTGCTGTTGACCAGCTTGGAGAGGGAACCTCATGAAGTTCAGCAAAGGGAAGTGCCAAGGCCTGCCCCTGGGGTGGGGCAACCCCACATGCCTGTATATGCTGGGGCCCAAGGCAGCTTTATTGAAAAGGCCCTGGTGGCACAAAGTCAGCAACATGTCCTTGCCACAAAAGTAGGACAGTAGTGTCCTGGGCTACATTAGACACAGTATTGACAGCAGGCTGGGGGAGCCGATCCTTCCCCTCTGTTCGTGAGGCCACAACTAAACCCTGTGTCCAGTCCTGGGCTCCCAGTACAAGAGAGAGATGGATATATTGGGAACAGTCCAAAAGGGGCTGCAAAGGTGATGAAGGGACTGGATCATCCCTCCTGTGAGAGAGGTGTGGGAGAGCTGGGACTGTTCAGCCTGATAAAGAGAAGGCCGAGGGGGATCTTACTAATGTATGTAAACACCTTAAGGGAGGATGTAAAGACGACAGAGCCATGTTCTTTCCAGTGGTATCCAGTGACAGGACCAGAAGCAATGGGCACAAACACACACAGGAGGTTCCCTTTGAATGTCAAGAAACACTTTTCTGTTGAGATGGTGACCGAGCACTGGCACGGGTTGCCCAGGGAGATTGTGGAATCTCCATCCTTGGAGCTCTCTGGACATGGTGCTCGGCAACTTGCTCTAGGTGATGCTGCTTGAGCAGAGGGGTTGGACAAGAATACCTCGAGAGGTTCCTGTGATTTTGTGAAGAGGCCATCATGCTGCAGGGTGTGGAGAGAGAGGCTTGAGGTGTGAACCCAAGGCAGATGATGCTGTCCACTGGCTGCAGCAGGAGAGCAGGACGTGAGCACTTGTACTGTTGACTGTAGGGGGGATAAAAATCAATTGTCCCCTTGCAGGTTGCATGTCGGCTCTGATTTTGTTTCATCAGTGCAGGAGTTTCTTTTCCTCACTATAAAAGTTCCCTGAAAAAAGGTGTTCTGCCTTGGGGTCCAGAAATAGGAATGACTTCTCTCTCCAAATGCGTGACATCGTTGGCTGGTGCACCACCCCTCTTCACCTTGAGAGAGCTCCTTTGCTGTCCCCAGTCCTGCTCCTTTCCTTCCTTGTGCCTGAACCTGTCTTAGGTGGGAGGGTGGTGCTGTGGTGTCCTCACGTTCCTGCTGGGGTGTCTCTGTGGCTACTCATCCTGAATCGCAAGATGTGGAGATGTTGCAGAGCAGAAATGGATCCATTCGGGGGGAGCATCGCTGCGCTGGCAGGTGCCAAGACTATTCCCAGGCATGGCAGCTCTTCTGGTGGCATTCAAGATGGGCTCATCTTCCTGGGAGCAGTGATGTTATGGCAGCTGATGCCCATATCTCCTTGGTTTCCAATTTCTAGGGTGGATCTGGCCAACGCAACCAACCCAGCACCTTGCAGCAAAAGTCTCAGGCTACCAAAACCGCCTATGGCACTTCTCCATACTGGACAAACTGAATCTGACACCAGAGAGAGGGAAGAGAATGAAAGGAGAGGAGGAAGAAAACAAACTAACTAAAAGATATTAAAAAAGTCAAAAAAAAAGAAGAAGAGGCAAGAAAAAATTGCCGAAGCCCATTCCTGGAATGATTAGAAGTAACTGCTCAGCCAAACGCCTGTGCGGGGAGAACTGCAGCCAGCCAGCCAGCCAGCCAGCCATCCTCTGTGTGACTCACCTGCTTCCTCTTTGACTTGCTCTTGTATGTAATATATTTATGTATGTATTTGTAAATGTAATAGAGGCTGAATGTGGTTTTCTGCATCTTGAAGCCGTTTTGTTATCTTTGTAGGAAAACTAATTACTCATTTTCCACCCATGCCAGCACATCCTTCCTTCTGTAAGCTCTATGGGCTTTATAACTCTGTCAGCGGCAAATCACCTCTTTCTTTTCTTTTTTTCTCTTTTGGAGCTGGAAACAATGTGTTTAATGCAGTTCTAAGTTCAGGCAAATATGGAGGCCAAACCTCTTAAAACAAAAAAACCCAAACAATTAAAATCAAGATATGCCCTGTTAGTTTGATTCTGCCCTCAGCCCCTAGTGTAGGTGTTACTTCAAACAGAGAAGGAAAAAGGAGAAGAATGGGTTTTGGGGCATTCTCCTTTTGTCTTTCCCCTCTCTTCTGTGGAAGATGAGCTCTCGTGAGCAATTTGGTCACTGTGGCCCTGAGCTGCAGACCACCTATTGATTTTTCAAATAATAAATATGGGGATTTCTTTTTTGTTGGTTTTGCTGTTTTGTTTTGTTTCTCTAGCAAGACACTTTGTATGGCTCAGTGTTTCCTGGAACCTCCTTTGCATCATTAGAGGCAAAAAAACTATGTAGCGGTTTCTTAAAGTATAAGCTGTGTCTTGTACCTCTTTTTGCCCTGAGCCACCCTGGCCAGGAAAGCCAGAGCTACTGGATGGAAACTTTGCCAGTCCCTTTACACTTTTTTTAAAGCAAAGATGCTGGAGGCAACTCTTGATCTTTCTTGACCTGCACCAGTGCGGTGAATGTTTGAGTTTCATTTCTTTATAGTCCTTCCTCCACCTAATAAAGATCTGAGCATATAACTGGTGTTTGTCTGCGTTTTCTATGGCTTCAGGGACAGCTTTGCTGTCCCTTTCCCTCTGCTTCTGCAACAAATGCTGAGCTAGGAGGGTAAGAGCAGCTGTGGGGGATGCTAAATACCATGATAAAGGTGACTGCTCCTTGGTGCTGAGAGCTCACTGGCCCCTGCACCGAGGGTGGGATCCTCGGCAGCACCCTGACTCCTGCCATAAGTGTCACGTCTCTGCCTTCGGTGTTCTCCAGCAGCATGCTCTACGGGGCCCTGCCAAGCAGCTGGGATAGGTAAGGAGGGAGCACACAGCTGCAGCAGCACTGCTTTCCTTTGGTTTGCCCATGAGGTCCATGGACTCCACCAGCAGGCAGGTCGGTGGTGAGGGCTCCTGATGGGAGTATTTCTGCCTGAGGTGTTTCCTGGCTCTGCACAGCAAACGAGGTGAGTCAGTGGGAAGCTGTATGTGTACATGCAAAAAGCATGGGCTTTTTCACACTCTCCTATTCTGTGTCAAGACCCACAAGGGGGGAAAAAAAACCCACCACCTGTTTTTATCATGAGAACCACTTTTCTTTCTTAAGGTCACTGAAGTCCTGTGATAGAAGAATTGTCACCCTGCCCTACCCTAAAGCAGCACAGCATGAACTGCACTGGCATTCCTTTGCCCCAGCTCAGGTTTTGATACTGGTGAAACTTCAGCAGCAGCTGCTGCAGGCCCTTCACAGCTGCTGTCTCACAAATGCAACCTTTGCAGTCTGAAGGAGAGCACAAGTGTTTCTGCCAGCTTGGGTCTTATTGGCAGCTCCTACAGGGGCTGCAGCAGCAGCAGCTGAACCCAGAGGGCTTATGCATTTACCCACAGAGCTGCTGCCCTGCAGGAGCTGTTCTTTTGAACACAACCACCCACCAAGAGCTATTTTCACTCACTTAGTGTCTTGTGTCAGCCTTAGCTTCATTGCAGAGCAGTTTCAAGGGAGACTCCCTCTTAAGGACTTCAGCCAGTGCTTTTCTGCTGCCCCTGGCTGCACAGCTTCCATCTTCAGATGTGGCTGTGGACACAGCTGGGCAGTGTTTCCACAACTGCTGCCCTCTGGAACCATCCTCTTCCCTAGCATAATATGGCAAAGGCAGCTCCAGCATGTTCCCAGCTGCTGTGGGACTCTGCAGTCAGTGACATGCAGGCTCCTCTCCTGACCAGACTAAAGAGGACCTTTCCCTATTTCCCTATAGTCACTTCCAGGGAGACTTTTCTGTAGCAATTTCCTCTCTAATTCCCTGTCCCATAAGCTGATGGTAGAGACCAGGCTGCTAATCTGCAGTTCATCAGTAAAAGGGGGAGAAAAGCACCCCAGTCTGCAAGTGGCAGCAGGGTTTACCCAGGGCAGGCTGGAGAGTTTGGTCCACACCTGCTGCATGAAGAAGCTACAGCAGCCTGGTGCTATAGGAACGAGGCCAGAGCTGTAAGCTAGTGTGATGCCAGACAGAAGGCCCAGATAGCACTGTTCATCTCGGTCTCCTTTTCCAACATAGAGTGCTTCAGGAATACACCTCTGAAATGCCATCCCCTTTCCTTCAGCCCATCTGTGAAGTAGAAGCACTCAAGCTACAAACACATTTGACTCAGCAGTTGCTGTGTTACAAATGGTATCAAGTGCAGCTCCTGTACCCTCTCCTCACTGATCTTAGCTTGGCTGCAGCAGCAAGGCACTGCAAAAATCCAAACCCTTTCCCATACTTGAGCTTGCAGGGAGCAGCATGGGCCAGGGTAGGCTGAGCATTCTGAAGGGCTGACAGGGATCAGCTTCAACAAGGCCAAATGCCAGCTCCTGCACTTGGATGACAACAAGGCCAAGCAGCACTACAGGCTTGGGGAAGTGTGGCTGGAGAGCTGCCTGGCAGAAAGGAACTTGGGGGTTCTAATCAACAAGCAACTGGATATGAGCAAGCAGGTGGCCAAAAAAGCCAATGGCAGCCTGGCTTGTGTCAGAAATGCTGTGTCCAGCAGGAGTATGGAGGTGATTGTCCCCTTGTACTCAGCTCTGGTGAGGCTACACCTCAGTATTGTGTCCAGTTTTGGGCACCTCAATACAGGAGAGATGTGGAGGTGCTGGAGTGAGTGCAGAGGAGGGCAATGAAGCTGGTGAAGGGCCTGGAGAATAAATCTTACGAAGAGTGACTGAAGGAGCTGGGGATGGTTAGTTTGGAAAAGAGGAAGCTGAGAGGAAACCTCATTGCTCTCTACAGCCACCTGAAAGGACATCGTGGTGGAGAGGCTGGTGCTGGTCTCTTCTCACAGGTGATTAGTGATAGAACAAGAGGGAATGGCCTCAAGCTGTGACTGGCTAGATTTAGAGGGGACATTAGGAAAAAAAGTTTTCACAGAAGGAGTGGTCAGGCATTGGAAGGAGCTGCCCAGGGAGGTGGGTGAGTCACCAACCCTGGGTGTGTTTAAAGACTGTTTGGATGTGGTGCTTGCGGATATGGTTTAGGGGTGAACCTTGTAGAGTAGGGTTATTGGTAGGACTTGGTGATCCCGAGGGTCTTTTCCATCCTGAACTTCTCTGTGATTCTGTGTCCTCATCTGCCACTCATGTATGACATCAAAGCCCTCTGCCCCAGCCAGCAACCACCCCCTCTAATGCCATCTTTGATAACTGCAGGAGCATTATGCTCCTGCCACCAGCAGCACCACAGGACTCCAGCAGCTGCAGCAGCTCTGCTCCTAGTTCTGCCTCTTTACTGCAGTCTGATGAGATCATAAATCATAGTCCTGCTGCTTTTCCTCATCTTGAAGTAGAGAAACTAAATCTAACAGCAAAGTCCAAATCAGTTTGTTCTTCAGTCTTGGGCTGAGGCAGGCTGCTGTCAAACAGCAGCTTTATTTTCCAGTACCCTTACAGGTATGCATGTGTACACAGAGGCACAAGGAACAGCACTCGACTTGCAAGCAGCTGTTACTCAAAGCTTTAAGTAACCCATGCAAACAAACCAGCGCAATTAACAGGGAAGTGACAGCACAGGGATATTTTCATTTCACATTTTTATTAGTAGACAGATGTGCAGAAAAGACAAAATATAACTACTGAAGGGGAAGACAACACAAAAATGCATCAGTTAATTCTTTGTGGTAAATTATACTGAAGAAAGAGGTGGAGGGGGGAAAAGGAAAACTTTTGGAATTTTAGCTAAGAAAACTACTAAGAAATACTGTGTACCCTGCTGGTTTCATAATGGTTGGAGACTATATTTGAAGGGCCTTGTCGTTGCAAATGTAAACTCTCATATTGGCTAAGAGGAAAAACCCAAACAACAAAACCAGAATACACAGAGCAGGTAAACATAGTTCTGCAATCTCTTAAATAGCTTCCAGAGAAACAAAACAAAACCACCCCAGCCCTCCTACTTCAGTTTTTGATCTCGAGAAAGGAAACCAGCAAGTCAACAAGCAGTGACGCTGCACAGGACAAGGGGAGGAAGAGAAATTAGCCTGGTCAATGCAGGAGCTCTCAAAAGAGGTTGCTAAGTTGCTTTTTGTCTTTAAAAAGGGGTACCGGAAGTGATGACAACGCATCTTACAACACCACACTTGGAAATACAGGTCACTGGAGAGCATAAAGTGAGGACGGTCAGAAGTACAAGGGAAATCCTGAAAGATGCAGCATCCTCATTTCAAGCCAGCATTACCCATACTCTGCTCCTTCAGTTCCCCCAACAGCCCCACTGAAAGCTGGAGGTTGGTGTCTCTGCCCAGTGCAATCCCTAGACCGCTCCTGTCCCCAGGAATGCTGGGGGCCCATTTTTCTGCTGCTGGGCTTGCAGGGATGGAGTGAAGCTGAGGGGTGCCCCAAACCATCACTAGGTGCAGGGGAATCCCACTACAACCTCCTAAAAAGCACCAGGGGCTGGGCTAGTCCTTGATGGATGAGCTGATGGAGCCCATGGGGGGAGACCTCAGGAGGGAGGCAGCTGTATCCCCAGGTAAAATGCAAGCAGAAGCACAGATCCTCACAGAGAACACTGGGGAACAAGGCATTATCACCTGCACTGCCTTCTATCTGCAGGGGAGAAAGGGATGGATCAGGGAGCAGGGACTGTCCCCACTGCAGCAAATCTCAGCAGTGAGACATTTTGAAACCTCATCTACCTTGCTCCCCTTCTTCAGGACTGCCTTACTTTCCCTTCACTCTAGGCAGCACACTGAGCTTGCTCACTCCCATTCCCTTCCTCGCCCTGAGACACCACTGGAGCAGATCCAGAATGAAGTTTACTCCCACCAAGGCACTCCTTGAGGGACTGCAGCTGGTGATGACCCAGTGAGAATCCCAACACACAAGAGCCACAGCCCACCGCTCTTACCAGAGCCACTGCTTCAGCACTTGTAGGGTTTGAGGGTCTCACCCAAGCAGGACCAGCATCTCAGATCTGCTCCTGGAGGTGCCAGGGCTGAGTGCAGGAGGGCAGGGCTGGTTGCTGAAAAAAGGACTATGTAAAAGGTGATTTCAGGCCACTGCACCACAGCCAAACAACAGCAGCACACTGCAACAAGGCAAGGGTACTGAGGAAGTGTTCTGCAGATACAAGCATGCAGGATTGCTACCCATAAGGGAGTGTCCTAAGCTCTGCAATGAGCTCCCAAAAACATGCAGGAAGGTGAGCTCAGTGCACTAGTTGAAGCATGGTGTGAAAGAGCTTCTCAAACCCCGGCACTGGCCTTCTCTTCCAGGCTGAAAGGCTGAAAGGGTTGGACGCGATGATCTCGAAGGTCTCTTCAACCTGATTCATTCTATGTATTCTATGTACTCATCTCCAGGGCTCAGCTCTGCCCCAGCCAGGCAGGGGAGAGCCCAAAGTCCATCCCCTTTGCCCCATGCACCAGCAGGCCCCAGCAGGCACAGGGGCAGCCTGGCTGCCCGAGGCAGACAGCAAAGGGAGCTCTGACTTCTGCTGACCCCAGAGAGCTGCATTTACTTAGATGTGACCTACATAAGCAACAGACAGAAGGCTCATGCCAGCAGTGGCTGCAGGAAGCAAAGGCTCCTAGCAAGTACTGGGGCAGGAGGAGGCTATCACTCTGTCCCATTGCTGAAATGAATACTGGTCCACTAGGCATCAGGATGCACATCTCCTCCCCCAGGAGAGAGGCAGCCAGCAGCAGATTGCAAGATTGCAGCAGCACAGCTAAACTGAGCTTTTTCATCCCCAATATTGTCCAGGAAATTAAAAAAAAAAAAAAAAAAGGCAGGGGGGGAAAAAAAAAAAAAAAAAGGCAACCCAGGGCTCAGTTGTAGAGACATGAAGTGTTAAGTGTTTATTTTAGGGTGCATATCACAAGCCTTTTTCAGAGACAAAGCTGACTGTGCCCTCTGGTGCTCCAGGGGCCAGCTATTTCTTAACTTGAGCAGGCTGAAAAGGAATACTGTACCTTTCAGTGACATCCCACCAAGCTCAACACACAGTAGCTTTACACTCTCCGCCCCACACCTCATAAAGGGAAAGCCACCACCACAAGGCTAAACAAATGTACACACGCTAGTATTGGAAATGGAGCAGCTAAACCTTGGCAATTTGCTTTGTGTGGTTTGTTTTGTTTTGTTTTGTTTTGGTTTGGTTTGTTTTTGTTTTCTTTTTTTTTTTTTTTTTTCTCCTTTGCAGTAAATGCAGCACTTGAGCTCCTGAAAAAAATCCAGCTTCCAATGGGTTTGTTCCAGCTTTAAATACATTAAACAACTCAATGCAAGACTGTATTTTAAATTCAAGAATCTACACGCGAGCAAACCTGGCTTTGCTGTGAGCGTTTCGTAGAGAAGTGAGAAGGGAAGTTTTCTTTTTTAAAAAGAAATCATAATACAGTGATGAAAGGGTTAAGAATGCAAGAATTCAGACATTCTGTGGAGGGTCTCTAAGAGGTCCATAAAAAAGGAGCAAACAGATCCATACAACAGGAGACAGCAGGAGACAAAAGTTTGTTTTTTTTTTAATCCCCCCCCACACACTTTTTTGCTGGACTGCTGCTAGGTTATCGCTGCTCCCTTCTGGCCTGAGATGGCAGGGCAGTACAGGGGCGTAGAGGGAGCAGGTCACGACTCCTCGTTGCCAGAATCATCATCATCGTAACAGTCGGCGTCCTCCTCCTCCTCATCTTCGTCGTCGATGTCGTCGTCGTACAAGTCGTCGTAAAGCAAATCCGAACTGTTGTCATTGGAAGGCACTTTAGTTTTGATGCAGTACTCTGCCAGCGTAGTGGGGACCTTCACGCCATCCTTCTCTGCCTCAGCTTTGGTGGCCAAAACCTGCTTCCTGCAGGGAGGACACAGCAATGTGAGCAGGGCTGCGTGGCAGTGGCAGCAGGGCTCAACTCCCTGCCTCCCGGCCAGCCACAGCTCTCCTGGCAGCTCAGAGTCAAGAGAGCATCACAAGTCAGCACTTGAAACAGACTTAGCTGCTGTAGCCCCAGGCTTGGGAGCGCTCCACGAGTGTCTGCAGTACACATGCTTCCAGCAACATATGAAATCAGTTATTCTGCTGGGCTCTGCACAGTAGACCTGGCAGAGCTCAGAGCAAATGTCACTGTATTTCCTACAGAAGGGACAGCCTGTCATCTCACTGCCACTGATAACTCTATCCGCCCCCCACCCTTAAAGCTACAGTTCCCATAAACATTTGTCAGCTCTGCACTCCCACTGGAGGGCATGTTTCTGCACCTCAAGACACAGCCATGATGCCAGCACTGCCTGGGGCTGGCAGGGGACAAGTGTTTCCTATCACCCCAGGACAGGCTCTGGCTGCTGGCTTCTGGTAGCACTTGGGCTGTGAACTGTTTCTGGCCTCCGCTGCTTCCCAGCAGGAAGAGGAGCAATGGGAACCTGTCCTCCCAGCTGCCCACCTGCCAGCCAGGCTGCTGTATTCTGCTTACAGAAACTAGGATCTGATGAAACCAAAAGAGCTGTAAGGGGCCTAGAGAACATCCCAGCAAGGCTCTCTGCACAGACTGCCTGCCCTGTGCAGCTCCAGCAAGGCGTGTATCCTGCATGCCCAGCTAGCAGAATGAGTGCAGATGTGGTCTTGCCCCAGACCAGCATGACAGTGGTCCCACTGCAGTATGGGTTTGCCCATCCACTGCTCTACAGCAGCCCTGGCTCAGGTTTAGGTCATCTTCTCACAGCACCTGATGAACCATGAAGGCTCCATAAGGGATAGTAAAGCTGGAACAGTGCACACACAGACAACCACACCCAGCTCTGCAAACACCTGCCAGGTCCTGCTGATACTCTTTAGAACTGGAGGGACAAGATGATGATTAATGAGTGCATTAAGCACAGAACTAGTGGGATGCAGTCACTTTGAATCACATCCCAAGCAATGCAGGCAGTGCTCAAAGGCAAGCAGAGGCTTCAACTGGGATTTATTGGCAACAAATAGGTTTCACAGAGCATCATGCCAGATAGGTCTGAAGAGAACAATTTAAAGAGAGATCAGCCCAGCCCTCCTGCTCCCTGAGTTTGCACTGCTTTGGTGTGCTAAAAACCCCGGAGTGTGGACTTGGAACAAAATGTTAACATTCGTTTGCAAAGCAGCAACCACAGCAAGAAGCTGCTTCCAGCAAATCCTGCAAGCAGCCTCGTTTACAGAATTCAAAGCCAGAGCTTGACAGCATCAGAGGTGGCAAAGCTTACCTTATGATTTCAGCATACTCCTTGTCTTTTCCTTTACTGTCCCTCCATTTCCTGAACATGACAGATGCATCCACATTGGCAGGAGAGAACGTGTTGGGCTCATTAAGCAAAGAGATTACACTCAGTAAGATAGTCCTGAAAGGTAACCACAACAGCAGTGTCAGAGCTGTCAGTGTCAGTGAGTGGATACTCACTGAGTCTGGATGCTGACAGCTTCTTTAAACAAGTCTGTGGTGCATCACCTACAGTCAAACCTTAAGCCAAGGATAACCATGGGTAATACAGAGCCCTGGGGGTACATATGGAAGACACTGGTACCCAAGTTATCTTATACTCCATTTTACCAGTTAGAAGAATGAGGGCAGACAGGTGTAGACTAATAATGAATATTAATTCCTGGCTAAGTGGCTGGTGCCATCACAAAGGTTTGGGGTTTTATGACAGTGGGATGTTCTTTGATGACTAGAACCTGCTAGGGAGGAATGAATACACTCATGTTGAAGAGGCAAGGGAGCTTCAAATTGAAGGACCAAGGGGGTGAGGTCCAAAGCAGCAATGCTTATGCCATTGCATCCAGCTGAGGAATATGCCAGGCTAACCACAGCAGCAACAAACGCTCCTTAGCTGCCTTCCATGATGAGAGACAGAAGGCCAGCCACCTCAAGGCTGGGCATGACTAAGGTGGTTCCTCTTGCTCCCCTCCAGGGCTGCCTGTTTCCTCAATGAAGTCTCTGAAATGCCTCTCCACCAATGCACACAGCATGGGTGCAACAGATTAACACACGGTAAATAGGTTCACCTGCCTGTTTCCTCCCAACACAGGAGTGAGGAAAAAGTAACACACAAACTGCATTGAGGCAGAAGGAGCTGAGATAAGTTTTGCTGAGCAAATCAGGTAACAATAATACAATGCACCATTAGCTTAGCCTGTTTGTTGGGAAAAAGAGTACAGCATAAAGTGGAAAACCAGGCAACCAGCCAATTCCCACCTGTCTCGACACCATTCCGGCAGGAAAAGCCAACATCCGAAACCCGGAGCCCAAAAGCAGCAACTGGAACAGGAAGCCTCTCACATTAATCTGGACTTCAAGCCCCATAGCACTTTACTCCAGCCAACACTTTCATTTTGAAGCTGGCATGAAACAGGATGGTTTTGCCTACCAGCAGCGAGTTTACATTCAGCCCATGACAATGAGGATAACCAGAGATCAGCGTGCGGTCACAAGGCCACAGTCTTGCTGCAGCCATGGAGACACGCTGGCATAGCTCATAAACTAGAGTGTTGTCCTAGGCAGCTCTCTACTTTTTTAGGAGACATAACAGCAAGGGAAGCAGTGGAGTTGTTCTTCATGTGCAAGAGCCATCTGGATGTATTAATCTCTGCCGAGGGGAAATGAAGAGCATGTCGAAGGCTTAAGGGTAAGGAATAAGGGGCAGGCTAATAGCATCATAGAATCAGTAAGGCTGGAAAAGACCTCAGAGATCATCAAGTCCAACCTGTCACCCAACACCTCATGACTAACTAAGCCATGGCACCAAGTGCCACATCCAATCCCTGCTCTTGAACACCTCCAGGGATGGTGACTCCACCACCTCCCTGGGCAGCACATTTCCCTTGGTTGATGAGGGCTGGGTCAGAGATCATTTGGGCAAACTGAACACACATTCATGGGCCCTGATGGAATGCACCCACAAGTGCTGAGGGACTTGGTTGATGATGTTGCTGTGGCAATCTCCATTGCTTTTGAAGGATCATGGAGAATGGAAGAGGTGCCTGAGGACTGTCTGCCAACAACACAAAACTGTGCTGCAGTCAACATGCTGGAGGGAAGCAGGACCTTGACCATCTGGAGAGGTGGACCCATGCCAACCTCATAAAGTTCAGCAAGGCAGAGTCCAAGGTCCTGCATGTCAGGGTAATCCCATGCACAAAAAAGGGCTGTGCAACAAGTGGATTGAGAGCAGTCCTGCAGAAAAGGACTTGGGGGTGCCGATCAATAAGGCACTTGACATGAGCTAGCAATGGGCACTGGCAGCCCAAAAGGCCAACTGTTTCCTGGGCTTCATCAGAAGGTATGTGGCCAGCAGGTCAGGGCAGGTGATTCTGCCACTCTCCTCTCCCTTGTGGGACCCCACCTGGAATACTGTGTCCAGCTCTGGAGCCCCCAACACAAGAAGGATATAGATCTGTTGGAGAGGGTCCAGAGGAGAGCCATAAAGATGATCAGAGAATTAGAGCACCTCTTCTACAAGGACAGACAGAGAGTTGGGGCTGTTTATCCTGGAGAACAGAAGATGGAGAGGGTATCTTACCAATGCTGATGAATGTCTAAAGGGTGTGTGTCTAGAAGGCTTCTCTGGTGCCCTGTGATAGGACAAAGGGCAACAGATACAAACTGGAACACAGGAAGTGCTGCCTCAGTATGGGGGGCAAAAACTTCTTCATTGTGAGGGTGACAGACCACTGGAACAGGCTTGCCTGGAGAGATTGTGGAGTCTCCTTCTCTAAAGGCTTTCAAAACCTGCCAGGGTGTGTGCCTGTGTGGCCTGCTCTAGGTCTTGAAATACAACAGTACATGGTAACTGCTCTGCTGACCTTGGTTAATGCAGACTACAGCCCCAGATGTACTTGCACTGATTTAGGGGCTCATTCAGAGCAGCACATGCTGAGCACACCTACCAGATCATATATCTGCAATATAATTCCAGGAAATGCTTGGTAATTTGGATGCTGAGCTCTTGAAAGGTTTTGAAATTACACTTGTGTCTGGCCAGACTGTTCAGCACAGCTATCAAGAGAGTCTTACACAATTTATTTTCCAAATAATATAATTCAGTAGGAAAATAAAACAGCAGCTCTGGAAAAAGACTGTCTGGCCAGACTGGAATGATGGGCAGAAGAGAAACCATTTTCTACTTTATCTCAAGAATGAACTTTAAATCTCAATAAATTCTCAATAAACACACTGTAAAGCCAGAATGTCAGCTCCAGCATCATTGCAGCAGTAGAGCCTAGTCTAGGAAAGGCTAAGGACAGGAATTTGTCTCTGGATTCAGAATCTGCTCTACCACACTTCCATCAAAGTGAGGAGAGGCTGATTTCCACTTTGGTGCCCCAGACTCCAAAGTCAGTGCAAAGCTACTTAAATACCCCAATGCAACTGTCCATTAGAGGCAAAGCTTTCTGCATTCTTCATTCTCAACCAGCATGTTAGACCACTTGCATCCCTGCTGATACCTTAACGAGCTAGACAGTCTGCTCTAACTTAAACCCTGCGGCTGTGGGTCAACAAAGTGAACAGAAAGAGATCTCAGCACACATCTCACAGCCAGAGGGGACTGACAACATCCTTGGCATCAGATAGAAAGTGCACTAGACTGGAAACAGACTGATCCTCTGCAGTCCTGTCAGGGATCTGTTTCGTGAAGGCAATGTTGTTCTTCATACAAGCTGGTCACATGGAGACTGGGGATTTCAAGCCTGCCTTCTGCTTTCTCAAATCCCCCAGCCACCCTAGGCAACAGTTGTTCCAAATGCTTACAGTGTTGGTGTCTTCAGAATCCCTTTACCTCCCTTTACCAGCAGGGGAGAGCAGCCAGAGACAGGAGGGAGCAGACCTGTTAAGCACCATTTTCTCTCCATGTATCTACAGAAGGCTCAGATACAAACTTCATTCACAAAAAGACATTACACATGCTGACTGGGTACTCCCAACCAGCACAGCCTGCCATGTACTCTGAAAAATTCCAGCTGCTGTCCACATTTAGCCTCTGAATCACCTTTAGATGTAGGTATAGATTGGTTGTGGCACATCTTAACTCTCCACCATAAAGGAATAAGTTTTGGTGTAGGCTGTGGTGACAGTCATGTTAGTGCCCTGAGCTAGGTGCAGAAGCTGTCCAGATCTTCAGCAGCCAAAAGAGAACAGAGCAATAGTGAGACATGCCATCACCCATCTTCACAAGATACAGATGGACCAACATCTTGAATATTGTGCTCACTTCTGGTCTGTGAACCTCAAAGGGCAGATGAGCTAGATATGGAGAAGGGAAACTGCTTCCACTCTATGTCCTGCCAGCACTTCCCCAGCTTTACAGGACTTGACATGTGAGAAGGAAAGCATCATTCTCTGCCAAAGACCACAGCTGCATTCCTTCACTGTATTTACTTATGCCTGCCTCCTCTAGCTGTGGGTGATGGGAAAGGCCTTATTGACTGTGCTTTAAAAGAACTAATAAGCATACTTGACAGTGGTGGAAGCACAGAGGCTATCAACGATGAAGAAACATTCCCCTTTCAGACACTTCATCTATAGCTGGCTGTAGTAACTGGTCAATACTCAACAGGGTTTGCAGAACTCCAGCAGCTGAAGAGAAGCCCCAGGTTATATGTGCAGCTCATTACAAGCACGCTCCTCTCTCACACCTTGTGCCCAGATGCCTCCTGTCTGATACTCTGGAGCTTTGTCAAAGCAAGATGGGAACCCAGCAGGATGCATTTCTGTTGGCACTTAGCCCAACAGGTGATGCTGGTAGCAGGCCAGCAGTTAAAGACAGGTCTTATTTCTGTTTGCTGATGGAGCTGAGGACTCTTCTTCCCAGATGTCACCCTTAAGCCCAAAGACTTGCAAGAGAGGAAGTACCAACAATTGCAGCACCATAAAGAAGAGGAGAAACCAGAGAGCTGGAACAATGAGGAGTTTCATGTCAATCTTTATATACACATGTATATAATGAAACACTCAAAGTGTGTGATAAGTAATTATTGCACCAAGCTGTTTCCCAACTATGAGGTGAGGCTGGTAACCTAGTCAGGTCTTCACTGGCAGTGTCTTGTAATGAGAATGAAACTCAATTGGTGTTCAAAGCAAACACAGGACAAGTTAACCTTGAATGTCTCTGGTACTTACTGATCATTCGGAGGGGATTTCAGGAAAAAACACTACCTGGCTAACAGCTAAAGACACCACACTGCAGGAGAGGGGACACAAAAAAGTCATAGAATCATTGCAGTTGGAAAAGGCCTTTAAGATCATAAAGCCCAGCCTAACTCTGCCACATCCCTTTGCTCTACACCTCTATGGCTTTTAAACACCTCTCCCTGGGCAGCCTATTCCAGTATTTGAGCAACTTTTAAGTGAAAAAGTTGCTTCTAATATCCAGTCTAAACCTCTCCTGGTGCATCTCAAGGCCATTTCCTCTTGTTCCTGGGAAGAAGCGACCAACACCCACCTCAGTACAGCCTCCTTTCAGGTAGTTACAGAAAGTGAAAGGTCTCCCCTCAACCTCCTTTCCTCCAGGCCAAACAACCCCAGCTCCCTCAGCCATTCCTCACAGATCCCTCACCAGATTTGTCACCCTTCTGTGAAACACTCCAGCCCTTCTTGTACTGAGGGCCCCAAAACTGAACACAGTATTTGAGTGCAGCCTCACCAGTACCAGGTACAGGGGCACAATCACTTCTCTGCTCCTGCTGGTCACACTATTCCTGATGCAGGCCAGAATGCTGTTGGCCTCCTTGGCCACCTGAGCACACTGCTGGCTCATGTTCAGCCAGCTGTCAACCAACAACCCTTTTTTTGCTGGGCAGCTTCCAGCTCCTCTGACCCAAGCCTGCAGTATTGCCTGGGGTTGTTGTGGCCCAAGTGTGGCACCCAACACTTAGCCTTGTTAAACCTCATACAACTGGCCTCAGCCCATTAATTCAGCCTGTCAAGTTTCCTTTGCAGAGCCTGCCTACCCTCAGGCAGAACAAGACTCCCTCCCATCTTAATGTCATCTCCAAAATTACTGAGGGCACACTCAATCCCTTCCTCCAGATCCCTGAACAAGATATTAAAGAGAAGTGCCCCCAAACCTAAGCCCAGCTGAACACACTTGTGACTGGCCCCCAACGAGATTTAACTCCATTCATCACCACTCTTCAGTGAGGACTTTCTAAAAGGCATTGGTGTGCTCACCATTGCCTAGCAAAACCTATACCTTGTCAACCTGTCCCTGGCAGCTCTCTCTGCTTCCCTGGCATTTCCTTACCAAAGTAAAATCTCAGGAAGCTCCCTGTACCCAAGATCTGTCTCCCTGCTGCTGGGTGGGCTGTTTATGAAGCAGCTGCTCTCCAGTGACTGGACAGCAAACAGAAGGCAGGATCATGCACAGTCACTCCCATTGGACCTGGTTACTCAAAAATGTTCTTTTCCACTAGTTGTGTCTTGGAAGAGTCTGAAAAGCTTAAGTGTAGAATAATATGGACTGGGAAAGGCTAGAACATGAGATGATTTATGAGCATGAAATCCTGTGGACAGGATGGAAGGCTCTGGATTGTTAGCTCAGGACACAGCACTCCAGTATCTTGAGACAGCTTGGTGAGCCTGGTTCTCACTAGATTCAAGCCCTAAGAGCCCCAAAGTCTTAAATTCCCTTCCAAACCTCTCCCAACCAAGGTGTTAGTCTTGGGCAGATAGCATGCATTTGAGGTCACCCTTGTTGAGATTCACAGTTACCTGACATTTTGGGTAGGGTTCCACCTCTCAGATGGTAGCTCTCCACTTTGTGGGTCATCTACAGGTGGATGAAGAATTGAAATACATACATCGCCGTTCTGCAAGACAGAAATGACAATTGAGAACACCCTAGGTATAGGTCTGATGACTCAGCTCCACCCTCTGCCAGTGTTCTGAGTAGTTAAACCTTGTTGATTTGAACACTCCACATGCCAATGACAATACACCAGAACTAGGAATGGTTTTCAGCTCTTCCTGGGTCTATTCTGTGTGCTCAGAAGTTTCCTTTGCTAAGCAGACTTAGTCTGCAAATTGGTACAAACCAGTCTCAAGTCAAGAGGTTTAAAGAATGCAGCAAAGCAAGCAGACCCAGTAACAAAGTCAAATACAACTAACTCGATATCCAGACAGCATGTACTGTCACAGTGATAGAAATGGGCTTTAGCCACAGAAGATCCAAAGAAAGGTAGAAAGGTAATAAGCCCGTTTTGTTTCTAGTGTAGCTGAGTTAGCCACAGGAATCAAAGGGTTCAGAGCTCTGCATTAGCTCAGGTATCAAAGCAGTGCATCTCCTGAGACACAGGGAGGTTGAACAGTGCTCCCCTAGGACACAGGTGTTTGAAATATCAGGTGAAAAAACAAAAGACACTGTTTGATGACTTCACTGAAAATCCCTTCCAGCATGCAAGAGGAAGAATATTCTGGAAGCCATATCCACACATAATCCTCACATTTTTTTTTGCTCACCAGCATTATAGCCTGAACTCAGATTTAAAGCTCCATAATGCCTACCATTTAGAAACACTTTAAAAAGCCTGTAAAACCAATTCTCCATCAGCAACTGCACTCTCACACAATTGCTTTGCTGAAGTGCTGTAGCAGTACTTACCAGGGCTGATATTCCCCACTGAAGCTGACTCTGGGGACTCATGGAGGCCCAGTTCTTTACTGCAGCATGGAGTGAAGGTGCAGATGGGACCTGAGACCACTTGGCAAATGCTGGCTGCTCCAGGCCCTGCTGGCTTGCTGCCTGTTGCAGCCTACTGCTGGGATGACTTTAAAGTTCCTAGAGACACCTTCAGATCACACAGCCTTAGCTAACAGGCAGCACTCATGCTGTCACCTTGATCCAAAAAGAACGAGAGAGAACTGCAGACCAGTTCTGCTCAACATTGCAGGCTGGCAGCTCACCACGCACCTGGTCTTAGCTGTGTCCTAAAGACCCTCCAATGCTGCTCAAGCACAGGAGCCAGAGCACAAAGCAATGCTCACAGTGATAGCATCTGTGCCTTTGAGCTCCAGCCAGTGATCACAGATTCAGATGGCAGCAGTTCACCTGAAGAGCCTCCCAAACATTTCAACTCACCTTGATTGGCAAAGACATTTGTTCCATTGGCACCCAAGGTCCTCCTTCAACACTGGAGGCTTGTGATTGGTATGCAGACTTCATTGCCTCACTAACCCTGCCAGGTATGCTCATCTTGCAAGCCCTTAACTCCGAAGCAAGTTTTTGTCAAGACGACACAGCCACAGCCCGAGGCAGCGGAACAGCCAAGCGTGCACTTAGGCTGCTGGAGCCCTTTGTCACAACAAGACAGTTTCCTTTTCAGGACTTCAACAGGCTTGTTCAATCTAGAATTATTTTTTAGTATACATATTTATTCTATGTATTCTATGTATAGAATACACCAGGTTGGAAGAGACCTTCAAGATCATTGCGTCCAACCCATCAACCAATCCAACACCGCCCAAACAACTAACCCACGGCACCAAGCACCCCATCAAGTCTCCTCCTGAAAACCTCCAGTGATGGCGACTCCACCACCTCCCCAGGCAGCCCATTCCAATGTGCAATCACTCTCTCTGTATAGAACTTTTTCCTAACATCCAGCCTAAACCTCCCCTGGCGCAGCCTGAGACTGTGTCCTCTTGTTCTGGTACTGCTTGCCTGGGAGAAGAGACCAACATCCATCTGTCTACAACTTCCCTTCAGGTAGTTGTAGACAGCAATAAGGTCACCCCTGAGTCTCCTCTTCTCCAGGCTAAGCAACCCCAGCTCCCTCAGCCTCTCCTTGTAGGGCTTGTGTTCCAAACCCCTCACCAACTTTGTTGCCCTTCTCTGGACATGTTCCAGCAAGTCAACATCCTTCCTAAACTGAGGGGCCCAGAACTGGACACAGTACTCGAGGTGCGGCCTAACCAGTGCAGTGTACAGGGGCAGAATGACCTCCCTGCTCCTGCTGGCCACACTGTTCCTGATGCAGGCCAGGATGCCATTGGCCCTCTTAGCTGCCTGGGCACACTGCTGCCTCTTGTTCAGTCTACTGTCACAGTATCACAGTATAACTAAGGTTGAAAGAGACCCCAAGGATCATCAAGTCCAACCTGTCTCCACAGACCTCATGACTAGACCATGGCACCAAGTGCCACGTCCAATCCCCTCTTGAACACCTCCAGGGATGGTGACTCCTCCACCTCCCTGGGCAGCCCATTCCAATGACGAATGACTCGCTCAGTGAAGAACTTTTTCCTCACTTCGAGTCTAAACCTCCCCTGGCACAGCTTGAGACTGTGTCCCCTTGTTCTGGTGCTGGTTGCCTGGGAGAAGAAACCAACCCCCACCTGGCTACAACCTCCCTTCAGGTAGTTGTAGAGGGCAATGAGGTCACCCCGGAGCCTCCTCTTCTGCAGGCTAAACAATCCCAGCTCCCTCAGCCTCTCCTCACAGGGCTGTGCTCAAGGCCTCTCCCAAGCCTTGTTGCCCTTCTCTGGACACGTTCAAGTGCCTCAATGTTCTTCTTAAACTGAGGGGCCCAGAACTGGACACAGGACTCAAGGTGTGGCCTAACCAATGCAGAGTACAGGGGCACAATGACCTCCCTGCTCCTGCTGGCCACACTATTCCTAATGCAGGCCAGGATGCCATTGGCCCTCTTGGCCACCTGGGCACACTGCTGGCTCCTGTTCAGGCAGCTGTCAATCAGCACCCCCAGGTCCCTTTCTGTATGGCAGCTCTCCAGCCACTCTGACCCCAGCCTGTAGCTCTGCATGGGGTTGCCGTGGCCAAAGTGCAGCACCTGGCACTTGGACTTGTTCAATGCCATCCCATTGGACTCTGCCCATCTGTCCAGTCGGTCGAGGTCCCTCTGCAGAGCCTTTCTACCCTCTAACTGACCAACATCTGCTCCTAAATGTCTCCTTCTTCTAAAGGTGCTGCACTTCCATGTACAGCCAAGGACCAGAAGGTGTAAGGTAAGAGACTCCATCTGGTTGGGAATTCCTGCCCTTGGGTTCCAAGGGAAGTTCTCTGGGTGCAGCAGGGTCTGTTGGGTGCACTAAGATATGACAACTCTCCTGACAATAGTTAAAAGGCCATTTGATGCGACAGGGATCTCGTGCAGCTGGAAGCCCCATGGGGTAAAAGGCCTGTTCCCACCATCCACACATGGACCACCAGTGTAACTTGTACCTTCCAACCAGCTGTCTGTAGCTGTGAAGCAGCAACTGCTTTTGTTTTCCAGGAGTGAGATTTCACACTGTGGTTTCATTCAGCTGATGGATGCTGTCTGGCTCTGGCCAGCCTGATCTAGTGTGAGGTGTCCCTGCCCACCACCTGCCCTGTTGACCAGCACCCCCAGGTCTCTCTCAGCCTGACTGCTCTCCAGCCACTCTGACCCCAGCCTGTAGCTCTGCATGGGGTTGCTGTGGCCAATGTGCAGAACCCGGCACTTGGATGTGTTCAATCTCATGCCGTTGGACTCTGCCCATCTGCCCAGCCTGTCGAGGTCCCTCTGCAGAGCCTCTCTACCCTCCAGCAGATCAACTCCTGCCCCCAGTTTGGTGTCGTCAGCAAATTTACTGATGATGGACTCGATGCCCTCGTCCAGATCATCAATAAAGATGTTAAAGAGCATGGGGCCCAGTACTGATCCCTGGGGCACACCACTAGTGACTGGCTGCCAGCTGGATGTGGCACCATTCACCACCACTCTCTGGGCTCGGCCCTCCAGCCAGTTCCTAACCCATCTCAGTGTGCTCCCATCCAAGCCATGGGCTGACAGTTTGGCCAGGAGTTTGCTATGGGGAACGGTGTCAAAGGCCTTGCTGAAGTCCAGGTAGACTACATCCACAGGCCTCCCCAAATCCACCAGGCAGTCACCTGATCATAGAAGGAGATCAGGTTGGTCAGGCAGGACCTGCCCTTCCTAAACCCATGCTGGCTGGGCCTGATCCCTTGGCCATCCTCTAAGTGTTGTGTGACTGCACTCAGGATGACCTGTTCCATAATCTTGCCTGGCACTGAGGTCAGGCTGACAGGCCTGGAATTCCCTGGCTCATCCAACCGGCCCTTCTTGTGGATGGGTACCACGTTGGCCAGCTTCCAGTCAGCTGGGACCTCTCCAGTGAGCCAGGTCAGATGAAAAATGATGGAGAGTGTCTTGGCCAGCTCATCTGCCAGCTCTCTCAGCACCCTAGGATGGATCCCATCTGGTTCCATGGACTTGTGGGGGTCCAAGCTGCTGAGGAGAGCTCAAATCACTTGCTCATGGAACACAGGGAATCTATGCAGCTCCCTGGCTCCTTCTGCCAGCTCTGCAGGCCAGCTGTCTGGTAGACGTTCTTTCCTGCTATTAAAAATTGAGGCAAAGAAGGTGTTAAGTACCTCTGCCTTTTCCTCATCCTGTGATACAACATTTCCCTCCATGTCCACCAAGGAGTGGAGGTTGTCCCTGCCCTTCCTCTTGCTATTAATATATTTATAGAAGGACTTTTTGTTGTCCTTCACAGCAGAGGCCAGTCTAAGCTCCAAATGTGCTTTTGCCTCCTTAATTTTCTTCCTACATGACCCAGCAACATCTTTAAACATTCCATGGGTTGCCTCACCTTTCTTCCAAAGGTGATACAACCTCTTTTTTTCCCTTAATTCTATTATAAGTTCATTACACAGCCAGGCTGGCCGTCTGCCCCGGCGGCTCCTCTTCCGGCACACTGGCACAGCCTGCTCCTGAGCCTTCATCAGCTCTTTCTTGAAGCAGGTCCAGCCCTCCTGGACCCCTTTATTTTTAAGGGCTTTCTCCCAAGGAACCCTCTGAATTATTTCCTTGAGCAACCTGAAGTCTGCCCTCCGGAAGTCCAGAGTGGAGGTCTTCTTGCTGCCCCTCTTTAGCTTGCCCGAATACCGAGAATTCAATTATCTCGTGGTCGCTGGCCCCTAAACAGCCTCCGACCACCACATCACCCACCAGCCCTTCCCTGCTGGTGAAGAGGAGGTCAAGCATAGCCTTACCCCTGGTAGGCTCACGCAGCACCTGGGATAAGAAGCTGTCCTCCATGCAGTCTAAGAACCTCCTAGACTGCCTCCTCTCTGCTGTGTTGAGATCCCAGCAGATGTCAGGCAGGTTGAAGGTGCCCATGAGGACAAGGTCAGGAGATCTTGAGACAGCCTTAAGCTGCCTATAGAATGCTTCATCAACATCTTCCTCCTGGTTGGGTGGTCTATAACATACTCCATCCAGGATGTCTGCCCTGCCGGTCTTCCCTCTAATTCTTGCCCACAAGCATTCAACCCGATCGTCCCTAATCTCCAGCTCAATGGCATCTAGTGCCTCAGACGATCCCCGGTGGCTGCAGGTCCCGGTGCGGTCCCGATACGGCTTCCTGATGAAAGGACCCTCGCGTGCGGCAGCAAACCGCGTTTAAATCAGCCGGGGGTGACGCAGCGATCACGAGCCCCAGCGGCGCGAAGAGACGATTCCCGCCGACCTCGCAGCGTGTCCAGGGGATGTTCTTGGTCCCAGCGGCTCCCGCAGTCCCGATACGGCTTCCCAATGAAAGGACCCTCGCATGCGGCAGCAAACCAAGTTAAAATCAGCGGGGGGTGACGCAGCGATCACGAGCCCCAGCGGCGCGAAGAGACGATTCCCGCCGACCTTGCAGCGTGTTCAGGGGATGTTCTTGGTCCCAGCGGCTCCCGCAGTCCCAATACAGCTTCCTGATGAAAGGACCCTCGCGTGCGGCAGCAAACCACGTTTAAATCAGCCGGGGGTGACGCAGCGATCACGAGCCCCAGCGGCACAAAGAGATGATTCCCGCCGACCTTGCAGTGTGTTCAGGGGATGTTCGCGGTCCCAGTGGCTCCCACAGCCCGAACAGGAGAGAATCAGACGATCCCCAGTGGCTGCAGGTCCCGGCGCGGTCCCGATACGGCTTTGTGGTGAAAGGACCCTCGCGCGCGGCAGCATTTTAGGTAGCATTTAGTAGCATTTCAAGGTGAAGCCAGCCTTACTAACATTAGATTATGTTCACAGTTTTATTAATAATCCCCGTATCACAGTATCACCAAGGTTGGAAGAGACCTCAAAGATCATCAAGTCCAACCTGTCTCCACAGACCTCATGACTAGACCATGGCACCAAGTGCCACATCCAATCTCCTCTTGAACACCTCCAGGGACGGTGACTCCACCACCTCCCTGGACAGCACATTCCAATGGTGAACGACTCGCTCGGTGAAGAACTTTCTCCTCACCTCAAGTCTAAACTTCCCCTGGCACAGCTTGAGACTGTGTCCTCTTGTTCTGGTGCTGGTTGCCTGGGAGAAGAGACCAACCCCTTCCTGTCTACAACCACCTTTCAGGTAGTTGTAGAGAGCAATGACCCAGTTTTTCCTTTAACCATCTCCTGGGATAATGCAGTGCTTGTGACCACGGAAATGCAACCACAGCACTTGGGTGAAGTTCCTCAAACAACCAGGTCAGCAGCATGTGGACAAGCAGGTATTTGGCCATATGAAAATACAGAGGGAAGCAAAGGTAAGAGAAGTTTCCCTCTTGTAACAACCAATGTTACAGGTTTAGAAATTCAAGCAGGGCAGCACTGCATCAGTGTCCAGGAGAGTAAAGATGTCAAGGGGGCCTGATGCCACCAGCACAAGGGTTTGGGGGTCAGCACAGAAAGTTTCCCTACATATATTTTTGAAAGACAAAAGCAAGGACAATAGGGTATGCATCTGCCAGAGGGAAATGCCCTCTATTGCTATTACAAATAAGAACTCTCAGAAGAAAGAACCAGTGAACACAGTTTTACCACAATTCAACTAGACAACCCAAGTAAACTGGAGAGGCCAAAACCACAGAAGTCCCTCAGGTATTAATGCTCAGAACCAGAATATTAGACTCAACCTCTCCATCTGGTCCCCCCACCAAATTCTGTAAACTGTTGGTTTCTTTCATCTTCCTTGCACCAGGAGATTTTTTTTTCCCTGCCTCCTCTTGACAAACCTTCAAGACCTTCACTGATTTATTCTCAGTTTCTTTTGGAGTTGTCCCAATACCTCATCTTCATTGCTTAAATGTTGCTTCCAAAACACCCTGCAAGCCGCTTCAGATTCCCTCAGCTCCAAGAGCTACTGCTATGAACAAAAAGTACAAAGCTGAGTGCTTGAGTATTTGAAGAGTAACCTCAACAGATACCCATCAACTTTAGGGTTAGTTCCTTCTTCTGTCTTCAGCTGTTTCTAGAGCCAGTTTTTCATCTTTCCCACCAGGACTGGGTGAGGTCCTTTCCAAGACTCAACTTGTACATAACCATTTCTCATTCACCTCCTGCATGAAAATGTCTGGATTCAGAATCATCCACAGTATGGATCTGCAATAATCTGTTGGTCTCAAAGTTACCTTTGTTTGTGGATCAAATCCACATGTAACCAAAACAGGGCCTTCTACAGAAACACCCATCTTGGGCTACATGCGAGATTCTGTGCTGAGCCAGGTGCCTGAAGTCAGCATGTCCATGGTCTTAGGGCAATCCTCCTGCACATCCAGTAATTAAAGCTGATTACTATTCTGTTCTGCACTGATGTTTGGAGAGACTTTTGGCCATTTATTACTACACCATCAGTGAGGTTTTCACCATGATGTTTTAAGCATGGTCATTTCATGCTGGACATTTCACACCAACAACTTGTTGGAAAAGGACCTTCCAAGCCCATGGCATCAACTGAAGCCATCATTTTTTTACATCAAGGAAGAGAAGTGACACTCCTGTTTCAAAGTGAGTCCAAAGGAAGTCTGCAGAGCCTTTAATGGAAAGAACCTGTGATAAGGTGACAGAGCTGCAAACATTCTGAAAGGCCTTTAGGTCATCAAGCTATTTCACCACTACTACTGGCAGGCTGACACTTGTTTGGATATCCAAAAATTCAGCAAAGAGTTGTCTGGCCTCCATTAAAAGCCAAGTTTTGAGTCAGAACAGGCTTTCATAGCTTTCAAATACAGTTCATAAGAAATGTGGCACTTTTGAACCAATGATGGACTTGACAGCTCACAGTTTTATACTCTTGGCATGTCCTATGCATGGACTGACTTAAGGGTCACTTCAAACTGCCTAGCAGACACTGAGTGGGGGGTTATCTGTTCATTCTGGTCCCAGGGTCACCAGGCTGTACATTATTCCTCCTGAAGCTGCAGTTCTCTGCAGTGTGAGCACCTGCAGACCGTCCCCTTCCTTTGCAGGCTGACTGCTGCGGAAGACAGAATACAATCTGGTAGGATGTGCTCAAATGAAACTCTACTTGAACTGTATACAAACAACAACTAACTGCCCAAGTATCACAGCAGGGTAACACCCTACACAACCAGTCTTCATCCAGGAATCCCCTGAAACTGCCAGTGCTCATGGCATGGCATTTCAGCTAGGGCTGCCTGCTGCACTTGCTGATATGGAAAGGGCTACAGCCCTGCCTACAAGAACAACACTTCCTACAACATTTAGATTTAAACTCTTCAGCCTTGAAGCTGACATTGAATACCAATAGCTAATCATTTTAGTTATGGCTGAAGACATTTAGTACCTTCAATACTTCCAGCAGTTTAAAGAAGTACATGCCTGAGAAACTGTTTTAAGAAACACCTTACCTCATAAATGTTGGGGTGCCACATTTTGGTCAGGAATCTGAAGGTAGGTGGTGAATATGGATAGTCAATAGGAAATTTAATGTGAGCCTGGAAAAGAAAGCAAAATATTTAGTTACAAAAACAGAAGAGATCAATAAGCAAGCATTACAGTGAAAACACTGGAAACCACAATTTCAATTAAGACCATTAGAGTGTTCATTACATACACCAGTGCCCACGTGGCCCCACAGTATAACACTGAACAATTTCGTATCAGCAAAATGCTGAGTGAAGAGCAAAAAATCTGAACACCAGAACTGCCTGGGCTCATAATGCTCAGAAAACAAGCCAAAATGCATCCACTATGTCCCAGTTCAACAACAGCTATTAAACAGGGCAAAACGGGTTTGTAAAGGACCTGCTTCACATCTGCCAATGCAAACATTTTAGATTATTTTCTGCAAGGAAATGAACTGTGTTAGATATTTGCACTACTGAGATCCAAAGCGTTTTTTTCCTTTCTTGTGTGACAGTTGAACTCATCCATCCACCTGTGCAAACTGATGAACCAAATACTGATGGACTACCACAACAATAAATATTACTTTCCAGTGGTCAGGTGCCAGCTGCAGGCAAGACTGGGAGCTGAGTCAGTTGTGGGAAGACCGCAGAGATCCCAGAAGTAGATATTCACTGTGATGTCCTGCCATTCACAACAGTCAGAAAAGCCAGCCAGTGGGCAGAAGGACTGAAACTGGCCGAATTAAGTGCCAAAACCACTCTCCTTTGACAGGGCGACTCGCATGCTGCTTGCTGCACTGTGGAGTGTAAACCCTTCCCTCGGCACTGCTCAGCCCAGCAAGGAAGCCCCACCACTGGTCCAGTGTAGGAACTCCAGAAAGGAATCTTCTGGCCCCTACACCACATTCAGACTCACATGTGATGAAGAATGCAACAAGATCCCAAAAGCAAGATGTACATGAGAACAGAATCCCAGGCAGCCTCCTAACACTTACATATCTAGCCATGCTACTTGGACTACAGGTGCTGCCCTTGTTCAACAGGACAAACTATGTAAAATTTTATTCCTAGAAACAGAATCAGGCAATCAAATTTGATTACTGAACCATTAAGTACCTGGCCTGAATTTTACCTACAGATTGCCATATGCCTTTGCCTCACAAACCAAATTTTATAGGGCCAGTGTGCTGAGTAGCCCTGAAAAGGTTTTCTTTTCACATTTATGAAGCAAATTCATCAGCCCATGTGCTTTCATGTTCTGTACATGCCTGCTTGCAATACTGACTGTACGTGAGTCTGCTACAGCAGCACCAAGCCCTCACCCACAGTCCTTCGCCACAGCATGCTCACAAAAGACTGACAACCCACTTAGTCTTAAGACTGCTGGGTTTAAGGTCAGTTACATGAAAGGCACCACTCCAAGAAGAGTAAGCAAATGCCTCATTACCATACCAGTGAGTGGCTGCTGCAACAAGGACATGCCTAGCTCTGTAACACTACACCCTGCACTAGAAACAGGGCAGAAATTACCAAAGGCAAAGATTCACTTCAGCTCCCACACAGGCCTGCTGGAAATGGTCCAGAAGAGGGCCACCAAGATGATCAGAGGGCTGGAGAACCTCTCCTATGAAGACAGGCTGAATGAACTGGGGCTGTTCAGCCTGGAGAAGAGAAGGCTTGAAGAGGACCTTATAGCTACATTCCAGTATCTGTAGAGGACCTACAGTAAAGCTGGGGAAGGGCTGTTTAGGCTGGCTTGTAGTGATAGGACAAGGGCCATAGTTTTAAACTGGAGCAGGGCAGATTTCGGCTGGACATAAGGAGGAAGTTCCTTATGAGCAGTGGTGAAATACTGAACACCTTGCCCAGGGATGTGGTGAAGGGCCCATCCCTGGAAATGTTCAAGATCAGACTTGATAGGGTTCTGGGCAGTCTGATCTAGTTGGAAGTGTCCCTCCTCAGTACAGGGGGGTTAGACAACATGACCTGTGATGGTCCCTTTCAACCCAATGCAATCTGTGAAATGCCTCCATCACATAGCTGCAGGATCCTCTGGACCACTGGGGGTTTTCCCCAAAAAGCCCATGGCTGTGTTTATGTACAGTTTCATGATATCCAAGAAAAGAAGCCCAAGAACTGAGATTAAGTATGCAAAAGACAACAAAACCCAAGGCTGAGCTAGCTACAAGGTTTCTTGGCAGAACCTATGTGTCTTCCACACAGGTATAGTTTCCAGGCAAACAAACAAACAAACAAGGGCAGCACACTGCCAGTAGTAGACCACCATTATCGTGTTTATATCCCATGTGGTCACAGTGCTGAGGGCACAGGTCTCAGTTCTCTCAGTAAAAACCCTCTGCTCTCAAATTGTCTAACCCCGAGGGGTTTGTTTCAAGATCACTGCAAAGGCTGAGCCTGGCACAACAGTCTCTCTACATGCTGCAGACTCACACACAAGCTGTAGAATAGAATTTAACTAACCAGGTTGGAAAAGACCTTCAAGATCATTGAGTCCAACCTATCATCAACACTATCTGATCAACTAAACCATGGCACCAAGTGCCCCATCCAGTCTCTTCCTATACACCTCCAGTGATGGTGACTCCACCACCTCCCTGGGCAGCCCATTCCAATGGCCAGTCACTCTTTCTATGAAGAACTTCTTCCTAACATCCAGCCTAAACCTCCCCTGGTGCAGCTTGAGACTGTGTCTTCTTGTTCTGGTGCTGGCTGCCTGGAAGAAGAGACCAACCCCCACCAGGCTACAACCTCCCTTCAGGTAGTATATCCTGAAAGGGTGTTTCAAATGTCTAGGTCCTGTTTTACAGCTGCAATTCTTCAACAGAAAAGGGCTATCTGCCTGCAATAACCATTACAGAATTAAATAAAGCTCATGTTTTGCCACATGAAGGATGCTTCCTGAGCTCTGGCGCCAGAAAATGCAATGGGAATGTAGTTAGAGAAATCCTTCCATCTCATGTGCAGCAGCTGAGACCCACACTTGCCCAGACCCAGTCACATAATCTGAGAAATCAGAGCCACATAACATGCTAAACACAGGCTTATCAGCATGTTAAGATGCTATACTGAAGCATAAAGTAAAGCTTCTCTACAAACTGATTTCAGAGCTAAAAGCCACCAAAACTTGGAAAAACCCCACATTACAGGCAGGGATTTTTTCTGAACAACAACAAAAGCATCATTTTCAGGTTCCTTTGGTGAGATCATCCAGGATTTAGAAAGTGAAACTGAACACTTTTCGAGGGCACTACCAACTGCTCCCAGATAATTACTCAGCATCACTTCTGTCAGATCAATCATGAAAACCCAGTCTGCTCTCACTGAATGCTATTTGGGTTTCTGAGTGGGTGAAGCAACCCTAGAATTTCCATGATAAGCTGCAAGACTGCTTGCTGAGATGCAGCAAGCAACAGCCATAGTTACAGGCCATTTTTTTTCACTAAAAACCCAAGAGACAAGAGACTGAATTAGGCAATAACCTTATTTCTGTGAGCTCTATCTAAAAGAGGTTTTCTCCACACAATTTCACTGAGGTAAGTCAAATAAATCAGCTTCTGAACTTATTGCTGGTACGTTCAGTCAGGCTGCTAGGTACCAGAGGGTGGCAGAGTTTTAGGGCATCTCATGGTTTGCTTAGAACCAGACAAGCCAATTTACGAGACTAAAGATGAAGCTCAGTCCTCCATCTATAAGTACCCAACCATTACTGCTTCACCATATGCTTGGCTCATCTAGCTGAACTTAAACCAAATAAAAATAATCCTGTTTCAGTGTCCTGATTTCATCCACCTGCTTGCTGTGGCTCTTTGACACCACTGAATATATTCAGTACCAGGAAGGTGGAGACAGTCATCAACTCATACCCCTCTTCCCCAATATATAATTAACCATGGTCCCTAGCAAAAGAATACACTCCTCTGATGTTACACTGAACAGATCAGCCTGGCAGAATATTCAGCATGTTACAGGCATTTACAGCTCTTGCACAAGAACTTCAACCTCCAATTTACAC
This sequence comes from Dryobates pubescens, assembly GCF_014839835.1. Taxonomy (NCBI): domain Eukaryota; kingdom Metazoa; phylum Chordata; class Aves; order Piciformes; family Picidae; genus Dryobates; species Dryobates pubescens. Next base: position 85,483,902 of record NC_071657.1, on the reverse strand, counting down.
CACACTGCATTTTAAGAATCATGCTACCACCATAGCCATTTTGTTCCATATTTTATTGTCTTGCTCCATGTATTCCCATTAGTGACTGCTTCTCAAGCTTTGTTATTTTTCTATATATTTTTATATACCTGGATAAGACAAACCCATAGCAAAATCTCAATGGGCCAGAAAAAATATAGTCCAGGCACACACCATGCTATTTGACTGAAAACACAAACCTAATGTTTCTACCTACCACTGAATTAAGTCCCAATTCAGTCACAATGAATAACTAATACAGTGAATTTTGTCTCTGGAGATCTTGCCCTGCACTCAACTTGACACTTGCCTGTTGGGATCACTTCCCTCTCAGTGGGGAGCACCTCTCAGGTTGACAAAACCTAACTCCCTGACTTTTTGGCAGCAAGAATAGAAATGGTGAATCCATCCTCTGTCGCTCTGCAGAAAGGCAACGTGGAAAAGCACGCAATTCCTGGAGAGCCACCAACACCACCACTGACCTGATTTAGGAAAATCAGGGGCATCAGGAGTTTTTATGGTGGCTGCTCAGTGCTTCTGGAAGCACCAGCTAAAGAGAATTTTTATTTTAAAACATCAAAAGCCTAATGCAAGTCTTATGAAAAAGCAGCACCAGTGTAACCAAGCATCTTTTGGAAACGGTATGTAAGATCACACACACAAGAAACATTCAACCTTTTAAGCTATTTTGTGGGGTTTTTGGGTAATCATCTGATACATTCAGACCACAGACAAGCTCCTACTGACTGTGTGCAGGTACCACCAAGGTCTTCTACAGATCACCCACACTGTCCCAGTAAGAATACAAGTACTTGGGCAGACAGCACAGGGCCAGCTCATTTTTCTTTGTAAGAGCCATAACCAGGCTCCTCAATGTGCACATCTCCACTTCCTGGAGCTGCACACCTAATGCATGCTGCTAATACACAATGCTCATTTAACATGCAGGAAAGCCAACCAGTGCAGCAGCTACAGACTTCTACTGGGTTAAGTGTTAGTATCCAATCCCACAAAACACCTTTACTGCTTCTAATACATCAAGCCTTTATACAGTTCATATAATGGATTCCCCTCTTCCACATTAAGCCTGGATTAGCACATGTGGTATTAAATATTATGTGCTGGAAAACACACTCAGTGCAGGTCATCAGTAAGTACTGGCAGCCTATTTCTCATACATCAGTGAAGCTTGAAGCACCTCAGTATCATCCCACTTCAGAACCTGTGAAGGAACACTAAAGCTAGCCAGATTACCTTGCCAACTCTTTGACAAGGTAAACATGCAGGTCCTGTATTGATAATCCAGCTCCAGATATGACAATTTAGGACATGAGTAATTTCTTATGGAAGAGCCAAGTGTGAGCCAGGTATTTCAGGCCTAGTTCTGGCGTCATTTCCCAGCAGCACCACATCAATGCTTACTGACCTCTACTGTGCTTTTCAATAACTAGGACCACATCCATGATCCAAGTTCAAAGATGAGTAGCCAGGTCAGTTAAGTCTCGTGAGGCCTAAAAACATCCCTTGCTGCTGCAGTGAGCATATGAACACCACCAACAGCAAACCTCTTAAATTCTGTTACTTGCACTGTTTCATTAGGAATTTAACTCACGAAGATCTGAAGGTGAAGAGTGAGCTAGATCTCATTAAAAGGACATAAAAACTTCCAAAGAAAGGAAATACAGGCACAAGTCAGTAAGGCAAAAATTACTTAAGACCTGAGGTTAACTTATACAGGCAGAGACTGGTTTGACAGGAGCCCATTCTGTCTCTCACTATTTTGTATCTTGTATACACTTGCTAATGTAGTTATCTGGGGCATTACCAAAAGCTGTCATTTCCAATGAAAGACTCCTTAGGTAAAAACTAGGTTTCCTTTCACCAAAACCCCTTTTATCAGTAAATGAAATATTAGCTAAGACTTAAGTCACCCCATCCAGACCAAGGCAGAAAGCCTACTTCATGATGGTCCAAGCTAGAACTATACCATTAACAGAAAATGCCTTCATCTACATTTTAGTCTTTCACCCCTTAAATCTCAGATTGGGACTAACAATAGATATGACATCATACTTGAGCCACACGATACAGAAGGGATTCATTACAGCCCTGTTAAGCTGGTTTACATCCAAGCTCCTTCAGCACCATTACTGCCTGGGCTGTGTCTCAAGGGATTCAAGTAAATAAACTGCTCTGGACAATAAAGTTAGATCAAGCAGCATCTGGAAACCAGGCCATCTTCTAATATTAGGTAAAAGAAACAAAAGGATTTTTAATCTCTTTAAATATTGCTTCCCTTGAAGAACCTAGAGTTTGTCTGTTCATTCCAGCCTTCATGAAGGTAATTGTGCCTGGCAGCTGCTACTCACCATCTAGAGACTGAGCCTGCACAAGTCAGCTGTGTTTAGGATCTCACCCAGCTAATTGTGCCACTCAATTTAAGCCATGTACCCACCACTTCAGCTCTGGCTAGGAACACCTACTGTCCTGGCTCTTGAGTCAGGGAGCATCCAGCTGCAGACAGAACAGCTGTTAACACTCTCACAAAGAGACCTTGCCAGGGACAGAAACTGGGGGACAGGATGGAAGCCAGATACGAAGTTTCCTTTGGACAGAGGCCACTTGTGCCCTTTTGAAACTCCTCCCCTCCCTGACTGCAAAACTGAGCACAGCCCCAGTAGCACAGGGCCAAGTGCCCACCTCCAGCTGACCCCAGGTCAGTACGGCAGTACTCATGGTTTCAGAGAGACCTTTTTCCTGCCTCAGCTTTATGTCCCAGGCTGATACCAGCAAAGCAAGACAATTTATAGATGTGGTTAGACTTCTGAACTCCTTAGTATAAATTCCTAAGACAGAGCCATGTTAGTGTTTTCCCCTGAACTGCAGATCAGTGCCCTCATAGCCCAGGAGCAAATTACAGGAGCACTTACCCACCTTTGGCTAACAACTGCCAGGTTAGCTTCCATTACTTTTATTGTCAGTTTGACTTTAGATGATGCTACAGAAAACACTATCTTTGCAGTAACTGCAGAAGCTGCTGCATGCAGCAAGAGATACTGAGTTGGCAACTGTGTCATTCTGAACCATCCAAGTATTTCTTCTGTGAACTGCCATTTTCACTCATCTTTTGCATTTGTGTGCCACCTCCTCACAGAAAAGAACTACCAGCAGCTATAATACCTAACAGCAAGCAGAGCTACTCAGTTCTCTTCTGCAGGGCAAGCTGCTGACCTGACAGTTCTACTGATCTTTGTCCAGAGAAGCTGAATACTGAAGCAATTTCGAATTCCCATGTGAGAAAGCTGACCTCATAGAGAGGTTTCTCTTGTTTTCTCAGGAATTCCCATACTGAAATATTACTAGACTGTCCCTCCAGAATCAGGCCTGCTTTTAAGAGGGGGGGTGGGGGTGGAATTATGACTGAATATAATCAGAAACTGCAACAAGTCAGATGTGAGGAAACTTCTGCTATTACTTAAGATCTTATGCTGAGATTGTGCTAATGCCTTCTGGTTGTTCACAGATTGTGCAGAAATTGTATGGCTTAAAAATCAGGCTCACTGAATGCGTGTTATGCAGAGAGGCTAGTATGGGTGACTGTTTTCCAGGCAGAAACTCAGTTCTGATTTTTAGCTGTGCAAGCATACTGACTTCCTCACTGAACCAAAATAGGAAGAGCCACTCCAAATATAAGAAACTTAAGTCTTCCTACAGTGTCTAGTATTGCTGAAGGAGGCAAAGATACTTAGCAATACTGCACCTGAAGTTTACTCCAAATCATAAATCTCTTCTCAGGTTTCTGCTTCAGAAGAGAAGCTGGCACCCAAAACAGTCCTAGTGCAGGTGTAACTGAGGATGCTGGTACCTGAGCTGATAAAGTCCTAACACCAGTGTAGCTGTTTCAGAAACAGTCTGTGTCCTCTTCACATAAAAAGCAATTTTCCATCTCTATTTGTAAAAATAATTGTTTTGGAGAAGCAGTGGCAGGAATATTTGACTGCATATTCAAAATACCATGTTACATTACTAACACCACTAGCATCATGTGTGAAAGTCCTTCAGTCAAGGTTGACAATGGCAATCTGCCTCCACTTGCAGAGCTTCAGGGTCGAGAAGACAGTCTCTTTTACTAAGAACTGCATTAGCCTACATCATCTTCAGCACCCTGTTCAATCATATTTTGAACCTTCATGATCTGGGTAAGCAACTTACCTTCTCAAAGCAGTTTTATACACAAGCATGTCAATGGAATGGTTGAGCACGAGACAATACGTTTCAGACTCATCCTAAGCATTACTTAAGCAAACTGAACTACAGCAATGAGAACCAAAGCATATTCCAGTTTTGAAGCACCTTCCATGAGGCTTGGCAGAGTTTCTATGAACTCACCTATTTGTTACCCATTTTGCATAATTACCAAAAGAGAGCTGATTGCTTTGGTGGGTGAAGCGAGCCATAAAACCTACATCCATTGAGTGATGTCCAAGCTAAACACAATATACACACACTCTTTCCCTCAGCCTGTTTCAACTATTTTTAGACAAATCTTTAAACAAGCACCATTCACCAGTCAGCAAATGACAAAGTACCTTGACTCTCTTCATGTGCAAGTCAGACTAGATGCAAGAGAAAAGCTCTCCTCAAGCAACAGCCAGTCACATGTTCTGCTAAAAACAGAGGGCAGGTCTTAATGAAGTCATCTCTTTCATAAGCAGCAAGGGGAAGGGAGTATTTATAGCACTGCAAGTGTAAACCATAGCTCTGTGCTGCAGTGTTACACAACTTTGCCTTTCTCAGCATGACAGGCAGCAGTTCTGACAAGACTTCTCAAACTGGCGTACCAGCCTTTATTAAATCAGGGATATAGGTTTCTAGAAACCAAAAGCACCCAGGAATTGCAGTTGAAATCTTACCTAGTCTGGCTGCCACACAGAAGCCAACTAAGCACTTTTGCAGCCCTGCTACTTGTTTTTCAGCCACTGCACTGCTGATCATAATCCTCCTGTTTAGAACTGGTCACAGGCAGTAAATCTAGGCAGAGAGGTCACACTTACTCAGCAATGGTAACCAAGCCTGCTTAACACTTTCAACCAAAAATCTAAACATAGCAGCACCACCTCCTACCATGGCAATACAGTCAGCATTGCTTTCCTCCAGATTTACAATCCTACACTGATACAACTGCATTATACATAACCCCAGTGTATGACCTATCTGCAAAGTGTCTATAATCCTGATGAGCCAGTAAGGTCTGACACCTTTGCAAGCTGCCTCCCTGCCCAGCATTCTCCACAGAAGCCAGCATGGTGTCAGAAGGTGTTTGCCTATGTTTGAGGCACAAAAGCTTATTTTCACATTACTTCATAATGACTTGCCTGTCACCTCCATCACCATAGGCTGCTTTAAACAGATCAAGTTTAAGCTAAAGTAAGTGCCTTAGCTGATACATACCCATCCTGAATCCTCAGGCTATTGTTTCTACTGTAACTGGTTTGGGGTATTTTCTGCTAATGAGGAATCAAATTCAAGAGGCATTCACCATTCTTTCATTCTGCATCCCACCACTCCTGCAGTGTGCTTTAGATTTGGAGCTCACAACACTACAACCAGTGTAGTCATGAGAAGCAATGACTTCGCTGCCAGCAAATTAGATGGCAAGGAATGAGAACTGCAGAAAGGTGAATCACATTTCAGCTTGAGATTTTAAAACAAGACAGTGCCCCTCAATTCCACAATATTACTTAATTCTCAGTTTGAGGATTAGCCTAGTAAGGAAAGGAAGCCTTTATGCTTATGATACATTTAATTAATGTAATGACTTCAAAACACAGACACCCACCTTCAGTCAAAAATGAAAACACAGAGGCAGATTATCAAGGCATGTAGAGTATTAAGCTGCTACTTATCACACTCGAAGTAATCTTGCCTGGGCTGGGGGTAAATACAGCAACAGTTACCAGCCTGAATCTGCCACAGTATCAGCTCCTGCAAGTGTGTGACAGATTCTGCCAGGCAGAAGACTACTCTTACACTAAATCCCTGTAGTCACGAGGGCATAAAAAAAGAAAAGTCAACTGCTTTGACTTCCATTGGTTCCAAAGTACTACTGTTGTTTGAACCATAACTCAAGTTGCCTTATGGTAGGTACTATATACTCTGCATGCTCCCAACACGGACCTAAGGAAAGAGCTACTGAAGAACATATCCCTTCGTATACAATCCTCATGTCCTGAAGAAGTCACCTCCCTGCTACAACAACCATGCCCCATTTAAAAACCTAATTACACACAGCTGTACAAGAAATTGCAAAGTAGTTGTTCTTGATCATCACTAACACAGAGACACTTCAAAAGACATCCTCCAGGACAGATGGATATAGAGGAGAAAGTACAACACTGAACTGAAAGCTAGCACTGATAGTTCTACGAGCTATGTTCCAACTAGCTGACATGTCTGTGACTCAACTGACATCTGGATAAAGCCAGAATCCTCACTTTGCTGATAGGTTGCCTGAAAATAAAGCCAGCTAAAGGCTGATTAATCTGCAGTGCAGCACAGATATTCAAGGTACATCTTACAATTCTGTTAAAAGCGCAACCAGTACAATCAAGCTGAGCTTGGTACATGAACGAATATTCTTGAAATTCAAGTCTGTATCTAATTAATTGTAGCCACTGACAATGTATTTGAAGGTATACACCATAAGACTAGCAGTCAGGCAGAACCATTTCAGATTACCACAGGTGAAAATTATTTCAAGTCAGGACAGAAATTTAAGACCTATGTAAGATGGAAATACAGGCAAGGGATCTGATCATATAGACAGAGAAAGCTGTATCTTGTAGGAAGCTCAGGGGAATCTTGGGCAATTATGCAACTAATAGCAGCTCTTAAATAGCTCTAACATTATGCAGTATTACCTACCAGTACCAAGAAAAGAACTGAGGAGAAATTAAAACTCATCTGTTTTTTCTTCCTGCATGTCATAGATGTCATTCTTAAGTGGTATATCTGACTGACTTGAGAAGAAATTTGTGTGACAGAAAAGCAATCACTTCAGGAATACCAGGGAAGACACAACAAGATCTATACTAGATCAACAATCTGCTTTCAGTAACAACTCAAGTGCAGATGAAGGAAAGAGTCCAAAACCAACACTGTATATGGAGGAACCCAGAGGAGTCTAAGTTGAGCAACAAGATAAAGTGCAGTAGGAAACTAATAGCGAGAGCTTGTGCAAGAGGTGCTGCATCTATGGCTATAGAGACTTGAAAAAAACAGGGGGGAAAAAACACCAAACCAAAACAGAGCTTTAAAGACACAGGAAGTTTTCTAGGGTGAGACATCACTTTCTACTTAGATCCTTCTGGTGATTTTTCCATAGCTTATTTTTCAGCTTCACTCTTGCTTTTTAAGCTCTTGAAGTTTAAGACCACTAGCTGAATGCTAGACAAACAGATGATAACCTTTCAACAGGTCTTCATGCGTATGACAGAAGCCCCACAAACACCTCCTTCTGAAGCCTAGTGGTAGTTTTAGGCTATGCCTTTTAAAATTATTCACAGATCTTGAACATGAAGTAGTAGTAGTAGTATCAGGCTAGATGTTAGGAAAAAGTTCTATACAGAGAGAGTGATTGCCCATTGGAATGGGCTGCCTGGGGAGGTGGTGGAGTCGCCATCATTGGAGGTTTCAGGAGAAGACTTGATGGGGTGCTTGGTGCCATAGGTTAGTTGTTTAGGTGGGTTGGATTGGTTGATGGGTTGGATGCGATGATCTTGAAGGTCTCTTCCAACCTGGTTTATTCTATGTATTCTATGTATAATGTAAATAAGTCACTATTGGGTGTAAATAGTTGTACCAAAACAATCTTCTCTCACTTCTTAGCTCTGGGAGCTAGTAACTCACTTCTGCTTAACCTTGGCTGCATTGTTTTCGCTAGGTCTAACGTCTCTCTGCTCCTTTCTCTTGTCCATTTTATGTACAGGAGGATAAGGGGGAACCGGGCAGGGCACCAGGGCCAAACACCAGGAAGGTCCTTGTGCTGTTTATTAATTGTGAATACTGTGTATTTTGTACATATTAATTGCATTCCATTGTATATTGTAGTTTTGCTTGTAAATACAGCTTTCATTTGCTTCCAACTGAGCTGGCCTGGCAAATTTAATGTTGGGGGGGCACGCTATTTTCAACCCACTACATTACAAGCCTCTACAGAAACAAGTCATGTTGGTCTCAAAGACTTATCTAAAAGCTTCTTCACTTTCTGAATAATAGGATCATCACAAGAGTATCTATGACTACAAAGAACACTTATGCTTAATCTATGAAAACGTAGGCTGTATCACCAACAGCTCAAATACTGCCATATATAAGCTCCAGCATACTGCCACGATCAAAAATTGTGTCATGCGCACAATGGGAATGGCATCATCTCTAACCTCTGTTCAGGGAAAAATGATATTCATACACCTGCAAAACACTAAGACCTGAGCACAGGACTTGCTCGTATGGGGAATAAGCTGAGGCTACCAAAATTCAAGAATGGCAACAAATAGAAAAGGCTTATTTGTACACTAGCCAAAATCCCATGATGGTATTTCTTCCTGTCTTATAAAATGTATTGAAAACTTACTTAGTCTTTATGTTGTTAGGCTGTTTGATAAGACACACTGCACTTGATGTAAGATGCCTACACACTATCAAATTACACTGCAGTAATTGTCAACTTTTGCTACAAGCTGACATTGTTTTGAGAATTCAAGAGTAAGTAGAATAGAATAAACCAGGTTGGAAAAGATCTTTGAGACCACTGAGTCCAACCTATCATCCAACACTATCTAATCAACAAAATCATGGCACCAAGCACCCCATCCAGTCTCTTCCTAAACACCTCCAGTGATGGTGACTCCACCACTTTCCTGGGCAGCCCATTCCAATGATCAGTCACTCTTTCTATGAAGAACTTTATCTGAACATCCAGCCTAAACCTCCCCTGGTGCAGCTTGAGACTCTGTCCTCTTGTTCTGGTGCTGGCCACCCAGAAGAAGAGACCAGGACACAGGACTCAAGGTGTTGCCTAACCAATGCTGAGTACAGGGGGAGAATGACCTCCCTGCTCCTGCTGGCCACACTAGTCCTGATGCAGGCCAGGATGCCAATGGCCTTCTTGGCACACTGCTGCCTCACATTCAGCCTACTATCAACCAGCACCCCCAGGTCCCTTTCTGCCTGGCTGCTCTCCAGCCACTCTGACCCCAGCCTGTAGCACTGCATGGGGTTGTTGTGGCCAATGTGTAGAACCTGGCACTTAGATGTGTTAAATCTCATGCCCATCTGTCCAGCCTGTCAAGGTCCCTCTGCAGAGCTCTCCTACCCTCTAACAGATCAACACCTGCCCCCAGCTTGCTGTCATCTGCAAGTTTACTGATGATGGACTCGATCCCCTTGTGCAGATCATTAACACAGATATTGAGCAGGATGGGGCCCAGCACTGATCCCTGGGGGACACTAGTGAGTGGCTGCCAGCTGGATGTGGCACCATTCACCACCACTCTCTGGGCTCAGCCCTCCAGCCAGTTCCTAACCCAGCACAGAGTGCTGCTGTCCAAGCCACGAGCTGACAGCTTGGCTAAGAGTTTGCTATGGGGGACAGTATCTAAGGCTGAAGTCCAGGAAGACTACATCCACCGCCTTCTCCACATCCACCACTACAAACTCAGAACACCACTTCATTCAGCTTGGTTTGGTAGTTAACAGCTCAGCAGTTCATGTGTTACACACACTAATTTACCTGGCTATTTCTAAGGCTTATAGCTAGTTTACCTGTTGGTTAGCTCTGTTGTGAGCCCGAGGTGGTCCGTCTCACCACCCAGGCATCATTGCTGTTCAGCACATATAAGAAGTTTCCAGTTTATTCCTCTGTATTCCAAGTTCTTATTTTTCTAGGCTGTTATTCTACTGTTTATTAGCATCTTGTGTGTAATTAACCTATCATCAACCAGGGAAATGAACCTGGATCAAACAGGCTCAGAAAAATATTTTTTGCTATTTAATAAATCACATTCATATTTTCTCATACTTCCAGCTTATCAGTTTGGTAAAAACTAAATCATCCTGAAATAATCCATGTCAATCATTATAGTCTTATCTATGCTGTGATAAAGTATGATGACATTAAAAAAGTTACCTATGCACACCCTTCATTACAAATATTTCCATGCTTGTTTTTGTCACTTACTAGCAAGCAACACTACAAAATTCTAGTCAACAATGCTTTAAAGTTCACCAGGTATAGTTAATAACTATTAACTTGCAAATTGATGATTCAGGTTCAACCATACCATCAAGATGATGACACTTTGATTTTAACAATTCATTGCTTGCAAAGTGGTGCTACACTGACAGATTCAAGTATCTGCATGCTACTTAAAGCATGAGCTGCTTCCAACACAGAAATACATACAAAGCATGTCTTGGAGGAGCCTCTAGTGGTGGTAAAGTAGATGTGATTATGAATTCATACACTCAAGTTGAAGCTAACAGCCTTGCTTGTATTGATATTAGCCTACAGATTCATTACTCCTATTCAGGTTACCAGCAGTTAGCATCAGAAAGACACAGGCACACTTGGTACCAAGTAGGATGAGACTAAAATAGTGCTCTGCCTACAAGCTTTACCTTGCCTTGTTTTAATGAGGGAACAAATGATCTTGCTTCTTGTCCTCTTCAGCTTGTAGATAATATGTACTTAACTGCATAAACCCTCTGAACATTTCTTAGAACAGAGAGTGGTATCCTTACCTGATTCTTCTACCAAGGTGTACTGACATAGGTAGACCAGTACTACACTCAGAAGCTGAGGACATTTAAGTTTGCCCTGCAGAATACACATCCTTTGAGCAATTTTACACAGACATAGCAGTATCTTCCAGAGGTATGGAAGAGTTTGAGAAAGTTTTACTGCTGGATAAGAACTTTTCCAGAGCATGAACTTTGTTTGACAGTATTGGCTGGAAGCAGTTCTGTTTGCACTTTGTTTGCCTGAAAGCCTCAGTCTCTCCAATCAAGCAAGCTGTTGCAGCCACACTAAACAGCACACAAACTGGAAAGCTAGTTTCATTACAGGAAGCCCTGAAATATTAGACAAATACTAACACTGATGTAATGCTTTCTTTAGCCTAGCATAAAAGGAAAGCAAAAACCACCCTACATTTGGTGATTTGTCTTCATTCACTCCTATCATTTAGGTTCTAGCAAGATACATTAAAGAACTGGAGGACTTAAAGGCTCATCTGGCATCAAGTACTGAACAAAACAGTTGGGAGTAACAGGTTCAGGCTCCAAAAGTTAATACTGCTTCAGCACTTTGCAACAACTGCAGAGTAGACACTCCCAAAGTACTTCAGAGGTTTGGGTTTTAGCAGCTGAAAGATTAATCTGACAACTATAGGTCTCTATCTTATGACTCCATGTGATATGCAGACTAAGTTTCTCCAAAATCAAATCATTTACAGAATTAATACTGATTTTTTCTTCAAATACTATCAAAATTTATACAGCTGCTTGTAAACTAACATAAAAGCCATCTGCACACAGTGTATATGTATTTACAGTAATCATCACTTGCCAAGCTTTGCTTTCAAAGACCTGGATACAATAAAATAGAAAGTATAGCCTTCAAGGCATTCTCTGCTTAATGAGAAAAAGATAAGCATGGTTACATACTATTGAAATCATAATAAACTATGCTGCTCTGTTAGACCTTTGGATGAAAGTCACACTGCAAACTGACTGAAAGTAAAACACAATTTCTTTCCCATCTGTGGAGCCTACAAAGCTATACTTTTACCTAGTTACAATTACATTCCGGCACACAATTAATCTCCTGAGATAAAAACCACATACATGAAACACAGAAACCAAAAACAAAACCCCAACTCCCCAAATAAACAAAATCCACACAGAAGCACCCCAAAACATACAAACCCAGAGCTCACGAGGTGCTACAGTGAAGCAGGCATGCAACAATGTGCACTTAAGAGTTGTCTTGGCAGATTTTGGAGATCAGTGGGATGGAACAACCCTGCAAGGTGGCCAAGAGGAGTCAACTGCTTTCCCCTAGCTCCTTTACTCTGAACTTCTCAGTTGTATTTCTGTACAGGAGCAGCTACACAACAAGTTTTAGTTTAAGAAAAGCCTTATGCAATACATGCATTTGCACTTTTAAAAGCATCTCACCACACGAGAGACAATAATGGAGCATAACAGCTTACAAAATACATCTCAGGTTATGCACCCTGTCACACTGTATAGAGTTTCCAATAACATATGGTTGAAGTGCCAGCAACTACAGGGGTGGTGGTGTGTAGGATAACTGCAGGAACCAATTCCAAGCACTTTCCCAGAAAAAAAAAAAGTTCCCTTTGTTCCTGTTCTTGGACATTCAGCATTATTCACTGGAATCACTGCTCAATCCCTCCTAGCCCACCTTGTACCAGTTTTCGTAGCCTCCAAGGAAAAGCATTTTCAGCCAAGCAGAATGGTCTCCATCTGAGACTGCAACAGCAGCAACCTTCACTAGCACTCAAAGCAGTCCAGGAAGTTGAGTTTCCGATCCAAGAACCTCACTTGCTCTTGGTTATGCATTTGCCTCAGCACAATACAGCAAAATATGCCTTCACATCCCTCCAATGTTGAACTGGCCCTGTGAAACAAGAAGATTATGCACCTCTTAAACAGCCCATTAATGCCTATGAAAGTACACCAAGGCAGGATTTGTGGTGGAAACATACAAACCCTTTTATTTACACCACTACAATGCACTACACAAGATTTACCATTGGACATGCTTTCTATTGGAGGAAGAGAAGCAAGAACTTTCCTACATGTTTTCTTAGAACTATAAACACCAAGTGCCATTGCTTCCAGAAGTAGAGAGTGTCTCACAAAGTATATCACTGACTTCAGGAAAGTGCAGTCACTTAGAAAAGACTCGGCTGAAAAGTAAAAGTCACTGGAGAAATGGCTCTGTTCTAGCTCAAACCAGGACATACCTATTGCAAGCAAGGATCAACAGCCACTGACCTTGTTTGTGCCACCACACATGTTCTGTGCACAGAAACAGCTCAACCAAACAGCACAACTGTCCCTGAAGACCTCTGTGTTACAACCTTTAAAACTACTCCTGCCTGCTCAGCATTATGTTGATCTATATCCAATACTGCAGGTTCTTGTGCAATACAGAATATCCTGCAGATGTCCAATACTACTTGGCCTTTAACTGTCCTACTGCAAGCAGAAGTCTGCAGCATGATACTCAAAGCTTAAGGCAAACAAGCTTGCTTTTTAGTTTTAATGCTGAACATCTCAAACTCAACAACTCTACCAGAATTTAAAAGGCAACATTTTTCATCACAAGGACAGCATCTTTTCCTATGCACCAAATCCATGGATAAGGAACACTGATAGTATACTTTAATATTCACACAAGGACTTCCATCTTGAACCTGTTCACTCTAAAGAAACTCCTCACACCACTCTTGCAAACTAACAAATCTCTTGGAAGTACAAAAATAAAGCTACAAACTCTTGCTTTAAAAAAATGTTGTGGTGCACCTGAACACATGCAGACAATTCTTTTAATATGAACATCTCCTTACTGTAAAGAAGCTTTATACTAACAGAGGCGCCCTCTGTACAGCAATAGCTAAGCAATCATACAAAGACAAGACAATCCCTTTTAACACCTACTTTTCATCCACCTATTGGTGCAGTCATGAATACTTACTCTTCAAATTACTACCTTTGGGAGCTCTTAGAAAGCTAAACTATCACCTCTGGCATTAATTAGGTCAGCAGAGATTGGTGCTTCCTGAAACCCGGTGGAGAGCAAGACAATACACTTACCTCTGTCATGTGAATTTAGGAGGGGAAATCCAAGCCATTGCTATCCCAGGAAGCAGCACAATCCCCATATAGTGTCTATGACATCAATTATGGTTTTGGTGCAAGTCAGGTTTAGAAACAGAGGAAGTGAAAAACCATTTCTCAAAGTTTTCCCTTTCTGAAACAGGGTCCTTTTAGCTACAGATTTCTTGGTGCTCAGGCTCCTCATCTCTCAGACACATTCCTGCATAAGGACTTCAAAGTGTATTAACTTCAGCCCATTACAGATATCACCAACGTGAAATACACTTGCTCAAACTAAACCAGGATTTAGCTGTAAAATAAGGATGTCTCAGTTGTCTCAAAACAGTCTGCAATTCAAGAAAAAACAGTTCCAAATTAGTACACTGTGCTTCGAAGTTTGGAAAAGCTGTCCCCTCCTCTCCCAGATTACCACCACAACTGGCAAGAGTTTTGCTACAAATTCTTGTCACAGAAAGTATGCAAGTTTTGTTCTGAAGGTAACTGGTCAGTCTTTACTATGCCAAAAGAGAAGCTCTAAGAAAAGATCTTTTCTAAAGACTTTCTGAAATTGCCAACATCTGAAGTGCTCAGGTCAAAGCTTGCTAACCATCAGCATCATTATTGAAATAACATGCATGAAAATACCTGGGTATCAGAATGCTTGATAAGTTATGCCCCATGCCTCATTTTTGGACAGTCAGAATTTACACTAATATGTAGTGTACAGTACAGCATTGTCAGGGATCCTTAACCTTTCCAACAGGATACTTGAAGACGATCTGCATCTACTATGCAAAGCAGAGCAAATTATAAGGGTGCCTGCCTTTGACTGCATCACCAGTCTTCACGTGCTACAAAATGAACTACATCATACTGATTCTGTTAATCCTTCCCAAATATTATACATCACAGTTTTGTTTGAAGTGTAAGTCAATTAGATATCACTGATGACCTAGTCAATGAGTCCAAGAACAAAAGGGGAACATCCACTCCGTTTCTGGCTTCTGCTCTGGTATCCCAGGAAACCAGCTGCAGCTGCTTTGTTTGATTGGTACTATGGCAAAAATGTCTGCAATCCAGCTCTGGTAACTAGCATTTCTACAACTGCTAAGCAGTGTTTATAAAGCAGAGCAGCAAATCCTCTATAGAATCTAGAGCATGAACTGCATATGCAGACCCATGGAATATCTGAGGAGTCAGAGCACTCCCATCACAGAAATGTTTTGCCTAGGTCAGGTGCTACACAAGATTTGCAGACATCAGTATAAAACCCTGCTCACTGGCACAGAGTAGCATAATGGCAAGGCACCATAAGCTAAGCAGTCACTTGGTGACCTTTCTTGAAACCACCCTAAATAACCCCTTGGTCATATCACTCAAGAAAACATCCTTAGCTTCAGTAATGCATTAGGCCCTTTCCCAAAACATGAGCAAAGAGCATCAGCTGGAAGGCTCTCTGCCTGGTAGTATTTAATTTATAAATTTCAATGTCCTAAGAACCCTGGTCTCCTTCAACTGAACTGTTAGATCATTGGCTTCTACATCAGTTTAAATAGCCTAGAGAGCTCTAAAACACAAATTCATTCCACATGCTAGGTGTGCCAGTTGAATCTGCCACTTCATAGCCTTGTAGCTATGAGAGGAAAGATGCAGAAAAGACACAAAGCTGACAACCACACTCCAAAGATCAGCATTTAGACTCATGTGTTGTTCTTGCAGGATGCTTTCAGAAAGCTGTTAGTAGCCCAGTGTTACTTTCCAATGTGCTACACAGGTTAAGTGGTACTTACTACACTGCTACAGCACAAGGTAATAAAAGTGGTGGAAGAAATCACCATTTGCAAGGGTAACTGAGAAATTCAGTTAATTATGGTGGATAATGACATTATTTAGCTTGGAAAAGTCCTTAAAAGGTCAGCTAGTCCAAACACCCTGCAGTGAGCAAGGACATCTTCAACTGGATCAGGTTGCTCTAAAACCTGCCCAACCTGACCTTCAATGTTTCCAGGGATGGGTCATCTGCCACCTCTCGGGCAACTTGTGCAAGTATTTCACCACTCTCAGGGTAAAAAAAAGTACAATTCTCCCTTGTTTCTAGTCTGAATCCACCCTCTTTTAGTTCAAACCCACTGCCCTTCTCCTGCTGCAAGAGGCTAAAAAAAAAAAAGAAAAAAAAAGTTGTCCTCACCTTTCTTAACAGGCCTTCTGTAAGTACTGTCTCAGCCTGTTCTCACCAATGAGGTGCTCCAGCCTTCTGATCATTTTTGTGGCCTCCTTGGTACCTGCTCCAACAAGTCCAATGTCTTTTTGCTTCCCTGGGTTGAGGAGTCCTAAGCTGGACAATGTACTCAAGGTAGGCTTGCCAGAGCAGAGTAGAAGGGCAGAATCACCTCCCTCAACCTGCTAGCTATGCTTCTTTAGATGCAAGCCAGGATGCAACAGCCTTCTATACTGTGAACATACACTGTCAATTCACGTCCAACTTTTCATCTCAACCACATCACCCCCCCAGCCAGTAGCAATACCATGGATTGCCCCAACTCAGATGTATGACTTTTGCACTTAGCCACATTGAACCTCATGATGTTCACAGAAGCCCACTTCCCAATCTTTTTTCCAGATCGCTCTGGATAACACCATATACCTTTCACGTGCTAGCTGCACCACTCAGCCCAGTGTCATCTGCAAACTTGCTGAGGGTACACTTTGTCTCATTTTATCATTAGCAGAGATGCTGAACAGCACTCATCCCAGTACAAACACCCAAGAGCCACTTGTCATTTGTCTCCATCTAGGCACTGGCCACTACCCTGCAGATGTAGCCATCTAACCAATTCTTCATCTACTGAACAGTCCACCCATCAAATCCATCTCTCCAACTTAGAGAAGGATGTTGTGGGAACCATGTAAAAGGTTTTACAGAAGTCCAGATAGATGACATGCAGCTCGCCCCTTGTCCACTGATGTAGCCAATCCATCACAGAAGGACACTGGGTCAAGCAGGACTTGTCATTGTTAAAGCCATGCTATATGTCTGGAATCACCTTCTGTCCTCCATGTGCCTTAGAGTTTCTAGGAGGATTGGTTCCATGATTTTCCTTGGTGAAGACATGAAGCTGACAGGTTGGTTATTTCCCAGGGGCCTCCTTCTACCCTTGCTAAAAATGGGTGTAATATTTCCCTTCTTCCAGTGACCAGAGACTTCACCTGACTGCCAGGACACTTCAAGTATCAGAGAGTGGCTTGGCAACTGTGTCAGCCAATTCCCTCAGGAATCTGGGAAGCATCTGTTATGATTACTTATGTTCAGGCTCCTTGGGTGGTCACAAACCTGATCTTCTATTAGGATTGATTTTGTCTCTCTGGTCCTCAACTTGTGGTCCTACTCAGGAGGAGCAACTATAGATATGGCCAACAAACCCGAGGCAAACATTGAGTACCTCAGCCTTCTCCTAGACTGTTGTTACTAGCTTGCCATTCTCACTTATCAAGGTGGGTGTGCTTTCTTTAACTCTCCTTTTCTGGTTGTCATACCTGTAGGAAGCCCTTCTTGTCATTCTTTGCACTCTTTGACCAGTTCATCTCCAGACACACCTCAGCCTTCCTGACCTCTTCCCAACTAGGCAGTGTCCTTATACTCTTCCCAGGATAGCTATCCCTGCTTCCACTGCTTGTGCAGTTCCTTCTTATATTTCAGTTTGATCAGCAGGTCTTGACTCAGCCACAGTGGTCTCTTCCCTTCCTTGCCTGATTTCTTACACCTGGGGAATCAAGGGTTCTTGCACTCTATGTAAAAAGCATTCTTAATGATCTGCCAGATCTGTTGTGCTCCCTTGTCCTTAAGGACTGTTTCCTAGGGATCCTATTGATTTGAATAGCTATCTGGAAGTTTGCTTTCCTGTAATTGGGGTCCTGACTTGAGTCTTTACCAAACCTATACGCCTCATGACTGAACTTCACCCATGTATGATTGTGGAACCCAGACATCAATGATGAGCTCTTTTGCATTGGTGACCATCAAGCCCAGTACTGCATCCCCTCTGGTAGGGCTGTCTACTATCTGGCTTAAGAAGTTAGCCTTGAGGCACTCCAGGAGTCTCCCTGATTGCCTAAAGCTTGCTGTGATACTCTTCCACCAGATGCTGGTGGTGTTGTGGTTCCCTAGCAGGATCTGCTTAGCCACTTGGATCCCCACAAGTCCATGGGACCAGATGGGATCCATCCCAGGGTGCTGAGAGAGCTGGCTGATGAGCTGGCCAAGCCACTCTCCATGATTTTTCAGCAGTCCTGGCTCACTGGAGACATCCCAGAGGACTGGAAGCTGGCCAGTGTGGTGCCCATCCACAAGAAGGGCTGGTTGGATGAGCCAGGGAATTCCAGACCTGTCAGCCTGACCTCAGTGCCAAGCAAGATTATGGAACAGGTCATCTTGAGTGCAGTCACACAGCACTTAGAGGATGGCCAAGGGATCAGGCCCAGCCAGCATGGGTTTAGGAAGGGCAGGTCCTGCCTCACCAACCTGATCGCCTTCTATGATCAGGTGACTGCCTGGTGGATGTGGGGCAGGCTGTGGATGTAGTCTACCTGGACCTCAGCAAGGCCTTTGACACCGTTCCCCACAGCAAACTCCTGGCCAAGCTGTCAGCTTGTGCCTTGGATGGGAGCCACTGCGATGGGTTAGGAACTGGCTGGAGGGCCGAGCCCAGAGAGTGGTGGTGAATGGTGCCACATCCAGCTGGCAGCCAGTCACTAGTGGTGTGCCCCAGGGATCAGTGCTGGGCCCCATGCTCTTTAACATCTTTATTGATGATCTGGATGAGGGCATTGAGTCCATCATCAGTAAATTTTCTGACAACACCAAGCTGGGGGCAGGAGTTGATCTGCTGGAGGGTAGAGAGGCTCTGCAGAGGGACCTCAACAGGCTGGACAGATGGGCAGAGTCCAACACCATGAGATTGAACACATCCAAGTGCCGGGTTCTGCACATTGGCCACAGCAACCCCATGCAGAGCTACAGGCTGGGGTCAGAGTGGCTGGAGAACAGCCAGGTGGAAAGGGACCTGGGGGTGCTGGTTGATGGTAGGCTGAACATGAGCCTGCAGTGTGCCCAGGCAGCTAAGAGGGCCAATGGCATCCTGGCCTGCATCAGGAACAGTGTGGCCAGCAGGAGCAGGGAGGTCATTCTGCCCCTGTACACTGCACTGGTTAGGCCACACCTTGAGTCCTGTGTCCAGTTCTGGGGCCCTCAGTTTAGGAAGGATGTTGACTTGCTGGAGCGTGTCCAGAGAAGGGCAACAAGGTTGGTGAGGGGCTTGGAGCACAAGCCCTATGAGGAGAGATTGAGGGAGCTGGGGTTGCTTAGCCTGGAGAGGAAGAGACTCAGAAGTGACCTTATTGCTGTCTACAACTACCTGAAGGGAGGTTGTAGTGAGGCGGAGGTTGGTCTCTTCTCCCAGGCAACCAGCACCAGAACAAGAGGACATAGTCTCAGGCTGTGCCAGGGGAGGTTTAGGCTGGATGTTAGAAAGAAATTCCACACAGAGAGAGTGATTGCCCATTGGAATGGGCTGCCTGGGGAGGTCGTGGAGTCACTGTCATTGGAGGTGTTCAGGAGGAGACTTGATGGGGTGCTTGGTGCCATGATTTAGTTGATTAGGTGGGTTTGGTGATAGGTTGGACACGATGATCTTGAAGGTCTCTTCCAACCTGCTTTATTGTATTCTATAGGCCCTAACCAGCACAAAGCACACCAGAGGTTCCTCCTCCCATCCCTCCTGGCACTACAGCCAGCACTACCCTTTGTACATCCAGGTAACAAACTAGCCAGAAAGTACCTAATTTTTAACCTAGCTTGTTTAATTTTGGAGGAAGTGACCACTTAGACCTTTATTTCTGGACTTGGGTATCAACAGTTTAGGCAGGATGCACTTAGACCAGGCAGCCACTGAGTTCTTTCCATAAATGTGAGGCTGCATACACAGGAAAAAATCCCAACCAGAAACATTTGGCTACTAGTGAAATCCTGCACAAATGTCAGTAGAAAACTCATGACAGAACAATTCTTTATTTGTCAGTTAGAGTTAAGGGTTAATTATCTGTTGATAATCTGGTATTTGCATGCATAAATACACTCTATCAGTATTTTCTACTCAGGAATGAAAAAACCCACAACCAAACAAACAAAAAACCACATAGGGCCTTCCTTCCTTCACTATCCTAATACCTAAGCAGTATCTTGACAGCTGTAGTGCAAGGGAATAGCAACAGGGAAGAACAATCCAGGCATATTAGTTGCCCACTTCCTTGATGGGATTGTCAAGCTAGCCATTTCTGACCAGACTTAGTGATCACCTGATGTACAATGTGTATTTCAAATTAATGGCCTCAGCAGTACATGTACCTCTACAAAGCATGCCATCAAGACCTGGGTTTAACTTTTTGGGAGAAGCAGCAAGTGCCAACCAGAGGCCAGCTCTTAACACAGCTTAGTTACCACCCATCAGAGTAGGCTGGGCTTGCAGGAGAGCTCTAATTATATTTGCATACCGCAGTAACCATCGTTGTTTCAGCTCATTAATAGCCACAAACCCCTTACTGCATTTGTGGGCTGGGCTAACTTTGCTGGTTTGAGAGCATCTAGCATGACACAGTCTCTGCATACTGGACATTACAAAAGCAGTAACACATCTTGCCTTTAAAGTACACTAGCAGCACTGCCTGCCTCCTGCAAAACATGTTCTTTTATTCCTGTTATGCAGAGATTAAGATTAGCCTCACCTGAGTGCCAGATTGTCTGATGCTCAAATTACTCTGTAGTATTCTCAACTTCAAGAGGGCATCATTCAAGGTACAACATATGATAATAGGGGAAAAGAAGAAGAATGAGATGCTGAAACTAACACTGGACCACCACCTACAAAGTCAGTTTCAGGTTTCATTTTGAAAAACACCTCAACCCCCCAAACAACCCAAAAACCCAATGACAAACAACTAAAACAATCCACAATACACCAAAAACAACTGATCAAAAACCTCCAAGTTTTGGCATTTACAGAAAAAGTACTTTCTTTAGTCATGAGGTCTGTGGTGACAGGTTGGACTTGATGATCTTCGAGGTCTCTTCCAACCTTGGTGATTCTGTGATTCCTCTGCTAGCAAGACAGCTCACATGCTAGAACAAAATATACTGCCTGCATTGCTGGATATCCAGTTTATTTTATGGCTTCAAAGTGTTTCAAAACAAGTATCTGGAAGACATCTATGTAAGTAACTATTGTTTAGTGTTGCTCAGCAAACCCATGTTATCTTTTCAAAATAAAAAGCCTACAGAGGCTGAACACAGTGGCTGTTCACAGCATGTTTTAACAGCAAATGGGACAGCATTTAGGCATCAGTCCTGATCTTTGTCATAGGGAAAACCGAGGACATGGATGCTGGGGAACTGATCTCGTGAATACCCAAGTAATGACATACACAGCTCAAGCTCCTTCATGTTTGGAGCAATGCTGCCCAACTTTTTAGAGTACTATTGTCAGATTTCATATAGGCTCATTTTACTGGCTGCAGCCACAAAGATTAAAGTGCTGCCATTCTGACAGCAAGGAAAGAAAGTTTTCCTCGGCAAATCCAAAGCAGAGTAACCCACACTATGCACTAAGCAGTATGTGCTGCAGAGCTCACATTCATTGTGTGATCACTTCCACACTGGACATTGCAGCCCACAGTGAGCGAGTTTTACACTTCTGCTCTAAGCTCCACAATAAACACAATAGGAAGCATATCTAATTATATCCAAAGTAACACACAGCTCATTTGCTTTTTAACTGAGAACAATTAGCTTTAAACATGGCTAGTGCCATATCAGATTAATGATCACAGAAGTCTGCATCACTAGGTCATTATCCTCACAGTTCAGTAGTTTAACACAAAAAGCCACAAGAGCAAGGGTTTTAATTTGCAAATTAAGCACTGGCTGATTTGACATTCTTGTACATGTTATCATAAGACATTAAAGTTGCTTCTAATGTGAAATGACATTTTGAAGGAAAAAAAACACCACATAGCTTCACTGAAGCAACAACTGACTACAGCAAATCAATGGAAAAAACTAAGAACATGCAAAAAAAAAGAGTCAGTAAATGATAGTGTTTTTAGAGGACAGATTTTCAAGTCATCCTGTTAATACTGAAAGATTTTCTCCCAAATACATTACTAGGCACTGAGCAGGGAACAGGTTGAGGCTACCTCCTTACTCCATACATAACAGAAGTGCCCTGCAAAAAAAGATAAGAGCAGAACTTTAAAGAGGAAAAAGAGATCCTACACTCTTCAGAAGAGAGTAATATACATTTTGATTTTATGGACTCTACTAGAACAAGAGTGACATAATCAGCGCTGCAAAGGTGAGCATGAAGAGCATCACAGGAGCCAGTACCAATTATGGACCTGCTCTGGGTAACACCAGAACGCTGTATTTTCCTTTTCAGTAATGTTTAGTGACCTTCCAAACAGAAGTGACAAGGCAGGGAATGCCTTGACACGTCCTGAACACTGAACTCTGGAAATTTAATAGTGAACTTAAGGTTACATGCACACAGTTGCATAAAATTGCATATCTCACTCAGAGTGAAATATGGCACAAGCCCAGTTTTACCAAACATTTCATTTAGATGATTGTCCTATTTAAAAGACGACGACAAAAAAGCAGCTAAATTGGGACATGTCATTCAGTCAGCTGGCACCTAGGGCAATTGGCCCAAACCCACTTTTAACTTGCATCCTTCACCTTCTAGGCAAATGGTCTACCCTAAAGGGCATTGCACACAGCTCTCTTAAGCTTTCCTCTTGGTGTCCAGCCACTGCTCAGGCAAAAGACCAAGGCAGAAAACAAAAGAAGGCTGACTGCTCAGAGCACAGAGCTTGGAAAAAGCCGCCAGGATTATAAATATTTCACACCGGAAAGTGATCTGATAAACAAGAGCAATGCCTCCTTCCAGCTGAGCACCTTAGGCTTCAGAGGCACATTTCCTCATGGATGGCTGGGGTTTGGCCCTAATCCACTATGCAGCCCTGAGCCCAGGGTGCAAGAGTTTCAACAAGGAGAGGGAAGGACTCCTTAGTATGAACTCACAGCCTGATAACTACATTACCCCAAAAGAGAAAATATGGGCTGGGTGCCTCCAAGATCAAGAGAGAGTTGAACACACCTCCAAACAACAAGCAAAGGCTGACCAGGAATATGGGGCTCCTAGCCAAGAATGAAGTTCTTGAAAAAAACAAAGCCCTGAGGAGGGCAAAGTTGTCCCCTGACAAGAGATATCAGAACCACTCCAAGTTCTGCTACAAGCTGGACACTTAAAATAAGTGGGGTAGCCCTCAGGATCACTCATCTGTACTGAAGTGGTTGACACTTCAGCCACATCGGCACAATTTTAGTTCTTCATCCTGCTTATCACAGCTTTAGAGCAATCTGTGGTAAGAGTCACAAGGCAAGACTGTGTAACATAAAAATACTGCAACAAAAGCATAGCAAGGATTATTTAAGAAGAATACAGAACACAGGATTAACCAGGTTGGAAAGGACCTTCAAGATCATCAAGTCCAACCTATCACCCAACACCATCTGATGAAATAAACCATGGCACCAAGTGCCTCATACAGTCTCTTCTTAAACACTTCCAGCGATGATGACTCCACCACCAGCCTGGACAGCCCATTCCAATGATCAATCATTCTCTCTGTGAAAGAGACCAACCCTCACCTGGCTAAAAAATACTTTGTAGATGGTAATAAGGCCTCTTCTCCAGGCTAAGCAACCCCAGCTCCCTCAGCCTCTCCTCATAGGGCTTGTGCTCCAAACCCCTCACCAGTTTTGTTGCCCTTCTCTGGACACATTCCAGCAACTCAACATCTTTCCTAAACTGAGAGGCCCAGAACTGGACACAGTACTCAAGGTGTGGCCTAACCAGTGCTGAGTAGAGGGGGAGAGAATGACCTCCCTGCTCCTGCTGGCCACACCAGTCCTGATGCAGGCCAGGAAGCCACTGGCCCTCTGGGCCACCTGGGCACACTGCTGACTCATGTTCAGCCTACTATCAATCAGCACCCCCAGGTCCCTTTCTGCCTGGCCGCTCTCCAGCCACTCTGACCCCAGCCTGTAGCTCTGCATGGGGTTGCTGTGGCCAGTGTGCAGAACCTGGCACTTGGATGTGTTAAATCTCATGGTGTTGGACTCTGCCCATCTGTCCAGCCTGTCGAGGTCCCTCTGCAGAGCTCTCCTACCCTCTTAACAGATCAACTCCTGCCCCCAGCTTGCTGTCATCTGCAAATTTACTGATGATGAACTCGATCCCCTTGTGCAGATCATCAATACAGATATTAAAAAGAGCATGGGGCCCAGCACTGATCCCTGGGGGACACCACTTGTGACTGGCTGCCTGCTGGATGTGGCACCATTCACCACCACTCTGGGCTCAGCCCTCCAGCCAGTTCCTAACCCAGCACAGAGTGCTGCTGTCCAAGCCATGGGCTAACATCTTGGCCAGGAGTTCGCTGTGGGGGACAGTGTCAAAGGCCTTGCTGAAGTCCAGGCAGACTACATCCACAGCCTTCCCCACATCCACCAGGCAGTCACTTGATCATAGAAGGAGATCAGGTTGGTCAGGCAGGATCTGCCCTTCCTAAATCCATGCTGGCTGGGCCTGAACCCTTGGCCATCCTGTAAGTGCTGTGTGATTGCACTCAAGATGACCTCTTCCATAATCTTGCCTGGCACTGAGGTCAGGCTGACAGGTCTCTAATTCCCTGACTCATCCAACCGGCCCTACTGGGCATCACACTGGCCAGCTTCCAGTCATCTGGGACCTCTCCAGTGAGCCAGGACTGGTGAAAAATGATGTAGAGTGGTTTGGCCAGCTCATCTGCCAGCTCTCTCAGCACCCTAGGATGGATCCATTCTGGTCCCATGGGCTTGTGGGGATCCAAGTGGCTCAGCAGGTCTCTAACTGTTTCCTCCTGGATCACAGGGGAACTCTACTGCTCCCTGACTCCATCTGCCAGCTCAGGAGGCCACTTGTCTGCAAGACAACCTACTTTGCTATTAAAAATTGAGGCAAAGAAAGTGTTGAGTACCTCTGCCTTTTCCTCATCTTTAGTTACAATATTCCCCTCCATGTCCACTAAGGAGTGGAGCTTGTCCTTGTCCCTCCTCTTGCCATTAATGTAGTCGTAGAAGGATTTTTTGTTGTCCTTCACAGCAGAGGCCAGCCTAAGCTCTAAATGGGCTTTTGCCTCTCTAATTCTTTTCCTACATAAGCTAGCAACATCCTTAAACATTTCATGGGTTACCTCTCCTTCCTTCCAAAGATGATACAACCTCTTGTTTCCCCTTAATTCACTCAGAGGTTCACTGCCCATCCAGGCTGGCCGTCTGCCCCGGCGGCTCATCTTCCGGCCCATTGGCACAGCCTGTTCCTGAGCCTTCAAGAGTTCTTTCTTGAAGTAGGCCCAGCCCTCTTGGACCCCTTTGTTTTTAAGGGCTGTTTCCCAAGGTACCTTCTGAGCTAGTTCCTTGAGTAACCTGAAGTCTGCCCTCCAGAAGTCCAGAGTGGAGGTTTTGTTGCTGCCCCTCTTAGCTTGACTGCATATTGAAAACTCAATTATCTCATGGTCACTGGACCCCAGGCAGCCTCCAACCACCACATCTCCCACCAGCCCTTCTCTGCTTGTAGAAAGAAGGTCAAGCAAAGCCTTACCCCTGGTAGGCTCACTCAGCAGCTGTGCTAAGTAGCTATCCTCCACACACTCAAAGATCCTTCTAGACTGCCTCCTCTCTGCTGTGGTAAGTTCACAGCGGTTATCTGGCAGGTTAAAGTTGCCCACAAGAACAATGTCTGTTGCTCCTGAGACAGCCTCTACCTGCCTATAAAGTAATTCATCAGTCTGGTTGTTGATGAATTCATTCATTCCTCCTGGTTGGGTGGTCTATAAGAGACTCCAACCAGGATGTCAGCCTTGTTGGCCTTCCCTCTAATTCTCACCCACAAGCACTCAACTTGATCATCCTTGATCTCTAGTTCCATGGCATCTAGAGCCTCCCTGATGTACAGGGCCACCCCTCCACCCCTTCT
The DNA here is from genome assembly GCF_014839835.1 of Dryobates pubescens. Lineage (NCBI taxonomy): Eukaryota > Metazoa > Chordata > Aves > Piciformes > Picidae > Dryobates > Dryobates pubescens. The sequence goes on along the minus strand of NC_071657.1, from coordinate 85,457,845 downwards.
CCCTTGGCTGTCTCTCCTGAAGAGCCTGTAGCCATCAGTTACGGTACTCCAGACCTGTGAGTCATCCCACCACGTTTCTGTGATGGCAACTACATCATAGTTTTCCTGCTGTAACAAGGCTTTCAGTTCCTCCTTCATTACCCATACTGCATGCATTAGTGTACATGCACTTCAGCTGGGCTGCTGGTTTCACCCTGACTCCAGCTTACCACCCTCAGACTCCTGTCTGGGGTGAGGGCGGACTTGTTTCAGCACCTTCCCCCTTCAAATCTACTATTCCTTAATTTTAAGTAGAACTTTGACCTTGAAGAACCAAACTTGCCTAGAACAAATGCACCCATAAAAAGAACAATCCTCTAAATCACAGAGTGAAGGCCTCTCTAGAATCCTATCAAAGCTGAATTACCTCCAGATCAGGTATCTAAAGTGTCTGAACACCAACTACCATTCCTCCTTTAACAATAGCCATGTGTAAGAAGAGCATGGTTAAAGTAGCAGAATGTGATTCAATAATGTAACTTTAAAATTTGTATTAAAAGACACACAGATCGTTTCTTTTCTTTGTGAACAGGAAGCTTCCCACAAAGTACTCCATACTTCGGGAAGTAAGCTCTCAAGTACTCTTAAATACCGGCCATGTCAAATGAGTACATAACACAAAAGCCTTGAAGACAAGCTTAGGAAAAGATCCATGCTCAGATGGCTGGCAATCAGGCTGATTGAGTATCCCTCTCAAGTTCCTGTTCACTGCTGAGCAGTGGAAGTATTACCAACACAAGAGCATGACAGGTCCACACAAATAATTTTCAAGATCAGGAGTTAAAACAATACACAAACCACCCATATTTTGTTAATTACTGCTAAGCAACATTCTGTTCAGCAGAATTCAAGAGGGATTAGGCATTATATGGGTAATAAGAACACCCACAATTACATTAACTAGGATAAAACAGTTTATAAAAGGATTAAAGGAATACCAAACCTTGTAGGATGAGTCAGCCACTACATCATAGATGAACTCTTCTTTGATTGTTTTGCTTAGCACAGAGCAGTAGAAGCTATGCCCATTATTCTAGCAACTGTTAGCTAAATCACACCAAGAATCAACCTTCAAAAAACAAAACAGAAATAAAACTACATCTGACTCACTCAGGTTCAGGCTTTCCTTTAGTGATCTCCTTTAGCTGTACGTTACGTGTATTTTGGAATAAATCAACTCAGGCCAAACTTCAACTCATTTATATTCACAAATGCTTGCAACGAACAGAACTAGAATTGAGAGACAGCCTCCCAAGCTGATGTGACTCACCCTCAAAGCCAGATCACAATGAAACACCAAAGTAAGCAATTTTCTGTTCATTTCAAAAACCAGCTATCACCTGAAGCTAGAGAAAAAAGACAACAAACAAGTCTCTAACAGGCTTGCCTTTGCCTGTCCTAAAACAGATGAACCAGAGAATCAAGATCCTTCTCCATTAGAAGGTTTGTCACTGGTGGTAAGACTACTCATTTTAGAAGAGTTTAACCACTTTCATCTCTTCTTAGACTCCGAGCTTTTGACCCAGTGTAAGGCTGACCAAATAATTAAAGATTTGCAAAAAGCCCCATACGTTTTAGCAGTCTATCTCGCATCTACAAAGAACAGCATAATTTGCCG